>NW_025336346.1:3676492-4271692 GCF_004798865.1 Varanus komodoensis
TATGGAGATGGGTAGAGACCTGTTCTCCCCTGCAGAGGAAGGCAGGACATGCTCCAACGGAGCAAAGCTCAGGAAACCAAGGTTCCATTTAGATGCCAGGAAGCACTTCCTGACAGTTAGGACCCTGAGGGTGTGGAATGGGCTTCCATAGGGTTGAGGCCTCATCGGTGCAGGTGTTCAAAGATAGGCTGGACATGCACATGGTGGGCATGTTGTGAGCGAAGCCAGCTGAAGCCGGGGGTCAGACTAGATGGCCCAGAAGGCCCCTTTTGACTCACTCTGTTTCTATGTCTCTGATTCTGGAGATAACATACAGCTACACAACAATCTCTCACAGCCTTATCCTCCAGCAGGTTGTTCAATTGGTTTTTTAAAGTTGTCTAAGTTAGTGGCCATCACCACATATTTTGGTAGTGAATTCTGGAGTCTTGACTATGACCTCTGGGAAGAAGTCATCTGTGATGGATTTGTTTTCATCTGTCCTGGATCTTTTTGCAACCTAAGCACCAGCAGTTATATTCTGTTTTGGTTATAGTGAATAATTATCATTTTTATACAGGCCCAGCTTGTTCCAAAAATCTTCCCGGTAACTAACAAATCCAAAACACTCATCTCAACACCAACATTTAATTCACACATGAAGGACACTCAGCTGTGCTTCTTTGCAGAGGAACAAATTGCATTATAAAAAATTATCTTGGAGATTCTAAATCTCAACTCTTTAACTGGTAACCTGGGTTGGAATAGGCTGTACTATTTCCAAAAATATCTATTTCCTTTCACAAATGCAATCAGAAATGCAAAAAGATCCAATCCCTCCCAAATTTAAGAGCCTATCTTCTGTTGCCACTATTGGAGCAAGAACTGAAAAGTAACTGGGTGGGAAAATTGGAGTTTCATAGGTTGGTGGGGACTAGAGGGTCTTTGTGAGCTGATATACTAGAGCGGATGCGGAATTTGGGATTCATGGGAAAGATAAATATGAAGGACTTGGTAAAATTTTGAGGGAGTTGTTGTAATGTTAGATATGTTAGATATCTAACATTACATGTGAGGGTAATACTCACCTCATGTTAGATATGAGGTATTACCCACTGCCAAAGCGCAGATATAAGGAATTCTGATATAAGGAATTCTGAACATCAAGAAATCTCTAGAGTGTGTTTTTAAAGCACTGTGCAAGAACATCAGGACTTTATTGTTAATATTATTAAATTGCACATATTCTATTTTTCTTCCTCTTGAAAGGAACCCAAGGTGTTTTACAAGGTTCTCTTCCTTTCCATTTCATCCTCACAACCACCTTGTAAGGTGGGTCATACTGAGAAGAAATTACTGGACCCAAGTCACCCAGTGCACTCAATAACTGTGTGAGGACTAATCTCTAGTCTTAGTCCAAAGACAAACAGTATTGTTCCATTTTCACTGAGTCATTATTAACTTTCTAGATGAAAATTTATGTATCATATAATGGCCACTTATTAATGAGTGAGCTTGTATTGGAAGAGCCACAAAATACCTCAATCACTGTTTAATAACATTTGTACTCACTGCTAATGCATGGCTGCTGTGTCTTTTTTCTTTCCCTTTCCATTGAATTCCCAATTTCTGTATCCACGTGATTACAAAGCACCCTCCAGAAAGCAAGAAAACCTTTTCAAGCTTGCTTGGTCATAAAATGGTAACAACCACCATCTATCAAGTTACAGTCCGAAGAACCTGATCCTGTAACTGGAAAATCCAAATAGAAAACCATTTGTCATGACAAACAATGGAATACAGATGTGCAGAGAGGGGTTGCCTGGCACATATGCAGTCCGAGGGTCTGCCAATAATTCAGTAAGATGATTCACTTCGGAGAGAATAGGAATGCTTCCCTACCAATGATACAACAAAGTGAGCAAGCAAAAGTTGAAAGTGTTTGAGAAAGTCTATCTCAATTAAGGCTCAATCCAATCCCAGATGTTCTGATATTTGGGGAGGGGGTATAAGGAATGAAATGCAGTGTGATACCTTCCAGAAAAGTAAGCTGAGGGCACCTGGACCACTGTACTTAGTAGCAAGAGCCTAATCAGCCCAAGTTCCATTTTGACCTTGTGGTCAAAATCATGCCAGCATCTCTACCTGAGTCAGTTACCAAATTCAAGCAGTAAAGCACATGAGTGACATCAAATCCCATGTTCTCCTTATTCAAACACTAGATGTGTGCTGGTACTGATGTCCAGCCAATTTCTTCCAGAGCCTTTAAAGGACTGAGAATGGTCACTGGGCTGCTGGATATGTGCATGGAGTATATTTAGCAGACTAGCCTTCCAAAGCCAGCTGCTTTGATAGGCCCATGTGTGCATGGTATTTTGTCATCCTTGCTCTAAGAACTAGAGGCTAACTGAGACTCACAGCCACTTACATGAGAACATTTAATTTATAAATCAGTATTTTATTTATTTTATTTTTAAAAATCTCACCGTTGTCTTACAGTAAGTTTTTTAAAGCTACTACTAGTTACAAGAACAAAACCCAAGTAGAATTGCAACAATAAAATACAAGAAATAATAACATTAGATAACATAGCAACAACGGGATTCAAAATCCAGTCATACCATGAACCTGACAGTTAAAGAAGATATCTTCAGTTTGGCTCAAGGGAGGGTGCCCAGTCTCCACAGAAGGCAGCTGCAGGGCCCTGTTACTGCTATGGAGAAAGCCCTGTTCCATATCACTGATCCTACCTCTGATGGGCTGGAACATAAAGCAGGTCTTACTATCTAGGCCAGGACTAAATGAAGGAAACTCTCCTTGAGGAATCCTGGTCTCAAGTCATTCAGGGCACTAAATGTAATTCTCAATTCTCAACTTGAATTATAATTGAAACAGAACCAAATGCCAGGAAAGTGGTGATAATAACGGAAACTGCCAAAGCCATTGCTGCTGCATTTCATACAATCTGAAGTTCCTAAACAAGGTTTAAAGTCAGTCCCACACAGTGCCTGTTTCAGTAATCAAGCCTTAACTAAGGCACACGTGACTGTGGACAGTCTTGAGGAATTGCCATAGTATTTATTTTATTATTTTATATTGTTAACTTGTTTTATATTTTTATTGTATAATATTTTAATTGATATATTTGTGAGCCGCCCGCGGCATAGAAATTTTCTAAATAAATAAATAAATAATAAATAAATAAATAGTGGCATCACATCCCAAGTTGTACAAAGACATTTCTGACCACCTGGAATAAACCAAGGTCTAGAATCTAGAAGCAAAGTGAAGCCTAAAAGAGCTCTCAAATTATGAATCTGGTTTTTCAAGGTGGTACAGCCTCATCCAAACCCTGCCTTGGGTGATTAGGTCATAATTTGAAAACTGCCAGTGGGTTCCTGAAACATACATGTAATTTATGAAAAGTACACGTTCATGTGTCTCATGCAATTGCAATGTTTGGTAAGTCATTTCTAGTGATTCTAATGATTGGTATTGTGCTACTCCTGATTTTTGCAGGCATTATTATTAATATAATGCTAGTGTTTTACTTTATGGCTATTAACTGTCTTGAACTCTTTTGCAGAAAGAGTTGTATTACACTGTATGAAAATTATGCTTGGTTGCATACAAATATGTACCATATAGTTACTAAGAGTTTTGACCAGTTATTTAAATCTTTTTTTCTACCTGCAAATTAAACAAACAAGTCTGCAACCCTAAACATACACTACTGGACTGTAGGCTTCGTTGGACGTAACAGGACTAGATTTCAAGGCTGCAATCCTATGCAGCCCTATCTGGGAATTCCATGCTTATCTTTTGAGTAGATGTGTACTGGATTGCCCTGCAACTAAACGAGCCAAGGGCGCGGTGCAACCTGGCTGGAGATGTCTGCAAAACTCATTCTGAAGACTCTGTGAATGCTAAAGGAGCTGTGAGACTTAACAGATGTAAAAGTTGGAGCTGCCGAGCCAGCTCACGATGACAGTATGGCAATCTTATTCAATGTTCTTGGGTGGTTTACAACTATGCTCCATGTTTTGCTGGGTATTCAAAATCTAAGCACTGTCATCGTGCTCTCATGGAGCATTTAAAACATGCGTTAAGGATTCAACAGAAATTGAAATGATGGCTGGTAGAGGAACAGAGTAAAACTAGTCTGGAGAGCTGGGACTGGCACGTCAACTGTGGCTTGCCTCACTGTACACAGTGGAACAAATAACAGGTGGAATCTCCCAGCTGATCGTACTAATCTTTCTTGGCCCATAAGGCTGTAGTGAACACCTCAGAGGTTGGAAGATGGCTTGCAGAAAGGAAGGGACCTCCTGTTGCATCAGAAAACCTGAGAAAGAATAGAAGCACAGGACATATTAAGTACTGAGGTACACTAGAGTTCTCAAGTTAGTCAACATTAGTGCTGCTGGTCAGAACCAAAGGCAGTTCAACCCTTTCCCACCCCCCACCAAGTTGCACTCACCTTCTTCCACATCTCTCTGCTTTAGCCAATGACTTCCAGAATCTAAGCAAAAGGGGGGAAGCGAGGAAAGTGGCATTGCACTTTTTTTGGGGGGGGGTGCTCATAGTCACATCAGCTATAGCAGGAAAGCATGGAATGTGTAGTAGGGACAGCATTCCATATTGCTGGAAGACTATAGAATTGTAGCTGGATGAAGGCTGGGAAATTGGGGTCAGGCAAATATAGACATCGATCATTCTCTCCTTGTTTAAAAGCTGGCAAATGATTTGGACAAAATGAAACTCAGTAGTTAGGCAACTTCTCAGACACCTTGAAGGAGAATGAGCCTACAATCATGCCTGAGCAGTGGCAAAGGATTCCAGTTTACTCAAATCACAACTCCAAGGTAGGTGGGACCATTAACACCCTCCTCCACCCAGAAACACCCTGCTCCATATTATCTACTTGCTTAAAAGAATGTACGTTGTACTGGCGTATCAGCACATCATATCATACATTAAGTCCATAACTTGCTGCTACTGTTTCCATACATTACCACCATCATAAGGTAAAGTATACACTTTTCCATAAAATAACACGACAGCCACAGTGTCACCTGGAGATGCATACACTACAGCAGCTGAACTACAATTCCCAAAGTATCATGCAATAATAGCAAACAACTACAAACAGTCTATTCCCTGCCCATTTTGACATGTGCTACCTACCCATAAGTCTATTTTATCCCATTTCCACTTTAATCTTTGGAGGTGGGTTTTTGTTTTCAAATCTATGAGCAAAATAATATTTAAATATACATATTTTAAAACATAGTTTTTCTCAAAATACACATTTTGAAACACATTTATTTATTTATTTATTACTTTTATATGCTGTCCCCTCATGCCTCGGCATCTCGGACGGCTTACAACGTAGAATTAAAACAATAAAACAGTAATAAATACAGTAAAGTTATATAAAAACCAAAACAAAAACAAAAAAGCAAATGTTAATGATAAAATTAATTTTTAAAATATCCATTAAATAAAAACGTTTTAACCTGGTGCCGAAAAGAATATAGACTGGGCGCCAGGCGCACCTCTCCAGGGAGCACATTCCATAACCTGGGTGCCACCACAGCGAAGGCCCTGCTCTGGGTAGTTGTTCTTTTTATCTCCTTTAAAGAGGGCTCCCAGAGCAAAGCTTCTCCCACAGATCTTAAGGGGCGTGAGGGCATGTAAGGGAAGAGGTGCTTCTTCAGGTGTCCTAGTCCCAAGCCATTCAGGGCTTTATAGATTAAAACCAGCACCTTGAATTGTGCCCGGACTTCAACTGGGAGCCAGTGGAGCTGGTAGAGGACCGGCGTTATGTGAGAGTAACGGCCGGTCCCCATCAGCAGCCTGGAAGCTCTGTTCTGTACCAGCTGGAGTATCTGGACCGTTTTCAAGGGCAGCCCCACGTAGAGCGCGTTACAGTAATCCAAGCGGGAAGTTACCAGAACATGTATCATTGTTGCTAGGGAGTGCTCATCCAGGTAAGGACATTAATAGACATTTTGAAACAAGAACTATATCAGAACACTTAAGCAGAGAGCTAATAGATAACTAAGTTCCATTCCACACATTTGTCTGGGAGGTATGGATCAGGTCAGTTTATATTGGCAGTAATGTGGGGCAGAAAATTTTCTGATGTTTTACTTTTCTGTAGAAAAAATACCATACTATGTACATCTGCATTTATCCATAACTGCCTGGGCTGTTGCACTGCAATCCATCATGTTAGATGGACTAAATATAGGATATGAACTACTATACATTATTCTTCCAAGGCAATCTTGGACAAATTCTACATGGGTGTAACTGACAAATAAAGCCTGAGTACCCCTCCTGTGCACTTAACTCCTCAGCTTGGGTGTGGACGACGCAGATTGATGGTGCAGTGACCCTTACTGCTAACATTCTTCAGTACTGAACTGACAGAAGATTAAAACTAAGACTGTGATTATTGTTTGTTTCATTTTCCTCAGAAAAGTGCTTGTTATTTTCTCACACTCAGAAAGTCAGAAGTGTTTGCAATAAGAAGTGTTAGTCATCCACTGCTTATGGTCACTTTGCGCTAAGTCACAATGCCAAAACATGGGAGACTGTGTGTGACATCACTGCAGTGAAAACACTGGAAAAAGAGAGTTGGTAAATGTGAGCATTGCTGTGAGCAGGAATACATTAACAATGCAACAAGAATGAACACTCATTTAGCAATGTGTAGAAACTGGTCTGAAATACACAAGACACATATAAAGAGATGGTGGAAAACATTATTTAGAGCACAATAAAGTTTTGTAAGATTTCTGTGTTTTTCCAGAAAACCCAAATCACTTAACATTAGCATTCCCAAATTCCACAAGCATTCCTAAATATACCATGGGAGATTTGCCATAGGATTAAATTTTACTCAGTTTTAGAGGGACTACTGAGAACCACTGAGTTTATTGGGAGTTACTCCCTGGTAAGCATGTACAGGATTGTACCTTAAGCTGATATATACAGCTCAGTCCTATATGACTGTCCATATTCAATTAGGCTTATTCCCCACCTGGTGTGCACAGTATTATACCTTGCTTTTTATTTACTCCATCCCTGTGAAATATCCCCTTTTACTTTTCATAAATTCTTTTTCAGTATGTTTCAGCAAGTCCAAATCAGCCTTTACTTTCCCCTCCCAGCAAAATACTATTCTATTTAGGAAGAATGTTCAATGCTGAGGTTTAGTTTTGGCTGTATAAAAAGCAAACAGTTGCTTCATTTTGCTTGCATTAACATCTACAAAGCACAAGCACACAACCAATTGCAGAGTGTGGTCTAACATTAGCAAAAGAAACCCCCCAGCTGCCTCATGAAAGACCACAATACCAGTTCCATGCACTGCAGAATCATCGAATCCTACCATTTGAAGAGCAACCTGACTGCCATTTTCTTGGAAAAAAGTGCAATACAAATCACAAACTTTATAAAGAATAGTTTATACATATTTTATAAACTTTATAAAGCAAGAGAAATTATGAGAGAATAGGCATTTGCAAGGCACCATCAGCACAGTGCACCAGAACAGAAGCCTGGCTCTTCCCAGATGGTTGCTTATACCTAAGCAGCCTTTGAGAACAATGCAGGGGGCCCTTTTGCGGGAGCCATCCCTCCAGGAAGTAAGAGGGGTGGCTAACAGAGAGAGGGCCTTTTCTGTCACTGCTCCCTGTATTTGGAATGCCCTCCCTAAAGAGATACTCCTGGTACCACCCTTGTATTCTTTTTGGCACCAGGCGAAGACTTACCTTTTTTTGAAGACATTTTAATATTTAATTCATCTAATGGATGCAACTGTGGCCCGTTGAATTAATTATCTGATTGGAATTTTAAACTTGTAATAATTTATAGATTAATCGGTTTATTAGTGTTTTATGTTGTATTATTAATTCTAATATTGTGAGCTGTCTAGGGTTGGTGTTAATTCTTTTAATATTGTGAGCTGCCTAGGGATGCTGTTAGTAAAATAGACAGCATATAAACATTTAAATAAATAAGAAATAGCCTCAGTAAACACAGACCAAGGGACTGTGTTCATCACTAAGCACAATGAACAAATACACTCAGAGGGTCCAACTGTATAGTAGTTATTGCCTCGATAGAGTTTTTGTCTGTCCATTTTCAACTGTGGCTTAACCGATGCCTCTCGCTTGCTTCAATCTGAGCCAACGGCAAGTGTTTATTGCAAAGCTTCCCTTTGTATACAACTTCTATTCTTACAACTGTCAAGAGGATGGCAGGGTGAACTCTTAGGATGACAGAGACCGAGAGCACTGGGAAAGCACATCTAATGGAAGCTCAGGAAGAAGCTTGAATTATTAAGGCACTTTCTGGTGTAATGACAGACACACCAGACTATTTGTTTGTTCTGCGTATAATCTGTACCTCCTTTGGGAGGTGGAAGAGGAACTGAAGGGTCATCACAGAAAGTAACAGCATGAGAAAGCTAAGCAGTCTGGAAGAACAGCCCAATTTCTATTAAGATAAGGCCTGGAAATTTCTTGTCTCACACCGGATGGGAATACAGAAGTCACTATTTGCAGAGCTAGCCAAGTGACAATTCTGGCACTGAGAATGCTGGCAAGAATTCAGGCATCATGGCTATGCCTGGAAGAAAATGCTACTTTCTTAACATTTTGTTGGTTAGCTCTGTTGCACACCTATAATGCAGTCTGCAACTGCGGCAGCTGAAAGTTATATGGTGATGCAATTATTAAGTGTAATACAACACCCCAGCTGGGAGCCTCCCTGAGATTATTATTTACTCATGTGAGAGGCAGCAACCACTTCTTATTTGGATATTACAGTCTGAATTTATTATTTATTTATTTAGGAGACTTCTATGCTGCCCCATTTGCCGACGCCTCGGGGCAGCTCACAACCATAAATAAACTTCAAGATAGAATAATATAAATTAACAATATAAATTAAGTCACCCTGGCGACTGATTTATCTCGCGTAATAAAGCTAGAGCAACAACTTTCTACTTCAGTTACCTATATTCTGTCTCGCTCTTTCTCCAGGGTGCTAAAGCAAGATATGGCCAAAGAGTACCAGGGATGCAAAAGCACCTTTCAGTGACTTTCAGTACCATCAGCCATGAGAAGTTGGTGTGGCGTGACTGAATGGAATGAATGGTTCTTGCCCAATTCCAAATAGGCTGAGTTTCCAGGCGGTTGTTGGCATCCCATGGGACCTTCCATCCCACAGGGCTCCTGCCTGTTCAATTTGCTTGGGGCATGTAATGTATAATTTCATACATCTAGTAAATGTGTATGTTTTCAATATCACTGTCCGCTGTCACTACAATCACGTGTTGATGGGAGTGTGCATTATATCACTAAATATCAGTTATCAAATAATTCATATAAACTTTTTTAGAATTGAGTCAACAGCAATGCAGAATTTGTCAGATTTCAACATTTTGTACATTCCATGTCAGATATGAGATGTAGACAGGGATAAGCTATTGGGAGCATACCACATGAATACTCAAGTATCTGTTCTCCATGTAACATTTTTGGACAACAATAAAGCTTTGGCTACTGGGTGATATAGAAATACAGCATATAAAATAAAATAAAAAATTGCTCAAAGACAGGAGTCCTTGTTAACTGATCATGCTTATAGCAACTCCCTCCTCTTGAAAGCCTGCCAAAGGTCAAACCTGAGAAATACTTCAAGATTACTGTTTAGTCTCCATTTTACGGAGCTAGATCTGTCATGATTTCAGCTATTGGATTCTATTTTAATTAGATTTTAACAAAATATGTAGGATTTCTTATCCATTTGAAGACACAGAAGAAACCTACTTAGAGATTTTTGGAAAGGAGAGGGAATTATACCTTAAAGAACATGTGCTGTATAAATAAGAGGATTACACAGGTGGTTCCCCTAGAAACAGGTGTGGCTAACACCTTCAAGAAAAATAATCTCTCTCACCACTACAAGGAAACGTATCTTAAGATACAACTATAAAGTATCATACAAATATAGCTAAAGAAAATATACCTACTGCCAAATGTTACCTTTTAGACATATGCACACACACACACATAGGTCAACCTAACCTACCATGGTTTGCCTGGAGTGATTATTGGGACTTTCAAAAGCAAGTCACCTTCAAAAGCAAAAAAAAAAAAAAAAAAAAATCCAATGTGTAAAAACACTAGCAGTGAGACAATTAAAGATGTGTAATTATGAATTTCTAAGCAACACCTCTTCCTCAGGTTCATAGTTTCATTTATGATGTTGGACAGAATAATCTTTCAATTACACACATCCATTGGCTACTGGGCTGGGCTGATTCATCACCTCTCCCCAAACTATGCATCATGTATTTGTGGAACTCTGAGTGCCAACCTGCTCGATACATCCTTTGTTAATCTACCAAACCCACTCCCCACCACTACTGCACTGGGAAAAATTCCTGGCTTCTAAGAACAAGCATCATTAAGAGAGGGTGGCATAATCATAGTTATTATAAAGCACTTAGCAATGCTCACTCAGTTCTCTCGATAGCCAAGCATGCAGAACCCTGTCATTTTATATACAGGGTACTTTGTTCGTAGGAGAAGTCTGAAGGATTGTTACTTTCAAGAAAGAGACTGTAGAAAAAGAAGCAAAAGTGAAGGGAAAAATAACGTACAGAATGTTTGGCCATTAGATCAGTGCCATTGCATTTTATGTGCCTGATATATTTACATCGTGTAAGTTAGCAATTGATTGTAGTTCAGAAAAACTAGTACCTATGACCAAAACCAATATGGCAAAGAGCTTGGAGGGAGCATAATTTTTAATATTGGCAACAAACCCCACACCTTGGACAAAATACACAATTTCTTCATAAAGTGAAAACAAATGGCAAAAATTATCTATCCCAGCTTGGTACAGGAATACAACGTAAACATAAGTTAGCCATTCATACTAACAGGTAACCTAATTAATCTAGATGTACAGAAGCCCAAAATGCTAATTTGCAGAGAGCTTCCAGGGATCGGACAGCTTAGAGAACAGTCTGTTCTCCATATGGGTGGATTTCATCCAAACTAGGTCCACGTAATTCAAAGCCTATATCCAAGCTGAACATGCCAAGAAAAAATAGAACCATCTAAACTATTTTCTTTCAGTAGACCATAACCTAGAAATATATTTTCCTTTTTTGTGTCATATGAACAATGATGCTGTACAGCAATAACAAACTAAGTATGTCCTAGATACAGATGGCTCTTTCCCAAAACCTATTCACCATGTAAATATAAGAGGTTGCAATGTTAGTCTTGAACAAAATCAATGCTCAAAATGCTTGCTCTCACAAATTTGGGAAAAGCAACAAGGCAACACAAAAGTGCTTTGGAATCTCTGAATTACTGTGCATAAAAGACTGCAGTCCTTTTCGTCACAGGTTGAGATGGTGGCAGCCATAGATGCAGAGAGGATAAGATGGAGGATGAAGTCGAAGTGGGAAGTAAAGAGAATGGGAATGCAGAAAGGAGACAGCCAAGGCACGAAACATGAAAAAATGAACTGTTCTGGAGTACGAAATCAAGACTATGGAAAAGTTGCCATAGCCCCAGGTGGGGGTCACCCATAATCCTGATTCAAACTCTGACGAGCCCAGACCTAAAAATAGCTTAATGCAAGTTTTAGATGACTTGTCAGGATGCACCTGCTCACTATTCATTCTTGATGTCAGGCCAAAATGCTATATGGGTAAACTGATTCGAAGCTGACAAGAATGGGCTGAAGGACCATTCCAGCTGCATTTCTTGTTGGTCTTCTAGAAAAACTGTATACATAAAAGCAGTCTCTAAAATGGTATCAAACTTGGTTACAAAATATGCACAGAAAAAACATAGAGATAAACAAGATAGCTCTTTGCTGTACCTCCAATACTGCTTTCCTTATCATATCTCCAAGAGTATTTATAGGTTTTACAAGGCCTATATCTGTCTGTATCTGAAACTTTCATTTTTCCTTTGAAAATCCCCACTTCATGACAGGAAAAGTTTGTTTTACTTGTCAGTATGAAAAACTGATTAACTATCTTACAACATGTAGGGGATTCTAATTACAGTATGCCACATTAAAATAATTTACCTTCCCTTCAGTCTAATCGATGAAAACAGACACTCCAAAAGAAAAGGGTAACACTTCTATCACAATTAGATACAGCTTCTTAAGATATGTAAGACACACACATTACATGAGCACAAGTTAAAGGAAAAGATATGCAATCAGTTCCTAAATGTTGAGTGATCTCAACCCTTCCCCCTCCTTCCCAAACTGGCCGAATGCCCACTGCAAATGTGCACTATTTTAATCCTTTTGCAGACATAAAGTGGCACAAGAGCTAAGCAACAAGGAGGGACGAGATTCACTATGAATGCAGTCAAGTTCAAGTCAAAATATGTATATGATAAGTAGACTAGCAACAGAATAATTTCAAAATATACTTAGTGCCAAACATTTCAGCTGCCACCTTCATCAAGCATGTCAAGCAGGACACTTAACATGTATGAAAGGAAAATGCCTGGGTTTACAGATTCAGAACCCTGAGTCCCCATGGCCTTAACCTGGAGAACAATTTATAAACATTCTAAGATTCACACCTCTGGGGTTTTTTCTCCCATCTTAGAAAACGTTTTTCCAAAAGGAATTTTCATCCCACCATTCCAAGTTGTCACTCATGGTATCCTTTTAACATAACAGTTACTGATGAGGGTAGAAGCTAAAATAGTTATTTATTTACTTACTTACTTTTATAGGCCGCCTATAACTGATGAGGCCTTCCTATTGGTGCTAAATATATGTTGAAATTATTTTTGTTAGTATTAGATAACGCACGCACAGACAGGCAGGCAGACTTCAGTTTTCCCGCTCCTTTACAGGCCCTGTGTATGTGCCGTGGAGGGAGGTTACGGGACCAAGTGGGGGGGCTAATTTGCATCATGAAGGGTAAAGCAAGATATGAGTGGAGTTAATGGGAATGTGACCCAGGTGGTTAATGATTATGCCATGTTCCAGTCTTCCCTACAACTACAGCTTTGGTGGTTGCTTCATCAGCCTGCCCAGCATTCCAGATGCTGTTTTTCAATGCCGGATCAGTGCTCAATAAGACCTGCCTCATCCATGACTTAATAGGGGATGCAATGGCTGATCTGGCCCATTAAAGCTCACAGGGAGTGAGCTGCCACTTGGGATGGGGGGGGTGATTAATTCCTCTTATGAGAGGGAGTGATTCCATGGCCCCTGAAATAGGCAATGGTTAGGCCACTCCTAAAGAAACCCTCTCTGGACTCAGAAGATTCAAACAATTTTGAGCTGGTAGTGAATATCCCATTCCCGAACAAAGATCTTCAGCAGGTGGTGGACAAATAGCTCCAGATGAGATGAATTATCTGGATATGTCAGGGTTCAGGCTAGATTTTAGCATGGAGACAGTTTTAGTCACTCTGTATGATGACCTATGCCAGGAGAGAGACAGGGAGAGTGTGACCTTGGTGGCACTCCTGGCTCTCTCAGTGACTTTCAATACCATCTACTATGGTATCCTGGAGTGGCTGGCTGAGTTGAGAGCAGAGAGCACTGCATCGCAGTGGTTTTGCTCCTACTTGAATGGCTGGATACAGAAGGTGGTGCTTGGGGGATATTACTCTGCCCTTTGGATGCTCCAGTATGGGGGTTCCTCAGGGGTCAGTCCTGTCCCCTGTGCTACTTCAAAACTACATGAAGCTGCTAAGTGGGGTTTATTTCTCCTTTTCATCTTCAGCAGCTGAGACTGTGGATGCACTAAACCAGTGCCTGGACTGTATGAGGGCTAACAAACTGAAATTCAATCCTGAAAAGACTGAGATGCTGTTGGTGGGCAGCTCTTCTGACTGGACAGAGGAAATTCAACCTGTTCTTCATGTGGTCACTCAAATAGACAAAGTCACCCAGAAGTCAACTAAATGCTTCAAGAAAGCATACAAGGAGAACGTAGACATGACAACATCCCAGTGCCCTTTATCCTCTGGATTTGGCATTCAAAGGCACACTGCCTCTCAAAGATGCTGTTTGGTTTGCAACCAAGGAGCCATCTTAGAGCGCAAGCTTTCCTGGCTGATTCCACGGTCACATAGTTGCATGCTACTCTTAACTTGCAACTGCAACAATGCTCTCTTCCTCCTTTCTCTCTCCCTCATGCCGGCTGGAGTTTTGTGCTGTTCATTCAAAGCTGCAGCTGCTGCCATTGTAAAGTACAATCATTTCATAATGAATGAAGAGGGGATCTTTGACAGTACAAGCCATGAGGATATAATGGTGGTGACTTGGCAGGCCTCTCCTGCCACCACTATAGCAGAGGTAGGCACCTCTGCATATCAGTGAGCCCTCAGACACCTTAGTACCCAGCGATGTGTTCTTCATCTCCTTTTTGTTATGTGCTGTCAAATTGTCTCTGACAACCTATGGCAACCCTATGAATCTGTGCCCTCTAAATGTCCTGTCCTTGGCAGATCTGATCAGCTCTTGTAAACTCAAAATTGTGGCTTCCTTTATGGAGCCAACCCGTCTCATAGCTGGCATCCCTCTTCTTTTGCCTTTGCCTTTCCCTAGTGTGGTTGTCTTCTCCAGGGAGTCTTCATGCTGTGCTTTTCATGCTGTGCCCAAAGTACAGCTTCAGTTGTGTCATTTTCGCTTCCAGGGAAGTTCCAGCTTTATTTGATCAAGGCCTCACTTGTTCATCTCGCTGTTGGTCCTGGGTGTCAAGAAAGCTCTCCTCCACTATCATGTTTCAAATGCATCTATTTTCTTCCTGTTAGCTTTCACATTGATGCATAATGCTCAAGAATACAATAGTGTGGAAGATCTTGGGCTTAGTCTTCAGTGAAACAGCCTTACATTTGATGAGCTTTTCTAGTTCCTTCACTGCTGCTTTTCCAAGTAGCGGCCATCCTCTAATTTCCTGGCTGCAGTCTCCCCTTGAATTAGTTAAGTAAAGGTATGCAAACTCTCACAATTTCTTCATTGCTGACATGGAAGTTGTATAATTCTTCTGTAGTCATGATTTTTGTTTTCTCAGCTGCACTCTTGCTTTTGCACTTCCTTCTTTCACTTTCATCAGCTGTTGTTTCAACTCATTGCTGCAAGTAAGATGGTATCTTTAATCATTGATGCATCTTCTGCCAGTTTTCACTTCTTCCTCTGATCCTAATCCAGCTTTCCTTATGATGTTCTGCGTACAGATTGAACAGATAAGGAGATAAAATGCACCCTTGTCTGAAACCTTTGCCTTGCATTCTTTCTCTCTATTCTGTCCAATTGGTACTTTCTTGACCACAAGACAGGTTACACATGGGGATAATCAAATGCTGAGGCACACCCATTTCTTTCATTAACATCTTAATGGCAGCTGGGATCAACTTCAAAGCAAAGAAAAAACTCCCTAGTAATCCCCCTCTTTTTTCCCTTGAGCACCTCTGGGCCATGCTTTGCACAGGGACATTCTTAAGAATGACGATGGCACAGCTGACTGCAGGCTGATGCTTTCATGTGCAGAATGCCCACTGTGTAGTAGTGCTTAAGTAGTAGTACTTTCAAACACCCACTTTGTGGTGGTGTTCAGCATGTCTACAGGCCCAAAGATTGCCTAGCCCTGCCCTGCCTAACAGCTTCTGCTTGCTGGCTCACTCACACTTCAGGAAATATTTTCACCTAAACTGGTCAATGGCCACAGCTTAAAACACCACAGCTTAAAACAGTAGCACACATTCCTTTACAATGTATCAGGACTCTCTGTCACAGATGCCTGCCTGGCTGACATCTAGGGCGCTCCCAAACCATGGATGCTTGGGCCTGTGGCCTGTGCTCTGACCCCAGTGGGACCACTGTCGCCTCTAGATTTCAGGTGCCATTCAGCTAGTTATTGACTCTGTAAAACTGCCTTATTTTTAAAGCCATCTAAAGTTGCTATGTGTTCTTAGGCCCACATCTGGTTGTACACTATAAGAAACATGGTGTTTCTACTCCAGAATTTGACTAAAGTCATTTCTTGGCAGTGATGAAAGTGTGGTGTCAGAGGGCACCAACTCACACATGCAGGACAAAAATATTGGGGGTGGGTGGGCAAGAATAGGGGTGAAGGAAGAATGTTGGAAAAGGAAGGCCTTCCTTCCACCTGCCCTGAATCCAACAAGTGTCACTCACCCATAACTCACACTGGTCACCACAGCTGATGCACACACATAAACTCAGTCAAGTATTTTCACACTACCTGAACCACATTCCAACTCCTGACTTCATGTTCAGGATCATCCTCCTTCTCTTTGTGAGGTCTTGAGGTAGCAATAATTTTTTACTGCCCATACTGTGTATACTATCCATAGTCATTTTTAAAGATTGATCATTCCAATCTATTTTACTCCCATTAAAGCAAAATGTGACTTCAGGTGCTCCAAGATAGATGGCTCCTAGTGCTACCAATCAAAAGTTACCGTGCCACTATTCCGTGGTTTCTTGCCTATCAGATTTTTAATGGAAAGAAAAAAGGAAGGAAGCAGTGTGGGATTAAGGGAGGCTTACAAATGGAAGATGTAATCATCTGGCCCTCAGTAAATTCCAAGTCCATAAAGGCCTTCTATGGAAGTACTTTTGTTGTGCTAGAATATGGACTGCACTGAACATTAAAATGTGCATCCTACTGAAAACAAAGCCATGTGGAAAGGCAGCATCCCTATTACATGTAGATGAACATTTGATGTTTGCCAGTGTTTCCTGACCTGGCAAGTGATATCTGCATGAAAGGCTGTTGGTCTACATGGATCCCTTCAGATGGACTGGAAAAGTCTAGGAAAGCCAGAAGGCAAAAGAAAGTAATTTTATCTACATTGATGGCACTATAGTGAAGAGAGCTTAGAAGAGAAGGTCCTTCTACCTGCAAGCTGCCAGGTGTGGTGCACCTCACAGTGGTGTGCCTCACAGCCAGCATTTTCAGTTCAAGAGCTCCAATACCTTATAACGAGGGTTCCAGATCCTCTTGGAAGCAGCAGGAAGTCTGCACAAAAGACTCATGGATGCCCCACAGCATGCTAAGCATGTGCCATTCAGCAGTACTAACTGCTTTTAATATTATCCCCAGCTGACTCGTTAGGTCAAGAAGTGGGACAACGGGCAGAGACACGCTGTTCTTCTTCCATAATAGCAAATGGGTTAATATGTTGCTCTACAAAACTCCCTCTTTCACCAAGCATCCTCATAAACACCCTCTTCCTAATCAAAGGTGCCCTCTCAATTGCCATGTGTTCTCTTGCCACATTAGTCCTCATCCATGTGTGCGAAGCAGTCTGGGATTTCTCTTCATCTCACTACCGGTTTGCACATTCCTTTGCTCTTTGATGGCTATGTGGCTGTACTTGCTCCCCCTCCACACACACCCCATACCCTCTTCACTGCTACAAAAACAGGGACATATTTCGGGAAATTGCTGCAGATGGAAAGAAGGGCTCGCCTATACAGTCATAAAAGCATTATAGAAATAAAAGAGTTCTGGCCACTGTGCTACATCAATGGAACTGTGCCACTTTTGTAACACCCAAATCACCCACACTGAGAAAAACACTTACTGCCCCAGACTTCAGAACCACATACACTTACATGACTTGACTTCAATTCTGCATGGTCATTCCCATGAGATCATGGCATCCAAATGCTCTTCACCTTTCAAAATAAACAAAAGTTCTGCCAGATTCCAAATAGTACCGTAAACAGGGCAACTTCTGTAAAATCACTTCTGTATGGAAATGCAATTTATATTGGTGGCTACTGTTCTAGGACTCAATGTTGTGGATGAGGTTGTACCAGAGGCATGATGACCAATGCTGCCATATATGTGAGATGGGAATGGAGCTTTTCGAGACTGAGGGGGATTACACTCTCCTTCTCCACTGCAGTCAGTGTGACTCAGACTCCTCCCTCCTACAGTTCCTTCTATTCCAGCCAGGATGAGCCACCAGCTGCTATCCAAGGGTTAGGAAACAGAGAAGCAGAAAGGGAAAACTGACCATGTCGTGCCTTTTGCATGTGTGGATGTGAATGTGGCTGCTTGACAGTGTCAGGACTCATGACCTGAAGGCTAAGGCAAAGTGTGAAGATCAAAAACCAGAGAAAATTAATTAAAGGCAAGTCACCATGCAGCAGGTAGCACCCGATAGTAAGCATTATTTGGGTCCCTGTCAGAAGACTAAAACTCAAGATGCCACTAACATTTATGAATAGCAGAAATCATGCTGAATTCTGCCTTATGGAATATTGATACGCAAGCTTGAGCAGACTTACCAAACTCTGCAGAGCCATAATTGAATCTACTTCACACTCATTCAGGTTTTTAGTGTTTCCCCAAAAAAGCATAGGATTTGGATGAAACTCTACTAGACCTCTTCACTTTGTCCAGTTTTTCTTTGCAATAGTAGTGTCCCATAGGCAGGCTTCCTCCAACAGTGGGTACTGGCATATTTTGGCCTCTGTTAGTGCAGAAGCTATTAACCCTGCTTGGTGAGTGTCAGCTGTAGAAAGTGTCACACTGAGTCAGATACTGGAGAGCTACAGCTACAGAGTTTGGAAAGCTATGGGATAAAGGCAGCAGTTAAGGTGATAATCTGAAAACAAACTCTGAACCTCCATAAATTCATCAAATTTATTTAGACTCCTAGATTTTGATAGATTATATAGCAAAAACTAATATTCCCTAAAGATCAAGTCTTAAAACCAAGTTGTCATCCTTCACAATTTTAGCAGATTAACTATGCATACAGAGATACATCAAGGATAATTTGCTTTTCTATTTTTAGTACCAACATTTTCTTTAAACTAAAATAACCCCCTCTTATTTATCAAATAGCCAGGAACCCTTTTCAGATAATATTCTGAGGTTTTCCTTTCTTTTCCAGATGAGAGAGCAGGTTTTAATGTCGTCCTTCATGAGGGTTCTTATGACATCATCAAGCCTTTCTATTTAGAATAATGACTTCTTCCACACACCAAGAGATTTGAAATTACCTGTGAAATATATTTCCCTAGGCACAGGCTCAAGAAGCATGTAAATTACCCAGCTTAATGGCCTCTAGAATTTCTCTCTCTCAGTCACACATACTAACACAAATCAGATATGTGCAGGAAAGATCACAGGACCCATGCTAAGAGTGAAAGAGGTGAGCATATGATGATAACAGCATTTCGGGACTTGAGGCTCTCCCGGGAGAGTTCCAGTTCCCCAAGGGTAAAACGTAATCATAGCCTCTTTAAAAAGGGAGAAAATAACCTGATAAGAAACAGATGCATCATTAGCAAATCTGTATTTTATTGGAGGGAAAAATGCCAAACATAATTTTCACAGCATGCAGTAGCCACATGTAGAATAATTTATGCTAGAGAATTCACCTATTGAATTTTCAAAAATTTAGTATTGCAGTATATTGAATCATTGTCACTAGGTAACCTGGATCTTCTTATAGCTGCATAGTGAAACAAGATTGTAGTAAATTATGAATTTCACAATTTAGGTGATTCTCAAACTTATAATATCCCCCAATCCCCTCACCTAAAGAAATCATGACTTGGTAGTATTGTTATTGATTTATGATGGTTGGCCTTTGTTTTGGGAGTTAACCATGCCCACTTTTTGAAACTTAATAGTAAATGTCTAAAATTTCCCAGTTTGAAAACACATGAAGTAGATTCTACCCATGGTTAACATTTTAGCAAACTGAAACATCACATTTCACCTTCTGTTTCAGACAACCTCCAGAGAATCTCAGTTTTAGAACAGGTACCAGCAGATTATGAAATGAGCAGCCCTGTGAAAACAATTGCTAAATAAAAAATGCTATTGTAATTCAAGTCATTCTGAATACATCTTTTAGGTCTGAATGTTTCAGAAAAGTAATGTGTCTTAAAATCATTCATTTTTAAAGCTGCTTTGGGTCTGATGTGCTCAGTGAAGTCAGAAATAGTCTACGTTCTCAGAATTTGATGAAGATATAAGACTAATTTTCCATCTAAGAAGAAGTGGTAGCATTTTATTAACTAATGTCAAGCTCACACACGTAGGAAAAACTGTTCTTTCCTTAAAAAACCATTTTATAGTATGTAAAATATATTCAGACAAATCATAAATTCACCAGTTAAAAGCCAAGCTTAAGTAGATTAAAACTACAACCCTATATATGTTCACCAAGCATAACAGATTAACTGAAACTCAGTAGGGCTTACTTCCGAGCAAACATAGACCAGACTGCACCATGAAGTTTTTAATCAACCAACAACTCTATATAAAATCATTAATGCAGGCAATTCTTCCACAGAATATAAACACCAGGCAGCTGTCCACTATTCCTCAGAGCTAAGCACTCAAATGAACCCTCTCTTTATATTAAGCAAGCAGGGGATACAAGTAGACATTTTAATGCTATACATTCAAAATTATTAGTTTCCATTCCAAAAAGACAGTAAGTAACACTATACACTGATCACAACACTGCTCTGGTGTTAATTTCTAAGTAAGCTGCTGAAAGGCATTTATTGAAACAGCAGTATTCCATGCTACCACCCTTTTAGCTTTCAGAGAAAGGGGGAAAGAGTTGTCCACACTTTTTCAGGCAATGTCCATGTTTCAGAACGCAAGGAGGGATACCAATGCATTGTGCTCTGGCAGCATGCTGGTTCATGCTGCTCTATCACTTCTGTTTGGCTCCTCCTACAGGTAGCAGTAGCTACGTAACTCACAATGGACCTTCGGTCTGTGATTCACTTGCAGTTAGAAGTGAGCATTCTGGCTTCCCTCTCCCTAGCCAAGCTGGAGACTGAAGCCACGCTCTGCCGTTGGCTCAGGATTCTAAATGGTCTGTGGAAAGACAAGCACAGACTCTTGGTTCGCACGCAGTGATGAACAAACCGGGATGTAACATTTGGCTGCCCATGCTTGCAGAAGAAGCCCAGTGAAAACAATAATGCAGTGGATACCAACAAGGTACGCAAACATGAAAACGCAGAGTTCCCTGGTAGGTCCATATCCTTATACAATGATCCCCAAGCATAATGGGTGGCTGCAGCAGGGATGTGTAGGAAGTTTATTTTTGTTTGCTTTGATCAGGATTTACTGAGTTTGCACCAACCCGATCAGATATGAATTCAGATGCAATCTATGTTTAAAGTGTGTACATTTCTGAGCTTGCAATGTGATCTGCAAATCCCCCCGAAAAAATGTATATTTGAAAAATGCACACATATATACATTCATTCATGGGCGAAAGATGCACACATTTAAAGCAGGGGTCCTCAAACTTTTTCAACAGGGGGCCAGTTGAAAGATGCCAGCGGTGGGTGCAGGCTGGAGAGGGGGCAGGGGGCACGCACATGGCAAGGCAGTGGCTTGCTCGTTCAGAGATCCTTTTCTCCGAGCGAATCCAAAATGATCTCCGCGTGAGCAAGCCACCGCTTTGGCGCACAGTCACGGGCGCAGGGAGTCCAAAACCTCTGAGGTGAGCCAGATAAATGGGCATGGCGGGCTGGATCTGGCCCGTGGGTCATAGTTTGAGGACCCATGATTTAAAGGATGTGCACATTTGAGACTTACATTTGGAAAAATACGTACAAACATTCACATACATGGAAAGAAAAAACCCCAACACTTCAAATATGGACTTGAGTCAAAATGAGCTTCAGTATGGAATTTGGAGAATTTTATAAGTTTCCATGTGCTCATATGCACATCCCCAAGGAGTGAATGAGGAGTGCAAGCCAATGTGACTGCCCATAACCCTTTGAATGCGACAAAAGTTGCCTCCTTCTTCCCCTACCCTGAAGAAGACTTAGGTGGCCAATGTCAGCCAACTGAGTTTTTTCCCTGGAGCATGAAGAAGGGAGGCTGAAGCACCACCAGGATATGATATATGGTGGCAAAGCCTGGCTCTGCCCTTCCCTACCCTAAGGAATGCGCAGAGAATGTCAGTCCTGGGGTGACACCTGCGACCTCACAACAGCAGCCAGCACAACAGGGAGGGTGGAGGGAGAGCACTCTCACTTCCACGTTTCAGCTACAACCTCAAAGCATGGACCTACAGGCAGAGCTGGGAGCCAAGTACTCCTGTGGCTGCCCAGACTCTCTCTAGCAGCCACAAGACTGCACCCACAGCACCTGCGTGCCTCTTGGCTGCAGCCATATCTTCCATTCATCTGAAATCCTCATATGACATAGCAGTCCCACTGTCCCAAAAGCCGCTGCAGACTATTTATTAACTGGTTTTTTTAAAGGCATCTTAGTGCAAATAACTGGAGCCATCTACTGCCTGAACTGGCCAAGCATTAAATCAAGAATTCTTGATTTAAATATGGATGGATGGATGGATGGATGGATGGGGGTTTTCCTCTCATGGTGCACACATTTCTCCTCATGCACAGGCAAGCCTCCATGCAATACCAACTCTATCTGTATTTATCCCTAACTAGATAAGATCACACCTCTCAAATGAAATAAAGAATAAATTATGTCAGGGTGGCCTAATGCAAAAGGCATCGCAGAGGCAAGAGAAGAATTTTAAAAAAATTAACCAAGCACGAAGGGAAGTGAAATCTGTTCCTGGCACTCAAATGCTCCTGTTTTGCTTTTTATCTTCTGTCATTAATACCAAAGTACATGAAAAAGTTGAGAAGCTGCAGCTCAGAGGGCCCCCTGTCAACTTCAGGGAGGTGGGCCACAAGCAATGTGCCAAGCTAGCTTTGTAAAGAGTATTTTAATTTGAGGAATTTCTCTCAGTCTGGAACTCTGGCACATCTGAGTCAATCAAATGTTACCTTTTGGACCACACAGCTCATAACAACACTGGACCAGTGAAGGGGTTGTTGTCAAACTGACTGGCAGAGACCTTTACTTTTCAGTCTGCAAGGCTTTTGTTTGCTAGGCCTTCCTTACCAAGGGGAAGAATAGAAAAAATGGGGCAGCGGTGAGGTAGAGAATATGGAGGGGAAGAAAGAAGAGAGGAAAAGAAGAAGTGAAAGCAGAAAAAGTGGCAGCAGATTCTGCTGAACACCTATTTGGGTGAGATTTACTCCCAAGTGAGAGGGTCAACACTTTTCATTTGCTTTGTTTCCTCTGCCTGCCTGCCTGCCTCTTGAATTTAGAAGGATTTACTCCTGGGTAAATATTAATATATACAGGTGGAGGGAGGGAGAGAGGGAGAGAGAAGAATCCCTGTCGGCCAACAAAATGGCAGGGGAGCAAGTGGCACTCCACTTGTCCAGGCCCTCACAAACAAGGCAGTGCAAGCAGGAAGCCTTTAGGGCTAGCTGAACCACTGGCACTTTAAAGGAAAATGCAAACTCTTCTCCGGGAAACACTAAAATGCACCTATGACTGAATTATGTAAATTAGTTAAAAAGTAGTACCTTTGCTACTTTTTCATAATGCTGCTTCATCTATCCAATGAGAGAGAAATAAAGAGCTTTCAGAGCACAGGAGCTCAGCCTTTGAAACACCTGATTTAGAAATGTCACCCACATTCAACAATTATATGACTGTCAGACCTGTGCATCTCAAATTCTGCATGGAGCTAGTAAGATTGCAGTGAAACTCAGTAGGCAGAAGACTATTTAAACTCCCCTGAAATGTCATGACTACAAGATGAAGGCCACCTACTCACTACTGAGTACCCCTGCATTCGCATACCCAAATTATTAACATCTCGGTATATAAAGAGGATTACATTTTCTTTTATGAAAGGAAATTAACTCAAGGCTCACATTTTTCAGCCCAAGAGGTGATCCTCTTGGGATTATTATGGAATCCAAGACAGTCACCAATCATTTCTAAATTAAAATAAGGGATGGCTGTCATTGTTTAAATAGTATTTCTAAAAGGGAATTGGTAAAATTTCTGTAAGCCATAAATTTAGACTGTAAGTGTGCAGCACTGAAAAATTAGGATGCCTGCAGTCTTTATATCTATAGTCCCTAGTCGAAGTATTCATTCCACTGTGACTTTTCTGCATTTTTTATGTTGCAGCTTGAAATTGAAATGGATTGAATTGACATTGCTACCAATTGATGGACAGAGCATACTCAAGACTGTGAAGACGCACAGTATTTTTATTGTGAGACTAAAATTAAGTTAACATAAACAACCCTGCATCTGTTGTTGTATAAGCATTCATCCCTGAGTTAATACTTGATGGAAGCACTTTTGGTAGTAAGTACAGCTGTGGATTGTCTTAGCAAGGTCTCCATCAGCTTTGAGCATCTGAATTCTGAAGTGTCTGCACATTACTCTTGGCAAAACTGCTCCAACTCTGTGAGACAGGGTGCAGAACACTGATGAAAAACCACTTGCAAGTCTTCCCAGAGATTCTCAGTTGGATAACATCTGGGCTCTGACTGGGCTTTTCTAAGTCATTCAGGTTCTTGTTTTTAAACCAGTGTTATATTGCCTGTGTATTTCAGGAAGTTATCCTGCTGGAAACTTACCTCAACTACCTCCACTCAATTCCCTGGGCTCAGTTCCCCAGCCTCTGGTTTGATTTGCAGCTGTCCTGAGTCCAAGTTCCTGGGCAAGGTACCCAGTGTTCATACTATCATTATCTGGTGAGTGTTGCACCAGAACTTTTTTTAGACATGATGCAGCAAAGGGGGGGGGGTGTAGAAATACTTAAACTGGCACTGGTTGGTTGCGCAAGTTTTGTTTTTTGTTTTTGTTTACCTAACTTTTGTTATAGTAAAAAAAAAACCTTTGCACTTTCACAGTGTTGAGTACCTTGTTTACATCAACTGGTAAAAATGCCAGTTGCAAAATCTATTGCAAATGTACTTTCTAACACAAAGAAATGCGGATAGATCAAGGCAAACCACTCTATTCAAAGAAAGAATGTTGTATTCATTAGAAGTAGAAATCCACCAGGATGAGCAAAAGATCATATCCCAACAACAACAGCACCTTCACAATACACACACACAGGAGTCTATCTTACCTCCAAGATGTTAAATGCAGTCTTGGTGACAAACACTCAGAATATTTTGCTTCATTATAACTGTATGGTATTTGGATCCCTATCCAACTGCAGACATAATTCTAGAGAAATTCACAATCTAGAATTTTGGATGAATATGTTAACACTGAATTATCTATGCCAATGTTCTTTTCTATGAGGAACAAAAGCCACCTGGAGTCCCAATCTCAAGGAACAGGCAAGAAAAATAATAATAATAATAATAATAATAATAATAATAATAATAATAATAAAAATAGTAGTAGTAGTAGTAATAGAATGCAGAACTCAACAGAAAATAGGCTACACAAATCTCAGACTCCTTCAGAGAGACTATTATGTGCCTAAGTATTTTACAATAAAATTGCTCTTGTGCAACAGAAATAGCTTTATATAAGCATATCCAATCTTTTAAAAATGTATGGATAAAGATGGGGAAGAAAAAACATCACCACTTTGGACCATTCACACAGTTGTCCTGAGTTTATAAAATGCCAACAAGATACAGAAAGAGTACCTTTCATTTCCAAGTGTTCTTTCTTAGAAACAAATTGGGTCCAACAAAATTAAACCCATAGCCAGTGTCATTCCGTCACTTGATATTTAAATATGTTCGGATTTTTTTAGTCAAAAGACAGCTTTGTTTGTGCTTAAGCATGCTGGAGATCAGAGGATACTTGACAAAACTTCATTAACATCAGCCAAATCCCTACTGTCCTGCTGCTCAATGCAAGTTTCATTCTGAAGTATGGTAAAGTGATTTACTAGAAGTTAAAGTCTCCATGATTATGAAAGAAAAATAATTTAGTGTGAGCTTCCTTGAATACCTTATTTTGAGGCAGAAAATAAGGATAAAATATTATTTAATTAAGAACACAATGTTTAAAAGATAAATATAATAGTTTCATCTCTAATGCTGATGGAGCTGAGAAACTCCTGAGAAGCGCCCAGCAGCAGTACGTGAATGCAACACTGGCAGAGGGTATTTCCCAGACAACAGCAGTGAAGACTCAAATGAACTCTGGTTGGTACTTCACAGAAGGTAACCGTAAACCACTTCTGAATTTTCTTACCCTTAAAACCCTATGATGAAACAATCCAAAATGAAGCAAGAGCTAGTGCTGGAAGGTGAAATTCACAGGCCAGAAGGCATTCAACCAGCTACTCCAGGAGAGCAAAAGACCACTGCGACTAATGGCACAACTAGATCAAAGCCAAAAGGAAATCTAGCAACTGACATGCAGAGAGATGAGATGCAAGTCTGACACGGCACAACCCATACAATTGGAACATGAGAAACTGTAAACTGGAAAGCAAGAAATGGAATGGTTACACAACACAGTAGTTGGTGAGAGTAAACTAAAGTGCACTGTAATGGGACATTTTCAGTCAATTTACTCTGGAAATGACAAACTCAGAAGAAACAGAATGGCATTAGTACTGATGCAAGATGTAACACAGGGGGTAGAGGGTTATAATGCAAAGTCTGACCTAATATTATCAATCAGAACCCTGGGCAAAATTAACATAACCATCTTTCAAGTCTATGCTCCAACAACAGATGCTGAGGAAGAAAAATGAAAAACTTTTAGGTCAACATCTTAGAGGAAATTCGTAACACACCGGAACAAGCCATGCCATGCTGATCATCAAAGGAGACTGGAATGCAAAAGGAGGAAACAAAGTAGGAATAAATGTTGTCAAAGAATTTGGCCTAGAAGTCTGAGACAAAGCAGGAGAATGACTCAGAGTTCTGTGAAACCCATCCTATGTTTGTCACGAAATCTTCCTTCAGACAACCAGCTAGGTGATTGTACACATGGACATCACCAGATGGCCAATGTACAAATCTATTCAAAGACTATGGAAGTAGAAATAAGAGATGGAGAAGCTGTACTCTCACTACCAGAGCAGGACCGGGGCAGACTGAGGTAGTGAACATGAACTCTTAATATTAAAAATCAAAATAAAGCTGAAAAGGACTGCTAACACAAGCATAGCACCAAAATACAACTTGAATAACATTTTGAAGGACTAAAAAGTCTACATAAATAACAGATTTGCATTACTGAGCTCAATTGACCTTAACTGTGGACTGAAACTAGTGATATTAATTAGGGAAGAATGCAAAAGGGCCATTCCTGTGGCAAAGACAAATAGAAATAGACGGGTAACAGATAAAATGCTCACAATTGTCAAGGCCAGGCAAGGCACAGAAGCAAAAGGTGGCAGAAATGGGGCCAGAATCCTGAATGCAACTTTTCAGCAACTATTAGGAAGCAACAAAAAGAACTATTACAACAATCAGTGCAAAGAAATAAAGAACAACAAAAAGAAAAACTAGAGACTTGCAGGAGATCGATGAAATCAAAAGGGAAGTCAAACATAGATTAGGAGTACTGAAAGACCAACAGGGGAACATACTATCTCATCAGGAGAAAATAAAGCAAAGGTGTAAACAATATATGGAAGAATTTACTGAAGAAATAAAAAGATAACAGACTCCTTCAAAAAAGGAATCTTATGAGGAAGAACCTGAAATATTAAAAAGTGAAGTAGAAGCTGCTCTGAAGAAATTGAAAGGAATAAAGTGCCTAGTGTAGGTATGGTACAGACAGAACTATTCCAAACTGCAGAAACGGAATATGTTCAAATCCTAACAAGAATATCCCAACAAATATGGAAAATGCAGCACTGCTCCACAAACTAGGGCCTCTTCTGTGGTAGCACCCCAGCTCTGGAACCTGCTCCCCAGAGAGGTATGTCTGGCGCCAACATTTTATTCACTACATTCATTTCAGTGCCAGGCCAAATCTTTTTATTTTCCCTGTATTTTAACTATTAACTGTGTTTTTCAATATTGCTTTTATTGGATATTTATATTATAATTTTGTATGCTGCCACTATAATGTTTTGTATCATTGTCCTGAGACATTTATATAAGACAGGATAGAAATGCCCCAAATAAATAAAGAAGAAACATTCAATATATATTACAATCCCCAAGAAAGGAAATACAAAAAGTGCAGCAGCTATAGGATCTTTGTACTAATTTCCCATGCAAAGAAAGTGATGCTCAAGGAGCTGCAACAAAATTTTTTACCCTGCATGGAGTGAGAAATGCCTGATGATCAGGCGGGATTTTGAAAAGGAGAAGTCACTCAAGATCATAGAGTACATATACACTGGCTCCTGGAGAACACCAAACACTTTTGTAAGATCCATGCTTTATAGACTACAGCAAAGCCTTTGATCATGAGAAGCTGCAGATGGTCCTGAAAGAAGTGGGTGTGCCTCGGCGCTTGAATGCCTTGATGTATCTGTACCATGGACAAGAAGCTACTTACAGACCATAATATGGGGAAACTTATGGTTTCCATCAGGCAAAAGTGATAGACAAGGGTATCCTTTACCTCCTTATCTGTTCAATCTGTATGCAGAACCTATCATAAGGAAAGCAGGAACAGGATCAACGGAAGGAATGAAAATTAACAGAAAATACAGAAATAATTTAAGATATGCAGATGATACCATGTTACTGGCAAAAAGCAGCAATGAATTGAAACAACCGCTGATGAAAGTGAAAGAAGAAACCACAAAAGAGGACGGCAGCTGAACACTGAGAAAACAAAAATCATGACTACAGAAGAATTACGTAACTTCAAGGTCAACAATGAAAAACTGAAATTGTGAAATATTTTGTATTCCTTGCCTCAATTATCAATTCAATTGAAAGTGTGATTGCAGCCAAGAAACACGTTTGGAGGAGAGCAATGAAGGAACTAGAAAAAATCATAAAGCATAAGAACATTTCACCAGAGACCAAGGCCATGCTATTTGTAATCCCAATCACTATGTATGGGTGTGAAAGCTGGACAGTGAAGAAAGCTCACAGGAAGATAATAGATGTGTTTGAAACATGGTGCTGGAGGAGAGAAGTCTGAACACTCAGGACTGACAGAAAGATGAACTAGTGGATCTCACGTTAAATCTAACCAAATCTTGAAGCTGAAGTTGTCATATTTTGACCATATCATGAAAAGACAGAACTCGTTGGAGAAAGCAGTCATGCTAGAGAAAGTCACAGGCAAAGGAAGAAGCTATGAGATAACTCAATACCGTAAGAGAAGCCACAGCATTGATTTACAAGAGCAGGGCTACCAAGGACAGAATGTTTTGGGGAGCATTCATTCATTCATAGTGCCCCCCCCCCCAAGTCAGAGGCTACTTGATGGCATGTCACAACAACTAATAGTATCAATGAATGGCAACGCTAACAGCCAATGGGTGTTTACAAGGAAGTCTTTCTCCCTAAGACTTTCTCTTTTCTGTGAGGCATTAAAGAGGTACTACAATAATATGATATTAATGTGTCAAAGAGAAGTCTTGATGGGCAGTGGTGTTTAGGAAACAATGATGACATATGGGGGACATGAAATACCTTCTCTAAATTTACACTAACTGGACTATTTTGGTTTATTTGTCTACCCTATATCATGACTGTATAGATTTGCAAGATTCTATTATATCAGAAAAGTGAAGGCCTACAAATGCAAGCTGTGTTCTCACTTGTTTTTAGCTATGAAATCTCTTTCTTTGTCTCCCTTCCACCCAGCTTGCTGGCCCAGTGCCTTCCACTCAGATTTGGATGTGTGCTCAAGTATTCAATCTCTGGAAAACAAGAGACTTGATAGCCAATGCGGACTGAATCAGAACCCTTGCACAGGCAAGACGAGCCCTTCTGACCACAGAAAGACGACCTTGGGTCCACGGTCTTGAGGATTCTAATTCGTTTAAATGTAGCTAAGTGGGATAGGGTACGTTCTTGATGATTCAGTGGAGCAATTCTGTTGCCAAAATGGGAGGAAGCAAAGTTTGTCAATTTCCCCCTCCCTCCAGCCCCCAACGCTCATTAAAAAAACTGCTTAGGTATAGCACCACCCAGTACAGCACATCCCGCTCACCATGGACTGGCACGGGGCTGGCTGTGCTCCACCACCTCTTCGTTGGTTGGCATCACATTTGCAGGGAGTGCAATGGTGCAACCCGGGGAGGGGCAGGGAGGGGAGAGACAGCTCAGTGGGAGCTGGCTGGGAGCCATGCTGCACCGATTTCAGTATTTTGTTCTTTTGTTGGTATTTTTTGTTGCTCAGTTTCTGGTAGTTTTGCAGATTTTTTTTTTTTTTGGTATTGTGTTTGGAAACTAATATACAGAATACTGTATTATGTGTATGGTGGTTTTGTTTCTGTCTCAACAGTCCCTGAGGTGCTTTTCCTGTTTTTGCCAATCCCCAGCTATAGAAAGGTTGAAAACCACTGATCCAAAGAACCCACAAACAGCTTTGAGTAGGGAGTCTCAAACACATAATGAATGCCTCATATGGAAAACCTCTCTGTGTAGAGTCAAATTTTAAATCAGTGACTGAAAGTAGAAACTTAAAGTACGTACAATGCATTAAGAGCCTCATGCAGCCACTTGTCTCATGCAGACAAGTTCCATATTGCATTTTCCTTCACTCTAACCCTCCCCACCTTGCAAAAGTGCTCTTGAACAGAAGCAACAGTGGAGGATCACAGTGCCATCTCAAGAGCTTATAAACAACCATGAATGCACACTGACAAGTGCGTGATACATGTTCCTGTAGATTCCTGTCTGAGCAGAACTCCACTCATGGAACGCTTCCATTAACAGAGAAGTAGCTGGACCAAACCCACAACTCATGGGCTGAGTTTGTCTGCAAAACATGCAAAACCCAGCTGGAAAGAATTGTTAGGCAAACTACAAGGAAGACTAATGGGCCATAAATTGTGCAGTACTTTAAAAAATCATCTCATAATCCAAGTTTCTCTATCATTGCAAATGTTTTTCTCTGAAGTTTTGTATAACACTCCTTTGGACCTTATTTCACTCCAAACTTCATCAGCTAAAAACTGAGGTTCATCTGTATTCATTTGCCCAATTCTCACCAAAATGCTTGTAGCAATGGGAATGAGAAGATTCAAATTGCCATCTTGCTTTATTAACTTTAATGTGGTGAGGATCTTTTCGTAAATGGAATAGTACTACCAACAATTAAAGTGAGACAGACAAATCCATGCAAGTATACCTACACAGTACAGTGCATCAAGTGTTACTTGTGCATGAGCAATTTTGATTTGGAAATAAACAGAAAAAAATAGGATCACAATGGGCATTTCATTAATCATATTAGGTTGGCTTAGATCTTAGGATGGTAGTTAAGAGCAGTTTTTCTGGAAGACATGTGATGTGGTAGCAAGCTGATTTGGTTTTAAATGTTTGTGGCTATTTTTACACACCATTTTCCATTGTGCATAGTTCAGTGTAGGTCACTTCAACCATTCAGAAAAGAGGTTGCTTGAGAAGCAAAAAATGCTTATTATTCCTTCAAACTGCCCTGCAGACTTATTATGATTAACAAATGCAGTTAGAGATGAGACTGTAAGAGTAGTGACTTGCCTAAAACTACTTAGGGAGTTTCTGGATGATGTGGGATCCAAACCATGGAATGCTTGCCCCACTACGGCAGTTTTCAAAATTATTGTTACAGCTCATGTACAGGTTCAATCCAGCAAAGATGAGCAACGATATTCAATTATGCAGATAAACTAGATACATTTCAACATTAAATCTCACTTATGTCTTCTTTGGCTTTTAAAAATAATGATCAAAAATAATTATGCTAAAATTGCAAGAATATCTGCATGACTAGAATATTTTCAAGGAATGTTAAACAAAAATAAAAACTTCCTCTGAATCAACTCTCAGCAGAAACAACAAAAAGTATCGTTGTTAGGGTTTAACACCCTAGTGTTGCAAAATATATTACAGCATTGGTGGACTAGTACCAGCTGCAACTTAAGAACAAATGTTGATTCCTTTACTGTTACTCAGTAACAACTAGCTACTTAGTCCTTCTGAAATCAGTGTAAGTATATACACTTACTTGCTCTCAGGTAAGTGTATATACAATTAATTCTTTAAAAAATACACATTTTCCCCCAGAATGCAATACTCCTAAGCCTTTAATGTTTTCAAGTAATTAACAGTATTTTGGTCTACAGTTGCAGAACTAGAAAGCTAAAATGCTTAGGGACTGTACAGTCCAAGGGATCCATGGATGGCAAAGATAAACTCACCCATGGCTATTTTGTCCATGTTTAGATAATTTTGATACTTCCTAAACTCCATGAATGAAACTGCCTTCCTTCTTCCATCTATCAGAAAAGGTAAGAGTTCGATTTTAAGCTCAATATTGTGCTGATAATTTAAAGTAAAGAGAAACTGATGTTTTATTAGAAAATTTAAGGTTTTGCCAGTAATTTGATTAACCAAAACACATTTCTAAAATTAGTAATTTCTAAAACAAGCTGTAATTAAAATGAAAGGAGAGGAGATTTAATGAAAAGGTGAAATGCAGCAAACAATTTTTATTGTCTAAAAAAAATATGTCTGGGCCCCGTTAACTGCCAGTATTTTCAACGAACACCTATGATTATAGCTTTTAGCAGACCATCTTGTGTTGATAAGAGTATACAACCTTTCAGGTTTCTACAAAGTGTCCCTTTAGGCAGAGCCAAAATTCTCTCATATAATGCTTGCAAGAGCCTCAAAATTCTGCAAGGAGGGCATGTCTTCATTAAATTCAAAGCCCTCCCAAATGTTCTTCACCCACAGGGCAGACACATACAGCTGTGAGAGAGATCACTCTGATCATTAAACAGCTGTGAGAGAGATCACTCTGATCATTAAACACTGTCCCAACTCTGCAGGTCATCCGCAAAGGGGTTGCTATCCATGGTGCTGTATTCTTAGTTCCTTATTGATAAAGGCAATAAACATAGACACAGGTTGTGATATAGGCATAGGCCTTCTCCAAAGGAAACAAAAATATCCTTTCTCCAACCATAAGGTTTCTGCCAGATATTCCAGTAACATATCAAGCTTGCAAGAGCTGTCCTCACTATTCGTACCTAAACACCCCCTCCTTGTTATCTTATCAAATTCCTTGACTTCCAGAGGAACTGGCAAAAGTGAAATAAAAAATCATGAGACAAATCTGACCAAACAGAGCCCATTTTGTGGCAGTGACCCTAATAAAAAAGGTCATATTTCTACATCATTGGCGCTGTTCTAGGGATGGAGACAATCTTTAATGTGGCTGAAGTGAGCACTGATAGAACCATCAATGGACAGCTATGACCATTCTGCAAGACATTTGTGGATAAAAATCACGCAGGTGCATTCTGACTTAGACTTCAACTTCTGAAGCAAGGACAGAGATGAAGAATGTTGTAGTGCTGTCTGGTCAAGCTTCTATGCATTTCTTTCACATTGATGGCCCTGAGGGTAGAGACAGACTTCTTGAAGAAGGCAGCCTAAGTATGGGTATGCCTAATCCTTGTCCATCTGGCCTACTTAAAGCCAGAGTCTCAGAGGTAATCCATGACTCCCTTAGAGAAGGAGCCATTCACAAAGTTCTAAAAAAAGCCATTAAAGAAATCTGCCCATGATGCCGCTGTCATTAGCATCCTGTTCTCCATCTTTCATAAACTCAGCAAGCTGTTCAGGCATGAGATTGCCTCATAGCTCCAGGGTGTCCTGAATTAAGCTAATTATTTGCATCCATTCCAAGTCTTCTCTTAGGTCTGCCTTGGCCTCCCTGAGGGATGACCAGCTTCAGTAGATGAACAGGGAGGTGCCACCTGCTGACCCTCTTGCATCTCTCAGAGTATGAAGAGAAGAGGCACCGCGCACACGACACCTGCGCGCGCGGCAGCGGCAGAGGCAGCAAATGCCGCACCCCGGACTCCACCACCTGCCCTGACTGCCGCCACGCCCGGCACGTGTGAGAGGCGTGGCCGGGCGCAGCGAACGTCGGAGGGAGGAAGCCCCGCGCCCCGAAAAGCGCCGGCGGCGGCCGGGGCCGGCGGCCGAAGGGTGTCGGCCAAAGGGCGGGTTCGCCGCCCTTTGGGCGCCGAGCGGGGGGCTGGGCTGGCCAAGGGGCTTTGTTTGCCTGCGTGATTTTTAGCCTTCCTGCTACGCTGCGTGTCAGTGTAAGTTTTTAATTGTTTTTATAATTTTAGTTGTTTTATGGAGTCGTCCCTGGCCATGTTGCCGCTTGCGCTTCCTGGGGACGGCATGGGCGCTGCCATTGGGGTAGTCCTGGGCAATGGACGTTATAGCGGTGGGAGCTTAACATGTCCGCATAGAAGAAGGAGGGACAGATGGTTGACACCTGTCCCTACTTCTGGTTTTGCTCCCAGCCAGAGGGTGCCAGGGAGTTTTGTCAGCCGCCCCTCGGGCCTGACGGTGCTGTTGCTTAACGCCAGGTCGGTCAATAACAAATCTTCCCTCATCCATGACTTGATTGTGGATGAGGGGGCCGACCTGGCTTGCATAACGGAGACCTGGGCGGGAGGGGGGGGGGATGTTGCCCTCTCCCAACAATGCCCGCCCGGGTATCTGGTTCAGCACTGTTCGCGCCCAGAGGGGAGGGGGGGTCGCTTTGGTTTACCGAGCCTCCATCTCCCTCACAGGACTTCCGGTCCCCTCGAGGCCGGGGCTGGAGTGCCTCTACGTGGTGTTGGGCGACCGAGACAGATTGGGGATTCTGTTGGTGTACCGTGCACCCTTCTGCCCAACAGTCTCCCTGCCTGAGCTGATGGAGATCGTCTCGGACCTGGTGTTGAGGACCCCCAGCATGTTGGTCCTGGGGGACTTCAATCTCCATGCCGAGACTGATCTGACTGGGGCAGCTCAGGACTTCATGGTCTCCATGGCGGCCATGGGGCTGTCTCAACATGTCATCGGCCCGACCCATGAACGTGGACACACCCTGGACCTGGTTTTCTCGACAGGACAGGAAGAGGGTGGTCTGAGGGTGAGGAATTTATGTTTGACTCCCCTGTCATGGTCAGATCACTTCCTGGTGAGGTTTGTGCTCGAGAGCGACTTCTCCCTCTGTAAGGGTACAGACCCGATTGTGTGGGTCCGCCCCCAGAGCCGGATGGATCCGGAAGGATTCCTGAAGGCCCTGGGGGAGTTTCCGGCTGACAAGACGGGTGCTCCTGTCAAGGCTCTGGTCGAACTGTGGAATGGGGAGATGACCAGGGCTGTAGACACGATCGCTCCTAAGCGCCCTCTCCCACCGGGCAGAGCCTGCTCTTCCCCTTGGTATACCCCTGAATTGAGGGCGATGAAACAGGTTGGGAGATGGCTAGAGCGTAGGTGGAGGAAATCACGTGATGAATCTGACCGAACACACTTGAGAGCCCACTATTGGGCCTATGCTGTGGTGGTGAGGGCGGCGAAAAAGAGATATTTTTCCGCTTCCATTGCCTCCTCACAATGCCGTCCAGCGGAGCTTTTTCGAGTGGTGCATGGCCTGGTTTGTCCAGGTCCGAAAGAAGACCTGATTCCACCCTCAAAGGCCCGCTGTGACGACTTTGCCAGGCATTTCAGGGAGAAAATCGCTCAGATTCGTCACGAGCTGGATTCCACTATTGATACAGAGGCTTTAAGGGAGACGCCAATGCCGCCGTCTGGTCCAGAATTATTGGATGAATTTCAGTTATTGCGGCCTGAGGATGTGGACAAGGTGCTTGGACGAGTACGTCCCACCACTTGCTTATTGGACCCTTGCCTGTCTTGGTTAATAAATAATTCCAAGCGCGGGATTGGGACCTGGATTTTGGAAGTGATTAACGCCTCTCTGAGGGAGGGTCGGGTGCCTGCCCCTTTAAAGGAGGCGGTAGTCCGACCGGTCCTGAAGAAGGCGTCACTGGATCCAGAGATGGCCACTAACTATAGACCAGTGGCCAACATCCCGTTTCTGGGCAAGGTGTTAGAGCGAGTGGTGGCGGGACAACTCCAAGCACTCTTGGATGAAACTGATTATCTGGACCCATTTCAGTCCGGCTTCAGACCCGGGTACGGTACTGAATCTGCCTTGGTCGCCCTGTACGATGACCTGTGCAGGGAGAAAGACAGGGGGAGTGCGTCCCTGTTGGTTCTCCTGGACCTCTCAGCGGCTTTCGATACCATCGACCATGGTATCCTTCTGGACAGGCTTGCGGGATTGGGGGTTGGAGGCACTGCTTTGCAGTGGTTCCACTCCTATCTCGATGGCCGGTTCCAGAAGGTGGTGCTGGGGGACTATGGCTCTGCGCCATGGCAGCTATGCTATGGAGTGCCGCAGAGGTCCATTCTGTCCCCATTGCTGTTCAACATCTACATGAAACCGCTGGGAGAGGTCATCAGGAGGTGTGGGCTGCGGAACCATCAGTACGCTGATGATACCCAGCTCTACCTCTCGTTTTCCACCAATCCAGGTGAGGCAGTGGCTGTACTGAACCGGTGCCTGGCCGAGGTAATGGGCTGGATGAGGGCCAATAAACTGAAGCTCAATCCAGACAAGACGGAGGTCCTGTTGGTTGGTGGTTCTGGCTTTGGAGAGGGTGAACTGAACCTTGTTCTGAATGGGGTTGCACTCCCTCTTAGGGACAAGGTTCGCAGCTTGGGAGTGCTCCTCCACCCGGAGCTTTCACTAGAAGCTCAGGTGACCGCAGTGGCGAGGAGCCCTTTCCTCCAGCTTCAGCTGATCCACCAGCTGCGCCCCTATCTGGAGTATGACTGCCTCGCGACAGTGACACATGCATTGGTGACTTCCCGTCTCGACTTCTGTAACACGCTCTACGTGGGGCTACCCTTGAAGACGGTCCGGATACTTCAACTGGTTCAAAACAGAGCTGCCAGGCTGCTGACGGGGACTGGGCGTTGTGTTCACATGACTCCAGTTCTCCGTCAGCTTCACTGGCTTCCCATTGAAGTCCGGGCCCAATTCAAGGTGTTGGTGATGACCTATAAAGCCCTAAACGGCTTGGGTCCTGGTTACCTGAAGGAGCGCTTGCATCCATATATGCCCAGCCGCCCCTTGAGATCGGCGGGGGAGGCCCTTCTCCGGGAACCCTCCATGAAAGAAATTAGGAGGGTGGGTACTCGGAGGAGGGCTTTCTCTGCGGTGGCGCCTAAGTTATGGAACGCGCTCCCCAGAGAGGTCCGCCTGGCGCCGTCGTTATTTGTTTTTCGGCACCAGGCGAAGACCTTTTTATTCAAGCGACATTTTAACTGTTAACATTATTGGTTTTATCTGGCCAGGGCGGCTTATTTTATACTGTACTGTTGTATTTTAATTTTATATTTATATTTTAATTTATTGATGTGAGCCGCCCCGAGGCTTCGGTGAATGGGGCGGCATAAAAATGTTTTAATAAATAAATAATAATAATAAAATCTATTTCAGTTTGATTTTGATCAGAATGTATCAAGTTCACACTGCCTGGCCTAAACTTGCACTCAAATACAATCTCCAGTTAAAAGTCCATACATCCCCAAATTTGCAATATGACCCCAAAGCCCCCAAACTTTTGTTCAACAGCATGCATAAAATGCATTGTAAAATATGGGTGGAAGAATGCAAATTTCTGAAAAGTGTGCATGAACATGCTTTGATCAATAGGAAAATAAGACTTATATTTCAGAGATGCATACAACTGATGCGTACATTTGAGGACACATGCATGATTTTTTATAGGAAAGAAATCATACTCTAATACAGAAACAATATGGTATAAGCTTGGAATTTAGAGAAGTTCAGCAAGCTCAAGTTTTGCTTGTATGCTAATGATATCCTTCACATCTTATTTTTCTCAGCCATCAAGCATAGATGGGTATACATGATAGAACTCTTCAGAAGTTCGTTCCTACCTAGAAGACCAGACCTAGAAGCTGGTGATGGGAGGCTACAGTTACACCTTGCCTTTGGGATACCACATACTTCTACCCTGCCTCTCATGCTTTCTGGTACCCGCATGATACTTCTGGGTGAGGCCCTCTGACACTTTGAGCTGAGAAGTTATTTGTATGCAGATGGTACAACTCCCTTGTTCCTCAAATCCAGGGAAACAGTGGAAGATACACTAGTGGATGGCGCTGGTTGAGGAATGAATGGGGCTTTAAAAACTGAAACATAAATAAAAAATGACAGTGATACTGCAAGCAAGCTATCTAGGTAAGACATTTCAACCTGCTACAGATTAGGTTGCTTTCCCCTGAAAAGGAAGAAATGTGTAACTTGGGGGTAGTCTTTGATCCATCTCTGCCTGAATGCTCTGGTGGTGTTGGTTGCTTTCCAGTGCCTTTTATCTGCTTTGGCTAATAAGCCAACTGTGGCTTTACATGGAGAAGGTGAAGCTTCAGTCATTCTTGTTTCAGTTAAGACCAGATAAGATTATTATAATGCATTCAACACTGCCCTTCCTTTGAAGACAGCCTAGAAGCTTCAGGTGGTCTACATTAAGACAGCCAGACTTTTGTCTAGTGCTCAGGACTCAGAGCATAAGCTGATCTCATGTCAACTTTGTTGGCTTTCCATTTGTTTCTAGGATCAAGTCAAGGCAGTGGCTCTAGCATTTGAAGCCTTAAATGTCATGCTTCCAGGCATAAAGCACCCACTGGAAGAATGCTTTACAGAGGAAGAGTCAAACTGCACTCCATGCCTGGAGTCAGATCAGGAAGAGCTTACCTTCTGAGGGAAATATTCTGACTGTGTTATTGCAAGAGGATGGGAGTCCCACCTCTGCCACAGAGGCTGAGTGCTGATCTAGTCCCTGAGACCACTGCTGCGTCAAAAGCCTATTCAAGGGACTCTGTGAGCCCAGTTTCAGGAGAAGGCTCCTGATAAGTAAAAACTTCCTTGTGAACAGTGTTCTCATGAAGCCTGAGATGCATCTGATGAGGAATGGAAAAATATCCAAAGCTTCATCAGTTTGTCTTCTGGGAACTGTTTTATAACCAGACATGCCCACTATAGTGGCCATTTCACGAATGGGCAAGTCCCACATGCATGACACCCATTTTGTGAAATTCTGTGATACTCCCTGAAAATTCCAAATGTTTCCAACTGATCCAAAGTGTTGGGAACACCTGTTCTACTCTTCTGTTGATGCCCCAGTCCATCTGGGGACGTGGTGCCCCTTTTGTTAATGGAACCCAACATATGCAGACCCAGTTTGCATAATCAAAACAAGTCACAGTGGTTTGTTATAAGTTATGGTATGTGCTCCAACGAGGTGAGGATGATTTGTATAATCACTACCTGGCCACAGTTTGTGTCATGGGTCACATGATTTGTTGCAGTTTTAAACAACCCTCAACAAATAACCTCAACAAATAATCTCAAATAACCTCAGACAGCATAATCAAATAGCCTCAAGTAACAGTCACCAATTCAAAGGGAGACTGCAGAGAAAAAAAATAGAAGACTTGGAAGGCCAGCAGTGAAGGAACTAGAAAAGATCATCAAGTGTAAGGGCATTTCACTGGAGACAAAGGCCATCCACACTGCTGCATTCCTCATTACTATGAAAGCTGGGCAATGAAGAAAGCTAACAGAAAGAAAACTGATGGATGGAACACGTGGTGCTGTAGGACAGATTTGTGAATAGCCTGGACCAATAGAAAAATGAACAAGTGGGTCTTAGATCAAATGAAGCCAGAACTTGCCCTGGAACCAAAACTGACAAAAATGCAATTGTTGTTCCTTGGGCACAGCATGAGTAGGCAAGACTCTCAGGAAAAGGCAATCATGCCAGGGCAAGTCAAAGGCAGAAAAAGAAAAAGAAGACCCAATAAGTGATGGATTGACTCCATAAAGGGAGCCACAGCCTTGAATTTGCAAGAGCTGACCAGGGCTGTCAAGGACGGGACATTTTGAAAGGCAGGCATTCATTCATACGGTTGCCATAAGTCAGATATGACTTGACAGCACACAACAACAACAAATCTCATGAGTTAAAAATGGCTTGATTTTGATTATGTGAGCTGGGTCTTTCACATAGCTCCAAGAACCACCCAGGATTCACTTGCTTCTCATTTCGTTCCTTACAATATCTCCTAGCAACCCTACTCTTTTCCTTCATTTGCTCACTTGAATCACTTTCCTAGCCTTGTTTGTCCAAATAAACCTGTTCTTTTGAAAAGTTTCACTCTGTTGTGAGGAGAGTGATACTCCTTCTCCTTCTCCTTTCCCAGAAGATCTTGACCAGAGGCTTCTAACCACAATCTTCATAATGTTAAAGCTAGTCATTTTTGTGACAGAATGAAAGTAATGGAAAGGTTGATAGCAAGAGTCTCACACCAAAATAACTCTCTCTCATTGAGGAGTTACCTATTAGGAGTTAGTTCAGTTGATTCATAGAAACACAGAAACAGAGAGAGTCAGAAGGGGCCTCCTGGGCCATCTAGTCTGAACCCCGGCTCTAGCCAGCTCTGCTCACAACACGATTCCAAACTCAATTCCTCTTACTTTTCCTCACAGAGCTGACTCCACCCTCAGGGAGGTTTGTGCTGCTTTTGGCAGGAAGACTGGATGTTACTTAATGGGCCTACTTGTTTCACTTGATATCAAACCACCTGTCATATCTGTCCCCTTGTGATCTCTCCTATTCCACCATTTCTCCACCTCTCTTGAACCAGAGATGATCTGGTTCTCACCAACCACTTGGATTATCTTGCAGCTCATTAACCCTTGCATTTCAGCTAAGCATTCCAACTTTCCTTGTTCTTCCAGTTTGAAATCTTCACCTTGGAATGCAGTATTTTTGGAGAAGTAGCCCAATCCCTACACACCCCTTGTGCACCATTCACTAAGATTCCTTAGCTATTTTGCATTCTAGAGCACACTCCACACACACTATGGGCTCAGTCCTTCAGACACTTGCGAACCTCCTCCTCAGGCACAATTTTGGAACTTCTGCAGCCTCCTATTGGAGAAAAATAATCTTGGACAGCTCTGGCAAAAACAAAATTAAAAAGAAAAGCAAGAGGGCATGTGCTTGCATGCAGGTGCTGCAGGATGTGGACATGGATAAGATAGTACAGAGGATGAAGAACAATGCTCAGGACCAGTATGCATTTGTTTGGATTTGTCTAGACAAAGACCAGCAGGAGATGATGGTGGGAGGGGGAGGTTTTGACCCGACTGAGACATGCTTAGTGGAAAATTACTGAGAAGGGCATGTTTTAAGTCTGCTAGCTTGGGGCAGACCCTTGGCACTCTGTCTATATGCATATATTCCAGTTTGGACCTTTATTCTCAATAAAGTGTATTGAGAAATATGCTCAATAAAGTTTTCCTCCCACGTCCCTCAGGTTTTCCTCAAGTTCCCACAGAACCACTACCTCACAGTGAGGTCATTTCACTCCTCATGAGTTGAGACACTAAGCATAATAAGTTAAGGGCTCAGTGGGAAACAGAGAGCCTAGCACAACACAGTGTCCTTCACATGGTACTTATTTTAATCCCCAACAGCCCAAACTAGCATGGCTGAAAATACTGGGAGTCATAGTCTAAAATGTCCAGAGGGTACCAGGCTGGGGAAGGCTAGCCTACGGCATTGCGCCAAGAATTTTTCAGGGTCTCAAGTGAAGAGTAACTGTACAGGCACACAGTCTTAGCTATCTTTCCTTTCTTGCCCCTTCTCCTAAATTCCCTTGGTTCTTTCCTTGTTTGCTATTTTCCTCAGATAAGTCAGAGTCCCCACCCCCACTCCCCCTGTAGGCTCTCTTTCAAATTCTGTTTTTGTAATCAGGTTCTGAAGTTGCTTACTGTTCATTTTCCCTACCATTATTCTTCTTGGCTCTTGAGTCCATTCAGAGTGTGCAAGCCAACCTGTGGGCTTTCTCCAGACAGCTTAGTAAACAGGTTGTCTGGGCAGCTGAAATAATTACCCCATTGTAAATTTGTGACTTAATACCTTAGGGTACTCTGTGCCCACTGTAAGTTTTCAAGTAAGTCTAAGTTAATGGAAGAGAGGCCCTTGGGTTCCTCCTATTCTCCACCCTTTTCTTCTAGAATTGCTCTAAATACATCAGTTATTATATTTATATTCTGCCTATTCCCAGTGACTGGGACACAAGGTGGCTTTCAAAATTAAAGTCTTACACAATTAAAACATTCCAAATACACAGAAGTTAAAAATATAATTAGTTTAATATTAATATTGTACAAAATACCCAGATTAAAAACACTACAAACAATATAGAAAGTAAAACCAGTTCAGCACAAACTCACAGGCCCAGACCATCCTCAAATTCCTGCTGGAACAAAAAGGTTTTCATCTGCTTTGAGAAATCTGCCAGGGTGGGCACCAACCCAGAGCCTAGGGGTAGCCATCTCCTGTGTTCCCACCAAGCATGCCTGTGAGGGTGATGGGACCAAGAGAACTGCCTCTCTAGAAGATCTTAAAGCCAGGCTCAAACAGGAGAATACAGATAGCCTGGACTAACTCTACTGTCACACATTGGAGCCTAAACCTAACCATATGCAATCAAAGTTTGAAGACACCCTTGTTGTGAATACCCCCGCAAGCTTGGCCTGCCCATTTCCCAAGCATTCTCCCCACTCCATATTTAAAAAAGCTTCAGTTTACTACCTCTGTTTTTCTCTGACTGTATAATTAGAAATAGTCTGATGGTCCAGAATGCAGAAGCTGGTATTCTAATCTGATGTTTTTATTTCTGCAAAAGTTTAGGGTAAAATATAGCTGTGTTGTTTCCTCATAAGCCTCATCGGTGAGCTACTAACCCCATTTTGTGGGGATCCACGGCTATGTGGGTACCATTTACTGTGTGTGCACCATGCCCCCACAAAAGATTCTTCAGTTTACAAGCTCATTGGATACACATACTCATGTCAGGAGACCCAGGTTCTAGTCCCTCACTTGGCCACCAGCTGACCCTGCTCTAGTTACTGACTCTCAGCCTAACCCAATTCACAGAGTTGTTGTGCGGATAAAATCCAAGAGGGAAAAAATGGGATTATGTAAGGTACTGTAGGCCCCTTGCAGGAAAAAGGTGAGCTATAAATATAAGAAATACCTAAGCAAGTTTTGTGGTTGTTTTCTCCTAAGTTTTTAATGTATAATACCTAGTTTATTCTCTGCTAACGTTAATGACTGACATCTTTTCCCTTTTGCTGCTGCTAGGTTTGTATAAAATGTTCTTTATATTTTGTTTCTGCTTGTTGAAGATGTTTGCTGCATAATAAGTAATATTATGCAGGTAAGACTATGCTATGCATTGGTACTGGATACTTTCAACTGAACAGCAAGATATAAAATATAAAAAAATAAATATTACGGTTAACGATGATTTAAAAACTTACAATACATTGAAACAAATAAAGGTGCTAAAATCCAAGTACTAGTGTTTAGAGATAACTCTAGCCTTGATTTAAAGAGCAGCACAGCACTTCCATTCAAAAGGGTAAGGCCTTGACATATCTGGTACCAAACATGACATTTCAGACTCCTATCCCTTTCTTACATAGCTACCATGCATCCCATAGGAATAAACATCTAACTTTGAGCAATGAACAACAGAATTGCCTAAATTTATCTTACATTTGCAGATATTAGTACAAAGCACATTCTGTTCCATAGAAAAGGAGCTTTAAACAGTTTCTTTCCATTCAAAGGCCTTCTTACAGTGCAAAGTATAAGTTTAAACGCCTACAATAGTAATAACCATGTATATGTGTTGGATTTGCTGAAGTGGGATGTGGCCAATGAAAGCTTATTTCACTATTATCTATTATTTAATTACATTTAAATCTCACCTTTTTTTTCCTCTTCAAAGAACTCAAAGCTACTTACATGGTCCATTTTATCCTCACAGCAACTCTCTGAGGCAGGTTAGTCTGAGAATCAGTGACTGGCCCAAATTCACCCAGTGTGAGCTTCGTGGCTGAGAGGGGACTAGAACCTGGATCTCTCAAGTTCCAGTCCAACACTCTAACCACCACATCACACTGGCTGTCCAGAACAACAAATGATTGTTAGAAGTTAATGTGTAGCAGGACTCATCTTTTGCTGAAATGAACTAACACAGGTACAGTTTAGGAACTTACATTCCACATTTATGTTGCATTCCTTGTGTAAAAGTCCCTTTATCATCTCAAAGAAGTCAGATGTGAGTGCAGTCAAGCAAACAGCTTCTTAAGTGATCAGTTGTTATACCAGATCTTATCTCAGTGTAAGAAATACACATGGAAACATGCAGAGGTTGCTGACATGCCTCCACGAGATCCTTCTTCTATTTTGGACCAGTTAGCCAATGCTGAAAACTATTTAAAAGAATCCGCATCAAAGAACAAAGCCCTTAATCCCATTTGTGTCCACGGGCATACCCACTCACCAAAAGCAACTTGTCAATCAAGTAGATACCACCCAACATGCCCGAGTGAATAGGCCTGTTTCAATCTGGGATTTTGCATTTTAAATCTCAATGAGAAATTCCACATTTGACAACAAACTGAGCCAAGCCTCCTTTAGCTCAGTTTAAGATGATTAAAACCATGCTACCCAGGAAAAGAGAGATAATATGAAACACCAGAGGTTTTCTAAGGGACGGAACTAGGAACTGATATGCAAAAGCACTGTGAATGTCTAAATCGTATCTTTGGTTCAGCAATCCAAGTGCAAATACTCTAATCATTTTGCCTGCTGCAGGCAAGGAAGCCTGCTGTACCGGAAGGCTGCTCCAGGACCAGTTACGAAGGCAAAGCTCTTATTCTGGCGGATTTATATGTATCACATCCACACACACACAGAGAGAGAGAGAGAGAGAGAGAGAGAGAGAGAGAATAACTTAATGAGAACAATCACTAATAGTTGAAGAATTCTAATAAAAAAGCTCAGCATTATTCCCAATTGATACATACTTCTCAAATATTCATTCAACCCATTCCTCAAAAGCCCACTTTTCTCAAGGCCTTTGGCTTAACCTTGTAATCCCCATCCCAACTGTAACAAAGTTGATGTGCACATGATCACTGCATTGCCCCTCATCCACCACTTGCCACCCTTTTCTCCCTCCCCTGCGATTGTTTTGCACAGCCTGTTTCAGGTTGCAAGCTGAAACAGTTACTCTATGAATCCTTACAAAGTGTCATGTATGCTGTTAGGCATAAATAAATCCAAAGCTTTATCTAAAATAATGGAAACAGTATTTCATACTTAGAAGATCAAGAGCTTCATTTTGCCAGAAGACTGTATTTCCCACAAATATTATAAAACCTGAGCATCTCTAATAATTCATCTTTTAATTAGGTTTTTGAGAAATTCAGTACAAAGTCTTACACAGCAGTATCTAACATTATATGCCACATGCAAAAGGGCATCAGCTTCATGCCATTTTCTTCTCGATACAATACCATACACACAAAGCACAAAAAAGAGAAGCCAGAATCAGCCTGCTATTTCATTTACATTTGTAACATCAGCTAACAGTTCCCAAGAAAGAAATAGAGGCGCATCTCTATAAATGTATCATTTTATAATGGGTTAATTTTGAAAAAAGTTCTAATTGCTAGATTATTTTTGCCAGGCCAATCCTACACTGAATTATGGCAAACTCAAACAGTCCTTGATTTCCACAAGTGTTCGAAGAGCTTTAAGAATTCAGAATCAGACCCTTGGCATTACTATAGGGCAGCTGATTTTGTACAGCCCAATACTATGCATGTCCATTAAAAGCTAGTTCTTGTAGGTTCAGTAGGGTACCTCTCAGGTAAGTTTATATAAAATTGCAACTAGAAAGTCTGTTCTCTAATAACTTAAGTGCAATCCTATACACATTTATTTGGGAATAAATCCTGCCAAACTCAGTGGGGCTTACTTCTGAGCAGACTTGTATCAGATGGTATCATAGTCTGATAGAATTTGTTCTGAAGCTTGGCACAGCAGATCTTAAACTATTTCTAACTTTTTTGTGTATGACGAAGGATATTTAAAAATAAAATAAAGCCTATGTGCTCCCTTGATTGTAGTTCCTATTTAGATTTAACTACAGAATGGTTCCTTCTAAATTAAAGGCGTAACGCTACAAATTAAATTTCAAGGAAAATAGTGACACACTATTATGGTTTAAGGGCTGGAGCTATTTCTGTGATCATTCGCAGATAGGAATGAACTGATTATTTCCAAAGGGACTGCTTGCATGAGTAAGGATTACTCATGCACACAGAAAGACTGCAAGATCAAATCCTAAACATTTAGTACTGAACAAGTGTAAGCACTTTGTCACCCTCACCCCAGGTAGAAACCTTTCTGAACTTTATATCCCAGTGGAATTTGTATGCATGTTTGACAGCCAGACCGACAGAAAGAGAGAGCCCAGCAGCTGCGTCTCAGAGGTCAATAGTGTGTGGAGCTCAGAAGGACGGAATCAATGTTCCACGATAGCTCCAGAGAAGGGAGGGAGGGTACATGTGTGTTGCAGCGGGTAAACAAATAATACAGAAAACTTTGAAAAGGGGACCACTGCAGAGCTTCATGTTAGATCACAATGATTGCAAAGGACTAAAAACATTTGGAGGGAAAGTCCACACTGCTTCTTGCCATGAGTTTATAAGCATACATTCAATGGAAGGCTTGTCCTTCAGCAGGTCATGTACACTTAAAACCTTTCATTCAGTTCTGCTGTTGAAAGATTTATCTTATTACTTGGGTCTGGACTAAAGGAAGCCCTCTGCAGGATTTGACCTAAAGCATTCTAACAAAAAAACAAACAAACACAAAACAAAACAAAACAAATGAGAAGTTAAGGTCAACATGCCCATTATTGATTCGGGCCACTAAGACATTTCTCCACTTGCAGAAGGAAATGACAGACACACTAGCAACCTTCATGCCAAATCACAAGAATGGCACAGATCTGTGTCTCAAACACTGAATCTCATATGATTACCAATCACAGATCAGGAAGGTTTAAGGAAAGATGCATTGAGTGAAGGTAGCATTAAATGAGAATCTTCCAAACAGCTGAAAGACATTTGACATGTAGCCTCTCACATGTAGCCTCTCACCGCCGAGTCTCATAAGGATGCTTTCCAATCTTCTGTCTCAGCAGACTGATATCAATTTGTGTCGGTACAGGCAATACAAAAGTAATATTAATAAAGCAGCTGCAGGTAGCCTGTGGCGATGCAGCTATCAATAGATTATTAGTTCGACCTCCTCTAGGTATTCCTGGGTTGTGCAAATTGTGTGGGTGCACCTATAAGCCATAAAAACCATCTCTGCTGCTGTCATGGCTGAAATTAAAATTTGATTACATTTCTTTAAAAAGCTGAAAATTTAGGAACTTCAGAAACCTTCATCCCATGTAAGACACCAGGCAAAATAATTTTATGTAAAGAGGAGGGGTGAGAGAATGCAGAAACTGATAAAGCCAGAGGAAAGAGGAGTTTAAAAATAGAAACTTGCTGCTGCCAACACTTACACTGAAGTCGTAGCTCTTTCTAACACAACTGTAGCTGTATATAATGGAGCTCAATTAAACATGGGCATTACGACTTCATTGTAGTACTTTCAAACTTTGCACAAATTAAAGTGTTTTCCAGCAAATTGAGGATATTAAGGGATTTTCCTAGGGAGCTTCTGCTTGCTTGCTTGTTTGCTGGTTTACTCAGTCTTACAGCAGCAGTTACGGAGAGGATTTTTAGATACATCTTTTGCTTCAAAGGAAAATAAAAAAGACGGTGATAGCATCTTGCCTGCTGTTTAAAAAAGAAGCAAACAAAAGAACTTGATCCCTCCACTTTGGCAAAGAGGTTGAGCGGGACAGGATGCGGTACTGCATTCTATTACGTCTATAGGTTTGGGAAAGCGGTAGCCGGAGGAGAAGAGAAGCCGTGCGCTACCCAAATTCCCCCATCCTCAAGTAAAAATGAAAAAGAAGACGGCTCGATATCCGAGCAATGCGAATCAGGTGCACTTTCTTAAGGCACGGGGAGAAGCGATGCCCTCGGAGGCATCTGGGGCGCTCGCCACCCGCCACAATCCGAATCAAGTTGCGAGGCAAGTGCCCGCCAGGCAGCCCGAGGCTGCACTTCCCCGCCGTGGCGGCGGCGGCGGCGGCTGCTTGCGCCCGGTGCCTGTCGGGGCAGCCGGGTGGGTGAGGGGCTCCTACTTACGTGTACTGCTGAGGGAAGCTGTAGCCATCCGTGGCAGGAGCCGAAAGGACGAGGAGGAACAGGATTACTTGGCTACACAGAGCCGGGACGAGGCAAGACGCGCCGCAGGTCTGTGCCGAGATCGCCATTTTTCCATTAAAAATTCAGCGGCGGCACCAACTCTCGCCCTGTCCCCGGCGGCGGCGGCGGCGGCGGGCTGCGAGGACGCTCAGCCTCTGCTCAGCCTGGCGGGCTGCGAGGGGCTTGCTGGGAGCCGGCGCCGCGGGGATCCTCCGGCTACTCCGGGGAAGCCGGCCGACTACGGGGGCTGTGGCGGTGAGGGCGGCTGCAGCCCCGCCGCCTCCCTCGCTGTACTCAAAAGCCACGAGCGGGGCAGTTTCCAGGCGGCTGAGGCGAGGCAGCTCCGCTCGGGCTCGCTCCACAGCCGGGCGGGTTGTGCTACTCGCTCCGGCCCTCACGCGGCGGGCTCGGCTCCGTTATGGCAAACACTGAGCGAATACAAACTGCTACTTCCCCTCAAATAGGCGGCCAACCTGCCCAGCCTCCTCCCCTCGCATCCCCCACCCCTCCTCCTCCTCCTCCTCCTCCTCGCTGCATCCCTCGCTCCCGCCCGCACGGAACGCTCTCCATCCCCGGCAGCCGCCACCGCGCATGCGCCCCAGGCAAGCGGCTAGCAAACGAGCGCTCCCTGTCTCTGGACCTTTCGCTGGGCCCAAGTTGCCCGTGCGGTGCGCGCCCCGCCGAAGGCTCGCGCAGCCACCCTCGCCGTCCCCCAGGGGCCGGCGCGCGCCCTGGGCCGGCGCAGCACGTGCCGCCGCCGGGCCTGCAAGGCGGCCGCACTGGCTACCGGGCCCTTTTCCGTTGCGCTCCTCTTGCCCCTGAGAGCGACCCAGATTCTACCTGCCTGCGCGCGCACTCGCACGCGCACTGCCTACCCCGCCAGTGTTCCCCCAGTCCGGTGCAGGCACCCTGCCGGAATCTTCGCGCAGGCAGCACTTTCCAGGACAGGTTTCTCCACGGCACACAGCCCCAGGAGTACCTCCAGTTGGAAGTAGCACCTGCAGACCATGGTGATTCCTCAGCTGCAAGTTCCTCCAGGCTATTATTACAGAAAAGGATTGGGGGGTGGGTGTTCTGTACCGCATTTGAGCAGGGAGGATCACTGGAAATGAATACCTTGACAGCGCCCTTCAAAGTTCCTTGCAATGTTACCGAGTTTTAAAACTCTTGCTAAATTTAGAACCCCATCAAATAGTACAGTACACAGATTCAGAGAGCTTAGAGATTTGCAGTTTGTCTTATTTTGAACTGCAGTTCCTTTGTTTGAACTTTCCAAACTTGTGCAGCAACCTTGCCAACGGACCCCATATGTTAAAATTAGCCTGTCCAATCTCAAATATGTCCTTGGATATAGTTGTGACAACTCATAGGGCATTAAGCAAGTTTGAATTTTTGCATTTTGTGGGACTTACTTTCAGATGAATACATAACAGAATCAGGCTATGTTTATGTCATGCTGAAAGTGGTGTAAAAACTGGTGTCTCATTATTTTCCTCCAAAGCACAGGTAGCAAAGCAGAGTGAGAAAAGTCCAAAGAGATGAACTGCATTGTAAAATCCAAATGTAATCTAAGCTTTTGAACCCTGCATATGAAAGCAAGAAGGGCAAGTTAATTCCTTTGACATTATTTGTACCAAGTACATCATATTAAGGTTCCCTGGTGGAGTGGGGCAAGAACAGGAAACAATTAAGCTGTACAGAATTTTCCAGATCCACATCAATAAGGCATTCAGTGGCCTTTTGCAACAGGACAAGTGCAAACTTTCAAGGGCTAGCAGCATTTAGAGTATTAAAAGCAACTTAGGAGGCTCTTTGTGAATTGATCCCAGTGAGGGGAAAAATAGGAATGTACCTATTTAATAGGTATGACTGGAGGTTATAAGAGTGATTTCAGTCTGGCCTACTAAACAAATCTACAGTTCCAAGGGACTCTCTTTAAATGGTGCCATCTCAAGTCTGTCCTACATATTTCCAGAGTCAAGCATAGTGTCTGAAAATATTTGCATAATTTCTTAATTCTCTTTTAATTTGTCCTGGAGGAAGCCAACTAAAGGAATGGAAAGGTGGCAGTGCTGTGGCACTATATATATATATATATATATATATATATGAAGGCAAGTTGAGAAAGTGAGTTGAAAAACCATGTGAGTTGAGAGAGTGAATGACAGCATTCAACTGGACAGCTATTAAAAAGTATGATTGTGTGCTCCAAGCTCCACTAGGTTCCTTAAACTTGGCTGCTTTTTAGTGATGCTTCAGTGCATCTCTGGAAAACGTTTAGGCATAACTCTTGGTGTGACAAAGGGATAAATTGCAGTATTCTCTGAGCCTTATTTATGGCACTACAATTAGTAATCTTCCACATTACACAAAATGCATAAGGAATGAAATGTGCTTTTTCTACATTGAGAGTAGTTTGGAATAAGATTATTTACTTTATATACCACTTGACTTTATGAGATCCCTAAGCACTTTACATAAGAATTAGGTGGAAGGTGTTATCACTCATCAGTGTGTTTATTGTATCAAACTTTTGTGCAAAAATTAATATAAAAGCTTTTATATCCTGTCCTTCATTGAAAGTCTTAAGATGGTAAATCCAATTTTTTATATTCCCAACAACTGGACAGCCAAAGGAAGTGAGGTGGAGACATACTAAGAGGAGGGCCTTTTCTGTTGTGGCATCCTGGATGCTGAATTAGTTTCCCACAGAAGCTGATGTGACAACTGTGTCATGCACTTTCTGCACCTAGTGAAGATCATACTTTCCCAGGCATTTTAGTCTCCCCATTTCTGTCATTTTAAATCTTTTTGGTTGCCATCTAATCGGGCTGCCCATAACTGTCCAAACCCAGAGGATTGTGGACATACTGTGCACCGTAAGAGGAACGCAGAGGCAAAGGTCACCTCTGCACTCTTCCTGTGCAAACACTGAGAGGACCGATCTGGGGCATATAGGTGTGGTGCTAGGCAAGGAGGCTGAGGTTCCATCCAGATACTGAGCATGCTGCTGGAGCCTGACTCCTCCCCTGCCACCTCGACCCAAAGCCCATCATTAAGGTCACTTCATAACCTTGGAGCTGCTACCAGCACAGGTTTTTTTCCATGCTGGCTGCAAGGCGAGGGGAACAGATAGGCTGCCCGCACATGCAGTATCCTGGTGGCACGGCAGCCCCCTCTCCTTGTGCTCTGAAGTCTCACATGTAAAGCAGCTGAAATCATCAGTCTTAAATATTTTACAGGGAGGGAAGAGCAAATTTCCAGGATCAGAACTGGGACCAGAGTATCATACGGCTGTCTAGACTCTGTCCAGTGGCCAAAGGATTATGCTGCCCAAGTATTTAAAATCTTTGCACTGCTGCTGCATTGCATGTTGCTTTTTATTTTAATTCTATACTGTAGTTTGAAACTTGTACACTTTTATATAGTATTATAATCTTGTATTTTAACTGTGCCACTCAATTTCATTGCTACTGTCCTGCTCAATATTATTATTCCTGCAACTGGAATTGTTTTCAAAATTGTTTTTATGCGACATTAATATGTATATATAAACTGCTTGGGGACTTTAATACTTAGTGGTATAGAAATAGTACAAATAAACAAATGTTAGGGTCCTGATTGTTGTGAACCACCCAGACAGCATCAGCTACTGGGCAGTATAGAAATGAAATAGACAAAATGAGAATCCAGTATATGACCAAGATAGCTCTGCCAAATTCTCCCCACAACTCCTATAATTGGAGCTCAATATCAGCTACCACCACAAGCTAATATTCTATGATTCCCCCTGCTTCCTCTTGAATGGCTGTAAACTGACTTCACTTCAATTTTCTCTTTTTCCCTGTCCATTGAAAACCTGACAAACCCTCAGTGCCACTTATATCGTTGATGCAAATGGAACTCATACCTGCCTGCACTGGAACTTCCCAATCCCCTTAATTGCGTGTGATGCAAATCTGTCTCAAGGAATCTCCCAGCCCATAGAGATGTGTGGGATGGCTGTGCTGGGGAGGGGGAAATTGGTTCCAACAGCAGGAGGCTCTGCTAGATATAAGCACTGGATACAGCCTTTTGAAATCATCTAGGGGATCTCTTAAGGGAGAACATTCTTGAGGTGACTTCTAGAGATGTGGCTGGATCCAGGATTTGCCTTCTGTGGACAGAAGTGATTTGTTCATGAATTTTTGGGGAATGCTCCTCCCCACCACTTCAGCTACAGGCTACCACATTCCACTAGGCCCCCCTATATGTAGCACTTTCGGGGCTCTGGAGAGGTGTTGTGATATGAAGGGGCGCTTACACACACTTCTGCCAATCCAGCTGCAGGCACCAAAATCTAAGTGCAGCTGATAGGGTCAAGCTTGTTATCCCTTGAAGTAATTGTGTGATTCCCAGTTCTTCTGGTTTAGTGGCTCTTACTGTTGGTGGACTAGAGGTGGCTTGAGAAAGGGACAGTTGTGGCATCTCCCCAACCACATCCTCCTAGCTGCCTAGGAAGGCCTCTGCAGTTATAGGTGGCCTATAAATGTATGTATGTATGTATGTATGTATGTATGTATAAATAAATAAATCTCTGAACTGATTCTTACAACTATCCTCAGACAACTCTCATTAATCTCTTATGATGCAATTCCATGCATGTTCAGGCAGAAATGGCCTGCAACTCATAGTGTGCCCCAGCCAATGACTGTCAGGAGTGCATTTAGGATGGGGTGGAAAGCGCACAGGCAGAGTTATCTCCATATGCTTCCCTCCCCATCCCAGTCATGCTCTGGCCAGCCTGCCAAATGGCATGACATGGGGAAGAGGTATGTGAGGTTCTTGAGGGAACATGCTGTCCTGCAGGCAGAGGCATGGAATCCAGAGTATCTGGGAAAGGATGCAGTTTGACCACCCAACAGGCAGCACTGAAGTCCTGTAAACCAAATGGTACACATCTCATCCAGCAGACTGGAATATATTATATACTATAATCATACTCTTCTTTTTGTGGGGGCTCTTTTTTCCTCCAGCTAAATAGCTCTTATAAACCCTTTTTCCCTTAACATGAAATTCATTCCTGCTCTGCTCAATTTTATTGCCCTTCTCTGGGCCACTAGTAATCACACTGGCATGAGCAGAATTGCCCCAAGTTCTAAAATTTAAGATGCATGCTATTTTCTGCATTATTTTCTACCCCTTGCTTAATAAATCCTAACATTTTATTTATCTCTTCGAAGACTATAATACATTGAGCTTTGAAGGAGCTAGCCAAAGGATTCTGCAATGTATTTTTCCTGAACAGTGATGGTTTTAATTCAATAGGACTGACTGGTGTTATTTTCTAGTACTGTATCCATTTAATTCATCATCATTCCATTCCATTTGGTATTGCACTGCCTCTTCTCCTTGTACCATCCTTCAGTATTATGCTTCTAATTATATCAGATCTAATCCATCTATGTTTAGAATGATCTGAGAATTCTAAACAAGACCCCTGAACACAAAGCTCATGATCAAATCACGCTTGTGCACATATTTAAAAGTTAAACACTTTTTCCAAGCATCCAATATATATTTCCTTGGAAATGGATTAGATTGAACTCAGCAGGACTTATTGCCAAGTAGACATCCACTGAGATCTATCAGAAGATGAACAATTAATTTCAGTTATCATTAGAAACATAGAAACAGAGTGAGTCAGAAGGGGTCTCCCGTGCCATCTAGTCTGACCTCTGGCTCCAGCCGGCTCTGCTCACAACATGCCCACGAAGTGTCTGTCTAGCTTATCCTTGGACACCCTCACCGAAGGGGCCTCAACTTTAACTGAGCCACGCCCAGAATAATAATATGATTATCAATATGCAAAAATAAAAACAAAAATAAAGTCCTGTGACCTTGCAGGTACTCTTTTAAAGGACATCTGTCAAAGGACATCTAACCTGAGTACCTTAATCTCTGCAGACAAAATTGGTAACAGAAATTGTGTGGAGCCCTAAGCTATGCATAAGAGTGCCATGATATGTCCCCTTAAACTCAGTGGGACTGACTTCTAGGTGTATGAATAAGACCCATTCAGTGCAATGGTACATATTTCCAAGTAAATAGGACAGGATTGAGCTAATCATCTTCACTACTTGAATTCAGGAATGAAAGCTCCTCTGTGCCATGATGACAGAATGCAAGATCATTGCCCAAAGATTCGTGTAGTGATCCCATGGTTCAGTTTCACCATTGTATACTGTCACCAGATAACTATACAAGAAAAAAAGACCTGGAACAGACCAGGTCTGGAGTAGACCTTCCAGAAACGGATGCCATGAAGGCAGAAAGGGCATTGTTGACAAACTACAGCCTTTTCTGTGTGGCATCTGGGTAGAGTAAGAGCTTCCTAGAGAGGTTTGACAGGTGCCCATCCTATGTGGTTTTCAGCATCAAATAAAGACCTTGTTTTCTTGGGCATTTTAGCCCTACAGTTTCTATCACTTTAGGTCTGCTACTGCATTTTCAATCTTTGTATTATGCTATGTTTTGTTTTTATTACATATTGTAGTTTTAAACTTCTATACATATCATCATGTTATAATAAATAAATAAATAAAATTACTATTCAGTATGAAAGTTGGAGCAGTTATAAAATTACTAACAACACTAGCATATCAGTACCATTTATGTTTGTAGAAGTTTAATGGCAATGGCTCTGCACCACAGTAATCCAGAGGTAATGTGTAGCCAAGATGCAGTGGGATGCAGTAGAAAGGAATTTGTGAGCAACCAAAAATGATAAAAATATGGACACTTCTGCTTCCATTGAAATCTCTCTAATATTATTCGTGCTTGCTGGAACCTATTATTGTCTGTTTCTTTGAAAACAAAACACAAAAAAGCTTGGAAGGCTTTTCTTAGAAGTCTTGCTCCATATTTAACTTGAGTATTTATCCGGGCATTTTCTCCCCCACACCAGCCCACGCACACACAGACTGACACTATTAATTGTACAGTCCTGTGCATTGGAAATACTATAAGCTATGTCATACTTAGTTTATTTTGAGCTTGCCAATCTAGGAGCAGGCAATCTGCAGAAAAGCAACTGTTTGAAAGTAATAATAAATGTGTTGGGAGAGGGAGGGGAGGATGAGTCGGAACACACGACAGGCAACATGCTGGGTCTACACCTGCTTGTTTCTAGATTAGTCCTGACACTGCGTCCAGCCACAATCCATTGCCCAGGCTGCAAATGTGAATTAATGTATCAGAGGATTTCATATGCTATCATCTCTACACAGACAGTTGTGTACCACACAAACTTCATAAGTTTAAAACCAATTTAAAGGGAACAACAGCCATTCCTAACATAAAAGCTGGACAGGATTTAAGGATCCAACGTTACCAGCATTCTCCCAAATATAACCTGAGGTGCTCTGATATGGGGCTAAGAAAGGAGAGGGGTTCACCTCCCCCATCTCTTCTCTAGAGCATTCCTCTTTCATGATTCCTCTTGAATGAGGTAGGAAGGGGGATAGGAAACTCTTCCACTGGACTTGTTTACTGCCTCAATTCTCAAACCGTTCCTAGGCCTCATTTGGAGAGTGCAGAATATGTGAGGGGGATACCACCTTTCAGAGAAGGACAGGAGTCGATAGGAGCTGAAGTCACTGGTGGAGGAATGAGCCATGCTGGATTTGGGGTGCTGGGGATAGAGGGTGCCCCTCTGCTGTCTTTCATTCCAACCCAGTTTAGGAACTGAGAAGAGCCGCTGCTTCTGTATTCCAATGATAATTCTCTGTGTGCATTTTAGGAGAAGGTTGGGCATGTGACTTTCTGTCCCCTTCTACTGAGGTACTTATTTGTATCTTTTTTCAATTTATATCCTGCTTTTTTTTTTCTTTCAACGAACTCAAGATGGCTTGCACAATTCTCCTCCTCCTGCTCTCAACATTTCCCCACAACAACCCTGTGAGGTAGGTTGGGCTGACAGTCTGTGACTGGCCCAAAATCACCCATTTAACTTCATGGCTGAGTGAGGACTGAAACCCAAATCTCCTGAGTCCCAGACCTGTACTCTTAACCACTACACCACACTGGTTCTCATTCCGTCAAAATGCTTGGAGAGTACTCAAAACCACAATAGCAGAGCACAAGATAGTATGTATATCACAAGTTAGGAATGATAACATGAAGTCCAAGAGGTCACCAGCACAGTTAAGAAGCAGAGTCAGGGAAGGGATTAAAAAGAAAAAACCTTCCTTCAAGAAATTGAAATCTTGTTCAAACAAGGAAAACACAGAGGGAGCGCAAACTTGCACAAGGGAGATGCAAGCAGACAGTAAGAGAAGCAAAGAAACATTTATATACCACTGATCAGATTATATATAAATATTAAATGCATAATTGAATCACATTTTTAAAACAGGACAACATGGGGTAGTATAGGAGCATAGACAGAAAAACAGAAGGACTGTATGATAGGGCAAACCTGCACAAACAGGTGGCTTTTCAGGATGTACTGGAAAAATACCAAATGTTCTGCTTCCCAAAGTATGCAAGGGATTTTTTTTCGGCAATGTTCGCACCACCACAAAGAAGGCCTATCTAAGTACTGCATGCAACATTCTAATACTTTTGGAATGACTAGCAAGGCCTCCAATAATCTGAGCAGTCAGTTGGGCACAGAAGAAGGCTGTCTGCTAGCTATCCTGGTTTTTAGGTCTAGGTCTTGTATGACAACAACAGAACCCTGAGCATGGTTTGATGGCTAATAGGCAGCCAGTACAGTTCTTGTAACTCAGGACATAGCCGGTGTCCCAGTGAACCCCCACGCTGCTGCATTGTGCACTAGCTACAGGCCCAAGGAAGGCCCATGTGGAAGGCACTATAGTAATCTAATTGTGAGGCCAAGAGTGCCTGGATCCATGTGACTCAATTATCCCAACCAGGAATGGGCTTAACTGGGACACCAACTGATGCAGATAGTGGGCACTCTAAGCCACTAAGGTCACCTGGGCCTTTGGTGACAAAGGAGAATAAAAATTATCCTCAAACTATGTACCTACCCCTTCAGAGGGAGAGGAAATCTGTCCACAAGAAGCAAATAGCATGATTTGCTCAACCTGAGCACTGCCTACCCACAGGTTCTCTGTCGCACTGGGCTTCGGCTTTAGTATATCAAACCCTCTTAGAAGCCATAACGTCAGTTCTGAATATGCACAGCCTCTCCCGATTCAGATTTCAAAGAGCATAGAGCTGGGTATCATCAGCATACTGATAACACCTTGCCCCAGATCTGATGGCTTCAAAAACATATAACATCAGGATCAAGCTGGTACCCTGTGGCACCCCACAGATCAGCTGCCATGGGGCCGAGGTTCGGACACTCGGTGTGATTCTCTGCAACTGATCCTGGAAGTACTAGGCACCCTCCCAACTCATGGAGACAGTCCAGGAGGATGCATTGTCAATGGTATTAAAAGCAGCATAGAGATTCAGAAACTCACTCTGCCCTCCTCCCAGAGAAGGTAATTCATCACAGTGACCAAGGCCAATTCCATCCCATGCCAGGCATGAATCCAGACTGGAATGGATCCACCCAATTCTCTTAATGGAAGAGATGCAGCTGAGATGCCACTATTCTTTTGACCACCTTACTTGGGAATGGGATATATATGACTGGATGATATTTGCCATAGATCCAGGGAGGGTTTTGTTTTTTCCCAGAAGTGGTTGCTCCCTGCCTCCTTCAAGCCAACGGGGCCCACTCCATCACGCAATGATATGATGCAGCGACCACTACCCTGAGCCGTCTGCCCAGCCTCCCATGGCTAGCTCAAATGAGCCATGAAGTGCAAGGGCTGAGAAAGCATCTGGTGGGTTGTAGAGATGCAAGCATCTTGTCTATATCCCCAGGCTTTAAAAAGGAAAAAACCAACTCCCCATCCCATTCCACCTGATTCCACAAAACAGGGATAAGATCATGCATTGGACACCTCCATGAACATGAAAATAACCATTCAGAAAAGCTTCACTCGAGGACGCAATGAAGGTGGCGAAGTACACTTTCATTTCTGTTTTCACTGCCTTACAGAAATTGCAATTAAACATTTTAAGATCTTCATGATGAGGCTTACAACACTTCTGTCCGGCTGTCCTCTTTCATTGTCTGCAGTTCCATCCAGGCTCTGCAAAGCTGAAGTGGGTGCTCAGGAGCAATTTTGTCAATAGGTCATCACTAGGGTTGGAATGAAGCCTTTCAGAATCCATCCCTCTTGTGTCCATGGACTTGCTCTTGTGCTTGGCCTGATCATATAAAGCAAGCCCAACCAAGAGGAAGTCTGTGAATGCTCATGGACCCCTGGTTGTGCAACCAGCAATTCACCCCATCAGGTGCAGCTGCAGGGGGTGCTCCATGCAGCCGTGCCAAGTGCCATTTCTAGCGAGCAACCTTCTTCCACAGCAGGTGCAGCCAGCGACAAGAGTGCCAACAGGTGTGCAAAGGCTGCCAGGCGCCATTCCTGTTGACCTGCCTTCTTCCTTGCCCAGTGGGAGCAGCACCTGGCACAGGGACGCTGCTTGCACAGCATTTGGGGCTCAGCTCCCTGTGAGGAACGTGCTACCTGTGAACACCAGGCACATTCACCAGGAATTTGGTCTCAGGGCCACTGCAAAGCAGTCCAGGGAGCCAAGCCCAGGGAATCCAATAGATTCTCACCCTAAATGAATTCCTCATGCAGCCCTACCTGTCACACCTCACCATTCCATAAAGTGCTGAAGGCCATGACAGAATTTCCAGCTGTGGCCTCTGAAAAGTCATTCAAAGCGATCCGGAATTATTCTCGTTCCATCCATCCAGGGAGGGGCTGCCACCACGAAGTGATCTGACAAGGCGATTTCTAGCCACCCGCTCACAACGAGTGGCAAAGGCCAGATCGAGAGTATGACCTGCCCTGTGAGTTGAGGCGGTGAATCCGAGACAGTCCCAGTGGGACGTGAGGCCCGAGCAAGACTGGCTAAGGCAGCCTCAGCATGGATGCCGAAGCTCCCAGGACAGCAGTCCTAGGCTTCTCCAGTGCCACACATGAGCCTGCATCTGCCGTCTCAGTCAGGGAGTCGCCTGGGCAGCAGGGTGGGCAGCATGCCAGTGCATCCCCAGCTTGTCCCTTTGGTCCAACACAAGGTACAGGCCCTCAGAGCCTGCCTTGTGGTTTTAGCTGAGCTTTTATGGATCACAGCGGCTCTCCTCCTTTGGGACCTTTTAGCTGACCTTAACTCAACAGAGAGACAGAAAATGAGTACAGATGGGAAAGAGAAATAAGATGAGCAGAGCATCTCTTGCCATGACTGTACCACTAATGCCAGGAACTTCAGGAGGGTGGGGGCTGCAACCTTCTCAGAGTCTTTTCCAGGGAGGATGCCAATGTGCATCTGTGATGGATAGTGAGGAGCCAAGTATGTCATGCAGTTTATCATTCAGCCTCCTATGTAGCAAGAACTATGGAATGATTTAAATACTCCTCACCTTTGCAGGTCTCACAAACACTTATGACTAGATCCCTCACCTGAGTAAAGCAATCTTAGTTGATTAATAATTTGAGTTAGTTCAGAGGCTGGCAACTTTTTTTATTTCATTGTTAGACTGCCCAACAGCCAAAGGCTGTCTTGTGGCTTGTGACTTTCCAGATATTTTGGAATTCAATTTTCACCTGCCCTAGTCAGCATAGCCAATCATATGGCTTCACAGGAACTGTGGACTGAAATATCTGGAAGACTATTGACTGACAATTGATTAATCTATCAATTCAGTCTGAATAAATGTGCAGATGGGCAAAAAGAATAGTTCCGAAGCTACATGCATGATAAAAAGAATTAGAAAGTAAGTTGCCATAATGGTGTCATCTTAGAAGAAGCATCCCACACTTCATGAAAAAAGAAAATACCTTTTTAGAGAAGGTCCTTACAATATGCAGTACTTATACAAATGTTTATTAATATTGTTCATATATTACCCAGGCAAGTTGGGCATCTTTGCAGCCAATTTAAAAATGTCTATTGCTAAATCTAATCAATTGATTGATTAAACGTTGTAAGCATGCCAGTGATGAGACTGCAATATCAGGTGCTTCTTCCCAAGTACGTCAATTAAGTGCGACGTTAGTACGGTAATGGTCAGATAGCCATGGTGGCTGTGGCATTGCAGATGGGTAAGAGTTTTTGGACAGGCTCAGTGAGACTTATTTCCAAGTTAGCTTTTTCAAGGATTGAGCTATAAGTTGCTCTGATTGTATATAATGCTGAATAACTCCACTGTAGTGTCCTAGATTTGGAACAGCATTTGTCCCTGTGGCTAAGATTTAATTATGTATTTATTTGGATTTTTAACCTGTCCTATTTCTAAAGGCTTAGGGTGAGCAATACCAATTAGAAACAGGTAACTAAAATACTTGCAAGGATAAAAATATGTATGTTAACAAAACTCACCCACCCAAAGAACAGAGTCCTCAGCTCTAGTCTCAAGAGAGCATGCCTGGGTAAGAAGGTGCTGGAAGTTTTCCAGCCCTTGCAAGTCCACCCACCACCTTTCCTTTGCAAGTTCAGCAAGGAATGGAAGACACTGGCAGCCATACCACTAAAAACTGAGACACATGAGGATAGGAGGTAATTAACAGTATGAAGTTGATAATAGTTAGGACATATTCTGACAGCAGAGGCTAACTTGTCCGACTCCGCTTTGCTGCCCCAGGTAATAATGCCTGCACACACATACAGTGCATGGTTGAACTCTGGAATGAGCTTCCATGAGAGCCACCAATGAAGACTGAGATGAGGCAAATTCCCAGAGGATAAAAGGATCCATAGCTACCAGTCACGATGACTGTGTATTACATCCAGGCATGCTGCCTCTGAATACAGCCACTGGGAACAGCAGTGAAGGAAGGCTCTTGCCCTCCTCTCTTGCTTCAGGCTTCCCAGAGGCATTGGATTGACCCCTGTGGAGCTGGACTAGACAGGCCTTTATTTTGACCCAACAGGACTCTTTTGATCTTAGGAATTGTTGCGTAACAAATACTAGTGTTTAATAGAGCAGGCAGAGGGAAATCATGTATTTCACTTTTCTAGAAGCTTATTTAGTTTCTAATATGCTCAGAAAGAACTGTTCTGTGTTTAGAGTTCAAGGGGAAATAATATTGTGCTGTTTGCTTACAAAGTTTTTGTATGCATCACTGAACACTAAACCATAGCACAAAAGTACAAGAGAAAGAACAGTGCATAGTTATCTAGCAGGAAACAGGAGACTCAGAAGCCTCATCCAAAGACTCTGTGAAGGAGATCAGGTGCAGACTTCATGGTTCCTGCCTAAATTCTGCTAAGCATCCCTCCAAAATGCATCGCCGCTAGAACCAGGCGAACAATTTTGCAGAATCAATGACATTTCAAGACTTCAAAGTTCTACATTTCAAGAAAAGAAAAAAGATATTTCTTACATATTCATGCTGTGAGACTTACTGGGCAAACAGTGATAGGAAATGTGATCAGGCCAAATGTTTGCTCTGTGTACAGCAAATCCAATCACTCAGTCAGAATTTCCAAACTCCTTCCTCACATCCCATTCAGTACTAGTAATGCGGTCACAAGAATAGCTGCCAGACTAAAGTCACAGCCCTGGTACCAGGTTTAGACTATTAGAACTGCATGTGTACCCTGAAGGTTTTGATTGGTGAGCTATACTGTGGCTTCACCATTTCACTACCAACATATAGCAATTGTGATTTGGTTCGGCTGTAAGGAGAGGAAGAAGGACTGCAATCGCTTGATACAGACATAGCAGGTCCTAAAGAAAATCATAGAAACAGAGAAGAGAAAAACATACATGGGACACTTGTTTTCCCAAAGTGCCAGATGAAGCAGGACTGAGGGGGTGGCAGAGCAGAACAGGTTAAGGATGTGTTAGAACCCATGCAAGGCCAGCACCCAATGGAGCCCGCAATATCCCACTGCCCTGAGCAGCAGCAATGCTGGAAAGGGCCCTTGGGTTGGGGGTGGCTGATTGACTCAGGTCAGCTTTGCTCTCATTCCTGGAGGTAGATGGGTGCCAGGAACAAGAAAAAAAACTTGTTGAGTGTTGCTGCTGGCATCTGCTTTATGCCCTGCTGGCTCAAGGTAAGGAAGGGCTCGGGCCATCAGCAACTGCCCAGTAGTACTAACCCCTCACCCATTCCTGAGCTTGGACCCAGTCTTGAGACCTGGATACAGCTCCCAGGAGAACAGGTTTGTGGCAGCCTCTCTATACCAGTTCATCTTGGAACTTCATCCTAGAGGAGGCAGGTGTCCCATTTTATTAATAGCTCAGCTCAGAGGTTCCCTTATGCTGTTTAGGCTGCCTCCATTTCATTCAACCACAGTTCCCTCTGGCCATTCATATGATTGCCCTTTCTTGCTAAATACTGTCCCAACACTGTTTACACTGTGAAGAGGATATCCTGCAGTTCAACCCCAAACCATGATTTAGGGGTTGATCCTGGAAACAGCCGAGGGAAAGTGTGGGGGAGAAATGGGTTCCATTTCTGCTTTCCCACATTACTATGTAATTAGTGATGCCACTCAGTGTCACAGTCAGTCTGCTTTTGGTTGAGCCTTGCCTGTTTGTAATGCTTGCATTTTTAATAAACCTGAACAGGCTGTTTATGAATTTCCTATTAAGTGCAGAATTGATTGTGAGCTTTGGAGCTTGCCCAGTCTATCTAGAAAATGCCATTTTTATGCATGAACTGGACTTTTTCCTTGTCTAATCCAGGATTTCTGTGCATGCAATGCATTGGATTAACCCTTGCTTATTCTGTTACTTTTTTCTCCTTCCCAAGGAGAAGGAGAACTTGACAGCTGCCCCGTGCCACACACACACATTAATTTTTTAGTTGCCAGGAACCTCCTTAGCAGTTTCCCTAAAAAGCCACCAGGACAACCCGGGCTCTGTGGAAACGCTGCACGGTTCTAAACCATGACTCTATGATTCAGTTTGATAGCACACATGTGCAAACACTCAATTACATGGAACAAGACCTTGCTGGGTGGGAGAACTCTCCCCCAAGCCTACCTGGGGGAAGACATTGTTTCCCAAGTAAATAACACACTCACTCAGGGTAAGCTTGCCCATCACTACACATAAACCAGAAAGACTCCAGTACCAAATCTATTGCTGAACAGCACCAGCAATGAAATCGGTTCTGAAAGCAAGACAGATGAACAGGGTCGCCAACCTTCCAATCCCAGTAGGACTCCACATATCAGATGGCAGAATGGCATGTGCCAGTTTTCCTGCGCTGCATTTTCATACAGAGTACAGCTTCACAGATGCAAAACTGTCCATTGAACAGTTTAAAAAGGTACAGGTTTCCAGTGAGCCAACACACTTCTGCTTTTCTAGACTTGCATATTCAAAGCCAGCCCATGGGATGAGATGTGCTGGTAATGTTGCAATAGACCTGTATGAGAATTCAGGTAGCTAAACTTGTAAAGATATGTTTATTTATGGAGACTAGCAATTAGAACAAGTAGTTCCTTGATACAGAATATTAAGAAAGTGTTCTAATAACTGAGGCTTTAAAAGCATTCATGACTACCAGCCTTTACCTTGCCATCAACCCAGCTGTCTGGTCAACTGTCATTCTCTGTTGGGGATGAGCAAACAAGTGATTTCCACATTGGTCCATATTCTCAACTTGGTGCTCATATCTCTTTTGATTTCTATGAGTGCTTGCAATCACTGTTGCATTTGTGTGAAAGAAAAAAATGTGCAAATCGTAAAAGACAAATTGAACAAAAAAGCGTTTTTCAAGGTTGCACAACTTCCCTGCTAAAGACTAAAATGGTGCACTTTTTAAAATTGTGCAATTCTGAGCTACTTTTCCTCTGAAATATGTGCAATTTTTCAGTGTGAGCACATGTTTAAGAATTTGTGAACATTCTCCTGCTTGTGCGTCTGTCTTACAGGATATGCTTGACTGTTTTGCAAGCACATATGAAACTTTTGTGCATCCTAATTCTCCGCTTGCCTCTTTCTTTGACTTAGTGCCACATACCATTCTGTCAATAATTCATCAGGCTCCACCCCTCCTCCTCCTGTGACATGGGCCCACAACATGAAGAGGAGAAGCTGGGCCATTTGGTTGTTGGTATTACTGCAGGACTCATTTGTACTCTGCATATTCATGGGTATGGGACGAATCTTGTCTTTGCAGCTATTAGAGCGCTGTGTGGAAAGAGGTGAAAATATAGAGAAGCAGTACTTAGTAATAATCAGCAACTGTGCCTATGTCTAGATGTAGGAGTTGGAAAGCAAGTGAATGAGAATGGCACTACCCAGGTAGATGTAGCCGTGGAGATCATCCACCTGTAAGGGGAGACACTTTTTGTTACTTATAAAGATAGCAGTGGACTTGGGGAGTGGGTGAGCTGCAGTTGGTGGAATGCTATGGCATGCTTGTGGGGTTTTTGCATCAGCCAACCTAAGATAAACTACGTCAGGATTCTTTGAAGACATGTAGCCCCCTTGAAATTAGGTAAGATAAGCCAGGATACAAATATCAGAAATAAATAACAAATAGAGGTGTTGGTAATACTTTTATAAGGCTAGGCAGCTTTGGCATAGCTTTACTTTTTGTTCCAAGAATACGTTCAGCGTGGTTTCCATCAGCAACATTTCTCCTTGTGGCTGTCTATCTGACAGAGGACTGTGCCATGCAGCTTGTCATCTGACTGGTGGGTACCAAGTTCACTGGTAGACATTTTCTGTATATCCTGCTGCTGGCATGCTCTGACTGGCTGCAGAATCTGAATTCATGGCTGAGCAGAAGGTCAGAAGCAGAGGCAGTGGGTTTTGGCTCTCCCATAGCAGTGGGAAGGTTTTAGCATCTACCGCATCATTGCCATCAACGGAACTAAGTCCTAAGGAATCTGAACATGTGGAGAAGGCCTTGTCTTCTGCAATTCCCCTGATGCTGCCCTTTAGGCCCCAGTGCTGGCAGTGCCATGCCAGCATCCCAATTATATCAATGCCATGGCAACTGTAGGGTGTTCAGATCCTAAGTTTCTCAAGCTGGCAGACTGAACCATAAGATTTCACTGTTTGAGGTCAAATATATCAGCTATAAAATGATTATAAAGAGATAGCTTTTAAAAATAGCCTGTCCTGCACATTTAGACAGAAGCCAAGGAGCTCTGTAAACTAAAAAGTCTAATATTAAAAGCGATCTAACAATAGGATACCATCTAAATGGAGTTGTTTTATTGAAATGCAATAAATATATCCACTTGAAAGATGGAATACAGTATATGTTTTATCTTCCCTTTCACCTCGGGTCTTTCTGACATTCTTTAGCTATTTACTCCATCATACTGCTACAAAGAAAAGAAGTTTCTAAACAGCAAAATGATTCAAAAGCCTGGGAGCCTGCCAGAGAGAAAAAGGGTATTTTCTGAATCAGTTCCCCATGAAATCGCTGAAACTAGATTTATCCTGGGGGATAACAGAATGGATCGTTAGGTGCCTTGGAAAGTTCATACTGGATTTTGAAGCCACCCTGCAAGCTGAAATATCAGCATTTTAAGTATATAAAGAAAAGCTCCGTGGTATCTTTAAACTGGGAAAATGCAGTGAGGGAAGGTGGGAAGAATTTCTTAAGAAATGTCACTCTCCACTTTAAAAATATACAAGAAAGTAAGGTCTGAAAATTGTCCTGTCTTCCTCTTGTGATTTAATCACATATGATAACTGTATGAATCAAATCTCTCTCATTCCTCTCAAGTATGAATTAGTCCATAATTAGGCCATTGGACAAAAATTCCAGTTAAAATGAAACTCAGCTTATTAATAGGTTGGATTATGTGTTGTGATATAAAGGTTAAATCGACTGTCTCATGCAAGCACACCGGGGGCCCATTTTAGCCTCATTCTCAGTGGTTTGACCCCAGTAACTCCATTACATTTTCTTGCTTCCTATGAATGTGGGTCAGAAGAGGCTTGTGCTGCCGGCTTTCAAGTTCTCAGCGGGGCAACGAATGCCTCTGAGAATGCCACCATATTGCCATTTCCATTCTCAGGAGTGAAATTGGCAAGTCATTTCCATGATAAAAATTGTAAAGAGTGGAGACATTTATATTTCCTTGTACTCACAAGACATGCATGATCATGTTGAGGATCTGGAATGTCCCAGTGTGTCTTTGTCTGAATTGTTAAGTGGCACCAATAGGAATCCTTTTCTCATAATTTTCACAGAAGTAACTTTCAGAAGCATTCAATTGAAAAGGGCATTGGTATAAGTGTGCTATCAGGTTTCTCTGAACGGGGCTGACAGTGTTTGAGGCCCTGAGGCAATTGTGGGGCAGTGTCTCAAACCGAATCAAATGGCATTAACAGACTGGCTGTGTGTTTTCATCATAACTAGTTGTTACATCATATTCCTGAAGTTCTCTAAACAGCCAAAATGCAGACCTTCCCCCCTCCCAGCAAAAGATGCTATAATCTGTGTGTGAGGACAGACTGCAGTCTCACCGAGACCGAGAGGGACAGGGAAAGCTGCATTTGGGTTAGGAGGTTGGCTGTGTCCCTGGAGTTCTGCAGTGGGAGTGATGGGATTTGGCTATCTTTTAGGAACATCTAAGCCATCTTTCCTAACCTCAACCTGTTCCATGTCCTCCAGATATGTTGGGACTACAATTCCCACCATGCTTAGCCAGATGATGGTTTAGCCTTCCCCCATCCTCCAACCCTTTTCTCCTTTTTTTGCTTTGCCCTGCCATCAAACTATCTTCATGGACATTAGCTTACTGATTAGGTCTACTTGTATTCCAGCTCATTCAGATTCCCAATACATGAATTTGCCAGATGACAAGATGACCAATGTCCATTAAATGGGGATCACCTGAGAGGTATCTTATTTATCAAATGTTACCCTGCCTTTCTTCCAAGAGGCTCAAAGTGGCATCCATGTGGGTTAACCTACTTCTTGTATGGTAATGTTGCTGGCAGATTAGGCAGAAACTGGAATAAGGTAGCAAAATGAACTAATGACTGAGCAGATCCTAATCTCAAACCCAAGTGTCCACAGTCTAAGTCCAAGACTGCACCTGCTACATGTCACACTGTCTTAGTGCCTGAACAGGACTTGGGCCAACTGAAAACTGAAGAAGAGCACTGGGCCTCAGGTTACATTCCCACTACGTAAAGTTCTGCTTGGATACCTCAAAATCTAGTTCATGTATCTTCTGAAAACCTGATTTACTGGATAATATGTCAAGAAGCAAACAAAAACAAATATCATTACAGCATTGCCAAACACAGCAGGCTTTATAACCCTGCAGTGGAACTTAAAGCACTGCAATTTCATGCTAGATCCTGTAAATGGCATTAGGTTAGTAGAGATCCTTACACATGATCCAGGCAAACCAAGGTTTTTTTTGGGGGGGGGGGTATTTTTGTTAAACATCCATTCAATTAGTAACATGCGAATAACTGTGACACCAACACACATTGTGCAAATAAACCAAGCTGCAGGATTAAAATAAGGTGCTGAATTATGTGTGTCTTCTTCAAACTCAATTTAAATTTCGCCCACTGCCGAGACCTCTATTTATCAGCATCATAACTAATAACAAATGTTGCTGAAACATCAGTTTTCACAAGAAGCCCATTAAGAGAATGAGAAAATAGAGATATTGTACAAGAGAACCAGCCTTTTAACGGCATAAATGTACAAGGAGGGTGGGTGGAAATAATAACAATGCTTCGAAGGGTCTGTGTCAAAGCATTGCTCATTAACTAAGACTGCAAATAAAATTATTATGCTGGGGTGTGGCATGGGAGGGAGTTTCCAAACCCAGTGCGGTTCCAAGCATTCATGCAAAAGGAAGGACCAAAGGATCAAGGGGCCTTGCATTATATCATTCATCTGAAATCTGCATTGCCAAGCCCTCCCCTGACAGTTACTGCTGTTTCAAGAGCATGCAGTCACCAGCTGGATATGAACTCATTGTATTTATAATTTTAGAAACTGAAACTTAAGAGAGAGGACAGATCAGACCAGGTTATGAAAATTACCATGTTCCCAACTGTTATAAAGCCTGTTAAGAATTTCTGTGATCTTAAGTCATAATCCCTATTCTCTGGGGACAAGCATCCACTTGATGAAAAAAAAATGCTCATAGCTCAGAAAACAGATCTGTATCTTCTACACAGTCCTATTTATTTATACACACACAGTGCAGTGCCTTATTTCTTTCTTCCCTCACCCATTTGAAGCACATGGAGGCGGGGTGTGGGTTGTGGCTGGCTTCAGGAAGAGGCCATGCATCTGTGCAGCATTAACAGTCAGAATCATGGGCCCAAGCCAATGTCACTGAGAAATGGGGCAAATCAGCAAAACTCGAGCCTGCCAAATTTCTTCAGATTTCATCAAGTTCATTCCAGCTTAACTGCATATCAGATTTGAATGCTTTGACTTCATACTCATTCCTATACATATTTTCCAGATGTATATATAAATCTGTACACCTCTTTGAAACGTGTGAATTCTTTTCTCCTTGATGTAAGGGTGCTTGTCTACATTTTGCAAAAGTGCACATTGTTTTATGTGCATTTTTCAAAAATACACATGCTGTCAAAAGCATTTTTTGTCTGCAAATCAGATTGCAGACTTGCAAATGTACAGACTTTGCCCATGTGTCCAAGTCTGTGCTCAATTGGAAAGGTGCAAACTGGTTAAATCCTGATTTTAAAAATGAGGTGAATTTGTTACATCCCTAGAGATGAACAGCTTCTAGATAAGCCTTTTACTGGCCTTCCATAAGCCCCAAATATAGTTCAAGTTTAGGTAGTAGCATTGGACTGAGCAGACATGTCCATCACTTGGTATGGATTGGCTGCATGTTGATTAAGGGTTTTGTGTGTGTGTGTGTGTGTGTGTGGGTATTTTATAGTTTAGACATGGTGTGTCATGCACGATGCAGGCTGAATAAGTTAAGCATGCCTGATCACAGTTTGCTGGGTAGTAAGGGCAACGGATTGGAGAAGCCAAGGCAAGGCTCACATGGATGAAATGCCAGCAATTTGGCCTTAGTGGGAATGCCGAGAGCATCTGTCCCTCTGCCCCTCAGATTTCCCCATTCCATCTGAGCTCAGCTGCCGCCTTTACAGCTGCAGGGTCAGGGAACATGCTTCCCTAGAAATAATATATTGTTTCCTGCTATAATACAAAGCATTTGGGGGTGTCTTGGTCTCCAATGGGCAATTAAAATTCCATTTGATTTGAAGCACCTGCTCCAGATGGACATGAAAACGGCTAGAACTGGGTTGTTGATACAGCTCAACACAGCTCCACTTTTGGACTCATTCGGGATGTGTTAAGACCATAATGATGACTGCCCCGCAATCTTCCAATGACCACCATAAGCTGGAGAAGGAGTAGGGCTCTTCTGGGCATTACAGGCATCATGCACCCAAACTTCCAGGTGTGACATTACTAATGCTAGTGTGGTGTAGTGTGGTGGTGAGCCAGTGTGGTGTAGTGGTTAAGAGCACGGGACTGGGACTCAGGCGATCTGGGTTCTAGTCTCCGCTTGGCAATGGAGCCAACTGGGTGCCTTTGGGCCAGTCACAGACTCTCAGCCCAATCTACCTCACAGGGTTGTTGCTGTGGGGATCAGATGGAGGAGGAGAATGATGTAAGCTGCCTTGAGCCCTTTGCAGGAAAAAGGCAGGATATACATCGGAAAGGAAGAAAAGGAAAAAAAAAGCATCCCTCTGCACAAATCTTCAGGCCAGACATGGTAAAGCACTAATACTTGGATTCTGGGATGCAGTTAAGCCCGTGGAGAATTAAATCACTGAATAGCTCCTGCCTCTGCTCAAAGGTCAGCCCACACAACAGTTCAGCACTGGCTGTGGATCTCCTGTGTTAGAATCAAGGTTCGGGCCCTAACTGAACCCAATGACATGCACCTTTCTCCTTATTACTCATGTGGGTGCAATGGCAGTGGCTTACTCTTGAGTTGTTCATAGGGAAATGTTCCCAGACAACCTGGGAACAATTTTTGACTCTGCAACATGCCACACCACTCACACAGCAAGCACATGTTAAGACCAATCCTGCATTTACCTTGGGCATAAGGAAAAACAGCCATTCATGCCTACGCGGAGAAGCTTGCCTGAGCATTCTGCTCACATGCTCCTAACCCCTTTCCTGTGCGGCAGGAGAGATCCGAAGAGTCTGCTTCTTCTTTTAAACCACAGTTCCCTGTAATGTTTGAACTCAAGAAATCATATTTTGTTGAAACTATGGTTATTAAAGCAGGCCAGCAGCCCCAGCTCAAAAACGTCTCCTCACCTAAGGCAGGGGAGAACATGCATTGAACATGCACCGCATGCCTTGGCAGGGACGTCTTCCCCTTACCTTGTTACCGCAGCCTCAGCTCTGGTGATCGAACCGGCGGGCAGAAGCAGCTGTGGGGTTCTCATGAGTGCTTCTCCAGATGCCACAAGATTTGAGCAGGCTCTCAAGGGAGCTCCACAACCACATCTGGCAACATGGCTCTCCACAGAGCTACTGCAGCAGTGGCAAAACAAAGGGGCCATATACTGGGGAGGAGAGACGGTGAGCAGCCACTCCAGATGTTATTTAAGTTAAACAACTTAAGAACTAAGTGATTTACATAAAATACTTAATAAAGGCCTATGTAAACACGATATAAAGTAATTAAAATATCGCAGCAGCTTTTTTGTCAGAATTGGATGGAATTTATAGAGACAGTGGTTATTTATGAGAGGACTGGTCTTGCCAGATCTCAAAGAGATGCTTAATATTTTGTGCTATGCACCTTTAAATTATGATTTAAAAGGAGGGGGGACTGCAAATAACTTTGTCATCTTTTGTAAGGAGGTTTAAATGTGTAGGAATAATTGCTCCTTCTGAGGGAATCAAATCGGACAAGTTTCAGATGAGTATGTGCAGAAAGCATTATGCGAAAGTAGCTTTTACCATGTGGAGCTTTCTCCACCAGCATTAATGGGACACCATTATTCCCCACTTTTTTTTCCAGACAATTGTTCTGAAAATAGTATACAGCACAGAGGTGGCCATAGTTAAGGAAACTGAGAAATTTCTGAAGCATAGGTGCAGCCCTTGAAGACATTCTAGGAGCACAATTTAAGTTTATGACAGTAATTTGCCCATAATCTTGAGCTATTGCCAGGCTGATGGAAGGTACTGCTTCCAAATAACAGTGCTGCAACTTCTAGAACACATTAAATCATCAACCGTTTGAATGGCTTCATGTTGCAAAATGCTTTGACTAGAATCAATACTTATACTGCTCCTGGTTTGCTATGATCTAGGGCCTTTCAAATCATAACTTAAAATTCCCTCTTGCGTTGGAGGTAAACTTGTTGCCCCCCATTGGGTTCTTGCTGAAGCTGAGCAATTTGGACTGATTACAGCACAAGTGTACAACTTGAGAGACTTAAAACAGTCAGTGTCTTAGCCAAGGGTGAAAGCAGAAACTTGTGGAATAAAATCCAGTTCTAGACTCCTAGACATCTGCAACAACTTTCCTTTTTGTGCTTCCATGTCCCATGGAACAGAAACCCTGGACTCTCATGAGCCCTGTTTTAATAACCCTACATTTTTTTCCCAGAAGTTGGAATCAACCTGCTTTTTGTCCTAATTAAAATCCATTTGATTTTATTCCAACACATTAAATGCTCCAGTTAATCTTCAAAAGACATAAAATAATTCCACAAAAATGTTGAAAGGATCAGAGCTGGGAATGCAAAAGATAAAATCCTAGAAAACCATGTAAGAAGTGCTATACATATAGAATAAGTGCTTTGTAAAGTGAGCAAGTGGATGTTTTGCTGCTAAAATAGGAAGTTCCTTTTAAAACAGCATGAACAAAATGGGATTTAAGTTTTGGAGAAAAGCTCACTCCTTTACTCTTTCATCATGTTGCATATGGACAGGAGGGAGAGAGTATTTTAGAAGCAATACAAGACAAAGAAAAGGGCATGAATGCTTTATGAGTTCAAACCAAGGTGAAGAATTAAGAGTTATAGCCAGGCCTGTTCCAGGTATCCTAGCCAGGGTAGGGCCACATAGATATTTGGTTAAGTTGAAGGACATTACCACCACGTCATACTCAGAGAACAGTCGCCTACCCTGGAGGGATGATACGTAGATAAACAGATTGTCTAAGTATTCCAGTGCATCCATGCGTGCACACAACTCAAAACTGTAATTGAATAATTAAATGCTCTCTTCTGTCTTACCAGAATAAATGGGAGAATCCTATACATGTCCCCCATTTACTATCCTGGAATTGTCTCACCTTTTCCTTCCAGCATCTGTGTGTGGTATTAACAGAACAATCAGGTTAAAAAATAGCCGCAGTCTGATAGCACCCTACCAACAGAAACAAATCCTGACCACAAGCCTCCAGAGGAATTTGGATGATGGCATCCTAATGAGAACAATTTTATATATTAGCCCCACTCCATCTGTCCTGTTCCTTCCCCCTGCCGCAAAACACCACATGCAGACAGATCTGGAATGCCTTTTAGGATGGACTTGCTCCAGATTCCAAAGAGAAAAAGATGGTGAGGGAGAGGGGAAAGGAACCCAATATTCACTCTGAGTATTATTAGAGCATTAACTGTGGTGCTTAATCAGTCATCAGCTACTTTTTCCAAGCTTGGGGACAATTACTGCTGGATACAGTTGGTACTTCAGTTCCTGTTGAAGAGGAGAGAGGGATTTCTAGTGCCTTAGTGAATGGATCATCTTCCCTGCCATGTAATAGCTTAGAGCCAATTTATCTGAAGCAACAGCTCCTCCTGTCTTTAGCCGCCTGGATAATGAGGTCCGGATCTGAGCCCCTCTTCCAGGTGTTCCCACTAAATGACACAATGTGGGTAGCTGGAAGTGAGACAGCCTTTTCAGTGACAACAGCCTGTGTGTGGAATGCTTTCCCCAGAGAGTCTTGCCTGGTGCTTACATTATGGTCTTTGTTGCCATTAATTCCCCCAGACATTTTTTTTTTTTGCACTTTTGGTACTGCATTCTGCTCCAGGTTTTAACTTGGGCTTATTCTGCACCATTTTTATCTTCTCTTTTAGTATTTGCACTGTATATTTTAAATGTACTCTCCAGCACACAGACAGATTTAGTTATGGGGCAGCAGAATATAAATGTCTAGACAGTGTGGGGCTTATCCAATTGCTATTTAATTTTATCTAATTCCATGTGGTCAGACATAGGCATCTCCAGAGTACCACTAAGGTTTGATTTACACAGGAAGAATTTATTGTACAGATGCAGCTTCCATTCAAACTCTTCCAAATGGTCTCTGCTCCATATGTAGAGTGCAAGAAATGGTAAATGCATACACAGCACTGGAAGCCATGATTGGCAATGGAACCCTGTAGGTTGCTCAGGAGAGAAATAGGTGTGTGTATTCCTCACATCTGATGTGAAAGCAGGGCGTAAACAAGTTCCTACCCAGAGGTGACATCCATGCAAACATTCTTCATGTGTGACAAGTCCCAGGCATGCCTCAGACATATTAACATGCACATAGTCAGATTGTGCTTTTGAATTCGCCAATTAATCTGTCTCCAGCCCCAGCTAATTGGAAATAAGGTTTATTCCTCTAACTTATGTAGAGTTCTAAAGTTAAATCTTTGGTGATATACAGGACTGTCACAGTAGTATTAAGTGTTTAGAGAACAATTGTTCTTGGAACACCTTCATTTTTCAGACTTTCTACTTCTAGAGAAAGCTGGGAAAATAAATGAAAACACTGCAGGCTAAACAAACCCAAGAGTTTTTGAAGAGGGGCCATTTCAAAAGGAGCAATACCTAGTACCATGACAAATCCCTTTTTGAGTTTCCTCATAACATATTTTTACGTGATAATAATAATTTGCCTTATGAAAATTCCTATGCCTAACAGCCAAAGAGCTCCTGAGAGGAATAACTCCTGAACTGTCAAATGTAATTCTGAAAAATCTTTCTATTTAATAAAGATAGGAGACAGGTTCAATTAGTAAGAAATATTCCATATAAATTAGATTATTTTAAAAGCACTTACAATTTTATAAAATATTTTCAGTAAATGAACAGCTGTCAAACAGCATCATTTGTATCATTTTACTCCCTCTCCCCTCTTTTTAAAAATCCTATTTTATTCCTGGCCATTTATTCTGCGTACCAAAATCCAGAGTCATGGGCAAGCAAAGTTGTCCCTAAGTTTTATTCCTTTTTTTTAATCCACTGCAAATATATGGTTCTTGTCTGGTGCCATAGCTAACTTTAACCCAGAAGTTTCTGCCCCACTTGGCAGGACAGACACAGATTCCATACCAGGGAGGCCCCATGCATTGACTGCATGCAGACCAAGGTACCAGTGTGGCAGACATGAAGGCTTCATGGGGTCTGGATGAAACAGTAACCCAGTCTGGGCAGAGTCAGGTTTGGGGGACAGGACACAGTCCCCCTGGACTCAGATTCTGAAGCCAGCAGCCCTTCGCTGCTTCCATGAATCTGTCAGAGTTCCCTAAATGCCTGGCCAGGAGACCAGAGTCACCCTTCTCTGCTCACTAGAATTACCAAACAGGTCCCTGAATGCCTCGTGAGTGCAGTGCTCTGAGCAAAAGTCCTGTCCTTATTTTGCAGCTGCCCCTTCTCTTGGGGATGTAGGGCCTGCTCAGCCTGGCTGTGAACTCCATGGAGCAAGCAGAGAGTCTTGGAGCTGTCCAATGTCCTGCAGCTCATACCCAGCCAAACTGGCAACCTCATCACTTTCTGCAGCTGCCCGAGCATAGCTGTCTGCTGCATCAAACTACCATTGCTTTCTCTGGGGACCCGGACCACTCCTACAAGGACTTTATCTCAGGCCAGGCAACACAGAGGGTGCGCCTTCCTTGGTGCATACTTTGTACTGAGAGGGAGCAGTTTGTTCATGCCAAAGTATCCTGGCGGCATCTCAGCCTCCTTTCCTCAGATGTGCAACACTTAAGATAGCTATTGGCCATCTAAATCTTTTTTCAAGCCAGAATTGCAGAGACAACCTTCACCTCCATATTCCTCTTGTCCTGCTTAGAATGCCTGCAATCATCCATGTCCGGGGGATTAAGAACCTCTGAACTGAACTGTGTCCTTAATAATTCAAGTTTCACTAAGTGTTGAGCACGAGGAAAGCCTCAGACTGCCACCTTGCCTGATGGATACACCACTTCAGCTTAGAATTTCCATATCATCTTCCATTAGCTGAATGGGCATTCCCCTGTAACTCACCTAGTAAAAATAAATCAAGGACTATAGCTGGCTTAAAGGGAAAAATGGGATATATGCTGCTATACTTCTTCTCTTCTGCTTGGTGTTCTGCAGTGAGGTAAAGGCGTGGCCAACTGAAGCACAACACTGTGCCTTTCCCTAACACATCTTACACTACCCAAAGAGGCAATGGTAAGGTCACTCCTCTTCCTTTCTACCAATGTAAACCAGAAAAATTCTATTCTAGTTTTGCTTTTGCCTGGGGTTTATTTGCTTGTTTGTTTGGTATTTTATGGTTTTACTTGGAACGCCACCTAGATACTTTGGTTTTAGGATGAGTTAAAAATGTAACACATACATACTCATAGAATTGTAGGGTTGGAAAGGAACAGAGCACCATTAAGTCCCACCCCCTGCTCAGTGCAGGACTCCAACCAGATGGCTGTCCAGTTGCCATCAATCAATGAGGGTACTATGGCAACAGGAAGGGAGAGGAGGAAGAGGAATGTTCTGCATCCTTTGAACACCTGTCTGTACAGAAATGCACTAAAGGTCTACCAAGGAAATCTGAAGCATTTGTGCTATTGGCTGAATACATTGTAGACTGCATGGGGATGGGGAAGGATGTCCAATTGGCTGGGGATGTCCAATTTGAAGTTTTCCCACTTTTTTTCCTTGTTTTTACATTGCAGGATTTGTTCAATTATTCAGAAAACATGGGGGTGGAGGAGTCGAGATCACCTACCATTATACTGAAAAGCCACAGTCTGACCTTCTCAGAACAAGTTATGGGGCACTTATGCTGACAGTCACCCAGAAGACAATTGTGCCGCACTGGCACTAGAACTGGTATAGGTGTGCAGTCGCAGTGGTCAGCTGTGGTGCTAAGCTCTCTGAGGTCACTGTTAAGCTACAAAATCTCTAGACTTGCTAAAGAAGCAGGCGCTGGAATAGATAAAGTCGCCAATGCAAATAACCAAAGTTGATTAATCACTTGGCTTCCAAGTAATTAAATGAGCATGCAAAAGCATTTTTTATGGGTCCCATTTTTTATCCTCCTGTCTGTGGAAGTTCTCAGGTGTTCACGCCTTCTTGTAGAGCTGGATGGTGTAGAAGCTCAGTTCAAATGCAAGGAAATGACACTACAATTCCCAAGTTAAATTGTGTGACTTCCCCAGCCTGGGGATGAGACTCTGGCCTGTACACTCCCACTTTGGCCTCACTGCTCCCTTTCCAGGCTCCTTGTGCCCGCTCCATTTCAGTGCTAGTCTTCTGACTTGTTGCAACACAGTTTCCTGTGGGATCCAACCCAGGAAATCGATTGAAGGCTTCCTCTGAACCAGGATATCAAACCAACACCAGATCCTGATTTGAAAGCAGCACTGAAACCACGCTTTCTCAGAGCAGGCGTTACAAGCCAGAGAGGGAAGGCACACAAGGTCCGTTCTGCTCAATAAGCTATGGCTTATCTGGCTGGGGTCATGACATCTGGTCTGGTCTGACCTCTATGTCTCTCTGCCCCCCCTTGAAATCATAGCTTTTTCTAGAGAGATCTGTGAGCACCTTCCTAGAATGTGGCCATGTCCAATTCATCAATCCAATTTATATTACTTATTATTATATTTAGATCCCTCCTTTTTCCTTCTTATAATAAACTTAAGGCATTTGACATAATCCTCCTCCTCTCCATTTTATTCTCAAAGCAACCCTTGACATTGAGAGTCAATGATCGTCCTAAAGTGACCCAGTGACCACTGTACCACGCTGCTCTTAAAGCCAGGTAGATATATCATATATAGCTTTACAGTTATACGAACATGTAATTTCAACACAACTTTTCCATAAAGAATTCTCTTTTAAAAAGCACATCTATAAACAGAAAATGTTGGAAGAGTTCTTAAGAACTCACAGTTGACGATAAATACTTCTCTTCCTTCTTGATCTGACTCCATTTTTCCCCACTTTGTTTCATGACAAGAAACTCAGATGCCATCAGCCTCGCATTCTCAAATCAGCTCTTCTGATCTCTCTTGCTATTAAATAAGCAGTGCCTACCTACCATTATAACCAGCTTTACTAATATGATGATGATTATTTCCTTATTTATCACAGAGGGCCTACAGGGAGGAAGCTTTTGTTATCAACGAATGCGAGGCACAAAGCAACCTGCACTTATCTTATTAATTACTCCAGCAACTTCCCCAATCCTATCACTTGGCTTGTTATTAATCAGCTACCGCAGCTGAGGCAGCAAGCCGAACAGCTTCTGCTCACAGAACTGCAGCTTTGACGATTGCTGACTTGGCCCCAGTAGGAGACAGTCTCTCAGTAGCCTCCAATCTGGGCACAGTCACACATGCAGGCCCAAATTGCAGCTGAAAAATCACATGTTGAATATTCCCCTGTGTGAAAAACTCTTGAAAGCAGAAAACCAGCACAACAGGGGCACACTGAACTAGCAGCATTCCCCTTAATGTGTTAAATGTTCTTTCTTTTCTTTGCTGCTGTTGTTGTCCTCCTCCTTGTACATGTAGGGTCTTTTTAAAAGGAAAATCATGAAAAATGTGCTCTCCCATCAGAGGAAATGTTAGATGGTAGCCTAGTCCTAGATCAAGTACCTGAAAGACCTTCACAAAGAGAAAGGCCAGGAATTCTCCTCCATTGCACCAAAGTGCCGGGCACAGAATAATGGGCTCAAGTTACAGTAAGCCAGATTCTGGCTAGATATCAGGAAATTCCCTGCCTTTTAGAGCAGTATGACAACAGAACCAATGGCCGAGGGAGGTTGTGGGCTCTCCCGCACTAGTATGAACAGCCATCAGAGAGGGAGGGAGTGCCACAGTGAGCTAGGGACTGGCCCCAGCGGCTTTCTTGACCTCTTCCAACTCTACTATTCTATGCTTCTTCGTCTGGAGCCCTCAGTCTCTAGGTGGCCATCCATCCCACCACCCAGCTGCTCACAGGCTCTTGCTGAAACAAGGGTCCAGGGCCCCGGTGATCCCCATCATACCTGATGAGCCAGCTTTCTACCTCCATGTGCTTTACCTCCCGCTTCTTCCCCATCCTGCATATTATTTCTGCCTGAAGTTTCTTTCTGAAATCAAATGCCATCTTCTCCTCTACCAGCATAGCCCTTTTTACAAATATGGCTGTCTTTAGAAGCTACATTTCTTTAAGAAAAACACAGGGGGAGATGCTACAGCATATGCAAATTTGTGCAGGTCCTGGGGGCCTGAACCACAATATGAGGTGATACAATCTACCCATTCAGGATTGTACCCTTCATTCTGTTGCACGTGTGTGTACAGTGGCTTTTAGTTAGGATTTCAATGAAGCAAAATGCTGAGGAAGGAGAATGGATTGTACCACTTCGAAGTACATTTGGGCCTTTGGATTCCCTTTGGAGGCTTGGCTGAATTTGGGGGCGGGGGGGGGGGCTTTCCAGATGAAATCCTGAAACAAAGTAAAGAGAGAATATGTGGACTCATTTAGGGAAGGGGAGGTGAAATCATTTGGTTGGAGGGAGGGGACTTACAATCTAACTAAGTGGAGGAACTTTGTGCCTTTACTCTCTCCCCAAGTTTCACTTTCTGTTTTTGATGCTCTCCCTTCCTCCTTTTTTATACTAATTTTTACAGCTGCTGGCAAAGCCAAAGGCTCTGTAGGATGGTCTGGCAGGGGCAGCCATGGCGCTCTGGCTCCCATCATCTCAAAACATTATAAAGCCAAAAAGCCCCACCGCCACTGGAAATCAGAGCCCCTTTCCCGACAAGCATTCCATTCAAACCATTTTAGAGATATCTTGGGGGATTAAATTGAACCCCCCCCCATAAAATCCAGATGAGTGTCCCCAGTTCACTTCCTGGAAATGAGGTGGTGAATTGGGCGTGGCCATTTTGGCCCACCCTAAACTAGAAGTGGGGAAATTGTATTTGTAAGGCTCCCTTACATGAAAGGTTCCCTCTGGGTAGAAACTGAACAACATAAGCAGAGACTAAGCTGGAGTCCCCCCCACCCGCCTGATATGTTGGTTTTCTACATGCCGAGAGCTTTTATGTGGAGGAGACTATTACACATTCCCATCTCCTGTTGTATTTCTAACAGACTCTGTTCATTAGAGCATCTCATTCTTCTGGCTCTTACTGGGCATTCCTAGAGATCAAACCTGGAGCTGCATAAGCTTACAAACAGCAGAAAAATAGTGGGGCAACCTATGTGAACCAGTATGTAGGGAACTGTCTTTTAAAAATTATGATGGTCCTATGCCCAGTGTTACTGGCCCCCCTAAATTTAGAGATTGGAGCCCTCTCTCAATTCTACACCCTGCCAACAAGAGCCAGGCAGCGTGGGAGAAGTTTTTCTCACTTACTGGCTGTAGGCAGGGACTGGCAAGGATGCTGGGATGCCAGTCCCTTTTCTCCCCTTCCTTCCCTGCCCACCAAAGTGCCCACTTTTGGACAACTACAAGGTTATTTTCTGACCTCAGAAAGCAGCTACTGCAGTGCTTTCAGCAAGAGCCAAACAGTGGAAAGATCCATTCTCTGACCGCTCCCACCACCAGAAGGGGCATTCAAAGTCTCTGGGATCCTCTCCCAAGGATCATAAAATTACCCTGCCTGATATTTAATAAATAAAATCTGAAGATGACTATCTTTCTTCCAGTCTACTGTATTTCCAGTCCCTCATGTTCCTTCTCAATCCATCTAAAGAAATAGAGAAGCCTATTTGATTATCCTATTTAGAGACATAGTAAATGCAGGTTCTGCTATCCACAGCTTTTTAAAATCACGAGATATTTTTAGTCATCTCATTTTTACTCATCACTGAAAGAGCTCTAGAACATAAATAGTTTCCTTACAGGAAAGTTGATATGCTCAAGATCGTACTGAGTTACGTGATTTCCAGGGTTCCGGCATGCGATAAAATCATGGGAATTGGTGACCTTGTGAATACAACCCCCTATCTCTTCGAGCAGTTCTCTTATATTCAGATTTCCTTAGAGAGGTATTTGGAAATCACTGGGAAATCATCTTTAATAGAAGCCCCTGAGATTTCAAATGCTAACATAGATTATACTACATTTAAATCTTCCCTTCAAGAATGATTCAAAGACCTTATTGAGGGTTTTTTTTTCTTTTTACCTACATCTAGGATATTATCAATAGGCAGAATTAATGGCATTAGTGAATAGAGACAAATGAACTCAAAATGAGACTCTCTTCAAGAATTAAGTATAGTTTTTATCCCCAGGTAACCAGGACTGGATTAATCATAGAACATGCAAAAAAGGCAGTCAGGATGTGAACTACCTGAACCCTCATGCACCTTCCCCCACATAGAAAAATTGCCAGGTCTGCCTTCTCTCATATTGTAGCTCTTTCCAACAAATCAAAGCAGCATTTCCACCTACCCGCCCCGCCCCAAAGAAAAGGAAAAAGAAAAGACCATAGACGGTTGTTGCCAGTAAAATGCGCTCATGTTTGGTAATAAAGCATACTGAATATGTGAAAATATTTGGGCTTCTCTTTTCTTAGAATTTGGTTGCAGAAAAGGAGAATTAAAAAGAGACAGGGAAACATTTTCAGGAAACAACTGGCAATTGAAGGAAGAGTTGGACACCCCCCGCCACCCCACCCCACCCCTTCAAACTGGATTTCCCCTGCTAGTGCCTCTCTCCACTTGCCCGGTGAGGCAGATGCGAGCCCAAGAAGCCTGCTTTTGAAATGGATTTCTAATGTATGCTTCATTTTGCATAACTTATCTTCAGCAAAGTTTACATTTGCTAGGCAAAAACATATGGAGAAAGGACCCATCAGGAACAGAAACATTGGATGGAGATGGGACCAAGTTATTCCACATGAATTGCTTGCTGGGGGTAGTTTGAGGAGGAACATACTCCTGAATTAATGAGGCCATGGAAAAAGACCTGAAGTTGCTTTTTGAGACACTGTGCCTGAGGTCTCTAATAAAATGATAAATTGCAATACATAGAATTTTAATGTATAAATATATGCTGGGAAATAGACTCATGATGCTGTGCTTTTGGGAGGGCCTTGACTCAAATCAGGAAAATTGTGACAAGGGGAAAGTGTTTTAAAAGGTTGTAAAGATTGCTGTTTCAGGACCATCTGAGTTACCAGAGGAATGCCATGAAGTGCTCCTCATTGGGCAGGAGCGAAAGGAGCTGTACCTGCAGCAATTGTATCTTCTACAAAAGTGTGACAGGAAGAGGTGCCTTCTTCTCACAGACAGAAGTGGGCCATTCCTTCTTGCAGTGCTGCAGTGACTTGTCCTCAGCACACTCAAAGGGCCTCCTCCACACATAGCGAAAGTGGACCGAAGTGGAATCACACTGTTTTAGATCTAGGGTGAAAGGAACTAAGAATGTTGGCTGACGTTTGGGAAGAGTTTGAAGTGGAACTGCGAGAGGCTGGGGAGGATGTTGGGTCATGCCACAGAGATCTTCCTCAACTCCACTGGGGAGAAGCTGCCTGAAACTGGCAATGCCAAGGAGCCACCCATGTTCCGATTCTTCAGCATCTTCTAGCCTGGGCTGGATGGAGCATCTTCATGTCTCAGCTCTAGTGCCTTGCAACATCTTTTCCAGGCCTCACCTTGTGGTCCAGCCATGCTGCTGACCTTGGATTCCTGCTTGACTCTGCTCCTGGACTCTGGAGTGTTTATGGCAGTTTGAGCATGCTTTGACTTTTGCTTTTATCTTGACTCCTCCTGTCTTAACCTGATCCCATACTAGATGGAAACCTTTGCCTTTGATCTTTTGCTTGTTTTGTTACCTTGCCTTTGGATTGCTCCAGAATTTGCTCTAATGGTGAGACTGATTCAGCCCTAGCAGGACATCTTGTGTCACTCTTCAAATGCGGGGTTCAAATGGGGGGCACTGCATGTGATTCCTCTCTCCACCATTTTTATTTATTTAGCTAAAAGAGTTTTCTACTCCACCTTAATTAAAATAAAACCTCCCAGTGCAGTTTCTAGAAAAAGCAAAAACAAATAAAAGAGAGCTAGATATTCAAAAAAGCACAATAAAAGGCAGTGAGATCTTAAAACCCAGATATAGACATTTCTGGAACTAAAGGAGGCTTTTCAGGTACCTACTGTATAGTATTTTTGGATGTGGTAGAAAACTGGAATAAGTTAACCAGTGAATGTAAAATAGTATTTTTAAAAGTCTCAACATTAAGGTTTTTATTGATATATTGACAGGCTTCCAATTGAGTCTTAGTAAACAGCAGCATTCTGTTCTAAAGCTTCTGTATTACAAGAACAAATACACAACACATTTTGATCAAACTGGTGGTCTTCAGGGGTCTATTATATTAAAACATAAAAGCTTACATGCACACATTCATAGTTGTGATCAAAGTCTCTTATTCAGAAGCAGCTATAAAACTAAAGCCATGGTGTTTCCACATTTAATAATTAAAATATTTTTAAATTACAAGAAACAGTTTAAAAGCCAGCTAATGAAATGTGCAATAAAATGTGACATTTAAAAAACCGCAATATTAAACCCCAAGAGGCACATCCAACCTGACCAAAATGCTTAAAGTACAAACCTGGTGATATACTTTGTTAGATATTCTGAAGCTGCACAAGCACTGAAGCTCCATTACCAATGCATGAGCTCTGACAGAGCTTTCCTTTAGTCCTAAGAAGGATTCAGTGTAAGTTTTAGAAAAGCAATAATAGCAAGTAAAATAACCCCATGGAAAAGGTTGCATTCTCACACAGAGAAAAGTGTGTGCTGCAAAGATACCCCAAGGCTTGCCCTGGGGGCAGCCTGCCCCTTCTGTGTGGGGATGATGAAGGCTTGTCCCTCTTCCGCAGAGCAACAGCAGGCACGGGGTGGTGGCTGAGCCTTCTGGAGCTAAGCTGGAGGTCCTCAAAGGGGCAGCTGTAATGATGGCTCCATGGACCTGCAGCTGCTTCTGACTGAAACTTCCCAATAAGGAAGCAGAACAGATTAAAGGTGAAATTCAAAAAACTGAAGAAAGCTGAATAACAGGCTGGGAAGATTCACCGTTTGTAGATAGGCTGAGAGGTTCGATGAGTTAGACAAAGAGCTTTCTAAATCAAGCTACGTTAGATTTAAAACACTGCAGAGGGCTTCAAGAGATGATGAAGGAAAAGAAGTGTATAATTGGAGGACTGACATGTCCACAACCTGTAAATTTGTGTCCTTTAGCAATCCATTGGCAGCCAACAATGAAACTGCAAGGGGCAACAGGTTCCTTTTGGGGGGTGGGGTGGGGTGGGGTGGGGCAGGGGCTCCAGCAGTCCCTCCCCTACCAGATACGAACAGTCTTTTTTGCAGGGAGATGCACTTAGAGGAAGGGATTCTGGAAAAGACATCTGTTGTCACAGTACAGTTACGCTGAGTTTCTTGGAACTAACTTTTGTGTTATCTTAGGCTTCTGGGTCATTTGGTTTATAAAACACATCAGTGCTGCTGGCTTTTACCTTGGTTTTCCTTTTGATTTTATTCTGCTTTAAATTTAAGAATTCTGTGCTATGTTTTACTATGTTATCGTATGTGAAGGGTTTAAGTATTGCATGTGCATACCCAGAGAGCACTGGCTAACGGGTAGTACAGAAATGTAATAAACAAATAAATAGAACTGCCATCCTGAATCGTTCCTGAAAACGGTGCTACGCATGCGCACGTGTGCATGTTTGTTCATATGATGATGTCTCGTTCTCAAGAACTTTTCCGGTGCCAGTTGTATTTATCTGTTACATTTCTATGTATATAGAAACTCACTCTCTCACATATCCACATCCACCCCCACATCTAGTGCAATCCTCTGTATATTTAATCGGAAGGAAGTTCAGCAGCTGCCAACATTACCCATCCAGCAAGGCTATGCTGGGAAGTGGTAGGAACTGTAGAGCGCTTTTCTGTTTTAACACGTACCCATAATCTCTCTGTAACTACCGAACAAAAAGATCGAATGTTAAGGCTTTTCTTTTCAAAAGCAGTGAGTGCATTCCATGCATGCATGCATGCATTCATATCCTACTTTTTTGCCAGAAAATGGCACTTGACATGACTAAAAATAAGATTGAAAGAAACTTTTAATTAGAACACAATACAGAACACACAAATTAAAAATATAATAAATAAAAAGTACTCAATCAGCAACAGACCTGCCGAAAGAAAAGAGTTCCCTATGAAATTTGCATACATAAAAAAAAAAAAGGTTTTCTTCCACTCACTTGCCCTCATGCATGGTTACTGAATGCTCTTTTTCGCAAGTACCTTTTCAACACCTATTGTCCTGCATACTGCAGAGTTAGAAGTTGTGAACATTTCAGTTGAAACAAGCAGCCATTCAAGCACCATCTCCGTACGTGTGGAGTCAGACACGGACGATGGCCACCTTCACTGGAGGTGCGCAGTGTGTGTTCCTTTTAGTTCTGCTCTTTGGGTAGCAGCTCTGGACCAGAACATACACCATTTTTGTCCCACCTCACCCACATTGCCAGAGCCACTGGTGAGACCATAATCGATGGACAATAAAGCTCCCCGAGGTCAGGCCAGGTACCGCTGCTGTGAGTGTGGAAGCGATGTGCGGCTCAATTGTCACCCATCTGTGTCTTTCACTATTACTTTAGTTATTTATTTACAAGATGTATATACCACTCCATACTCCAGCACAGAGTTCTGAAGTGGTGAACCGCACAAAATAAAATAGGTGAAAGAATAAAACAAGATAAAAACAAGATCAATAAAACAATGGCTGGTTAGATCGGGAAGATTTCTGGAAATAAAAGCATTTTCATGGGGGACTGGAAACTACAATGTTGGTGGTTGCCTGGCCTCTGGAGGGAGAGAATTCCAAAGAAATGGAGTCACTGCTATGAAGGCTTTTCTCCAGGTGGTCTTCCATCAGAACTTTTGTTCATGCGGCAGCACCACCTGAAGGTTGCAGTGACCTGATGGCATGTCTGCTTGGAAACACTGAGGGATCCTGGGAAGGCACAGCATCCTGACTTCCACATTGTAGTTAAGCTTATACCAGGAGCTGCCTGTTGGGAGAGGGTGCGATTAAAGCTGCTTGCAGCCCCCCCTCCCACACACTCACAGCTAACCGGCACATATGCTTGTCTTTGTCATCCACAATGTAAGGAGAATTTATGTGACTTTCATAAAAATCACAGTACTTTGTGGGAGTACATACATCTGGTGACTTTAAGCAAAGCCAAGTCACTGCTCCAAGCAATAGCTTGGCTGGACATGGCCACCTGGTGACTAAGTGCTTTAACTCCAACCATGAATGCCTCTGGGAATGATGTTTAGCAAGGCCTGTGTGGGCAGACATCTTTTCCCCCCAGGACTGCCCCTTGGATTGCACTACATCATCATCAAGCATTGTTCCTAGAGGCATTCTGCCTGGATTTTTTTTAATGACTAGTGGCCAGTTGATGAAAGCATCCAACCTGACACATGGAGACAGGTCAAGATGGAAAGGCCACATTGCCAGCCCATCTAATAGTAAAAAACCTCCACCTGAAAGTTTGCTTACCTACCTGAATTTTTGCATCCTATCCACTGCATACTCCTGAATGGGCCTAAAGTAGTTCTTTGCAAACCTCCTGCCTGGAACAAGGGAGAACGGGAGAGAATGGCTGAGGGTGGCTGGGTACTTGAGGGACAATAACTATGGGCAACTCACATGGCATGACAAGCCACAGAGGGCTTTTTGTTTTGTTTGTTTTACCATTGTTGGTCTGTTGTGCTGTCTGAACCCCATCCTGGTATTTCGGCAAGGAATGTTTGGTCTTTAGAAACCCCGGAGAGAAACAATGATCTAGTCTATGCTTTCCTGGTACCACAATGGCTTGTTGTGTTACCTAAACCTGAAAAGTACAGCTCATCATGGTACAAAAGCCAGACCCAGAGAGTTGCTTGCCAAGCAGCTAGCCAGAGCGTGCAGCGAGAGAGCCCCCTTCCTGCTCACAGGGATGAGGGGCTTCCCACAGGCATGTGCGGAGAGGGGGGAGAAGGAAATCCACTGAGTGGCGCAGTCCCCATTCACTGCTGCCCAGCTGCTTCTCTGCCTCCCACTCATGTGCATGCGAAGCAAGCCTGTGTGGAGGCAGCAGCAGAGGGAATCAGCTGAGGGGCACTGCTTCCTTTCGCCACGCATTCAGCTGATACCCCATTTCGCCAGAGCGCGGGTCAGGCACCCGCCTCTTGCCCCAGCTGGCCCCTCTGGAGCCGGAGGTGAGCGTGCTTGATCAGCTCCTTCATCCTCTTTGCTGCACTGCAGAGCCTGAGCCCTGTTGCTCCAGATTGCTGGGCAGCTGCAGCGAGCCAAGCTGAGATTGTGGCCACAGCTGCCAGAGGAGCCTCCCTCCTCCCCACAGAGTCTCCTGGGATGCCACCTGGAGGACTGAGAGGGAAGGGGAGGTGCAAGGGAGGAGAGCTACCACCATGTGCCCAATCACTGTCAGGCATGTCCAAGTAAAAAACCACAGCCCTTGGTTGCTTTTCGTAATGCATGGACCTAGTTTAGGTGAGGGAAGGGAAGACATTACCATTCACATGGAAGTACAGGGAGAAGTTGAAAGGTGTTTGGAAAGAGGAAATGTACCGTTGTATCCTTTTACCTAAAGCAGCTAAATTATTTAGGTCATTTGCATATCCTTGGGTCGCTCCAAAATTCTGATTTGTTTAGCCCCAAAATAAATCTGAACCCTATTTTTGAAAAGAATCCAGGAGTGCACAGTTTGCTATCCAGAATCTATGCAGGCAGGGTTTAAGTCCCCGGTGAGACTGTTTTGCATAGGTATTCTGATTGCACATTCCAAACATTCTCCAGAATTATGCAGACCATTTCTGGCAGAAGAACACAGTAGCCTACTTAGTAGGACAACTATATCCGCATTAGAAAGCAATTTCTGCCATGTTCCTGAGATGAAGAACTGTTATCTGCAGCTTCAGGGCCCATACAAATTGCTCCAGTCAGTGAAATCCATGCATTGTGCTATCTTGGCCACGATTATCCACAGTAGTTGCCACCTGAAGATATGTAATGCAATCTGCATAAAGGTCCCAAGCAGCTCCTCTTTGTTTGTGGAGCTTGCCCTAAAACCTGCCAGTTCTTTGGAATAGCACCATCTATAGCACTTGCCTCCTGGCGTTCTTCTGAACATGTTTTTGCTCCCTTGCATGTCCTTAATGCATGCAATGATTGATTTATCCCACATGAAGTCAAATAGTTTTAAAAATGCAGATGTATATTAGAAAAATGTAAAGCACAGTTATCGAATGCTTCTGATGTGCACAATCTCAAAATGTAGACCAAGATCTGGAAATGGCAGTGATTTTTCTAAGCTAAAGAAAGCAAGCCTTGCCACTTGCTGAACAGCTGCTCCACTTAGAAAATAATATTCATGAGTCATGTACATGCCAATCATTCCCATCACCTGAGGATCTGTATGCACTTTACAAACAGGGATAAATTAAAACTTGTGCCCTTGCTGATAGGCAAACAAGTAATAATGTCCCTTCTTTGACAGATAAGAAAAGCAAGGCACTGAAAGGTGAAGTGATTTGGTCAGGCTCCAAGGAAAAGAACACGGATGCCTGCTGCACGGCGCTGAATGAACTCATAGCTCCATGCAAACATATGCCTTCCCTCCTTGGGCCACCATTCCCATCAACACAAACTGGGAACCATGCTGGCTGGGGCAGATGGAGCCTGTAGTCCAAGATGTAAAAAGAGTGCCATGTTGGGGAAGTTGCCATGGTGCCCAATCCTGTTGACCGCTAGAGAAGACAAGATGTTGGGGTTAATCCCGCAGACTGACTTGGTGGCACAGGTCCTATTTTGCATTCTGAACGAGCTGCTGTAACTGACAGGTGGCACTCAGGGAGCATTTTCTCCTGCCCAGGTTGTACTAGCAAGAGAAGGAGGGCCTGGTCAGAGCCTTGAATGTCCAAATGGGGCACTGAAGGGCCTTCTTGGTAATTCCCCTGGCCTTCGGGCAGACATTGTAGCTCACGGGTAAAATTCCACTGGGAAAATACTGTGATTAGCTGCTTATGGTGATGGGACCCCGGGGCTGCTTCTGGTTGCAAGTTGGCAACCCAGGCTGCCCTGTTCTCTGGAGCGCCCTTTACAGAAGTGTGATAAGGAATGGTAAATTCCTGAGGAGCAGCTCATTTGTAATTATGCTATATAAAAAAATAAGCACAACATATCCCCCCAAAATATGTCATGTTTGTGCAATTGCATGGATCCAAGAGAAGACTCCGGAACATTGATGTGAATCATCTTGTCCCTTCCAGCAATCTTTTGCTGTCGCCCAAATGTGCTGGCAATGTCAACCCTAATCTTATTAACTGTTGCCACCACTTCACACTGTGACACCCTCATCCCTGTCCCACATTCACAGAGACCCCCAGAAGAGGGTTTGTTGGGTGTTTTAGCCACCTTGATCTTTCCTCAGTTCATACAACCCCCCCCCCTTTGAGGGAGGAACCCTCCGGTCCAGGCCCCATGGTCAGGTCACGATGGCCCCCTCAGGTGTCCTGCCTGCCTCACAGGTGGGATTCACAGAAGAAGCTCGGCTCCTTCCAGCAGGCTCCCCTCTCTAATCCCTCAGACACCCCAGCAGGTGCCTGTGCGCTGCCCTCTCCCCACGAGCCTCCAGCTTGCTAGCGTAACGATCCAAATTCCCTCATGGCCGCCTTCCTCTTCCTTCACCCAGATTGCCCTTGAAGTTGTGTGTGTTCTTCTCCCTACGCGCTCATTCCCACACTGAGGGTTAACAGTAAAACGAAATGCAAGTCTATTTTTACAGAAAGAACCCTAAGATACATTCAGCTGCTGTCACTCCAGGCAGAGGGAACTCCTCCAGCCTTCACGACTGATTCTGAGTCATCCGCTAGATGTTTCCCCTTTTCTTCCCCAGCCCTCTGCAGCTCACTAGCATTCTGAGTGCTCTGACTGGCTCCGTCCTCCTGGGCTGAAACTCCCTCTGTCCATCAGCCCTGCCCCACCAACCTGATGTTGCGTCCTTGGTACTTCTTTTCCAGAACTGAACACCATTTTCCCTTCAAGTGCATGAGGTATACAGCTCCCAGAGGGTTTTCTAGCTGTTTCAATAACAGAAGTTTGGAAAGCATTACTTCCTTGAAAATATTCCAAAAGAGACCACTAGAAATACAAGTCGCCACCTGCTGAAGATGGTATGCACTCCCTGTGCTCAGAGCTGGTTTGGGGTGACCCTCATCTAGGTAGAAGAGAGGGATGTCCACACAGTTTGATCCACTGCAGATGTTCTTTGCCATGAACTTACTCAAATTATGGTCCTGGCTAACCCAATGTAACATAGTTTCTGTATAGTCTGAAGTGCCTGACCCTGCCTAACCTTGGAAGCTTAAGCAGGATTGAGCCTGGATGAATGGGTCACTTAATTGTTATCAACCATCCAGAGAGCTTTGGGTATGGGCAAAATAGAAATGTAATGTAACCACCACCACCACTTGTGTGTGGAAGGAATGGAATCTGTTTTTTCTTAAGGACCAGTGCTATTTTTGGGTTGGATCCACATTTAATATTGCTAAGAGTAGACCCAAATGGGGGGGTTAAGTTAGCCATAGCTTAGTCAACTCCTTTGATTCAATAAGATTACTCTAAGCATGCCAAGCTCTGGGTCCCACCGTTTCTTTCCAATGTTGCGGGGGTCTCCTCTTTATTCTGGGAGTAGGCACAATTCCATATCTTTATGTTAATGAGAAAAAAGTATCCTTCACTACAGAGTAGCAAGGAACTTTTCTGGGCTTCTGTAATTAAGAAACTGGGGTCTCAGGACAAAAAACCCTCATAGGAATATGTATGGAAGCACAGTAAACCTAATGCCAAAATTAAATTATCATGGCTCTATTTATTGATAGATATAATTGGGGTGCAACCAATATTAGACTGCAAACAATACAACACAATGAAATCATACATTGACCAAAACAGGGGAGAACTCTACCAGATATATATAGTATTAATTTATACAAACTGCAGCTAAGGCAAAGAGGGGAAAGCAGGCACTGCAAGAACCCCCTCTCATGCTGTAGAAGGCAGATCTATGCTGCCAGCCATGTTGCTGGCGTCCTCCTGCTGCATGCAGAAATCCTATGGGAGAGGCAAACACCATTTTTCATCCTTACATTTTCCACAAATAGGGTGGCACCATAAAGATTTCTACCCATTTAAACAGTCAGCTCCTTGGCGTTGCTAAACTACAAGTGTTGCCTTTCCCAACCACTGCTGGCTGATGGGAATTACATGGGTCCTCTTAACACACCTAGAGGACATTATTTTAGGGCAGGCTGACTGTACTAATGTATTCCTTAACTGAAATGGAGTAGGTGCTTCCTTTCTTTATTTGATCACACCACGTCCAATACTCCCAACCAGTAGTATAACAACAGTGCATTGCAAACGTGTCATATGGGCCAGGACTGGATGACACAAGTTTCCCTTTACTTTAGACAAAAGTACTGTGAGCTCTTAAAATGTCCATCTAGCTAGGATCTGGCTGCTAGATCTTGCTGAGCAGCAGATGGGGCATAAAGTTAGCCATCATTTCATCGGCAATGGGGTGTAGTGGAATAGGACATTTCTGATCAAGAGATGAATGCAGGAGCTAGTGAATTTCACACGAACACACAAGACATGTACCAGATATGTCAATCAGTTCTGCAGGAATTTTTAGGTGTCCTAAAGCTATTAATAATTAGGACATAGCTTAAGAATAAATCTTGGTGGAATTACATTAATACTGTACACTGTATCATCAGTGCACTTGATTTTCCTTTTGCTCATGTTGGTTACTTCTGGATTCATTTGATGCAAATGAGATCAGAATCAAGTACAATGTTTAATAAGGTTTTCCAATTCAATTTGCTTCCTTCTCCACAGGGGATTTGCTGCCTAGACAAATAGCATCCTTTGGGTCTTGTGCTATTTCCAGATATAGCATTTGCAGGTCCATTGCCAGGATTCTGGATAGTATATGGTAATTTACTATCAGGGCGCCAATGTGGTAGTTGGTAGTCAGTGGCTGATTGTCAAGGTTATGTGGGTATGATCATCACATCAAAATGTCCAAAACGGAGGACACTGTTTAGCAACGTGTCTGGGAACAGGCACTGTGCCCGAAATAGGATGTGTTAGTGTGGTGTGTTTCTTGCCAGGGTTTTGCTGCATGCCTTTGACAGCTTGATAATGCTGAACGACTGCTTGAGGGACAGGTGCACTGGAGTGAGGTTGTCGCAGTGATGTGCCATCAAGTTGTCTCCAATTTATGGCTGCATGAATGAATGCCTCCGAAGGGTCCTGTCCTTCACAGCCCCGCTCAGCTCGTGTAAACGTAAGGCAGAGGCTTCCTTCATGGAATCGGTCCATCTCATCGTTGCTCTTCCCCTTCTTCTGCCTCCGACTTTCCCTACCACGATTGGCTTCTCTGGTGAGCCCTGCCTAAAGTACAACAGCCTTGTTTTTGCTTCCAGAGCAAGCTCTGGCTTGATTTGATCGAGGATCCACCTCTTTATATTTTTGTTGGTCCAGAGTATTTGCAAAACTCTCCTCCAGCACCATGTTTTGAATGCATCAATCTTCTTCCTATCGGCTTTTTTCACTGTGCAGCTTTCACTCGCATTCATAGTGATTACAAACACAATAGTGTGGACGGTCTTAGTCTCCAGTGAGACATCCTTGTGCTTGATGTTCTTTTCTAGTTTCTTTCATCGCTGTCCTTGCACACCTCAGCCTTCTCCTTCTAATTTCTTGGCAGCAGTTTCCATTTGAATTGTGATTGAGCCAAGGTATGCAAAATCTTTCCCAATTTCAATTCCTTCATTTTTGACATCAACAGTCTGTAATTTTTCAGTAGCCATGATTTTTGTTTTCCTAATATTCAGTTGCAGTCCTGAGTTTGGATTTTCTTCTTTCACTTTCATCAGTCATGCTTTCAATTCATTGCTGCTTTCTGCCAGTAAAATGCCATCATCCACATATCTTACATTATTGCCGTGTCTTCCATCAATTTTCACTCTTTCTTCCTCTGATCCTAATCCATTTATTTATTTATTTATTTATTTATTTATTTATTTATTTATTTATTTATTTAGGGGACTTCTATGCCGCCCCATTTGCCGAAGCCTCGGGGCGGCTCACAAACCATAAATAAATAGAATTCAATAAAACAATATAAATTAACAATATAGATTAAGTCGCCCTGGCCAAAGAATAAAATGAATAAATAATATTAACAATTAAAATAACATTTGAATAAAAAGGTCTTCGCCTGGCGCCAAAAAACAAATAACGACGGCACCAGGCGGACCTCTCTGTGGAGCGCATTCCATAGATTGGGCGCCACCGCAGAGAAACCCTCCTCCGAGTACTTACCCTCCTAATTTCCTTCATGGAGGGTTCCCGGAGAAGGGCCTCTCCCGCTGATCTCAAGGAGCGGGTGGGCATATATGGACGTAAGTGCTCCTTCAGGTAATCAGGACCCAAGCCGTTCTGGTTACCTGATCCTTCTTTCCTTGTTCTATGTTCTACATACAGATTGCACAGATAGGGAGGTAAAATACACCACTGTCTGACACCTTTGCCTATAGGAAACCATTCTGTTTCTCCATATTCTACCATAACAATAGCTTCTTATCCACGATACAGCATAAGCATCATGCTGTAAGCACATCTATTTTGTTCAGCACCACCCATAGTGTCTCATGATCTACAGTGAAAAGGTTAAAATAAATAAAATAAACTTCTTGTGCCTGCGCTGCAAAATACATGAACAACCAAAGGCCAGGATACTGGGAACAGCTGGGTAAGATACTGTGCAAAGTGGCTATTTGGAGACTAACAGATGAGGCAAAAACAGAACATCCAAGGATTGTTGTAAGGCTTGTGAGCAGAAATGCCTAGGCTAGTTGTTGGCTGGACATAGGGACTGTACTCTGGAAAGGGAAAACTGCTTTAATGTCACATCTGGGCTACTAAAATGTCAAATAAACAAGAAAAGTTAATGACACTCTTTGAAAGTTTAGATGATGCAGTAGATGCAAATATATCTGGAGTGAAAATTAATACTCTTAAGATATGGCTAAATTCATGAATTTTATAATCTCTGAACTGACCCTGCTTGGAGTTGTGCCTAGTCCCGATGCTCTCAGCATTCAGCAAAGTGGTCAAGAAATATTCCTACCATTGGCTTTGAAACTGTTGTTCTGGTTTCAAGTTTACTCTTAATGTCTTACTGACTTTTTTGAGTGTGGTTTTTATTTTCCAATTGTTTTGTAAACAACCACCCTTTGTCATAGGGTGTAACTTCACACATATATATTTGGGAATAATCTATTTTAAAAAGTGATTGTTTGTAATGTAATATTTGTAATGTACTTCAGTTAAGAGTGTTTGAACTCTAAATGCCTGAAATACATAAGCAGTGATTTGCTATTAGAATAAAAGCTTTCAGCAAAAACCTACTGTGTGCACACCATATCGCTAGCAAGATTCCCTTTGGGTTCCGTGTTTCATGGATGCATAAAATGTGCATGTCATGGTCCAATGTTGCCTATATATATATGTGAAAGTTTTATGCATACTTGCATGCCAGCTTATACCTTATGTTCCAATTTGCATGTCAGTATTCTGTGTTCTGCAGAAATCTTGCAGCTCAGGATTTTGGTTCCATGTACATGTAAATGTTAAAATTTACATGTAGGTGAGAACTGCAGCAACATTTCTGATCCTCCACTGGCTCCATTCTTCCCCCATGTACTCCTCTGTGTATTCAGCCACAAGTGAGAGCATGCTCAGAGAACATATTTAATTGCATCAGCAAACATGATCGGGATTGTGACACAACCAAGGTTTCCTAGTCCCATTATGTCAAATATATGGAAGTCAACGAAGGAAGTAACAGATTCAAGAAAGGCTGGGGAGCAGGCAACCCCCAATGCCACTCTCTTCTCCATGTCCTCATCCTACACATGGAAATCAAGTGAGAAGAAAAGTCTGAGCTTGATCACCCATGGTCCAAATGCACCAGGGCTATACTGCCTGTCCTACCTAACGATGCAACTGCCTCCAGGCCTCAGAGCTGAGGGTCCCTGGGTGACTAAAACTTTAAGCCAAGTTCTCCCTTGCTGCATCTCCAAATGAATTCTTACCTGTCAAGCCAGGAAATCCAATGTGCCTTTCCAACCTTCATTTGCACAGCCTAATATAGTAAAGTTACAGTAAGAGCAGAACCATGCATTGCACCATGAGAGCTAAAATTTCAGATCATGGCAACATCGAAGTCTTCATGGATCTGCACTGAAGAGAAGGATAACTATGCAAGTGAAACGTGTCATCAGCTATGTGGCATCCCTCCGGTTTCCTTTCCTTCTATAAAAGGCAGAGACTGCCTGTTTCCTGCACGCCTCCTAGGTCTCAGGATTAATTTTGCTTCCATAATGAGACTCTTTTGTCCCATCTAGGGGCATGCAACTGTTTCCAATTTGGTGACATTTGTTTAACATTGCATAATGGTTCTGGATATCGCAGAGGAATATGCTTAATCACTCAGTAAACCAACTGGGAAGGTATTACTAGGTAGGCAGAATACCCAAGTTGCTGCTTGCCTACTGGGCCAAACACTTGAAAATCTGTCACTCGGAGGAAGCTAAAGTAGAATATTAGTAGACTCGCTCCCTGCATAAACCCACACACCCTTTTCTTGGGGGCACAGCAGTAGCCTGTCAGATGTTTTTGGCAAAGGTGCAGCAATCAGAGTCTGCTGGGGAATTCTCCAGCCAAACAGTCCTATTGTGCAGCTCCCGTCCCCTCCTCATCTGTGGGGCTTGCACAGGAGAGCTCCTGGGCAGATGGAGAACGTGACCAATGCAAAACACCACCAAACAGCATGGAGATGGGCATGGTGGACACTGGCTGCAATCCTGGGCACTGGAAGTTTCTTTTTCCCAGAAAACAGTTGAGACAAAGTGCATGGCTGCTCTGCATGTCATTTGGAGTTTATGCATCAGGAAAGTCCTGTTAGAGCAGACCAAAGGTCCGAATAGTCTACGCTCACCAGATGCCTCTGGATGGTACCTCCAATGTGGATGGTGGGAGTTCCACCAGCAGGCAAAGAGGTTTTTGTTCAAGCAGGCCTTTGCCATGCACTGGGTCTTTTGGGCCTAGCACTGTTTTTATTGTGTTACTGTTGTGTTTTTAACTGCATTTTGAGGTATTTATTTGATTATTGTTTTAATCAAGTTTTCTTTGTGATTCATAACCACCTTGAGTGCCACTTTGGGAACAAAGGTGGAGTGCAAATCAAATAAGAAATCAATATCGATATTCTCCATGTAGTGATAGTGATTTGTCTTTGATGATTCATGGGACTCTTCTAAGGTCCTGTGGGAGAAAACAGACATTAACTCTGCATCCAGCAGCTGCATCTCCCCCATTTTTACTCTAGAGTAAGCTCAGAGACCCAATCCAGGCCTTAAAAGCTCCACTGTAGTGCCCCTGTCCAGTTCGGGCCCCCTGTGCCTACTCTTCAGTAAAAATGAAAGGCACATGTAACTGTTAGAGATAGATTTAAAGTACTGACTGTCTTGACCCTTCAAACATTTATTCTGTGTGATAGCAGAAGAGCTGTTATTTTGGGAATGGGACACCATGATCAATTCCCTAAATGCCTTGTCAACAAAGCTCTCCGCTTCTCTCAGATTTTCCAGATTAACCTGTTCCCTGGGATCTGGGAGCTCATTATGCTCATTATGCAGAGCACAGACCCACATTCCCCCAGTTCACCATGCCAGGGGACAGAGACAATTCTAACTGCCTCCTTGAGCGAGTCATTAAAAATGAGTAGGGAATTCCATTTAAAACAAGGAAAGACATCTTTATTGTATTAATTGATTAAAATGTAGTGTTTGTTTTATTAATTTTATTGTAAATTCAACAAAACAAAAATGACCATTAAAAAGAAAAACATCAAAAGTAACTACATGCATTTGGAAAGAACCATTTTATTTAATACATGTGAAAAGTGCACAGAGAGAGAGAGAGAGAGAGAGAGAGAGAGAGAGAGAGAGAGAGGCTCTATTCATGAGTAGCAACTCTACTGTACAGATGGGATTCCTTTCTCTCAAAATGCAGCATTCCCACTTAGAAACTTCAGACTCAGAATGTGAACTATCAAGCCAAGCAAGCAGGCCAATCCAGTTTCCTGCTGTCTTCCTCACAAACAGTGCAAACTTCCCTGAGGATGGAGTCAAGCCTTTTGGGAAAGAAGGGAGGAGCGGGGTCCACTTTGGAATCCACTCTTGAGCAAGTTGAGCAAGAACTTCTCCTATGAACCAGAGGAAACATGACTTTGATTGGTGCTATGTAAGAACTACTTTCTAATGAAACACCCTGTATCACAAAAAAACAAAAGAAAAGAAAAGAAAACTGTGCAGCTGAGATAAAAGACTGTACTTTAAAAGTCTTCTGTCTAGGTCTACTGGAAGGTGAAAGAGGAGAGATGTGCTCACAACATAATATCCATTCAAATGTCTGAAATGCCATTAGGTTATCAGTCCATTGCATGATAGGAATTATACATTTATTGTTCCAGTGTTTAACATCAGACCTTTCACTGTCAAAAGAATATGGAGGACCTACTTATGTCAGCTGCGTGTTAACTTCCAGGAAACAGGTAGATAACTTAGAGGACATGTGTATCATTATATATTGCAGTGTGTTCCGATACAAAATTTATCCATATTATAACTTCTTCCCCAAAAGAAGCAAATGCCTGACATTGCCAGAGCATATGATTAAAAGAAACATTACCTGCATTACATCTCTAGAAGTAAGGTGTCTTAGACAAACCCTTATTAAAGAGACATTGTGGTGGCCAAAAGACATTAAAGAGGAGGTTTTGCTGAATAGGATTAAATCTAAGATCCAATAACAGTTCAGATGCTAAATTGGCAATCCATTAATTAGGCAAATTAAGACAGTCCAGTTCTTTATTCCTGCTTAATATTGTATGCATCATATTTACTGTAATGGTGAGGCAGACTGTCCTCATCAAAACACTGCCAAAACACCTTCCAGCAGCTCCCAGGTTTAGAAAGGACTAAAACCCAGCCCTTGATGGAGTAGCAGCACTGGACTAGCACACGTTGACCCAAGACTTGCAGGGAAAGAGTCTCTATTAGACTACAATACAATCATACACACAAAGGAAAATACAAATAACTTCAGCTACTCAGGAGTAGGGCAAAGGGGGAAAAGGGATGAGGCAGGCAAAACAATACAGAGGTTTACCCTCCTAGGGGTCGTTTGACCATCCCAGACTATAAAACAACCAAGAGTGACTAAGCTAAAAACCTATCAAACTGTCACATTGCACAAACCGGTCTCCTCAGGGTCACTGTCTTGCTCAGCAACTGGCAGTTGGGCCACCTCCGTGTCTCTTTCCAGGCGAGGCATGCCAACCCGCCCATCCACAAGCTTTTTATCCCCTCCCAAGTCTGCAAAACCTTTGATCCCCAGGGGTCGTGGAAAACTCCCAGCCTTTGCCGCTCCCCAATGCCAGGCCCGCAAAGGCATTCATTTTTATAGTTCTTTTTCTCTCTTCCTGCCCCCTGGCATCCATCCTGGAGAGAATATCTGATTCTATAAATTTTCGAGGCTTCACTCCTTTCCCTCCCCCTGCATGGCCTCTGTGCTGAAATGTCTTTATTGCAGCCACCTGGACCTTTGATGCTCTTCTCAGCCGGCCAGCCAATTCCAGCTTTTAACCCCTGCCATTCCTCCAGCCTCAAAAAGCCCTTTCCATTATATTTACTAACAGATAATCATAGAATAGTAGAGTTGGAAGGGGCCAAGAAGGCCATCGGGTCCAGCCCCCTGCTGTTACAGGCCACCAATTCATAGAAACATAGAAACAGAGCGAGTCAGAAGGGGTCTCCCGGGTCATCTAGTCTGACCTCCAGCACCATACCATCATACCTCTCAAATGACTGTCCAGTTTCCTTTTGAATGTCTCTAATATGGGAGAGCCCACGACTTTTCTAGGCAACTAGTTCCACTGAGGAAACTTTTCCTGATATCTAGCCTGAATCTGGGTTGTCACAACTTGAGCTAATTATTCCACATCCTACACTCTAGTGTCAGCAAGAAGAGATCCTGACCTTCCTCTTTGTGACAGCCTTTGAGGTACTTACAGAGGGATATCATTTCCCCACTCAGTCTTCTCTTCTCAAGGCTGAACATGCCCAGTTCTCTCAGTCTTTCCTCATAGGATAGTGTTTCCAAATACTGGATCATTTTTGTTGTCCTCCCCTGAACTCTTTCTAATTTTCATGCATCTTTCATAAATCTTGGTGTCCAGAGCTGGACATAGTATTCCAGATTGGGTCTGACTTGTGAGAGTAAAGGGAACTACTACTTCTCTTGATTTGGAAGTAACACTGCTGTAATGCATCCCAAAATAGCATTTGCCCTTTTGTCAGCTGCATCGCATTGTTGACTCATATTTAGCCTGTTGTCCACAAGATTGTTGTCCCTTGAGATCTGCGGGAGAGGCCCTTCTCCGGGAGCCCTCTGTGAAGGAAATTAGGAGGGTGAGTACTCGGAGGAGGGCTTTCTCTGTGGTGGCGCCCAATCTATGGAATGTGCTCCCCAGAGAGGTCTGCCTGGCGCCGTTGTTATTTGTTTTTCGCCTGGCGCCGAAAAACAAATAACAACGGCGCCAGGCAGACCTTTTTATTCAAATGTTATTTTAATTGTTAATATTATTTATTCATTTTATTCTTTGGCCAGGGTGACTTAATTTATATTGTTAATTTATATTATTCTATTTCGAAGTTTATTTATGGTTGTGAGCCGCCCTGAGGCTTCGGCGAATGGGGTGGCATAGAAGTCTCCTAAATAAATAAATATTGCCAATGTCTTTTTCTTTTTCATTACTGTTGAGCTACGTATTCCCCCATCTTGTATCAATCCATTTGGTTTATTTTTCCTAGATGAAGACTTGGCACTTGTTCCAACTGAATCTTATGCTGTTGCTTTCAGCCCAGCATTCAAATTGATCAAGATCACCCTGGATTTTCATTCTGTCTTTTAAGGTGTTTGCTGTTCCACCCAGTTATGCATTGTCTGCAAATTTGATTATAGTTCCTTGTATTGTCTTATCTAAATCATTAATAAAGATGTGGAAGAGCACTGGGCCCAGGACTGAACCCTGCAGCACCCCAGTAGTTACCTCTCTCTAGTTTGAGAAAGTGCTATGGATGAGAGCCAGTGTGGTGCAGTGGTTAAGAGCCTGGGACTGGGACGCAGACGATCTGGGTTCTAGTCCCCGCTCAGCCATGGAGCCAACTGGGTGACTTTGGGCCAGTCACAGACTCTCAGCCCAACCTACCTCACAGGATTGTTGTTGTGGGGATAAGATGGAGGAGGAGATGTAAGCTGCCTTGAGCCCTTTGTAGGAAAAAGGCAGGATATAAATCGAAAAATAAATAAAAATAAATAAATAAATGAGCACTCTTTGTGTCCAATTTAGCAGCCAATTTTGGATCCACATAATAGTTTTCCTACCTAGTCCACTTTTTGCTAAAATGTGTGGTATATAAAATTTGATATTATATACCACACATCCCTAACAGTCATAACTATGGGAGGAAGCTTATCCGTTTTTGTACATCAAGAACTTAACGCCATTCATATGGAGAAAAGATACAGATAGGCTGATTCCAAAACTGACCAAGGTAGAAAATCTAATCTGACAAGACAAGCCTGAAGATGTAAGTCAAGATACAGAAAGCTAAACCTGCCTTCTTTAATTAGAAGTTGCATCTTTTCAAGGATATTTGTGGATGGATGAAATCCAAATTTATGAAAACAACACATTAAGTTTTTGAAAATATTTGAAAATATGGATATAGGATTTCCATGTATAACATGAACAATCTGAGTTGTAGTATTCGTCTTAAGTCTATTAACCTTACCCTGCAAACTTAGTTTTAGAGATTAATATCCCATGAGATCTTATCAGCTTATTCATCTCCAGCTTGATAGACTCTGTAAATAAGTATTTCCAAAGAAGTAAGAGAATCTGAGCACCATTGAGATGCCAATTAGGTCATACACATTGGGATGTAATAGCACCAATTGGTGTCATTTCAGTCTTTGTCCAGTTAACTACTGCCAGACAAATCACCAAAAGTGTTTATCAGCTGCACTGAAACTTGAACAGACAACTGAGCTTTCAAGGCAAACAATAAGAGATCATAATGGTGAAGAAGATTAACAAGAGAGAGAGAGAAAAGCCCATATCTTGTTTGATGTTTCTTTACCTGTTTTGTCCAAGCCAGAATGGTCAGGTTTTACCTATGGGAAATGTGTACATCTTAGCATTCTAATATTTAATAGCTGAAATAAACATTCAATTTTATTTTATTTTTGCTGTTTAAAGTGTTATGCCAAAATCTTACTGGGATGTTCTCCATTTTCCTCATATCTGCATTGTAAATGGTTAAGGCAAATGTTGCCTGCTGTGAAAGAATATTATTTGATTTCTACTTAATGTTCTGCAGCTCCTGATAAGGTTGTACAGTTGGGCAAATGGCAAACCGTGTCAAGAATTTGGCTTACCGGCAAGAGTCCAAATAAAACCATTTATTGCAGTAATTCCAGTAATTAGTTATCAGCCTTTGCAGTCACAGTAAAGATCCATGGAAACAGATTGCAGCAAAGCCCCAAGCAGAAGTCATTTCTGGAACATCACAACAAAGAGGCAATGGCCAAGAACAGAGCCTGCACTAAAAATCCCATAAAGCTCACAGTTCCATAGAAGATGGGAAGCTTTCCAGGTGTCATCTTTGTGTTGTCTCCTGCAAATACTCCTGGAAGCCGCACTGGTTTAAATACAGGGCAGTAGCTGCCAGAGATCGCTCCTGGCAGAGGAAGTTGGCCCTCAAGTGGCTGCTGTGTCGCACCAGGTGTTTCTCCACCATCCTGCTACGTAGATGATGTATCAAAGAGAGAACCCCAAAGGACCATCCCCACAATGACCTCCTCCTGCTGCCCTGTTCTCACGGAGAGTGCTCCTGGCGGAGATGTAAAGGCTTCCACAGAGAGTCCAGCCCTGTCTCTGTTCTCTGAGCAGTAAGAGACCTTGCGGAACTGAGCTCTCTGGCCTGCGGTTTCCCACAGCCCAGTCTGCTTCTACAGTTTCTCCCTCTGAGTTGAAACTGGAGACTGAGGCTGTAGTTGCCCTCAGACTAGGGCCACAAACTTGGTTCTTAAGCGATTTTGCATCCATCCATCCATCTTTAATATTTATAGGCTGCCCCATAGCCCAGAGGATTCTCTGGCCATTTTACAATAGAACACAGTAATACCAATAGTACATTAGTACATTAATAAAGCAAATAATAAAACATTAGGTTGCTATAGTATAGTTTAGTAACATTAGTATTTATTTATTTTATTCTTTGGCCAGGGCGACTTAATTTATACGGTTAAGTTATATTATTTTAATTGAAGTTATTTATGTTTGTGAGCCGCCCCGAGGCTTCGGCGAATGGGGCGGCATAGAAATTTTCTAAATAAATAAATAATTGGCCTCTCCCCCACCAAAGGGCCTAGCACCCAAACCCATGTCAAATCAGCACCCTTCCGCATCACCCAAGGGCACTGCCTGCTGAAGAAGAATGGCTGGTGGGAGAAGCCCCGCCCCAAACCAACAAAATAATTTAGAGCTATTTGTCACATTTATTTTTATTCTTATAGAAAGGATAGGCAAGAATTTGACCCCGTAGAAAAGCTTTATTGGTCCTTCAGTCAGTGGCATAAGAATCAGCAGTATCCTCATTTATTTTAAACTACCCCAGTAACTCCACATATATCTGCTTTTCAAACATCTCATTGTTAAACAGAGAAACATTAAAGTGCCTGAGGCTGGGGGCAGGGAGGTGGCAAATCAAAAAATTGCAATCCAAGCAGACTGGGGCACAATCCGAGCCTCCCAGTGTATCAGTGCTTTACTTATTTGACATAGCAAAGGTGTATAAACCAAAAATAATCCAAGTGAAAGCAATTGTGATGGACAGGGGAAATAAAAGTATAATCTCTCTTGCCTGGATGCAAAATTCTTCAAGCATCAATCAAACGGAACTCTACCATTCAAGGCTGTGTAACTGTAAACCTCACCCCCATTCGCCTCTTAAGAGTGGACACATTTCTATCCAACAAAAGCTCTACAATCTCAATATTTGTTTATCTTCATATCCTGCCTTTCTTCCAAGGAGCCAAAGCTAGTGCACATGATGCTTCTCCTCCTCCTTTCCATTTTATCCTCCCAACAACCCTAGTCTTGTGGCAGAGTGGAGAGCGACACTCGGGTCTCTCCAGTCCTAGCCTACCATTTTAAGCACTACGCTCGTATACTGGTTTTATCTCCTGATGCTTAATTTTTACAGTAAACTGCAAGGTGGGTAAAGCCACAGAAATACAAAATGTCAAGGTAAATCATCAAAAGAATCACAAGCTCTATAGCAACAGCCAGATTCCAACTTGAGCCAGATTACAACGCAGGTTCATAGTGTATATATCTTGTCCAGGCCAACGCCTACCAGAACAGACTTCCCTTGACCATCGACCTAAAAACTTCAAGGGAAGGCGATGCGCATCTCTGGGAGACGGCAGCATCATGTCAGCACTGCCATGGAAAAGTGTGTTGGCCAGCCAACCGATGTCAGCTGGAAACGTAGGCAGAGCAGGACCATTTGAGGAAGGTGTGCGGACAGGGAAAAAAGTGGTCCTTCAAAAATCTGGGAGCCAGGCCTTTTAAAGCAGGGGTGGGCAGCACATAAGCCCCTAGGCTTCTAGCACATTCCCAATACCACTGCACTGCTGGGGGGGGGGGGGAAATCAGTGGTTTCCCCCACCCCCCTTTTGCTGGCAAACTTGACAGGCTTAAAAGAGATGAACTTAGCCTGAAAACAAGCTACACTGGCTTCTTTTAAGGCTCCACTGTAGTTTGCTGCTGAAAGATAATGTGAATTTCTGCCTCCATCACCTAGTGAATGTGGTGGTGCAGTGGCTGAGTGTATACTATAAGGAGAGGAGATCTGGTTAGTGGAGAGTGGTCTGGACTCCTGAAATGCCTGCCCTTACGTTAAAGCTTTGAAAGGCAGCAGTATCACTTTTTCAAATGGAGTCCAGAAACTAATTAGGAGCCAATATAACTTTTGCAAAATTGATAATCTGAAACTCCAACAAATTAAACAACCACAATGGCCTAGGTGAAAATTGCACTAGACATGCAACTATTTTAAGGCAGAACTAGGCAATGCAGAACACTTCACAGTGTTGGGAATGAGGAAGATGGCTGCTTTGGGCGGTCATTCTCGAGGACCACTAGCTGGGTTTCTAAGCATCAGAATCAGAGTGTGAAGCAGAACTGGGGTGGCAGGAAGCTTGGAGTGTGGGCCATGTTGAGACACTGAGATGAGAGAAACACAGACACTCATCTCAAGGCCAGATTCCCCAGCGGGGCAGGCAGTTCCTGGGAACAGCCAAGAGGTACAGCTGGCAGGGGGTGCTCTGGGCCAGGAGAGTTTTCCAGACACAGATGAGGCAGCCCTGGCTCTGGCGTCAGCAGAACAGGGTGACTCAATTAGAGGACTGGCATGCGCAGAGGAGGAGCACTGACTTTCAGAAGGCCCCTCCCAAATTCAGGCACGCTCCTTGGGAGAATTCCTGGAGGTTATTATTCAATTGGGTTCGCAAATCACTCTGTGCATGCTCAGAGATTCATTCTGGGTGATTTGTGCTTTTGGTCAATAAAGAGTGCTTTGCAAGGAAAATGGTCTGTGGCTTTTGAATGTGTGAAGGAGGAACCCCATCTCACGACAAACGCTGCTGCCAAAGGCAGAATCTCTGGGGCTAGTTCTCTTCCTCAGCTGCAGACAAAGAGAAGAGGTACAGCTCGGTCCTTATATTTTTTGGCACTTACATATTTAGCTCCCAGCATCCTCCAGCTAGACACGGCAGCAGGGGACGACTCACCGTGGTCCTGTCTAAACACGCACAGGTTACTAGTCTCTGGATTCTGCTACAGACAAGGCGGCGCATGTCCTCATTCAGAATGTTTTGCAAAGAGATGGCATGACCCTGAGTGCAGGGCAGAACTCCACACTGAAATCAACTTCAGATGCAAGTGTGAATGGAAAGGGCAGCAAGCAGCACTTTCAAAAATACTCCCACGTGCTATTGTTTGCAAAAAGCATCCCCAAAGCATGAAAAATGATTTCTTTTCCCCTTACTGAATCTGTTCTTCTCTTTTTCAGTAAGCAATCATTATTCCCCATGTCTTTTAAAAGAAGCTGAAATTAGCTTGGTTATTTTTGTTTAACAAGAACACTCTCCATCTATATGGTGCTTTTATCCTGGGGGGAGAAACCCCCAGCTTGGTTTTGTTCTCTAGCACGGGTGATGATGTCAGCAAAGCTCCCGGAAGAGCGGCTGTTGTTAGTTAATTGCTGGCTGCTTCACAGTCAGCAAGAGTAATAACAAAGTGATGTTCTTTTGTAGGCCTTGTAAAAATATCCTCAAGTAGGTTTCATGTAAAAAAGATGATCCATTGCTATGATCAGGCCAGTATGGCTGCGGGCAAAGGCTGAGGGTCTGCCTTATCCTTTGAGGTCAGATTACACCAGGCCTCTTTGGACATGACAACCAACCGATTCTGACTTCCTGCACCCTGCTTCTGGGCATCACAGGCATGGGCTGCAAGAGCATCAGCATGCCACGGAGGGATTTAGTTTGTCCAGGCATCAGGAGACAAACTGTGGGATATAAATGTTCAGGTGGGGGGAGCACACCATTTCTCCTATTTGCACGCAGACCAGAAGTAGGGTAAAAAAAAGAATAATTTCTCCAGAGAAAATCCAGATCCATCGTTTGCTTAGCTAATGGGCCAGACCAACATCACAAAAAATAACAGGACATCTAAACATCAGAACACACCTACAGCAGAGTCTATGACATGTAATTGTGCAACTATCAAGACACTCAGAATACTGCAGGGTCAATTACAAAAGAAAGCCCTGGTTAGGAAGCCTCAACGTATATGAGGCAGCGTGGTGTAACAGCTAAGAGTGTGGGACTAGGACTCAGGCAACCTGGGTTTAGTCCCTGCTCAGTTCAACCTACCTCACAGGGTTGTTGTGAAGATAAGACTGAGAGCAGTATTTATTTATTAATTTAGAGTTTTTGTATGCCGTCCCATCACTTATAGCCTCGGGATGGCTCACATAAATAAATAAACATGACACAAATATAATTAAAACTCAGAAACACCCTGGCTGCACAATTAAAACCTACAGATATTAAGCGTTGTTAAAATATTTTTTAAATAAAAAGGTCTTAGCCTTGTGCCGAAAAACAAATAAAGACGGTGCCAGGCAGACCTCTCTGGGGAGCGCATTCCACAGATGGGGTGCCACTGCAGAGAAAGCCCTCCTCTAGGTACTTTACCTCCTGATGTCTCTCACGAAGGGCTCCCAGATGTGGGCCTCTGCTGCCGATCTCAAGGGCCAGAAGGGCAAATAAGGAAGCAGGCGTTCCTTTAGTAGGAGGAGAAGGATGTAAGGTGCTTTGAGTTCATTGTAAGAAAAAAGAGGGATATAAATCTAATAGATAAATAGATAAGGATGTTCTCATATCGCAGGTAGTTCTTGCTGTATGTCCTTTTCCCCTCAACTTACCTCACCATTCCTGTGGCCAGTATGATTTGCAGGGATTGGGAACCACTGCTGATCCTGATGTCCCTGGTTTAGACAGCTACAATATGACGTTGAAGATCTGAGTTGAGATCCACATTCATAGCTTTTTCTCAATTGGAGGACTTTCCCACCTGTAACATTTGCAGTGCAACTAAAAAACATGATTTAAACATCTGGTTTTTAATGCTAAAGTTTGAGGACTTGACAAGAAAATACAATGCATTTTAACTAAAAAAAAGTTAAGTAAAAGGTCAGATGAATTGGCCTGTGCCCTGACTAGTTGGCAGAAACTGCAAGCTGTTGTACTGGGCAAGCTGTTGTCCTGGTTCACAGGCCACACCATGTGGGGTATCCATGGTGTGTAGAGTTTTTGCCTGGATGAGTCTGACAGACAATTGAATGTTTTCCACAGTAATGTGGTTTCTGCTGTTAGTACATATCCCATCAGCCACCATGCCTGAAATTCAATCCCCTGTTGAACAGCTGGAGCAACCCATGAAGCAGCTGCTGTTCTTTCCAAGGGATTCTGTAGTAGCACTGTAGAAACCATGATGCTGGGTTCCGAAGAGCAGAGATACCATGGTGAAGCATGGAAAACCTAGAACAGGCCATTGTTCCTTATTGTGCCTTCTAAAATCCAAATGCACCATGCTGAAGCACTGTGACAGGGTTCAGACAACACAACGGTCCATCCTGCTGAAGAAACCACTGCGGCTTACAGTGTCATGCAAACCTACCCGGCGTCTCTTGCTGCTGGCTATACTATGGTTCTCGTTGCTGGTTGAAATGATACATTCTGACTTGTAGGAGTGAATCTGGTTTCTGACATGTGCAGTAGATAGACCAGCTCAATAGACAGACTCTGAAGCAAATTAAATGGATGCACCATCAATATCTGTTCAGTCAAGTTCTTCAGATTAATTTCACAAGCTGAAAAAGAAACACTGGCTGATTTTACACAAAAATTAGACATCCACCAGTGTCTAGTCTTATTGCAATGGAAACTCTGACAAGTCATCTTAGAATGTCTGTCTTTAGGTCACATGTGGTCAAACGGCTTGGTGAGCCGGTGTGGTGGTAAGAATATCTATCAATTTATTTATTTTTATTAAAACATTTATATGCCGCCCCATTCGCCGAAGCCTTGGGGCGGCTTACAACATAATAAAAACTTACAATAGTAACAATATAAAATATAAAATAACAATATAAACAATATATATATAACAATATATCGGACATGGGGGATCCAGGTTCTAGTCCCACTTGGCCATGGAGCTCACTTGGGGCCAGTCATGGGCTCTCAGCCTCTCCTATTTCACAGGATTATTACTGTGAAGATAAAATAGCCTTGGGTTCTTCACAAGAGGAAAAAAGACTGTCCATAAATGCAGTGTCGTCGTTGTCATCATCATCATCATCCCAGTATAGTGTTTGCTTCTGCTCTAGAGCAATGGTGGACAACACACGTCCTTCCAGCAGTTTTGGCCTACAGCGCCCATCAACCCAGCCATACGCTGCCCACCCTGAAGGGGCAGGGGCAGCCACGCATGGCCTCAGCCAACTGTTCCTGCCACAGCACATACCTGGCATGGCTGTTTCCAATATGCTTTGGATTTAGTTTTGGATTGAAAATACGGATGTCGGTGGGATTTCCTGAAAATGCTTGGTGCAAATAAGTATTAAAAAGCAACCCACTCCTTAACGTGGTGCTGCATTTTTGTTTAGTTTCCTTTTTAGCTGTTTCTGCACACACAGACAGTCCCCCGCCCTGCTGCTTTTTTCTTCTCCCGCAACCTGACGCAGTGAATGGGAGGACATCTCGAGGCTACACGTCAAAACAATGCCAAAGGTCGCCGAGGGCAAGTGAGAGCGAGGCAGTGTTGGCTGCCCAGCTCCCTCACACGCGTGATTCCAGGCAATCAGGATCACAGAATGGACGGCGTTAGATTAGCGTGATACAAGGCCGGTCAGCCTTGGCTATCTGATGCCTTGTCACTGAGAACAGGAGAAGCAAAGTGAGAGTGACAGGAAGTCCAGGCAATATCAATGAATGGACCATTCTTCCCCAAGGCATGTGGAACATAATTGATAAAGGGGACACTTTGTTAGTGCTGATGAGCATATTTGAAAAAAAGGATGAGCGGCTCTGGCTCAGAGCGACATAACACATTTTAATTGTGCTGTTTTCTGCCTTGATCTTTTAGTTCAGAGGGAGTTAAAAATACAAATATGTAAATAAAGCTTCTGTTCCAGGAACGGTGAATGATGTGATATAGGAAATAGGTATTTTCATTCACATATTAACAAGGGCAGGCCAACGAAAACCTTGCTAAGAGGAAGAGCCTCACAGGATATATATACTTTCTGCAACCCATCACATTCTGATTTCACTGACTTCAACATGCACAACATGATATAAGAACTGAGGGCAAAACATAGCTCCGGGCAAACACTGCGGAGAGCGGAAAGATAGAAACATGCTTCTTAATTCCTGCTGGCAGCGCTGTCGTGCCGGGCACACAATGAGCTCACAACCACGATGTCCAGCCTGCATCAGCGGGAGACGTTCCTCCCTAAAGTTGGATGAACAGAGAGGCTGGGAGCTCCTGGGTTCCTGCCAGTGCCAAACTGGTGTGTGCTCCAAGGAGTTAATCCCCCCTGCGCCCATCACTGATTCTTGTCAGCTGCTCTCCTTTGATGGAATCCACATGCAGACTCTCTAGCAGCGAGAAAGAGGGCAGGTTTTTCCCTTCCAGGCTTTCATTATGTTGCAGTTTCCATGATTTTCCAGAGCTGCCAGGTTCATGAAAATTAATACAATTCTGCCAGACTGTTTCCTTTGCATCTGATGTACCCCAATGCATTGTGAAAACTCTTCAAGGGAGCGAAAGTTCTCTTCCGCTGAATGCAAGCCATCAGAGCTTAATTCACTCCATTCTGAGATCCTCCTCCTTGACCCAAGCTCTGTGCTGAGTGCCCAAGCTGAATAAAGCAGAAGGGCCTTCCGTAAGCCGGAGCGTTTGTTCAAATGCCTCTTCCAGGTTGATGGCATCAGCTCATTTGCCGCGAAGCACTGTGCCGAGTCAACAGACAGATTTCGCAAAATATGTCAATGCTGTAAAATGTCCAAAGCATTTGCTATCTTTCCTTTCACTCCTGGCCAGTGAAAAGGAAACAGATTCTAGATAGGAAATATTTGCCACATGGGAGCTGTGAGAGGCCATAACAATGAATGGTGGTGCAGCAGTCCAGCAGAAGAGACGATTTGTCCTTTTGCCTGCTCCAGTCTTGCAAAGCAGGCTTCTAACGCTGGGCAGGGGGAACGGGGAGAGAGAGAATCGCCCTGGGGCACCTTTAGTATACAGTGTGGTAATGATTGTTGATTTCCCCAATATGAAAATTGATTGTTTTAAGAGGCAGCCCTAATCCGATGTTAAGCACAATAAATGGTGATAAGAATAAATGATTTAAATTAGTATAATTTTAGATAGTTGCTTAAGTTTGCCCTATTTGTTCTTTGATTTGCCAGGAGCTCCTGTAATAGGGAATCTGGAGCCAAGGAAAGGACATATTGGACACCGAGCATCATTTTTGCTGCAGCTGCATCATTTTGCTGGACTAGAAAACATGTTTTTAAAAGGCTGAGATGTGCTGGGTACTGGGTGTGGTTTCATACAGCAAATTCTACATAGTCACACTGTGGAAATGTAGAATGTGTACAACTCTGGTCCACCCACATGTTCTGACAATATATTCATCCAGTTTTTGGTTCCTGCGAAGTACATAGCATTTCACTTCCATTTCCTTAGCTTCCTGTGTGATTAAATAAAATGTCCCTGGCTAGCACACATGCAGACCAGGTGTTCCAAAATCCAAATAGCCCTTGGCAGATAGAACAACATGCAGAGGACAGAATAGAGGAAACTCGCATGGCTCTCCCGTCTCATCCTATCCCCCTGTATGCTAACCCTGATGAAGAGACTGTAAAGGGGGAAATCACTTTAAAAGCAATATTATTTTGATAGCACAATCACGGCTAAGAGTCCAAGAGACAATTAGGATGGAAAATGTCATTGCTAGCCCTCTTGTGGTTTTGAATATTGCGGCTCTAGCTTCTGAAATCCTGTTCAACACATGGCACCTTTCCATCTTCCCATTTAATCTAATTCATCAAAGCACTGACTGCCAGCTCACCAAGGAAGACAACTTGCCCAAACACTAAGGATGGAATGGCTGGGAAAGCAGTTCCAGTAATCTGGGACTCAAGAGCAGCATGTGTGTAAAGTAGCCATTTGCAAGGGGCAAATCCAGGTTCAAAGGCAAACGCCCAGCTCTTGACCTCAGAAATGTTGTCTACAAAAGGGTTCCAGGCAGCCCCCATTTTTAATAACAGTTGGGGGAAAACTATGTATCCTACAAAACCATCTGTCATATCCAATGCATTCCAAGGTCTTTTTCATTTGCATTGACCTAGCCTGAGACACCTGTGACACAAACCCTGCTGAAATTATCCTTAAAGGCACACATAGCCGATCTCACCAAGCACAATGTGGCACGTACTTCACTCCCTGTGCTGAAGAATCACCTGTCCAACAAGTTGGCATGTGGTAATAGTATACCCATGCATGCATGATTTGGTTGTGAGGTGTCCTCCCTAAATAGTAGGGAGCTCAGGGGAGTATTGGCAAAGTCAGTCGACCATTTCCCTTGGGAGAGAGACAGGCGTTTTATCCATTCACTTGGCAGTACATGTTGGATAGAAATAAAAGAAAAATTAGGCAGAATTAGTGCATCCCCCAGGGCCTGCTAGCTCAGAGCACACAGAGCATCTGAAGCCCTGCGCTCCACCTCATTTTTGTAACTTCTAGGATTTTTTCCCACTTTATAGAGTCATCCAGCAAAAAAGAATGGCAAGGTTCCTTGCCTTTATTGCCACTTTACTTGCTCATTAACAACCAGGCTTCATCTTGAATTGTTCACCCTGAAAAGCAATGAAGGAGTCATTGGCTGTGTATGGCAAGTCTAGTCTAGCAAGTACGTTAGCATATTTTTCTTTCTATCATATATTCTCCCAAAACCTGAAGTGAGTCATCCATAAAAGCAGGCAAAAGCTAGACTAAAATAACATTTTGAACAGATTCCCAGTTCACTTCTAAGAGGCTGCTATAACATAAACAATGCATTTTATTCTAGCTTTTCCTTAAGTTATTGCATGTGTATGAAAACACTCCTCTTCAATTGGGTGCCTTCCTTGATGCTGTAATGACTTACTATAATAGTTTCATTTCTGCCATACAATGGTGCAGTGCATGATGTTCTGAAATGTGTTATTATTTAAAGGGTTAAGAGGATAGGAAGTACTTTTTGGAGTAGACAGTAGAAATGGATGCTTTATAGCCAGCTACCTCAATTTAAGCACTAAGCAGGTGCTGGAAGATTTTAAGAAGACCATTGTCTGGGTGGAGACTCAGATAATGCTTCATAAGAAGGAGAAGGGAGGGGCGAGCCTTCAAGGGGGCCAGACAAACCATGGCAGTGATCAGAATGCAAAGACTATCCATTCAAGCCAAAGAAGGGCCTAGTTGTTTTGCTGCAGGATAGCACGCCAGTGCACAACTGGGATCGGGGAAGTTTGCATTAATAACACATGTTACTGTCAACTCCAGAAGTGCTTGGCATCTGGATTAATACAATGAACCTTCTATTTCTGTGATTACAATCTCACTGGGATTCAGAGTGCAGGTTTATACAGGTTGACAGGAAGTTATTTTCAATTCCAAAGAATGCCTTCAAGGTATGGTTAGAATCCCAGGAAGGGAAACACACTTTTTATTTTGGAAATAGCCAAGAACATTTTCTAGTGCTGCAAATATCTCAGAAGTGTTAAGACAATAATGCTATGTGATTATAGCATCAGGCAACTGGAACTTGGTCATGAATCAAATTATTTTAAAAATCCCATCAAACTGAAGATTGTGGAATTCAGTACATCCTTCCTTTTCCCTAGGTGGAGATTGTTCAGTCCGTATACCAAAGCTTCTCTCTGCAATCTGCTAGATGTCTAACATACTACAATCTTATAGATATCCATGCAGAAGTAAACCCAGCTGCATTCATTGATTCTTGTATAGACTATCATCCTTTTTTCCCACCATTTATAATTCATACCATATAGGTATCTTTCTGCCTGACTACTCAAAAACAAATTTCTACTTGGAGATCACTTCCACATAAAAAGTGCACTTCCTACTTTCAACATGGGTTGGCCCTATATTTGTTTGTATACCACGTGGGGTAAACAGAAGGTTATATATGTTTAGTAATAGGTGAGGCAGCTGTAACACATGGAAAGAGTTTGTGATGTGTATTGGTACTATCTTGAGTGCCATTTTCTTGCTAGATGGCAAGAGACAAATGCAAGCAAGCAAGCAAGCATGTTGTTTTAATTCCCAGAACAACCTCAAAGAACTCTATTCCTTTTCAAAACCGGTCCAACACCCCTTGCCCATGGTCCTCAGTCCACAAATGCCGGGCCAGTTTGCACAATCCGTGCAGGTTAAGCAACCCATCATGTTTAAGCCACGTGAACCAGGACAGTGCATCCCTTCCCTTGCTGGGGCACCAAAGAGCGGGGAGGCACAGGGAGCGGTGGTGTCAGCTGGGTCCCTCCTGCAGCACTCTTCAAAATGTGGCAGGGCAGCCTTACTGCCACTGAGTGCGGGCTGGGGGTGGGGGGTGCTTTCTGTTCATTCTGCTGAGTGAGGCCTTGAACCACCACCCCAATTTCTTTCCTGACAGCTCTACTGTGAGGGATGGAGGAGCAAGCTGGTCTGTCCCTTCCCCTCCCCTCACCTTCTCTGTTGCTCCAGCATGCTGCAGACCCCGTGGATTCAGTAAAGACCCCCGAGATCTTTCCTGAGCTGGGCTCAGGAGAACTTCACCAGCATCTCCACTAACAACAGGGGACATTCTAGGATGGTTGCAAAGAATACCAGGGACCCTCAGTGCATTCATCTCACCTCTCTGTTATACTAGTAGCTTGATCACTCTTGGGAAACCTGTAGTGTTTGGTCTCCCCACTCTATTGTGTTTTAAGATTGAGCACTCGCTCACTTAAAGTAATCACAAATCTCTTCACAGCTTCCCATTTCTGTCTAGCAACCTGTACGCCGTTGCTGTGGCTCAGCGGAATCAATGAGGAATCATTAGGAGCTAGCACAGGGACTCATTCTTTCTGAAACTTTTCTCCCTCTGTGTCATTAATTGGCTTGTTGGTAGCCGGTGGGGATTAGCTCTGCTCTGCTGCCCCCATGGCTAGGAAAGTAAGAGGTGGAGTAAAGGGCTGGGAAGATGATAAATCATACAGAGATGCAGACAGGGTTGCAACGATCAATAAAACAAACAATTATCCTGTCATTACCCAATGCACCATTGCAATGGCTTGAAGCTCCAGTGTGGAAATATAAATAATAACAATCATAAAGAGGAAGGAATTAGGACCTGCAAAATGCTGATCCTGATGCGGGAGGCATTGCAGAGAGAGGGCCCACAAGCACACGATCTACTGTGCGATCCTTAATGCCATTGCCCACTCAGGGGCTCTGAACACGATCAAGGCCTTATTCTACTGGGTGTACTAAGCACAAGGCTTACTCTGAGGAGCAAACAGATGGGTGTCTCCCTCACGCACACTAAAGCTTCCTTCAGGCAACTTCCTGAGGAAACCTCAAAGCACGTGGTTTCTGTAATTCCATGGCAAGGATCTGTAAGATCAGCCAAAACATCTGTTCTTGCCATGGCAGTGCACCAAAGGAATGTGCACATATTTTCCTGGGGTAAATATTTCCTCACACCTTGGCACATCTGCAGACTCAAAGCCGGTTGAAGATGAAGATTTCCCTGGACCATTGGTACTAGACTGGTTGTACATGGACTTGGAAGTGGGACAGGGTCACTTTTGGTGTCGTTCCTGTAGGTATTGACAGGAAAGAGCATTTGAAGACAGGAGGCTTAGATTGGGTGAATGAGCACTCACCTTATTGTTCCTGGGAAAAAATACAACTTGCACCCCAGTGAGTGGACTCCTATGGCTGAGGCGGGAGGAGGGAGGAGCAGATGCTGCCACCAATCTGTAGGTTGTGAGTCCATCTCAGTCTGGCCCAAAGCACCAGATCAGGAGGCCACCAGGAGGCCTCACCTGCCTCCAAACCAAGCAGGTGTGCTGAGCAACTCCAGACTGTTCCATGGCCACTAAATGTGCTGTGAGGGCAGAAGCTGCAGGAGAGCTTGGCTTTTGCATTTCCTCTTGAGGGTCAGTTATGGGGGGACAGCTGGTTGAGCATCCTGCACTCTGAAAGTACCTCAGCACTCCCCATAAGAAGCTCAACTGCAAGATCTCCCAGGCTGCCCTGTGCCTGCCCCACAGTGGGGCAACGGTGCCTTCTGGTGCGCAGCCCACACAGCTGCGCCCCTCAGGCAGCATTCTCCAACTTGGTGCCTTCCAGTGGGGTTGGACTACAACTCTCAGCATACCCAGGTAGCCATGAGAATTGTAGTTCACCGCACCTGGAAAGCACCAGATTGAAGAAGTCTGTCCTAAACAGAGTCCACAAATTAGACAGTTAGAGCTGCATCAATGCCCAGTTGTAGCCGTTTTCATCTCCACCAAGAGCAGGTCTTTTGTGAAGCACAATGTGGGGTCTTCTTGCCCATTCTGGATCACCACACCCTAAAATATCTTGCATTATAACAGGAAACAATAGATTATTGCTGGGAAAATACATTCCCCATATTGTGAGGATTTTAGCTGGACTTGAAAGGAGCAGGGACGTGCGGAGTGCGGAGCAGGATGCAGATGACCACAAAACAGGGTCCCTGCCAATCAACAAGCATCAATGCTCTGCTGCATCTGTGCAGTTCCTGATTCCACCACCCCACGGCTGCTGTGGAACAGGGTCGCCTTACACCCCCTTCCTTTCTCCCACCTCCAGCTGTGGTCACCCAGGCCATACTGCAGAGCTGCCAGGAGCACGTCACACCCTCACTTGGACACTGTGACAAGAGTACCCATCCTGGTGTCTTTTTTAGTGCCAGCCAAAGATATCCTCCCTTTCTTAGGTTTCCCAGCATGATGAATTGGTGCTTTCTGTTTCAGTCACTTCTCCTGAGAGGGCACTGCCATTTCTCTGTGTATACTGAGTGCTAAAGAAGGGCTGGTGGCCTGGGGGCTACATGCCACCAGCCTCTCCTGCTGCTGCTGCTGCAATTTGGCAAAATGTGGCTTGCCACCAGAACCTGGCATTGTGGCACTGGCAGCAAAGAGGGGGCATTTTGCAGGACAGGTATGTGGCCAAAGCCCCCTGTGGCCCAGCTTTTTGTCCACTGAATTTCAGCGTCAGCATTAGGGGTAGGGTGGTGGTGGCAGCAGGTTTGGAGGCTAAGGTTGCTCACACTGGTGCTAAATTCCCCCAATACATAAATCATTCTCACTGTGCTCCGCAAGATTTATTGCCAAGGAAGTACTTCTAGGATTGCAGCTATACTGCTTGGTCTTATTTCCTCCCCATCAAAGAGACCCATAAATGAGGCTATAAAGCACGCTTAAAGGCACTGAGAAATTGTGTAGCAGGTGAAACCACACACACGTGGCTTACCTCCAGCGATTGTGTACATCGAACAAAAGGATGTTTTCTGGATGACAGCACCTCCTCTTGCCTCTTGCCTCCACTTCCTCTTGCATTGTGCCCACAAAGGCACGGTATACCCTGGGGATGTGCTGATAAGCGTCCCCCCACCCCGAGGATTCACAATCCAGAGAGCGTCAAAGGCAGACATGGAAAACTGGGACAGGCCTTCCCTGTTCCAGCGCAGAACTGCAGCTGATCGGTGAGCTGGAAATAAGCTCCAGTGTGCCCGGATCTGTGTCCTCGGAGCAATGCGATGCTTCCCGATCGACAGGAGGAAGCAAGAGCGAGGAGGGACGAGCCAGCATAGAAACCTTGCAAAAGCCAGGACTTCCTTTCCCAGCTGCAGCAGATCAGGCAGCCTCTGGGAAAGAGAGGAGAGCTCTTAATGGAGGGTTAAGCCCAGCATCTGTTCTCCTTGACTGCAACGCCTCAGCCTGGGCCCTCCTCGTTCACGGCTTCGGAGAGGGGGAGAGAGCAAGGCCAGGGGGCGTCTCTTGCCCTTCCTCACCTGCCTCTCCCACTGTTTGAGTGAATGGCCAAAGGCCCAGCCGGTTGCGGCGAAGCTGCAGGCTCTGCGCCGCGATGGCATCCGGGACGCCTGGCAGAAGCACCTGCTTTCCTTTCCTTTCCTTTCCTTTCCTTTCCTTTCCTTTCCTTTCCTTTCCTTTCAGCACCACCTCAAGGTGCAGCAGCCTCGCCCGGCAAGGCCCCCTGGCTTAACAGCAGCTCCATCCTGGGCTCGCTCCCAGAGTCTCTCTGAAGGAAGCGTACGAAGTGCATCCAGGCCCCTGAGCCAAATACTCCCCCTCCGCCCCTGCACACTCACGCACGCACGCACGCACACAAGCGTCTGCCTTACCTGTCAAGGTGTGGACTCTCCCTGCTAGAGCAGGAGAAGCACCATGGCTTGCCGTTCCTTTCTTTGGAGGAAAGAAGAGCTATTGCCACATGAACTTCACAGTTTATATGCAAGGAAATGTCTGTCCAAGTTGAGGTGCCGAAAAGAAGCAAAGTGACACTTCAGGCAGGCAGCAGTTCCTGTGCAATTGCTTGGGGGAGGACCTGGGGCCACTGGCAGACTCTGAACCCCGCAGGAATCGTGCGGAGACCCCGTTTGCATGGTCTGGCACCTGCCTGTGGGCCCCAGCGAGAGACTGCTGTGATTCGTGCAGGGCTGGGCTCAGGGATGGACGGGCATGGCTGCAGATGGTTGCAGCACGTCCCACGCGAAGTTCGTCTCCATGGAGTCCTGGCCTGGTGGTGGCCCTGTGCATCTCAGCGAATGCCACCGCCTCAGCCGGGCCCTCATTGCCTGGCAGGACTCTGCCACACTGCAGTGACTGGTTGCGTTGCACTGCCTCGGAGTGCCGCTCAGTCCATCCTTCCTCAAAGCTTCCCTCCAAGGACTCTGCTCTCCACGGACGTAGCTTGGTGGAGCCCTGCCTGGACTTAGTTCTTCTCCACCACGGTGCTACAACCGCTCTGATGGCCGATCTCAGTTGCAGGGTGCAACTTTTGTTCTCTGGGCCAGTGAATCATCAGCGAGACAGTGAAGGCAAACTTGTAATCTTGATTTGTAATAAGTATGAAGGCAAAACTAAGAATCCAGTTGAATGCTGATTCCTATGGATTCCCACCTCTATTTTCCCAATCTTGTTTCAGATTAAGCCAGCCTTCCCCAGCCTGGTGCCCCCTCAAAGTATCAGACTACAGTTCCCATAATCTGCCAGCTGGCATCTATGGGAATTTTAGTCCAATGCATCTGGACATTTGGGAGAAGCTGGACAAGGGGTTGACATGTGTCATATTATTTAGTGATACCATTTGCATGTTTCCTAATACTAATAATAACAATAATATCCTGCTTCACTGAATCAGAGATGAAGCCCCAATGTGGGTATTACTCTTTGTATTATTTTAAAATTCCATTACAAATATTTATAGTTCACTTGGGAGGGTAATCCTCTCAAGGTGACTTTTATTCATCCATGCACCAAACCTGCCCCCTGGCTACCATGAAAAAACACGTCTTCCCTGCTCACAGCTGGGAAAGTGCAGAATGATGCCTTTCTCTGCATTCAGCACAAATCTGCCAGCACAGCAGTTTACTTTGAGACCAGCACAGAAAAAGTTAATGCAATCTAGGCAAAAGCAAAACGCCACTGAACTTTTTACTTATGCACGTAGGTCTTATTTTTGAAATGAAGTGTTTCAAAATTATATATATAAACATCTGGAGCACTGTAACGATGGGGCTTTACAGGTTTATAATGTGGAGAAAAGTGCCACTACCGAGGAAAGAGAACAGTGTCACATTATTAGCACCTCTGCCATCAGTGTTTGCAAAGTTGGCATAGTGTTTGCAAAGAGCAATTTGCAAATGGAAGCTTTTATTTTATTTTATTTTATTTTGCCATTTGGAAGCAACTGCTACAAGTATGACTACACTGTGAGCACTACCTCTGTGACAACCACCGTGGCTTTGCCTTCTGTCAAAAGTGCTCTGAATTACTAAACTTTTCTCAGAGAGGCAAGGTAAAAAGCAACAGACACAAGGTAAATAATATGAGAAAAGATGGGCAGCATCACAGAGGTAATTCGATATCTGGTTTCCTGGATCCTGGCTGGATGCCAGAGCTGGTGACAAACACTTGGCATCTTATCCTGGGGATCAGAACACAGCAGTGTCTGGCAAACGTTGGCCTCAGTGTGGTCTCAGGGTTGGGAGCAGGGAAAGGAACCAACCCCAGTGGCTGAAGTCCTCTGACCTCAGAATGTACCTTCACCTGCTTGCACCTGTGAGTGAATGGAGAAAACGGGCAGTGGGTGGTGGGGAATGTAAGCAGCGGAGTTGGCTGTGTGGCTCATCTGATGAATGACACGCTGCATATAAGACGACCCTTGAAACTGGAAATATCGAGGCATAAACCAGGGGTCATCTTACACTCCAGGTGAAAATGTTGCATCATACAGTATCATCATACAGTATCATACAGTTTCATCATACAATTTTTCATCATACATCATGCATAGCCCTGTATGTGTTGGGGACAGGTTCCAACCCCCCGCCAATGGATGCCTGAAACTGCAGGACCCCCTTGAAAGTGGAAAAAATGCTAATATCTCTAGCAAACCCCCCCCCCCCCCGCAAATATCTCTAGAGACTGTTTGGGGGCATTTGTCTTGGCACTAGCCAGCCTCACCTATGTGTTTTGACTCTCAGACATAGTGCAGTTTTTTCTAGAGATAGTTGAGTTTTTTTCCTACAGATATTCACGTTTGTTTGTTTGTTTGTTTTTTAGAGATATACCGGCATATAAGAGGACCCTTGAAACTGGAAACAGCAAAGTAAAACTTGGGGATTGTCTTATATGCCTGACATGACAAACGCCAACAAACCAGCCTAAAATATTGACCTCCTCTTATACACGAGTCATTTTATACACCAGTATATACAGTAGGCTGATTTGGGGGTGCTCAATGAATGCACAGTCCTTCTTCAGGGAAGTAGGCTGGAGTTAGATTAAATGGCCTAATGGTCCCCACCAACTTTATGTTTAAAAGTTGACTCTCCATATTAAGTCAGTAGCTTTATTTCATTAACTGGCTGACAACTTATTATCTGCTCATTAAGGCTTTAACTTCATATGTTTTATAGTAAGGCCTATTGAATTGCCCTGGCATAGCTGTTATCATCATCCTGAGAATTTCCTCTATAGTTTATATTTTTGCTTGGCTGCTCCTGAGATGTCAAGTTTGATTGTTTTTAATGAACTGTACATATTGGGTGAGAAATGAATTTGATCCGCTTGACACATTGCTGCATAATGTTGCCTTTAACACCTTGGTGTAGGTGTGACTTTTTGCATATGCCATGAGATTATTTCCCAGTGACACTGATTCTGAGATGCTGAAAACAAGCGCAAAGAGATGGCAACTTCTTAAATAGGAAACAAGCCCAGTGGAGGGATAATCTGTGGAATATTTCCCAACAGGAGGACGTGCTGGAGAACAAGACTCATGTCACTACATGTCACAATGATTATGTCACACTGGGGCTCTTTCATACTTTAATAATTCAGCTTCAGTGGAGCTGAGCCTTATCTGAGTGGAGAGAAGGACATGGAAGAGTCCTGTTGAGCAGGTACCATTCTGAAGCTGAGTTGAGGGGAGGGGAAAAGATGCGCCAGTGACCCACACCACAACTGCTTGCGTGGTTCAGTGCTCCTCCTTGCAGCAGAACTTAAAACAAAACTGCAGAACTGACTGTTGTTTGATCACTTGATTGCAAAGGGCAAAACTAGAACTTTTAACAGTTCAAGAACCAGGATGCTGTAGAGTGGTACAATGGACAAAGTGTAGGAAACACCACTTCCAGTCCCTGCATAGTGATGAAGGTATTTTGGAGGTTTTGGGAGAGTCAGCTACACCTGCTGTTCATGTAAAGCTGATAGACACCACTCTGGACTCATTGGCAGGAAGTCTGGATCCTTTTGTACCAAATAAATGAAAGCTAATTGGATATAGAGCAAAATCAACATAAGCCATAATAAGCAGTGACTGGAGGCTCAGGGTTAATATGGATTTCTTCATAAATGAGGTGCTTTTCATAAGAAATTTTCATTTCACTCATTTCTCTTTTAAAAATATGAAGCATATTGTGACACAAGATTAATTTGGATCAAAACTGGGAGAAGAGAAACCAAAACAGTGTGATGTCACCGTAGCTGGTCACCTTTTCTAAATTGCGATTGTCCTGATGGCAGAAACAATCTTCGGTGTCTGTTGTGTTGTGCAGAGCTGCCCTTTAGATATTTTTAAACATTGGAGAAATGGTTATACTTATTTAATTTCCAGATAGCAGCGATTGTAATCACATTGTCTCAGTGGCTAGTGCTCCTGTATTGTGTTTGGATGTAGGAAATCCACATATCCTTCTCTCTTCAAATTTGAGGCTCATAGGATGTCCTTCAGAAACTACTTTGTTCTCCTCACCAAAGTGACCTCATAGGACATTGGAGAGGCCAAAGCATGAGTTTTAGTTTTGTGAGGAAGGGTGAGATAAGAACATAATAATAGAAATAAACATCTTAATTGATTTTACGTAAAACAACTTCTGTTTCCATGTAATTCTCCTTAAGGAAGGCGAGGTAGGCGGGAGCCTTTTCCGGTACTCAGCAATGACCGTGCGCATGGAGGCAGGAGGTCATGGTGGGAAACTTCCCTCTCTTCACGCCCATTCAAATGTAGGGCGAGCTCTGGGCATCACTGAATGCATGTGGGCTCCCTGTGGGCTCCAGACAAAGTCACAAAGCATCAGGGGAGGGGGATGCCTGTTACTGCCTTCCCCTCGCTGCTCGTCCTACACATATGAGCACCTGAAATCGACCATCATCTGTTGACTTTCCTGCTGGTGGGCCAGTTTACATGTTCGAGGATCTTTGCACCTAATTCTCACACTGCAAAGATCAACATGGTAACCATGAGCACCAATTTTAAACTAGCTCTTACACGTATGACGTATTTTCCTAGCGGAAGCCAGGATTGCTGTGAAATTGGTGTCTGTCTGTGCTTAAAAGAAGTCTTTAGGCACGGCAGGACCCAGGCCTCACCTCTGCCTTGCAGCCAGACTTTGTGGCACATTACTGGGCCTCTGCCTGATCTCCCATGGCGATCATTGTGTGGTGCCCTGGAGTTTCTCATGCTGTCAGATGTGCTCATAGCTGAGAAAGGGTCTATCTGTATGTTGGAGTGGGGGCTGTATGAACAGCTCCTTTTCTGCCCTTCTCTTCAGGAAATGCACAACATGTGTGTGTGCCCCCCCCCACCCTTTGCAAGATTTAGGGTTGGTCTGCCCAAGAAGCCTGACAAATGATGGCAAATATGTTCTCTTTAAGCTGTCCTGCTTCAGAGAGGGAAGAGAAGGGGAGAGAAATGCATACTATTTACCATCACCTTGCAAAAGTAAATATATCTTGACTCAGGCTCCAGAGAAGTCAGCAAGAATTACCTGGCCCTGAAGACTTTCCATATGAATTGAATCAAATCAGTGGAAGAAAAAAAGCTCTTTGTGTCTGCAGCTGAGCTGCAACCATGCAACCTTATTTTAGGTCACCCGCTCTGCGTAATATCCCCCTGACGAGGGCCAGAGGAAAGGCATTCTCTCCCGCTACCGCTGCTCTAAGCTCTGGCCTGCTGATCCGACTCTATCATTGTCTCCATGTCAAAGACCAAAGTCGGAGCAGATGGAAACTTCCCTCTGAGGGACGTGCTGCTACCTGATAACGCTGGGAAAGCACCTACCCACCGGCCCTCCTGCTGTGCCCCCAGAAAGATGCAAAAGCTCAACAGTCCGCAGGGTTGCTGGCTCTGGCAGTTTTGGGGATGCTGGATGGTTTCTTAAAGCCTAAAATGATGAGATGCTGCAAATTTATGACAAACTCAGCTTTGAAGACGCATAATTCTAACATCTGTGCTTTGTACAAAAATATGAACATAGTTCTGCTCCAAAATATCAGAGGCTCATAGGAAGGTCTCCAAGGACGTAGAGCTGCAGATTACTCTTTGTACCATTTCAGTGCTTTGCAGGTAGAGGAACTGGGAAGGAGCCAGTAAGGTGCAGAGGTTAAGAGTGCAGGTCTGGGACTCAGCTGTTCTGGGTTCTCGTCCCCACACAGCCATGGAACCAACTGGGTGACTTGGGGCCAGTCACAGAATCCTACTTCACAGGGTTGTTTTTGTGGGAATAAGATGGAGAGTAGGAGGAGAATGATGTAAGCCGCTTTGAGTTGGTTGTAAGTAAAAAGGCAGGATAGAGATCTGTTTTTTAAATTATTGTTTACATTTCTATACCATTCGGAGCCGAAGATCTCTGGGCAGTTCACAACATTAAGTTACTTGGCCAGATTTCGACCAGGCCTGACCCTGCTTAGCTTCCAAGATTAGGCAGGATCAGACACTTCAGGCTATATGGAAGCCTAATTAATCAATTAATTAATAATTCAGAGTAACCTGCACTCTGTATATGCTCGCAGGAAAGTGACACTTTTAAAACTCACGGAAAGAGCCCAGTGAGCACAGCTCTGCTTCAGGACACACATGGGAGCACTGGCCGCTTCCTCACCATGAGCCAGACCCTTGGTCCACCAGGCCCAGGCCTGTCAACACTGACCGGAAGCTGCTCTTCAGGGTTCCAGGTGGGGTCTCTGCCCAATTCCTACTCGCGCACAGCAGCGCGAGGGGTTTTGTGCGGAGGGACCAGGGTGCAACGGTTGCTCTGCTTTCAACCTGGGAGCATAAATGCCTGCATGTCACTTGTCCCTGGATGAGAGCCAGGGTGCCTCTGAATGCCAGTTTCTGGGGAAGTCGCGTGGGGCACGGGGTGCTGTTATTACACTTGCACCCCGCTTGTGGCCTTCCCAGGGGAATGTGGCCGGCCACTGCGCGGACAGGATGCTACACCAGCACACCTTTGGTTTGCTCCAGCCGGGCTCTTCTCAGGTCCCTAAGATATGAAGCAAATGCACTTTGCATGTTGCTCACTGGGCTGTCTGAAGACCGGAAGGGCCCATGCACAGATTAGCAGCCCCTTTAAAAGGTGCAGCTGGGGCCAGCCCTTCCCCGCTGAAGAGACTTCCTGCAGCTTGGGGCCCTGCGTCCTGTCTGAAATCTCCCTCCACCAGATGAGCCAACACAAAATGGAACATGATTTATTATTCTGTACCATTATGCCTGTTTCCAGAGAAACTAATTATTCTGCATTGTTGTATTAGATACTTTAAGAAAGATTACATTTTCTTACTTTAGGCTGATAAAAAAATTAAATCCATCAGTTTTCCTAAACACATTAGAGTGAAGACAGAATTTCTGCTCCTAATTATTAATCAGTTGGATTTGAGGACGCCGAGTATTTGACTTAAGCTCAATATATTCACGAACAATGTCCCAATATCACATTTTGTATTGAAACAATTTTTCACTTTATTAAAGTCTTTCAGAGATGGACCCAAAATGCAGTTCCCACTCAAGGTCGTGCAAACTTAATGGGGCTCTTCTGTAAAGCACTCCCTCAGCGTTATCTCCAGTGGTACAGGCAGCCAAGACGCTCTTCCATCTCTTCCCCAAATCTCAGGGCGCCTAAGCACCGTGCAGCAGCAGGGCAGGCACTACGCCTGCCTCTTATGGACGCTCTGCAGGTGGAGGGTGTTCCCTATAGGAAGTTCAACAGGTAGGGTTTAACAGAGGCAGAGTGAAGGGCAGGTCAATGTAAGCTTTTCACTGAAAAATTCTGCATCTTTAAATACTGGATTTCAGAAGAGAATTGCTTTGCAGGAGCAGTTTAAGGGCATGAGAGAGTCTTGGCTCATCTTCTAAGGTTGTTTTAAAATGTGCAGGACACATTTGGGTATAGTCATAGCATAGGAAAGAGAGAGATTTAGCTGTTTTCCAAATCAAAATCACATGTGCCCATCTGCTTTCCCACCTATAGGGGAAAAGATACAGGGATCACGTATCCCTTTTCCTGTGGATAGTCAAACAGCTGGGGGTTAATCAGAAAAATGGCTCATGCTGCTTTACTGATCAAATCGGCCTCCTATGCCTTCATTAGTAAATTGAAACAAAAACAAGATTTGGGAGGCTAATCATATTTTTCCGACTCCTTGTGCAGTCTGAGCTCTAGTTTCGCATTCTGCCGCCGATGGTGCCACATGTCCCCTCCCTCCGCCCCTGCTGCCACGTGTGCCTTCAGGTGGTGGAGGAGACCCTCTCTGGAGACCGAGTGAGCATCTCCCCACTGGGAGTGGGCGGCTTCCGGATCAGAGCAAAACGAAGGATTGGCGCAGGGACCAACAGTCCTCCTGATGTGCTCAGACCCAGTTCACAGCTTTTCTTTCCTCCACAAAGGAAAAGATGCCAGGAGATTGAGGCACATTTAATTTGGCCCTCTGAAGCCTCGTGAACACATTTATGTTAGGAAGCCCTTTGGTTGCTTGCAGGGGTAATGGAGCTAGTTCTCTTTTACTGCTGCTTGCTTGGACTGCTGGTTTTAAGTTTGTGTGAGTGTGTTTGCGATGATAAGATTTAAAACTGTTTTGAAATGTTTTATAATATTTGTGATTTCTGTTGTATTCCACTTTGAGGGTCCAGAGAGTAAAGAGTAACCAGTGTATAAAATTTTAAAATATTTAAGAATGCACACACATGCCCCAGCGTTTGGCATTCTTTGTTTGCTTTCATTTACTTATTTTATTTACTTTATTTATTTACTTATTTATATATCTATTTTACCTTGAACATAAATCAATAAACCGTGGCCAGTCAGATGTTTCAGGGAAGCTCACAAACCATGCCTTGACTGCCTTAAGGGCCTCTTTAGCTAGAATTACAGTGGTCCATAGTTGGAGAGAAGGAGAAAACATTCCTCCTATTAAATTGTAGAAAATGGGAATCATGGTTAGCCATGACAATGAACAAAAATCCATATAAAATAAAAGCTCAAGGAAAGGAAGAACTAAAGAAATCTCTTTCTTTCATATATGGATATATTTCCTTTAGGTATTATAACACAAATTCTGTGCCCCAAACAAGTCCTCTATCTGAATTTTCTTTGATTCTTCTCTATACCTCTAGGTATATAGTGCATTGTAAAAGCTATACAAAATGGGTTTTTATAAAAAAAAAGGGGAAAAAGAGGGGTCCTATCTTGATTTTTCACATGAAAAGGCTCATAGTTTTCCTACATCCCTAACTTTGTGCTTAATCATTCCAAAATCACTGCCCCAGTACAGGCATTTAGTGTTTTGGAAGTACCAAACATGATAATTTTGCATAAACTGTGTGCCCAAACCCAAAGCAGGACAGAGTCAGTTGTCTTACCTGGGAGTAAATTAATCATCTGTACATTCCTACTGAATAGTATAGAGTATTTCAGAACATAATATGCATAGGCTTGTGGAAGAATGCTTGCCTATATGGGAACTGCAAAATACAAACCAAGGGTATCAGAAGTAGAACCCAACAAGATAACTGAAAACTTTGCAAGAGAACTCCACCTAGAGATGGCACTCATATAGCATATTATATGAACTAGAGATGTGCTTAAATACTTGTGAACTTGGGCTTTATTAGCAGAGAGAAACAAGACTAACCACATCCCTACAACTTCTTGCTTATGAGATGTAGTTAGTGGTTGGGGTGTTGGTTATCTCTCCTAATGCTCTTCTGAGCTCCAGGAGCACTTGGAAACTGGCGGCAATTTCCCGCAGCATTCCTTCATATTAAGGAGCAGGATTTAGCCTTTCACATATAAAGTCTTTGCTCTTACCTTGGATGTGTGTTTAGCTTACTTCTAGTGAAATAAATTCTTCTCTTCATGGTGTATTAACCATATTTGTGCTGGAGGGTTGCATTTTATCTAGACTTTAGCTTGGGTTTCACATGGTTTCTGGAAATTCAGCTTTCACAGTTCCCATTATTTGAGTCAGTCTCTGAAAAATGCCATTCTAATTTCTCATGTGAGTAGCATATTTATTTTAATCATGTGCAAATTAACATTGTCAAGAACTGAAGTTGATCTAATGGATCCTTTTCTGTCTTCAACATTCCCTAACACGTTTGTCTTCCCCAGTGGATCCTAATCTGTCCTCAGCTTTGTCATTTTTGCTTCTAGGGAAAGCTTCTGTCCAGATTTGCTCTAGGACCCACTTGTCCGCCTTTCAGCCACAGTATTCTTCCAACACCATGTTTCGTCACTGTCCAGCTTCCACACCCATGGATTGTGACTGGGAATACCGTAGCACAGGTGATCTTGGCCTTGCTTTCCAGGACCAGTAAGGGAGTGGAGCCAAGGATTGTTGGGCCCAAGGGGCAGAGTTTCCTGGTTGCCTGGGATGGTGGTGTTATTGTCCACCCTCTCAGCATTCTTTGTTCCCTCTGATCTTGGTTGCAGTCTTCACAGATGCTGGACAGGCAGGCACCTGGCAGAGGCATGGATATTCTCAGCAGTGGTGTGCCTGTTTGTTTGTTTGTTTGTTTGTGTGTATGCACACACACTCATACACGTAAGTATATGTCACAGAGAAGGAGGGAGAGAAGAACTAACACAGCTGCCTGCCTCTTTGGACTGTGGCTGTGGAGACTGTCCTGAGGGACACTGCTCCTCCAAATATTACTGCTGGAGCTCTGGACAGGAGGACTGAAGTACAAGTCAGGAGGCAAGAGGAAGCCAGAGGCTAATGCAGGAATGTGAGGCCTTGTTTCCTCCCAATGCAACAGAGAGCACTCTCACTCTCCTTCCCAGCCAGGAAGACCCAGTGGCCAGGCTGGGTGGGCAGACTTGACCTGTAGTCCATGGAGCAGCTGGCCATGGAGGGTCCTGAAACATTGGAACCAAACACCCCTGACCTACAGCCAGCCCTTTAGCTGCTGTGCCTTCACAGGCCAAAGCCACCTTCCTCATCAGCAAAGCACGCCAGAGAATGTCTGTTGAGGCACACCTTCCATGGTTAACATATGATGTAAAAATCAGCATTTTTAGCTGCTGACATCTGATGGCATGTTGGGTTGCCCGGTCTTGGCCACAGTTATCTAGCATGCAATGCATTTGCACTGCAGCAATGTTTAGGAAAAACAGATGTTTTGATGGCTTTTAAAAAGAGGGTCACAAGATAGCTCATTTGCTTGCCTGTTTCCTAAAGACCCCTGTCAACATGGGTCTTGGCACACCAAGATTAATGGCAGCATAATGCAGGTCTGTGTCAGTTCCATTTTAATTCTCATCTGCGTTTTGCATGGAGGTGTCACTTTGATGTAAAATATGGAAGCTGACACTTTGTCACTGCTGTCAGGCACAAAGCATGGTGGGAAATGGAGCTAGAGCTCGGGCCATGTAGTCATTTTATTTTTGAAAATATCTTCCTGCAGCAAATTAACTTTTATTAACCTGTCAGACACTCTTCCTGTATCTGCTTTCTCCTGATGCTCTGCTTGAGAAATGTTTTGCTTGGCATTGGTTTCAACTCATATTTCATGGACACTTTGTGATGGGATAGATGGACAGTTATGGCGAGCCTGGAACATAAATCACACACAACGAGACTTGGGCCGTCTCTGATCCTGAGCCAACCCTTCCCTGACCCAGTGCTGCCGACAACTGCACTGCTAGAGACAGACCAAAAATGACCCCTCCTCGAAACGCGTGTGCACATACACTGACCAAACAGGGAACAGACTGACACTTTTCAGGTGCATGGACAGCAGTGGAAGCATCTGTGTGGAGCTCATCATTGGTCACTGATCTCCCCATTCTTCTTCCTGACCTGATCTGTGTCTCCTTCTGCTTTGTCTCTTTCAGCATTGGTCTGCAACACATTTCAATATGTTCATCGCGGAACTATATACCTATATTACTCATTGTTTTCTGGGTCATGCCTGGGTCATTCATGTTCATGATGCACAAACAATGGCAGCTTACCCAAGCGTTTGACTGTTTGTACTGTAAACCTGCATTACATGGACGCCGGATGCACCATCACATGTGTTCCCAGTGCCTTCCCAGTTCAAGATGGCTCTTTTGAACAGTTTCTACCAGCAGCCAGGCTGTACCTGGGAAATGTGCAGAAAGGTGAATGCTCAGGAGGAGCAGGAGGGACCAAGGACAGTGGTTGCTCACAGGAAAGGATCGAGGCCTGGCTTATGCGTGCACCTGTATGAGTGCTGTGTGGCATTCCAGACTGCAGTGTATTTGGAAGGGCTGTTCTGATTCCAGGGTCACTGATTTGGATTAACTTCTAAGACTTAGTAACGATCCCTGTTCAAGGAAGCACTTCATGCAATGGGACTCTACAGCTACAATCCTTGTTTGGTGATTATCGTAGCCGTGCCACTTGTGCCGAACCTGCTGGTCCAGAGATGGGGGTCTGGGTGGCACTCCAGTGGTTGCGGAGCTGCAGTTCTCCTCCCCAAGTCCCCACTGGTTTTGCTGCCTAGGGCTGATGGGAGCTGCAGCCCATTGGCATCCAGAGGGCCACAAGTTCCCCAGCCCAGTGCTAGTTCCTGTCAACTGTCCGCAAGGAGTATGGGCATTATCACCCTGATCGTATGAACACCTATCAACCCCAAGATTCAGAGCACTGATGACCCAGGAAAAGACATGATGTCTGAAAACGTATTGCAATGAACTGGATAAGGAGAGCCCTCCCAAACGAGGCCAAGGGTCCATCTAGTCCAGCATTCCCCTGGACTGAGCAGTGGTCAAGCAGCTGCCCCTGGGAACCTCACAAGTAGACAGGAGTATGGCAACACACCTTTGCCTATGTTCCCCAGCAACTGGGGCACATAGGCTTCTGACTGATATAGAGGGGGCATGTAGCCATCTGGACTATCTAGTAGCCATGGATAGCCTTCCTACCTGTTGATTTGTCTAACTCCTTTTTAAAGCAAACCAAACTGGTGGCCATCAATATATCTTCTGGAAGTGAATTCCATAGTTAATGAATTCCATAGCAGCGATTGTAAGGGATGGCACATTATTCTTTGAGATTAAGGTTCATAACTCAGTAGCTTTATCAAAAGGTTCCAATTTATTGTGGCTGTTAGAAGCCACATACAAATTGGTTATAATCACTAAGCCAATGAGGAGGTATTACTATAAGAAGAGTCCTGCTGGATCAGAACACGGGACTGCCTAGTTCCATATCCTGATTGCACAGTTGCCGATCAGCTGCCTGTAAGAAACCCCCAAGGAGGGCATGCATGAAAGAGCACCTGGCCACCCATGTCCCCCAGCAACTGGCATGCATAGACACGCTACCTCTGCTGCTGGAGGCCGCCTACAGCCATCAGGACTCAGGACCAACAGCCAGGCTAAAATGATCTGTTGCTCCATTTTCAGACTTACAAGGACACAAGCAGATTCACAGAAGTGGGGCTTCCTCCATCTACAAGGCCAGACAACTACCTTAAGGTGATGACAGACACACAGACAGACAGACACAGACAGAGCAAGCGAGCTGGCATCACAGGCCCTGGCGACCATCACTGTTAGAACTCCCTAGTTTGCTGTGACACTTTAGAGCATGTCTGGGGAGAAGGCTGGTGTCAACAAACCTCCTTTGGCTGAATAACCTTTTATTCTTTGGTTTCTTGGGTTGAGGGAAGGAATCTAACCCATCACCTTGTATTTACATCAAACTAACCGGTCACCTTCAAATCCCACACTATACTTCCATGACTGAGTTACCTTTCACTGAGCTAATGATTAGATTTGCGGAACATGAGAGCTTCCCACGATAGCCACGCTTGTTGCCATGCAATCTGAACCCAGTGTTTTCTGCAGGGTGGCCTTCTTCTACAAACAAGCCACCCTGAGAACCCATGGCTTGTTTTAGGGGTTATCCAAGCTGCAGTGGGTTCTTGAGTTGTCTGAACCTAGCAGGGCAATTTCATCACGACTTGTTAACAATGACTGCTTGGCAAAAGTGGCAACACCCCCCCCCCCGCCACTTGCTTTTGCGACCTCACCACTGACTGCCCTTCTCCCAGTGCTGAAAAGGCACTTTGGAAGGACCATTACGACCGGAGGCAATTTTTAAAAATGTGTTTGTTTATTGCATTTGTATGCTGCCCCATAGCCCAAGGGCTCTCTGGGCAGCTCACAAGAAGCAGAATCAACCACATAAGTATCATAAATTTTTAAAACCATGTAAAACCACATACAATCCAACTAATATAACATGCAAAAACAGGAAGGTAATATAAACAACAATATAAATAATAATAAAACCAGCAGCAAAAAGCAAATAAAATCATGATTCTAAAAACAGGTACTAAATAAAAAGTGTTTACTTGATGGGGAAAACAAAGTGCCAGTCGCATCTCTTTAGGAAGAGAGTTCCAAAGATGGGGGGCAATAGCAGAGAAGGCCCTTTTTCTAGCCAGTTCACCCCTCACTTCATTTGGGGGAGTTACGAAGGAGACCCTTGAAACCTGCACACTTCTTGTTGAGATAGACAGCTGTTCACTGGGCACACTTGCAGCTATCTGATACCCAGTGAGACTACGCACTGATGCGTTGGCATACAATTGCCAGGACCAAGCACTGAGTGTCCGTGGAGAAGCACCAGTACAGGGCAAAGACGCAGGGCAAGAAGGTGAAGCAACAGGAGGTAGGGACTTTATCACCCCCTTGCAAATGTGCTCCACTCAGCTGTAACAGCTGAACAGTTATTGGTTCCCTCCACCTAGTTAACACATCCCTGAGTCTGCCCGTACCCTTTTTGGAGGTATGAAAGTTCCCTTCCATTTACTTCCCAGCCCCTAAATTGGCTCAGATTTCCCCTTTATTTACCTCCCGGTTATTACATTTGTGTATTTATCTTTTTTTTTTTTTATGGGACTGTCAGGAGATCCCAGGAACCACAGCAGCAAGTGCTCTGACAAGGAGCCCTATAAAGGCGTGTTGGGACAGGGGGAATATTCTCTTTTTGAGATGAATGGAGACTTGAGGAAGGGCTGAAAAGGCCCTGAGAATGGTTCGTTCAGCCCTTCAAATCAAGAGAATTACATGTATTAAGTAGAATAAATTTTCACCACCCCCTTTTGGTGCACCCGCTTTCCCTACCCCCCCATCTGTGTTTTCACCTGAGAGCCTTGCAAAGGGCAGCAGGCAGCTTTGTGCAAATTACCCTGTATTCGGGCTTCCCTTGACCCTCTGCCCCAACAGACGAGGGACTAGACCAGGCAAGCTCACACTTATTGGATTGTTGGACTTGCAAACTTGCAAAGGATTGACCAGAATAATATTGTTTTGAAAGCACCATTTGCACCACCACCACCCAGACCCCAGCTGTGCTTCTGGGAGGCTCTGAAAAATTAAAAATGCAACAGAGGTGAACAAAGGGCAGTGATCAGAGTGGAAAGGAGAAGGCAGGGTGGGCTCTGCCTTCCAGGGCACTGGGGTGCCTGCTGGACCCAGGAGAAGAAGGGAGAACACACCCTGGTGAACCTGTCAGGCACACGGTGGGTTGTTCACAGCGCAACCCACCTGCTATGGCTTATTTGCGTGGTGTTTTAGCATGACACGTGAACCTGCTCTAAGCCCGTGTCTCACCTATGTGGAGATTTCTGCCATCTTTCTGGATTCAGGACAGGAACACCCTAAATGATCCAAGAGCCATTCTAAGTGCTAAGAGGAGAATGTACAGAAAAAACTGCTGCAAAAGCCTTTTCATGCCAAAGCATTCAGACCTTCTCCCGTTTTCCTTGACAAAGACAGAGGAGCACTGTCAAAACGCTTCCAAGAACGATTTCCGTGCCTCTGCATCTATCTGTCGATCTGCTCCCTTTTCTTCCTCTCATCCCAGCACTTCCTTGTCTGCTAAATATAGACTCATTGCTTTCATGATTTATATTGTCACTTTGCATCCTCTATTTAAAAAAGTCAGCTTGCACACAGTTTGGGTTGGTTTTTAAAATACCTGGCTAGATAAGGAAGAGTGAGTGGTAGGAGCACCTGGCCTCTTCACAGGAGGGGAAGGGTCTTCCTGGAATACATGGGAACCAGCAGAAAGAGGCACCTGTGGGATTGGGACTGAACCATTTGCAGAACAGGTGTGCTGGGAACAGCAGAGCAGTGAGAAGTTTCTCCTTGGTATCACGTGCTTTAGATTTTGGTTGCCTCCTAGGAAAAACAGCAACCTGCTTGCTCACAAATGCTTCACTCAATACAGGCTCTCCTTTTTTGCATCTGGCAGAAACCTTTGGCCCTTTGAGTGGGAGTTAAGTTGTTTTTCTCTATTAAATAACCTTGTGCAGAAGCTACCATTAGGTCTGAAAATAGGCAAAAAGGAGTAAGAACAATCCAATAAATCCATTGCGGACCAGCTATTCTGAGTCCTAGGGGTTCTGCTGCCTTGCAGACCAATTTTTGATTGAGGGGGGGATTTGTGGTAATGTGAATTAGTGCAAGTCTTCATGTTAGTGCATTTCTGATTTTTAAAATCTGATTCTGTCAATGAGCAGAGGACTGAAGGAAAGAAGTGGTTAGAACCCTAAACCCAAACCACAGAAGGAATAGATTTAGCAAACTCTGTACATCTCCAGTACTGAGAAACATGGTCCAATTTTTTTAAGAATTCAATGGACACTCCAATGGCTGAAGGCTAAAATTTGTATTACACAAGAACAAATGAATGCAGCAGAAGAGCAAAGCACAATGATTACAGCAAACAACTCCTGAGCAATATTATAAGGCTTGTGTCCCTACATCTGGCAGTGGACAGGGCTCCCATAATGGCCTGAGACACAGCTTCTCTCCAGATCAGCCTGCACTGAGTTCTTACTATCATGCCTAGATTGATCCCATCCCTATTCTGGCTGAACTCCAGCAATTTTCAAGATGTTTCTGCACTCTTGAAGAATGGAAGGATTCATGCAAACAGGTTTAAGTCAACATAGCTATGACAATCCTGGCCACTTTCAGAACAAGTGGCTAACCTGGAGATTTCCCCAGAAGCTTATCTGCAACACTCCCAAGCTGTTCAGCTCAATCGGACCACTGGAAGAAGAGCCACTTAGAGCAACACGTCCAGCTGAAAGCCCAGACATGAGAAGAAGCAATTTGTTGCACATTACTCAGTGCCTTGAAATAACGATTGTCTGCATTTCCACTCCAGGAGTCCACTATCAGGCAGTGTTGTATGTATATTCAGCCTTGTCGCTTTCGACTTGTCCTGATGTAGATCTTTGGAAATTATGCGGAGAATATGCACTGAAGCTTTGGATCTGTTTTCTAGTCTATTCATAAAGCTCTAGGCTGGGGGATGCATTCCTTGAAGAGCTACATTTTCAGAGGATAATGAAGATAAGGATGATTCCTCCCCTGGCCTGCTTTCTTTGCAAGTTTGCCAGGACTGCATGATCTTCTTAATGCCACATTTTTCTAGATTGGTATCTGGATCCATGCGGAGGGATGCAAAGGATATCCCCACCGACCCGCATTATGATCTAGACTGAGTTTTAACAAGGGATGAAAAAAAGACTGAGTCAAACTACTGAAAACTTTCATGGTTTGCATAAGGAAATACCAGAGAGTGAGGAAACAAACTTGGAAGGACCTTCCAGAGCTCCCAAAGCAACACTGGATTCTCAGCCGGTGTATCAAAGAACAACGTTTGCGGTTCTTCCGGTCTGTTTCCTCCTTTGTTTCTGATGAGTGAAGTATTGGAGAAAGTGACTTCCATCATTCTTTTCATTTCTAAAGGATAGTTTTCTTTTTAAAGTTTGATCAGATTTGTCAACATTCTTTTAGTTTCATCTAGTCTCTGGGAAAAGAGACTTGGCTTTAAAAGACAAGGCACAGACATCATATAACTGGGATCAACAGATAAGGGCAAAGAATCCCTCTTCAGTACACTGCTTAATTAAATGACTTCGATAACCTTGTGCATGGCCACAGTATGTGCACCGTTTCTTTCTGAAATCATATCAGTAGATGAATTATTCCAGGACTTGCACTGACATTATTTGGAGCTCAACTTACACATTGGTTTATTAACTTAATTAAAAGCTAAACACATGCTGGGGGTTGCAGGATCTTTTTCTGTCCAAACATTGCATAGGATTTGCCCTTTAAAATGTGCATATTGTCACCTGAACTTCACAACAATGGAAATACGTGACTACCTTAGAAAAATAGCTTCTCAGCCACATATTTTAAAACACAGTAAAAACACATCAATAACACAGGGCTTGTTTGGCTCCCGTTTGCTCAAAAGTTCCCTGAGAAGGAATGTTTTGATCTGTTTCCCAAAGAAGAGGAACAAGGGCCAACTGCAGCTGCAAAACAGGGGAGCATGTTTGTTAGGAAGGGATGAAAACTGAAGAGACTGGGACCAACCGGTTCAATTTTCATTACAATGCAGCGAGTAAGAAGTGGGTATGAGAACGTGCAGTTTTTTGCTGTCTCATTTGTAGTTGTTTATCTCTCTTGTTTTGGTGTGACGTGCCTACATTCCTCTACTGTCTGTTGGGGCTGCAGAAGCGATTTTAGGATTGAGGATGCTGTGGGCAGCTCCTATTTAGTTTCCCTGCAGACCGTGGAATTCGCATCATGGCCAGGCATTCTGGAGAAAAGGGACGGCTGCAAGTGGGGGGCCAATGCATGGCCGGCCACTAACGCCCTACAACAATGCAATGCCTTGAGCAGCATCCACGTATGAAAAGGGTTTCATCCTTAAAGTTCACCTACATACCATTTTAGATCAGGCAGGCAGGCAGGCAGGCAGGCAGGCAGGCAGAGCTTTTGTCATAGGCAAGAGCAAGCTAAGCGGAAAAGGCAGCCTCAAAGCAACATAAAAGACATATGCAAGTAACAAATGAAGGGACTGAAGGCATCGGGGGCACTGCAGCAACAGCAGCCACTCAGTCCCTCTTGCAGGCCTTTCCCCCTGCCGTGGGAATTCCAGAAAAGCGGTGCTGACGGAAGGAGGTCCTGCTTGTGGGGAGAGCTAACGCAGCTCCCGGAGGAGGTGGGCGGAGAAGCAGGTAGTTTTACAGCTGTAAGGAGTGTCCTGGTTTTGTGCAGGATTGGTCCCTGTAACTTTCCCAGTTCCTCCTGACAGGAGGCAAAGCAACAGGATGAGATCCTGTCATGCCAGGTGAAATGAAGGGACCTCAGTGGCAGAGCAAGTCAGTGGTGGGGGTGACAAAGAGAGCGCTACTTCCCCCGGATGGGAGGGCAGGGCCCCGTTTGGCTCTTCGGGAGGGGGGCATGGTGTTGCCCAGGCCATTTAAGGCCAAGTAGCACCACCCAAGAGGGAACCCTGCTGCTGAGAGATCCTCACCGGCAGTGGCCTTCTCAAGAGCTGTATGAGTCCTTGCTCTCTTCTGTAGGGCCTCCCCTTTCCAAACTTAAATTTTCTAACATGATATTTTCCTAAAATCCCTATGTTTATGGCTGAATATTAGCAAAGGTACACCTAAGCTGTCTAAATAGCTATTTATATCAAGCCCCGTGCTTATACCTAAACCCCGAATTATTGCCAAATCCTGCAGTAGGAGTAGTGGAACGTTGTTTTCATGGTCATTTTACTTCTCTGAAGAATGATGCTAGAATATTTTCATATCCAAACTTGCAAAGCACACGTGTTCTTTTTTCCTTTTTCCTATATTTCTTCTTGTGGAAAAAACAGAGGACAATGGCTGAAAGCTACTGAAGTGGCCGTCATCATGCCTGTTGCTGGAACATTTGCGTTTGTGTCTAAACGGGATAATTAGGGGAAAGCAGGCTCATAATTTGAGGGCATTTAAGACATTTCCCGCGGGGGGCGGGTGCTTTCCTGTGGCGTGGGATGCCTGCTGCGGGCGAGGGCCTGTGCCAGCTGCCTTTCCTGCAGAAAGTGCTCTGCCCACTCCTGTGCCCAGCGGAGTCTCCAGGACGGCCTTCCTTCCTCCGTTCCTGAGAGCCGGCAGCTGGTGGCGAGACCGTGCACAGAGATCTGGCTCAGAGGCCAGCACACGGCGCACGCCTCCTCTTCCCTAGCAAAGCTTGCTGAGACTGGAAATGGGGGCAGCCAGGAGTGTCGCTCTCCCTGCCTTTTCCGTGGAGTGCTTGGGCAGAAATTCCCTCGCCTTCCCTTGCTTTCTGCATCTCAGAGGAGGCGACATTCACACAGCATCTCCCAACAGCCAGAACAAGGACCTGGTTAACCCCAGTTAGACTTCTGTAGCTAATTCACATGTACCTACCTATCTATCCATCCATGCATCTTCTTTTCCCCCCCTTAAAGTCCAATTAAATCACTTTTAAAGTGTATCAAATTTAACCAACAGCAAGTGTGTGTGTGTGTGTGTGTGCGCGCGCGCGCACGTGTGTGTGTGCGCGCATGAATTTCTCTTTCTCTTCTCTGCATGCTCACAATGTAGCATGACAGTGCAACCTGCTTTACTATTTTCTGAAGTGAATAGTGTGTGTGCCAGGAATCTGTTGAGCATAAATCCACTTCCATTTTCATTTGAGATCTAGACTTTTCCACTGTGGGCTCCTGGATAAGAAGATGCTTCGCTGCATGATTTCCCAGTGGGGGCTGCATTTTCCCTGCTTTGTCTATGTGCCTGCATTCTTCCAGGGTTGCCCTGCTTTCAATTCCTCTTCGGTGATGTTTAACTGGCAGCTTTTACTCGGCCTCTCATGGCAGGACTGACAGTAAATTCTTCATCAAGCTTGCATGGAAAGTTGAAGCTGAATGCCTGTGGCTGAGGGGCATGATCAGGGGGTGCTGCTGTGCTTGTGTCCACTTGTGGGCCACCCACTGGGCTATCTGGATGGCCACTGCAGGAACAGACTGTTGGATTAGATAGTCCGCTGGTCTGACTCATCCCTCCATCCATCGCCTCACTTAGTCCTCTGAGCCACAAGCCACCCCTCCCGCCCCGCCAGCCCTTCCCTCCTGGAAGGCACGTAGTAGGCAGGCATACAAAATCTCGCATCTTGCTAACCTTCGGTATAGAGAAAGAGGTGGCGAACGCCTGGTGATTGCCTTGGCCAGACAGAGCTTGTTTTTCTTACTTGCTCACATGAGAAAGCTGGGGAAATGAGGAGTGAGAGATCAGACAGCAATGGATGGCTCTGTGCCCTTGGAAGGTTGTCACCACAGAGCTAGTAGGACAAGATGAAAAGCAGCCTTTAAGTCTCGCACTCTTTCTCTGTTCTGAAATGCAGGTGCAATTGGGCAAATCGCTATGCAATCAACCCCCTTCAGAATATAGATCAAATCCCTTCCTTCTTCCCCTCATGAAAAGCAGTCCATGGACAGCTCCTCAGCAGTGTGGGGAATTCTGATTTCAGCCCCTTTGCCTCTGCAGAAAAGCTGACCCTTCACCTAGCAGAAGAGAAAAGGTTGTGTTTCTTGTATCAGCAGTATTCCTCCCGCAAATTACAACTCCCCCTCCCCCAAATTACGAGGCTCCTTAGCTGCTCTGTGACTTCCCATTGTTTCTGAATAGAATTTGTCAGCCTTCCATCCCTTACAGAGACTAACTGCAGGCTGAGAGAACGGGAAGGGCAGGCTGGGGGCTGGAGCCATTTAAGCTGTCACCAGCATGATCAGCGCATTTAAATCACTGACACAGAATAACAATGCTATATATTAAAGCTCAAAAAAGCAACCCATCACCAGAAATCATCTGCAGGACAGAATAAATAAATTTCCCAGTCCTGTTGATTGTTTGCTGTTGAGAATTCAAACTCACATGTCTAGGCACTATGGGAAAAGGCTGGGCTGTATGAGTGTGCATTGGTTTTCTGGCAACACTCTGCAGAGGTTCTGATCATGGCCCAACTTGTGCTTTTACGACAAGGGGTTGCTCTTGCACATATTCCCTCCATCTTTTGGGCTGCTTCACCCATTATGTTTTCCTTACACTGAGGTAGCCCTTCTTTTTATGCAGTGACAGAGTGGACTCTGCGTTGTTCAAACTGTGGCATGTTCATGTCTGGACACGATGCCTCCTGGCCATCATCTGTTATTAGAAAATAGTTTCTTCCAGGTCTGTGAAATCCCCTGGTGCAATTCTGCAGAAGATCTCTGACAAGACCATTTCTTATTTATTTTTTTAGATTCATATCCCACTTTTTTCCCTTTCAATGAACTTAAAATGACTTACATATTTCCCCTGGTCCTGTTCTCAATCTTATTCCCACAACTACAACTCTGTGAGGTAGGATGGGCTGAGAGTCTGCAGCTGGCCCAAAGTCACCCAGTGGACTCCTGTCTGAGTAGGGACTAGAACCCAGGTCTCCTGAGTCCCAGTCCTGCACTCTTAACCACAACATGGCACCGGCTTCCTTTTTGGAAGGGAGAGCAAGCAACCTGTGATAATCTACACACACATTCCACCTGTCTTCTTAACTATGAGAACAGATTGGAAAAAAATGATTTTTGGATGCACCTCCTTTGAACTGGCTTGGGAAACCTATATGGATACTTTCTCCTTGGCAAACAGAAGACTCCTAGTATGAATTAAAAAAACTGAACTGCAGTGACCAGATCAAGAGTGACTGTGGCCCTCTGCCTAATTCCAAAAGTCCTTTGCAAAGAACTGGTTCAAACCTTGGACAAGAACAATCCATTCCTCCCCAAGTGGCCCTTGCAGCAGAAAGGAAGAGAGAGTGAAAGGTGGCAGGAAGAGAGGAGAAGGACCCTGGCCAGTTCAGGCCTGGGCCCTGCCCACGAGCAGCATGTGGACCTCAACAGGTTGCCATGGAGAGAGTGAGGCCACTGATTGAAGAAAAGGTTCCTTACCCCTGCAGTCAGAAAATACAGATCTGTCATTGTGAGAACCAGGGGTGTCAATTGCATAGCCCCCCAAAGGTTAAGACAACGATGAGAAGCAAGGTCGGAGGGTGTATTAACACCTAAATGCATCTACTGAGAGTCCTGTGAATTAAGGACATAACTTTTCCAAACCATCATGCCATATCCCCAGAAGTGTAGGAATACCAGAGAAGTCCACCACACATTCAGATGAGCTGTGAATCCACCTTGCAGATTCTGCAGTGCACCCGCGTTTTCTGAGTCGTGCAGATTCTGTGGACTTGTAGAACAAGTTTTTTTTTAACTTTTTTGGGTGGGGCTGCCCAAGTTTGCATTTGCAAACAAACAAAAATCTCACACAAAAATATCTGACTCCATCAGAGAGCAGACAATGAAATGGAAGACACCTGCCAATTCACCAATCACAGGCAGAACTGACTTAGTGCAATTGATCCATCTGCAGCTACTCAGCCTTCTCATTGCTGGAGGTGGTTCAGAGAACTTCCTCTCCCCTGTGCTGTCGCTGTGTAGGGGGAACAGCTGCTCCAATGGGCAAGCCCACTTTTCTTCATGGGTTTTTCTTCAGGGCTTGAGGAACCCTCTGCCACTATACCTACAAGCATGTGGAAAAGAGCTAGTATGGACTTTGGGACAAGGTAACGTGAAGCAATTTGGCAGCAACATTTTGTGCCCTTTCAAAGGCTTTCTCTCACCCTGAAGTTATTCAGGAATTTAAAATCAAAACAAAACTGCTCCAGTTCCAGCTAAGATTTCATTATAGTGCTGTGGACTCACTAAGTCTGCAAACTATTCCCTCTTCCCTGGGATTAAGCCCCATTTGGTTCTACTCACAGCTCAGCAGACATGTGTAGGGTCCTGCTTGCAATTTCTTGGCTGAAGAGAGTAGCAGTCATCCATTTACTTGCTCTTCTGCTGAACTGGCGCACTCGCCTGGCAGTGTCCCCCTAAAATATTTTCTAATATTTTAAAATATTAAAAATGTTCTAATATTTTAGGGACCTTCTTCCAGTAGTACAGAAAGAGAGAACAGGTGTCATTCTCTGCCAAAGGTAGTAAAACAGGTCAATCATAGAAGCATGGGGGTAGGTTGGTGCCCATATGTGTTCAGTGACATACAGAAACCCGAGGAGCAGGTTCCTGCTCCTTTGTCTTCACCCTTTGAACTCTCACAAGCAATCAGGCACTGCATGGACTAGTCCCAAGAAGGGCTCACTTTAATCTTAAAGAACCAGTGTCCATATTCGTCAAAGTGATGCTCAGTGTACTCTGTGCAATTACTAAAAGAACAATCCCCCAGTAGCACAGGATTTGGATTTGTTATGCACAGGACTACATAGCAAGTGGTTCTATGAACGAGTCTGATGTAGACTTTTGCTGATTAATCTTTCCAGGGATAATGCCTGAGTCGCCATTTTAGGACACGTCCACCCAACTCACTCATTTTGAAGCTACCTCTTCATGCAGGATGAGGCGTATGTAAAAAAGGGTTTCAGTGATGCACAGGGAAGAATATTATCCTACCTTGTACTCAAATAGAATGCAAATATTTTTTTCAAATATATTAATTACCTAGCCCTTCTAAAATGCAATAGTCCTTTGTAAGACCTTTTGTCTTATGGACTCTGCCAGTTCTGTTCCTGGAAAACAATGGTTTCCAAAACCAAGAACCATGATTAAGAGACAGGATTGCTAACTCACAGAAATCCTGGCATGGTCGTTGATTGCACAGTATTAACTGTGTCAAATTATACCCTTTTGGAGGCTGCATGTAAAATTAAAGTAAAATAAATGTCAAAAGAAAGAGAAAATATCAGTGCCGGAGATAGTGGAAACAATGGCTTAGTTAAATTAAAGCTTTTTAAAACAGCAAAACAAATCTTTATTTGGAGAAAAGAGCAAGTGAGGAAGAAGGAGACGATGCTCTTGTACAGCTTACCAAAATACTGGAAATAATGGGGAAGAGGCAGACTGTCTGAACAACAGGCGCTGACCATGGTGCTGAAACGAGGTTCATTAGGCGGCGTCCGCCCTGAACCTGCAGGTGCACATACTGTGTTTGAGCGGAAGGAGGGAGGCCCCTGTATTTATAGCTGCACCCAAGATGGAGCAAATGGTAGCCATCCGTTGTGCCGTGTTGCTCTTGAAGCTGGAACTGCACTCAGTGCAATCAACTCAGCTGCATCCGCGGTGCAGCGATGTAGTGATATTGGCTCCGTGATTGCTGAAAGGATTTTAAGAGCATTGCGAGCGACCTGTCACCCCCCGTGCCATCCGCCCTCCCTGTGGTTCTGTGCCGCGCCTCGGCTTCACGCACAGTCACTGCGCCCCGGCGGCCATGGCTCCTGCAGCCAGAGCAGGAGCGCCTCTTGCCGAATGGCTTGGATCACGAAGGAAATGCGGGGCTGAAGTGGTGGCGTTTTATCAGTGGAGCACTCCTGATGCCCCAGACCACCTACTTCTCTGCCAGCCCAACAGCGCTGAGGATTTGGCTGTGAAGCACCATCTGTATTTACAGGAGGAAGAAGCAGCAACTCAAGTATGCGATGATGAGAACTGACTTACCAGAATGAAGTAATTTGTGTGGTGTCAGTTTGACCTCGAGAAATGAATCATCAGTGTGCATTGTCCGGGCTAATTAACTCTGTCTCTCCCGCATCCCCCTGCCAAAGGAAGATGGGAAACAGGGCCTTTAACCTGGCTTGCATGAAGCCTGCATATGGCAATGGGAGATGATATTCTTTTTCGCCATTTCCAGAACAAGGCCTCAAAACACCTGAGAGCTGAAGAGGCAATACAGGTGATGCGAAGATGGGGGGAGCTCTTCAATCTCTCAAGCTCAGTAAGAGCCTGTGAGGGGGCTTCCTCAATGCAAGCCCCACAGCACTGCAGGCGAGTAGGGTGGGATTGACCCACTGTAGCTCTCTAGGTCTGTCTACTCAGCTCAGCAGCAAGACAAGGCTGTGCTGCAGCCTTCCCCATCCTGGGGCCTTCACCTGTACTAGACTACAAGTCCCATCACCTCCAGCCAGTTGGCTGTGAAAGATGGACCATAAGGAAGGCTGAGTGCTGACGAATTGTGGTGCTGGGGGAAACTCCTGTGAGTCCCTTGGACTGCAAGGTGATCAAACCGGTCAGTCCTAGAGGAGAGCAACCCTGACTGCTCTTTAGAAGGCCAGACACTGAAGATGAAACTCAAATACTTTGGCCACCTAATGAGAAGGAACAATGCATTGGAGAAGACCCTGATGCTGGGAACGATGGACAGCAAAAAAAGAAGGGGCCAGCAGAGGATGAGGTGGCTGGGTGGAGTCACTGAAGCAGTTGGTGTGAGCTTGGATGGACTCTGGGGGATGGTGGAGGACAGGAAGGCCTGGAGGAATGTTGTCCATGGGGTCGCGATGGGTCGGACATGACTTCGCGACTAACAACAACAAGCTTGCCAAGCTTGAAGTAGTGCTTGTATGCATATCTTATTGGCTGGGCTATTCTGGAAGTGTTTTACATGCTATGTATCTGTGTATAGTATCCCAGTTGCTCATGGTATCCTTGGCACGCTTTGGAGCTGCCTCACAATGATGGGGACCGGGGCACCGTCTCTGATGGATCCAGGCTCCCTGAAGGATAGGTGCAAGTGGTGCTCATGGGGGACGGCTGTCTTCCATACCGTTTCTGGCCCATGGGGTGCCACCGGCTGCATCATGCTCTCTACGCTCTATTGCGTTGGCCTGAGCCTGGGGGAAGTCCTCTCCCGTGGGCTGAAGCAGAATCACTATGCCAATGCCACTCAGCTTGTTGCACCGGGTGATCTCAGGGAGCAGTGCATGTTGAAACGGGGGCACTTGCCTACCCAGATACCGCAAAAGGCTTGGCTGCTTTTGCTGGAGTCTATTGTGCAATGCCACAGGGGAATGCATTCGCATGGGCACACACCACACTTAAACAGCAAAGAGAGGTTTATTTGGAAAAAAGATATAAAGCTGGTACAAGCTTTTAACTTAATGTTGTCTAGGCAGCAAATTGTATCTCAGTCTCGCTCTATTATTTGCAATGAGGTGAAGAGCCTCCTGCCTAATCGCCTGACAGAGAGAGAGAAGTTAACAGAAAGGGAAGAAGTCCAAGTCGTCTGCCTGTCTGTTGCTCATCTTGCACAGTCTCGACAGCAGTCCCTTGCCTGGGCAGGAAGGGTGCAATATCCCTCATTCCAGGCTGGGTTGCCCGTCTGTGTTCAGAGCAAGCCCACTTCCATTTTCTGCTTCCCTTATTCCTATGCTCTTTTCCCCATGTTTGCTTCTATGGAAGCAGAAAGGTTCCCATAGTTTCTCAGATTTATATTAATTGCTTGATAGATGCTTGATTGCTCTTGATGACCTTAAATATTACTGCCTGCTGTGACCATTCCCATTCTCTGTGGGTAAAAATGTGTGTTCTTTGTCTGAGTCTGCTGACTGCTGTTGATGGGGCAATTTCCAGCTGTCTGGTGAGTTACTGTGCTTGCTCAGAGCAATGACAGTCATCCTTGCAGGGTTGCTTTTGCCCACCCTCTTTAGCCTCTTCCACCATTCTGTATTCATCATTCATTCTTAACTCATCCACACCGCCCATCCCAGGCCATTAGGTCATCCCTGCTGAATCCCAGCCCTCAAATGGCAGCAGGGTCTCACCGGCTGTTTCTCCACCATCCTACTAGATTGCTGCTGCATCAAAAGAGATGACCCCAAAGGACCCTCTCCTACATACTTAGAGGCACACTTGTATGGCCTCCAGGCAGCATCTAGATGACCTCAGGATAGTTCAGCATCACATGCCTGACCCTAAAAACTTCAAACTCAGAGCTGGGACTCTAACCTTGGAGTATCCTCCCTGTCCTTGCAGCCAGCAAGGAAAGAGCAGCCTTGGAGATGTGCTTCTGGGGGCAGAGAGAGGGAAGAGACTGGTATCCCCAGGACACGTTGTGTCCTGGCCGAACCTGAGTCTCCTCTCCTCCCACTCCAAGACCTGCTAAATGTTTTGCATGGCAGGAGGAGTGCAGAGGTACCTCTGGGTCTCTGTGATGCTCCTGCCATGCATTATATAACGGTAATCCTCTGAGTCAGGGCAGCTGTGCTGGATTGCACTGTTAAAGAGTGCAAAGAGTCTTTCAAGATGATGGAGCCAGATGTTCTGAAGAATCATCCATAGTCTGTATGTACTCAGCCCAGCACTGATGCTTACAATTGCTGGCAGAGCACACCTCCAGATTCCCGTTCCCCTAGGGAGCCCTTCAAACATTACCACACTGTTAATGGGAATCATTTTTAGTCCTTCATTCCATGCCACTGTGCTGTGTTTCAGTGGTGGTGCCCCAGCTTTGAAAAGCCTTCCAAAGAAAAGCTCACTTGGAACCTATAGTGTGATCTTCTAGGTGCCAGGTTGTTTATTTTCTTGGACTTTGGGGTTTTAAGGTAGTTTTTAGATTGATTTTGCACTGCTTTTATACTGGTTTCTGATATTGATTGCCTGGAGATTGTGTATTTAAGTTACATTCTGATATTATTTGACCATGTTTGTGATCATAACTTTTGTAGACTGCCTGGAGGACTTTGTTGATGAGTGGCATAAAAACCCCAGGAATGGATGAATGGATGGGGCCAATTGCACGTGTCCTTTCATGGTCCTGGGTCTTAAAACACCTCCACAGGGTGTGCGCAGGAAACAGCACTCGCATCAATAAAGGGCTGTAAGAGCAGCATCTCTGTCTGTTCTGTGCATCTCTCCATCTTTGCTAGGAATAGCAAAGGTGCTGAAAAGGAACTATATATCTTCAAATGCACACAGAGACATTCACAGATGGGAAAAGTGGTATTTTCTTTGCTAGGAACTATTACTCACTTGGGAATGAAGGCTGCTTGTGGAGATTCTCAGAGTCCTCCCAGGAAAATGCTTCTGGGGAGGATCTGTTGGAGATTAGCAAAGGAGTAGGTGCCGTCCCATTGCTGGCGCATGGTTTGAGGGGCCTTTGGGCGAGGAGTCTTCAGTGGGGCCCTCCCTGTGCGAACCCACGCTTTCCTTATTTCTGTCCCTGGCCCCATTCTTCCCATGGTCTCCTGGCTCTGAACTCTGCAGCTACCCAGAAGCGATGCTCAGGGCCAGTGCAGGATGTGGCTCTCCCACTTTCTAACTACTCCTATGCTCAGAGAGGCTGTGACAGCAGGAGAAAAGGGGCACATGGGAGGGCAAGAGGCTTCTGAGGCTGACAGGGAGCCCCCTGCAGGGCTGTGGGCCTTGGCTGGTGGAAACACCTACCTGTAGTACCAGCACACAGGTACCAATGCTATAGAGGCTTTAAAGCGTGTGAGTTTTGCTTCTTAAACTAATATATGTCCTGTTAAAATTTTACCTCGAGCACTTTTTTATTTCATGCATTAAAAAGAAAACACTTTTCACTTTATGGCTGCTATTCTATCAGCACAAGACTGAGCTATAAACATTGCACACATGCGCGCACATGCACACAACCCATACAAAATGCTGTAGTGCTAGGAAGGAATTGACCAATTTCCAGCTGACTGTGATACAATTTGCTTGAGTAATAATATAAAAAAGAACAATCGTGGGAAACATAATTTTTAAAATGAAGACTACTAAATCAATAGGCGCTACATGACTAATCATTTTCTATTTACTCAGAGCAGGAAGGTAGAGTTGTGATCAGAAATCTAAAGTGCTGATCAGAGACTGCTTGGCTGCAGCCATGATTAGTGTAACCAGAGAGAAATGTGGTCCTCTGTGCCGCAATTTGAACCCGGGGCAGGCAAAGGGCACAGAGTGGCCAAGAGAGGCTGACACCCTATTTTTTCCAGGAGTTCATGAGACCATTGGATGACTTGAGACTGGGGTGGAGAGTTTGGGCGCCACGCTGGGCATGCCTGGGCTTCCAATCCAGCTTTCCTGGCTTCCCCAGATGACATCCCCCATCCTATCGCCCTGCCTCTTCACCTCAACCACCGAGCATTTGGTGGTTCTCCCCATCCTAAGAGGGTGAAGTAGCTCTCCTAAGACTTTGTTCCCCACAGCAAAAGCTTTCAGCTCAAATCTGCTGGTATTTTTGTCACACCTCTTTTGCTTTCGACTGCACCTATCACTGCCTTGAGATGAAGGGATGAGTTCATTAAAAAGACTCATATGTCTTATGAACCCATGATGGGGGTGGGGAGAAGGGGGAGAGGGAGAGGGTTGGGGAGGGGAGGGGAGGAGAATATTTCTATATTGCATAACCCAGGCAGCATTCCTAAAATGTCAAGTAAATACATACAATTCAATCAACATAAGAAACAAAATGCAATTAAAGAGCTAATTGAAGTTGAAAACTCCTAAACGGCCTGAGAGAATCAGGAGGGTTTTGCCTTGTGCCTAGAAGACACCCGAATACCACTGGGTGGCCTTCTCTAGGGATGGAGTCTTGTAAGTGGGGCACCACAGCTAAAGGTTCAGCTCCCCAGTCATGACCCATCTCATCTCTGGTGGTGTGGAGACCTGAAGAAAGAAATAAGTAGATAACATTAACATTTCTGCAGGCTGGGAAGGAGAGAGACTTTTCTTTAGATAGCTGAGAAACTGAGAGCTTCCAGGGCCTCAGGTACAATGCTCACCTTTACACTAAGCAAGCACTTTATGTTTTGTGTGTTTTGTGCTATTTCTCTAGGGGGCTGGTGGAATCTGCCCCATGTGCTCAGGATGGCCAATATGAAACCAAATGACTGCCCGGCTGTCCTGAAGGCTCATCCTCTGCATGAGCCATTACACATGCTCCACATCTCTGAAGCATGCAGATGCATCAGGATGCGGCAGCAGTAAATGAAATCGCACTGGGCTCCTCCCGCTACATCGCCCATGGAGAGCTGGGGAGGGATGGCGGAGCCCTCCGAATGGGTTTGCTACTGCGCTGTGGAGACCGCATGCCACCTTTCTGCAGGGTGAATAAAGATCAGTCCCCTGCACAATGCCATAGCAGAGGTTCCCCTGCAGTCCCATCCGTGCCACTTTACCAACATGGGAAAAAGCTCCTGCAGAGCACAGCAGAAGGGACAAGGTTACTAGGCAATATCTGCGCCTAAGCCTTTGCTGGTTCTGGTTTAATCACAAAGTTGTGCCTGACCCATCACAACCCCATGGACAACACTCCTCCGGGCTCTCCTGTCCTCCACCATCCCTCAGAATGCACATGTGTGCAGACCATGTGCTCCACCACTGAGCTTTGACCTGTCCCTCCCAAAGCAAGCTGAGCCTTGCAGGCAACCCGGCGTCACAGTACATTACAAGCCGTGGTGTATTAACGCTCACGTAAGCCACACGCCTGGTCAGTGCCGGGGAAGGGAACAGCCCCTCTTCCCCAGAGAGCCATCAGAAAAGAGCAGTGTGCATGAGCCAGGCACCCTTTGTCCCTACAGCACCCTAGCACCCAGGATTGTGTAGAGGAATTTCCTAGGAAATATCATTTTAAGGGCATTTTTATGTGGAAGCGATAATAAAATTGAAATTGCCCTTCCTAAAGAAGCTGAGAGTTTATGTAGAGCTGGAAGGTGAAGAGTGGCACTTTAAACCTGATGATAAATAAGTTAATAATACTTCTCATACACAGGTTTAAATGCTTGTCCCAAAGAGGGTTTGTTTGTTTGTTAATCTCCAGCATTTCACTCACAGTCATCCCAGGAAACACAGCCGAGCTCTGAGGAGAGCAGAAGCTGCACTGGATTGCTGCAAGCAGCCGTGAATTCTGAGGTGTAGGAGCTCACCCAGAGAGTCCCCGCAGTGGCACCCCCAAAGAGAGTCCTAAAATGCAGCCAGCTCTGTCAATCCATATCAACTAACCAGTTCTAGGACTCTGCGCCTCTCAGGAGCAGGTCTGAAAGCGCCTAGGTCCTACTGACTGCCTATTCAGGAACAAGTCCTGCACTCAGATCGCTGGCATTGCAATAGGAAACAATACGTGGACTGGATGTGAACGACCTGTTTAGCCGGCATATCTCCGAAGCCACGGAGGGTGAACACGTTGTCTGAACCCAGGCCCCATGCTACGGCCAGTTTAACGTGTTAGCAGCCGCCCCTCAGGTTGCTGCGTCATCCGAACTCAGAACGGAAACCTCGTTTTCTGCAGTGGGTGAGCTGTGCTTCCCCGGGTTTCCTCCTCAGGTGCTCCTGGGGAATGCGGCTTTCTCCCACCCTCACTTGGTGCAGCAGCTGTGGGCACGACTCCGAGCGGTGGTGGTGAGCAGGCTGTTCTCCAGGGTCTGGAAAATGGCTGTCCCACTGGCGCGCCCATCAGCCCGTGTGTGCTGTGCGGGGGGGGGATCCTTGGGCCCTCCCCAGGGGAGGCTCAGGAGACCACGGCTCATCCTGCCACTGCCAGGAAGCGAGGAGCCCCTGACAGCTGCCCCCAAGGGCCCCTCGGGCACTTTCTGGGCACCTGCCATCCCCACCCAGCTCCCCTCAGTTGTCTCCTGGGATGCTATTTACCTACTTGTTTTTCTGCTTATTTACTTATTCATTGGACTTGTATGCCACCCCATTAGCCATAAATTAAAACAATACAATTCCTAATACATTTAACAATTCATCCATAAAATTGTAAGTGATAGGATAAAAATAAGATAAAATGACATGAAATGACATGAAATAAGAAGTGGGACATAAAATTGAGCATTCAATACAGAAACCATTTATATAAATATAAATACTGTATATATAAACCATTTATATAGTGAATAGAAATAAATATACAATATATATTTACATAAATCACTTTAAAAAGAAAGATAAAATGATACATAATTGAGATAAAAATTATCTGGCACTAAAATCAAATATGACAGCAGCAAATAACACCATGAAAACCCTTGAAACCAGATAGCTCACCCATCAAAATAGTTGTGAAAGAGAAATGCTTTTAACTGGCATCCAGAAGTAGAAAGAGATGGATCTCAAGCGGACCTCAGATGGAAGTGAATTCCATAATTGGGGAGCTGCAACAGAGAAGGCCTCTCTCCTCACCATCTCCCCTTTTACTTAGTTGTGGGGAGGAATGCAGAGGACGGCCTCCAGTGATGACCCCGGCGACTGGGTTGGTACACAAGGAGACAGGCTTTCCCTTGGATAGCCTGGCCCCAAGCCGTGTAGGGTAATGGTAATTTCAACCAGCAGCGAGTGTAGATGTGTCGGACTGGTGTGATGTATTCACTGCTGTGCTGTGCACCCTCGGAGCAGTACGTTAGTGGAGACTTTCAATTCTTGTTAATAAAAATCAGGGGTAAAATCAAGGATGGTGTTGCGAACAGGTCTCCCCCTTGCCCTTTCCTCTCCAGCGGCCTCAGGTGAGACTTTGAGGCAGAGCCCTTTTATGGAGGCTACGCGAATCCACTTCGCCAAGCACACTGGTGAAAAGGTGGTGTGGGGCGAACCTCCCCGGCTCTGACTGGTGCATGTGCCTCTCAGCACTGTCTCCATTTTCTTTGCCTGCTTCGTCCTCTCTCTTGCCCTTCTCTCTGTCTGCCAGCTCTGGCCGGATCCGGTGACTGAAGAGAAAGGCCTGCTGCTTGTTTGGAATATAAGGCTTGCCAGTCCCCTGCCTGCATCAACATCTGAGCCCATCCTAAATAATCTCATTTTATACTTTCTGTGATTTTGATGCCAGTTAAAAAGAACACAACAGAATTTTTAAAGCATCAGATGGTTTCAAGCACTGATACCTCCTCATCCTGCACCTATCCTTCCGACACATTTCTGGAAACTCACCTAGGGACAGGTTTGCATTGTATGTGATGTCCATGCATATGGCTCAAAAGGAGACAGAGAAGGTAGAGCATCCTCTTTTCTTAACCCCCCCTCCCCCAAATTGTAAAGGTAAGTAGCATCAAGTTTCCCTTGCCTGTTTGGTAACTAATTATGTCAGTCTGCATAGCTTGTCTGGTTCTGAGAAAACAAAGAAATAATTTTAGGCATTAGTTGATGTGTCCTTTCTGGTCAGTGGGGGAAGCATGCAATTCTTTGGAGAATAAGTCAAGGTGACCCTCTGATTTGTACCTCAAATGGAATGTTGGTCCAAGTTTAGACAACTCTGAGCAAGGCAGCAAGATGGGTTCTGGGGTATTTTTATAGTACAGTTATCACTATTGAAATCCAGGCTGATCTATTGATTTCTTTTTTGCACTTGAAACACAGACATATACACATAGCGAAATATATTTAGCAGGGAAAAGTGTAATACATATTTGACTCTTTTGAAAAAAATATATAAGGTTGGGGGTATTCTTTCTCACATCCATTCTCAAATATATTTATATAAGATGAGGAGTGCAACTATAGTAAAGAGCTTTATCCCATTCACACCACACCACTATATTGGCCCGAAACAGCTCAGGAACAGTCGCTGCAGTTATGTGCATGCACATGTTTCTGCATATCTGTATTGCACACACACACACACACACACACACACACACAGTGTATGAGAATAAATATGATGCATAGTGTGGTGCAGTGAATAAAGCTCAATTTTAATAAAGGAGGCTCAGGTTCAAGCCTTTCCTGAGCTTTAAAGCTTGTGGTTTGGACTGTCTGATGGCTACAGCAGCCATCCCACATGTACTTTTTGGGATAAAACCCCCTCCGTTTAATAGGATTTATATCTGAGAAAGTGTGCACTGTGCTGATCTCATGCAGTCAACCTAGCACCAATCATATTCTGGACTACAGATCCCATCATCCCTAGCTAGTGATTAGGGATTGTAGGACTTGGAGTCCAAAGTATCTGGAGAGTGCCAGGTTGCCTACCCGAAGATAAAGAGTAGTAAAGCTTTCTGAACATTGCGTAGCACTGCAGGCAGTATGCATAATAATGAAGGAACCATCCCTTCTGAGAACTTGTTCCACGAAGTGTGTTTTTCAGAGATTACTCCTTATTAGCTAATAACCTTTGATTATGTTTACTCCTGCAGCTGACATGCTCAGGTGCTGGGCATATAAAAGCAGAAAAAGAGGTCAGTGACATAGCTTGGTTCTGCATCAATCTTCAGCATTTAATACTTCCTTGGCAATCGACTGGTTGTTTTGTTTTAGTAATAGCTCACACCCTTTAAGGGTGTCTTTCATGTAAGTAGCCTGATCACTTTAAAAATAAATATTAATTAAGGCTTGTGTTGCTCCGTGAAGTTATGCAGTGCACTCCAACACCAGACAGATAAAGATGTTGCCCAAGGTCAAGCATGGAGCAGGTGTCAGGGCTTTTAATCAGCACCAGAATCCTGTAATGTTTAGTTCTCCCATTAGGCAGTGTTTTAAAACACCCCTCCTTTCATGCTACGAGGGACTGTGTAGGTAAATTGCACTGTATAGGCGAGACTTAAGGTATAACATGCCTGATTAAGGGCTCGGTGGTGAAATTACGATGGCATGGAGCTGCCAATCATCGGCTAACACACTATGGATTGCAGCGCCGTGTGACTTAGGGTGTCTGCTTTCAAATCTAGTCAGCACAAACATGTGACTCCATCCCATTCGGAAATCTCCTCAGCCCGCAGCTCTAGCTGTTTTGGCTGGATTTTCCCTATCCACACTCAAGGGCAGCCCTGGCATAATATTGTTTCAAACAGGAGATGATTGGATCCATCCTCTTTAATAAAAGCATCTTAATCCAAAAAGGTAGCCATGTTGCTAACAATTTTTATTATTTAGATGTTTTATAGACAAATAACAAGGGAGGGAGGGAGGGAGGGAGGGAGGGAGAGCACTTCTGAGAAGGAACCATTAGGGAACGGAGAATAACGTAACACTTCCCTTGCTGGCTCCTCTTTTGTCTCTAAACTGTCCTCACTAGGTTGCTTAGTATTAGTATTAGTACTATTCCATTTCTATACCACATGCATAGCCCATCTCTGTGCAGTTTGCATTTCCAGCAACAAAAACCAATATACATTTCCAAATACATTGGGATTCCAAGTACATTTTACAATAATTTCCAAATGTTTGTCCAAAATAAATATAAAAGAATAAACCCCATATAAAAATATCTACCATACAACAATGCAATAAAATCATAGATCAAAATACCAAAGACCCCAAAAGAAATAACTACCAAGTCTAATAAATTAATCCCAGAAACAACAGTCCACCTTAGTCCACCAGCCAGAAATCCCAGCCTGAGCTGCCTCAAGCAGGCATCAACTGGGAAGAACAGGACCCTGGTGCGGGGAGGGCCCACCTCCGAGATGGTCCTCCGGGAAGGGCTACCGCCGTGGCACTGGTACGCTCGCTTCCCCTTTTCCTGTTCCAACGGCTGTTGCTGCCACCCATTGGTGAGCAGGCGAGGCCGTGATGGGCTGCGGTGGGGCAGAGGCGAGGGTCCGGTCTTGCAACCAAGCACATAGGCGCGGCGCAGGGTGGAGGGCGCCCTGTCCCCTTCTCCCATAGTTTTCCAAACTTGAGTCTGTGGTGCAGCCAGTTATGCAAAATCCCCTTTCATTTACTTTGGGAAAGATCAGATGCGTTTAGAGACACGAAAGCCCATCAGAAACCTTGTCCCTTAGAATACAGTGGGAGCTTTTCATGCTGATCCGTTTCTGCATGGCCTCACCATTTTAACTGCACATACTTGCTTTGGCTTCTGTGCTGATCAGACAGACAGAGTGATGTGGGCAAGTTTATTATAACATGCATATCAGATAATGTAGAAATCAGTGAAGGAAAGCATTCTGGCTGTCACCATTTCTTTCCCCAGCATTGCCACCTTTAGATGATATTCAGACTATGTGGGGTATAAAAGGAATCCACCAGTGCGTGCACCTTGCAGGTTATGGCTGGGATCTGAAGAACGAGCAGCAGAGTAAGTATCAAAAGTAGTCATCAGTAAAGCACAGTGGTACTCAGCTAGTCAAAGAACAAAAACACCATTTGAAACTAGGAAAGTGCACGCCCATTGCATGATTCTCGTGCCTGTTTTGATCCCTCGAGTGCCCAGGGTGCTCCTTCCCCAGGGCACTGTATGTCCTCTGGCCAGCACATAAAGCCAAGATTCCTGGGGGTGGTGTGTATCCACAAGAATGGAAACACGCATTGCCAGGAATAGGAGATCAGTAGCCAACACAACAACTTCTTCGGTTGGTACCTGGTCCTTCGTAAAGCTTGTCACACTGGCAGCCTCACAGCACGTGATTCCATCCCTCAGTGCCACGCCTCTGGGTGCTACTCGTGGGGGCCAGAAAATATCTGACATGACAACGTTGTGCATGTGCAAAGTGCTGTCACTGGCTTGCTATCAGATGCAGTCTTGTTCAACCTGGTGGCCTGCGGGTGAATTGAACTACAACTCCCCGTATTCGACAGGCATCAGCTGGCTGAGAATGCTGGGAATTCTAGTCCAACACATCTTGAAGGCACCAGGTTGGGGAAGGCTGGTCTAGTGTTTAGCTATTTAGTCCCATTTCTGTACTCGAGCATTGGGTTTTAACAATTTACATTTACTTTGATTTTATTCTTTTATTGGTTAAGCCTTCAGCTCCCTTGTTTTTTAATATCACTTTGAACTGTTAAATGAATCCCTTAAAGTATTTGCCATCTCTCCCAATTTGAGTTACTCATAATTTTATGTATGATGTCCACTCCTTTATTCAAGATAATATCAACAAGTTAAAACATCTGAGAAACAAGCTGGTAATGGATTTTTGCCAACATTCATAAATGAAATGACAGCTATACCACTGTTGAGTTGCTGCCTATGGAGAAAAAAATCAATTAATCTTATCAGTGAAATTGTTATTTAAAACTGATATCCATCAAATTAGTTAATATGATCAAATAAGACTTTTTATTTGTTAAAGTAAATTATGCACATTAATCTGGAAAGGATGGTATAAAGAATGACATGGCAAATTGACAAATGAGACTACGAAGTAGTAAGGTGATGTTTTTATTTGACCAAGTTCATTAAAAAAAATTAAATGACCCTCATTACTGACACCTTCAAAAGCCACTGGGATCACTTTTGTTTCCGATGTCTCCATGTTGGTCAGTTATAAGATTTCCTTTTGTTGTTTGTTGTTAGTTGCGAAGTCATGTCCGACCCATTGCGACCCCATGGACAACACTCCTCCAGGCCTTCCTGTCCTCCACCATCTCCCGGAGTCCATCCAAGCTCACACCAACTGCTTCAGTGACTCCATCCAGCCACCTCATCCTCTGCCGTCCCCTCCTTCTTTTGCCATCTATTGTTCCCTTACTCTTTGCAATATGACTATTATGATGCAGTACTCAAAAGTATGTGTTCTGCCTGTGTAGACAGTTGCCCAACAAGAATCCTTGATTTGACTAGCATGGGTAGGAAACAATCTGGAACAACACGCACCTACATTTATGCTGCAAAGGGAAATGTGTCGGTACAAGTCTGGTTCTGGTAAAGCTTCAGCTAGCCCTTCCAAGTCCCTGCAGATACAAGTAAAGCCCATAGATCAGAATTCCGGCAACAGGAGTGATGAAAAGCAGAGAGATTGGGGCATGGGAGCTTGGGCTACTGGGTGGCATTTCAGGAGATCTGCAAGTGGACTCGCAGAGCAGGAGAGGTTTTGGATCCTGCTTTCAGTAGAAGCCAAATGGCTTGAGGGGTGGGTGAGGGCATGAACAGGAGAACATCCACTCCCTGTATTCCCACCTTGGTGGAATTGCGCTGGCACATCTTTGGATCTTGTGGAGGCTGTAGCCTAAGACTCTCTGCAATAACTGGAGCTCCACACTAAGCATCATTTAAATGTGAAGGAGCTCTTCTGAGCAAAGCAGCATACCTGTGCATGCGAACAAGAACTCCATAAAGAGCAGCTAACAAAAAGCTAGTGATAGAATGATAACAGGCTGTTGGTTTCCTGCTGGGATTAGCAGTGAATGGAAGGAGTTGTTTTCTTTATTTGATTCCCTCCGGGAACAGATGCTGCCCTGAAAATTCTGGCAGCATATGAGCATTGCAGGGTAAATTATTAGCAGAGGAATTGTGGACAACAATGTTTAATAAACTGATTAGCACAATAAAACTCCCACCCCAGCACTTGAAGCAGAGGGGCTGCTGAATACCTTCTGATTGTTTCTGAGGGGAAAACAATTTGGCATATCTCATTGGTTGGGGATAACAAACATTGCATGCTAATTGGTTGACAGTGGCCATTAACTGCTGGTAGGAGCTAGAGGTTCCTTGTGTCAGGCTTCACTTTTTCATCACTTCCTCTGTACTTTATTACTCAGTTGTAGCACAGGTGGAAAATGGGCCTGCTCAGATATAGAAAGTTTCATTTAAAAATGGGTGCAACTCAACACCTGTCACACTTTGCTCTATCCAGTATTTGTTGCCAGTCATGCCACACCTCTTCTGACATTGAAGGATGCCCCGTGGGGTTCACAACCCCCTGAACTCCAGCAATCTGGGTGCATGCAGCAAGCAAGATCCTATTCCTGCATCCCAGAAGCCTAAGTCATGAGCCAGAAGATTTCCATCCTGGTGCTTTCAGATGCTCATCAATAACTGTGCTGGAGGCTTACTTCTTTGCAGAGTCCCAATCTGTTGGCTTGGTGTGGAGCCAATGCACACTGCCGCCTGGGTGCCCTGATCCTCAGGATGTGGAAAAAACTGATTGTCTTCCTCATATCATTTGCAAGGGACAGTGAGGATCAGCTTAATCCACCCAGCCTCTTAGAGTGTCATCACGAGTCCCACCATTTTTGAAATGGGGGAGATTTGGATTAAGTGCACTCTCCAAGCTCACCCAGGAGTACAACATCAACAGGGTTTCTTGCAGCTGACGGGAAACCTTGAAAGGGCTGGATATACTTGCAGGAATAGGCCAAGCAGGCATTTAAAGCTTGCCGCCTCAGTGTCTTAAGGGATCAGCCATTCCCTGCCTCTTCAGGGACCTGTGACGCTGTCGCCTTAATCTTCTGCATTGATAGTCAGAACTGTTGTTATTGTTGTTGTTGTGTGCTGCCAAGTCATCTCCAACTTATGATGTCTCTATGAACACAGCACCCTGCCCATTGCAGCCCTGCTAAGCTCTTGTGAACCCAAGGCTGCGACTTTCTTTATGGAATCGATCCATCTCATATAACTGAGCCATCTCAGTTCTTCTTCTGCCTTCAACTTGCCCTAACATGACTGTCTTCTCCAGTGCATCTTTCCTTCTCATGATGTACCTACCCAAAATACAACAGCTTCACTTTCATGAGTTTTGCTTCCAGGAAACGTCCTGGCTTGGATTGATCAAGGACCCATTTGTTTGTCTTTCTGCCAGTTGAGGCTGTTCACAAAGCTCTCCCCCAGCATCATGATTCCAACACACTATTTAGGATACTGCAGCCAAATTCCCCACAAATACATCTTTCTCAAAGCCCTTCCCCTGACACACATGCCTTTGAATTTCCTGGCTTGACTGCAACATACCGTCTTTAAGACGCATTTGGAAGTATAGACTAAGCCAGAAAGAAGCTGCCCAGTATCCTGATAGGTCCAGGGATGCCATAAGCCATTCCTCCTGTCTCTGTGTTAACTCTGAAGCCCTTTCCTGGCTGAATCCTAAGTAATGATTTGTGGTATTCTACATTTATTAAAATATAAAAGGCTGGTGTGGGAGCAGAGGAGATGCGGTAGAAGAAAAATGTAACTAAATTTCCTCTTGTAGACTGTATGCCTTCATGTGATAGTTGGGAATATGTGGCCCTTCGTATTATGTTTGACTGTAGTACCCATCAGCCTCACCCAGCATAGTCAATGATGAGGGATCACAGGGTTAGCAGTCCAACTCCTTCAGCAAAGCCAGACATTCCCCCACCCGGCCGTCGCGTCTGTGTCCAAGAACACGCTCAGGTCCTACGCCTTTTGCTTCATCACTGTCCTCTTTATAACCACCTTCTTTTGTCCTTTCCACACTGCTACATAGGTGGCAATGCACTTCATTGCCTTTCAGACTTCAGTGGCTGCACTACAGCAAATGCAGAGCTTGCTTTAGTCTCCAGTTCCAGTTACCAGTTCAAGTGGTGGAGGTGTGTTGAAACATTGCCAAGAGCCACTGAGAAGGCCGGGAGTATCCATGAATCAGTGCTCATGTCATGAACAGTAGGACTGTAATGTCCAGAGAATGACAACCACATGGTTACCAAGAAATGCAAGGAGCAAAGAGAGGGGGTTGGCAATAAGGGGTGGTGGGGTGGGGACCTGAAATTCCAGGAATTCAGGGAGTCCAGCCTCTTCTGGAGCTGATCACCCACTCGCCCAAGATTCTTGGCTTGATTTACATCAGAAGTGTGGAACCTGCAGCCCTTGAGATGTTGGTATGCTTTATCTCCCATCATTCCTGACCATCGGCCATGCTTGCTGGGATGGATGTGAGTCAGAATCCAACAACGTCAGGGAGACCAGAGCTTTAGAAATGAATGCTTCTCTAATCTCATCCCTGAATTAAAGAGAGGTTGGTTTCTGTCATGTGATATATCATTATTTTTAGGTACTAGTTTATTGTACTCTTGGCTTTGTGTATTTTAACCCATTTTGATCCTTCTGAATAGGGTGAGCTGGAAATCTTATCATCCTCAACACAAAAAGTAAGCAAAGAAAATCCCAATACAAATGTTTTACTTTATGGGGTCTGATGGGATAAAATAGAGGCCAGCAACATCAGGAGCCTCAGGGGCAATTTTCACCCACCACCCCACCACCATTCTAGGCTGCCAGTTAAGGCCCAGATTAATGCTTTTTGTCTGTTGGTGAGCCTGCTCCATCTTCTCTGATCTTTCTTGGTCCAACAGAGAGGAGTTCCCTTTGACCAGCAGCTACAGGTCTCTGCCTAAGCAAAAGGCCAAGTCACCTGCTGCTGGCACTGTATTGCAAACGACCTGCCTGAGGTGACCTGTAGGCCAAGCACCTCCGCGTAGCCGACCTATTCAGTAGTCAACTGCCCAGGTGCCTGAACAAGGGGGATCCCCGGCATCCATCTCAGAGCTGGGGATGAGCCTCTACCAGGCAGTCAGTGGGCCCACTGGGTAGCCATTCCCCAGAAATCTCCACCAAGGCTAGTAAGGAGGAACCAGAGGAGAAAGGCCCCCGTTGAGGAAGGGAGGGAGGGCTTTCCTTTCCAGCACAGGTGCCAGGAGCAAGTTCCCCTGGAAGGAGGGGGGCTAAGGTAGCCCCAGGAGAGGTTTCTCCAGTACAGGTGCCCAGGTGTGGGTTTTCTCCCCAGACAAATGTGGGGAGGCCTGACACAGACACCAGACACAGCAGGCCTCCAAGTAACCAGCTGGCTTGTGCGAGCTGAGCTGCGTTTTCCTCTCAGTTTGTCCTTTGCAGTGATTTGCTGCTTCAAATGGCTTATAGCTTGTGTCCGGAAACTAATTTGCCTCTTTAAACCATTTATTGGCCTGTGCTCAGAATCTGACTAGCCTTTTCCTATTGTGTGCTCTTCCCAAATCCTTAATCAATCTTTTACTCTGTTTTCACCAAAACCCAGATTCAGTGGGGCAGGTGGGGGAGGCTCACGAGAGGCTTGCCACAATTTTGGACCACGCTACAGTTGCCGGCCATGTGCAGAGTGCAACCTGCAACCCAGCTGTGCTGCCCTTGGAATAGGCATGTGCTGCCAAGAAGCCCCGCACAAGGGATCCGGGGGGTCAGTCATCTGGGGACAGAGGAGCCTGGGATGGCTTTCCCCTTGGTATTGCCGGCCAGCGCCAGGAGGCACTGCTGCCCCAGACCTTGTGCCCTGAGGTGGGGTCCCTGCAGGCACCCAGTTACCACAGCGCCACGCCTTCGTAGCACAGGCAGGGAGAGTGAGCCAGCTGCCCCATGGGATAGTTGTGATTTCCAGTCGGGTCTCGCCAGACAGGCCTCCGCGTCCCCTTGGCTACGCACCACACTCCGGCTGACCCTGACTGGGCAGCGGCGGCTGCTTCTCTGCACTGTGGCCACATAGAGCAGGCGGGAAGAGGTGGTGCACAGGGTCAGGCCGGATGAGAGCAGTGACCCATGGGAAGCGGGAGAAAAAGAGGGGGGGTAGCTCAGTTCCCTCTTCCAGGGGCTGCCAGAGCACTGGCTGTGCCACATGGGCTGAGTACACCAGGGGTCACTGGGCACACTCCTCGGTGTAAGACAGGGATTGACCCCATTCAGTGCATACGAAATGTGCCTAGCAGGGATGAATTTGGGACGGAGGGTGTTTTCTGTGCAGCTTCGTAGCCTCTAAGTACTGGCTGCACTGAGAGGGACACTGGACTTCTCTTGTGCAAAAGCCCTAGAGGTGTCCTTGAGAACAGCTGCAGTGGGGAAGACATTTTACAAGGCTGGCCGGGCCCATTTTATGGGTATGGGCAGAAACATTTTATGGAGTGCATGACATTATCACAAAGGGGCGAACAGCTTGTCCTTCAGTCCTCCAGCTCTCCTCACATGCCCTTTACTGGGATGGTGGTAGTGTTTGTGGGGAACACTCGGTCTTAAGAACCCAACATTTTGGCCTCAGTAAAAACCAGGGATAGATTAACCTTCCTGTTTTGTTTTCTATCATGATCACATTTTTTAAAGCACATGTTCATTCCATCTCATTTCCACATCACTTTGCACTTTAAAAACTAATCTGCACAAAACTTTCTTGCATTTTTAGATATAGTTTCCCCTGTGCACAGATTTCTGTAATATTTTTTGATAGAACTGCAGTACAAAATCCAGAGAATCATGGAACCCAAGTGATAATTGTGTTCTGGTTTGTGTCTTTGTTCTGGAAGTACACATTGTGCCAGTCCATATTAAAATGTGAATCAAACACATTTCTCCCTTATTCCTCATAAAGTCCTTTGGCCAAAACCAGGATATCTTGGAGAGCGTCCCCAGAATGTCCTCCGTAAGCCAACTAGACTTTGCCCTTGCAAGGGATAGAGAGGGATAATCTAACAGGGTGCCTCCAACATTTTTGTCTCCCATGGTGCTGGAAGAGAAACTTGGGAGGCAACCAGCTCCTATATAAAGAGCTGCTAATTCCTGTTTAATTTTCTCCCCTTTATTACTAATCATATCACTGCAAACATAGTTTACAGCAATATAAATAGGAGCTGTAGCTGGAGGGAATTGTGCAGCTTCTGTCAAGTTTTCAGCACCCAAATGTGAAACAGAAGCAATTAAACTCCGAGGGGAAAATGAAACCGCGTGGAACGTATCAAAAACCGGGTCATGAATTCACACAGATGGGAAAGCTGGGAAACAGTGGAAAAGTGGGATTTGATTGACTCACCATCAACAGTAAATGAGCCATTGGTGGTTTACTGTCAGTTCTTTGCTTTTTAATCTGTAAGTTCCAGAGGTGAAGTTGCCCTCCCTTCTGTTCTTGTGGGAGGGAAAGCAAAAGACGGAAGAAACAAAATACAAGAGATGCAAGTAGATGTGGAGCCAGAACACATTCTTGGCAATCACTGTGTAGGCTGAAATTCTGGGTGGGGTAGACCTGGGGTGCCAACCAGAGGAAAAGGCAGAAGGCCTGCTGTGGCCTCGTGAAAGCCTTCTGAGCTTGCAGCAAGGACTCCACCTTTGGAGGCCCCGGCCCTCTGAGCTGGCGCAGTTCCTTTGTGCTGGCTGAAGCCCCGAAGATGGAGGGCCATCTTTGGGGTGGGTGCTGGGGAGTCATCAGGGAGGGTGGCAGGGACAGGTGAAGCACTGCTGGCTGCTGCCAGATCAGGTGATGCCTCAAAGAAGGAGGGGAAGGAGAAATGTTCAGGGGGCAGAAATCAGCTGCCTAAATATTTTTGAGGTCGGGGAAATGCAAAGGCAACTGGAAGCCTGGGAGGCTGCAGGCAGCCACATGGGATGGTGCCCTTAAGCTGTCCTTACCAGCCCTAGTGGCCAGCTTGGGCATGGTCAGGGGCCTGCTGAAGGCCCGCGGTCCAGCAGGGCCACAGTGGCAAGAGCCCCTGGACTAGTGTCCACTCTCCAGCAGGGCAACCTGTTTGCTCCTCCACCTCTCTTTCTAGCCCAGACTACAGGAGAGGAGAGGATGAGCAGGGGGTGCCCCTGCCTGCATGCTCATGGGCTCTCTGCCTGCCACACAACAAGCTGCTGCAACGCCGAGAACCAGGGTAAGGAGCAGCAGCAGCTGGAGACGGCGGTGGTGAGACGGTCTACTCACTGAGGGATTGGTTCATCTTGCCCAAAGGCCCTCAGAAGCCTGGGGCCTGAACTGGACCTTACAATAGAGGCGGCGGCGGCCACAGTCAGAGGTGTGGCATCCCTACTTCTCTCATGCCAGTGTCTAAAGCTAGGGATAATAAAGCCACCAATACCTTTTCAGGGAGATGGCACTGCGGTGCTCTGCTTTGCTCTCCTGTGAAGTTCTCCAGTGTGGCGGATTTTTTCCCACGGCCCGTTGAGCTGCACCCAGGAGCACCTGAAGCCAGCCACCAGGCGGGTCGCTGGTCCTGCTGCAACGGAAGCAATGGAGGGTCAGTGGCTTGGCCTGATGCTCAAGGGCACCTGCCAAACAGCACACTTGGTATTTAGCATAGACCCCTGACACGTGTGGTGGCTGGCTTAATGGCATGTTGCCACAGCCTGAACATGCTCAGTCCACTCTGCAAGCCTGGAGCCATTCGAAACCGTTTTGTTTTTGTTTTTTAACAAACCACCACAGCGACACACCAGGTAACTGTTTTCAAATGTGATGCTGCATTTTGTACCTATTTGATGTTTATTGTGGCTGTGGTCTCCTTTGGAATGTGGCATATTTGTCTCTAGACTCAGCTAAGTAAAGCTAGAGGGCTTTTCCAGTATATGTGGGTTTTATCCACACAGCTGCATGGGGAGTGATGTCACTATTTAAAAAGAAAAAGGGTGCAAGATTTCATCACTCTTTCTACAAGGCCCTGACATTCAAGAGCAGGACTCCCCACACCTCCCCACCTTATTGGTTTCAATTAATTGCAACAGAAGCTGCTTGCCATCCAATCTAATCTAGTCAGTTTCATGACTACCCTGATTATGATCGGAGTAGAAAAGGTGCCTGAAATTAAGAACAGGAGCAAACAAGCTGTCCCCCAGCATTGTTTTCTTATTGCTATGATCAAGGTCACAAAGCTGCATTGTAGCCAGTGCAATGGTACAAGTATGCAAAGAGTCCCTTTTCACATTATTGTCTGTGCATAGCTTAAGGAAGGGCCATTTGAGCAAACTTTGCTTTCACACTAACACACACTCACACACTCACAAAGCGACATGCATAGAAAGCAGACCTAAGATGCCATATGAGCGCTGGCAGCCCAAATCGTGCTCTGCACTGCTGTCATTTAGGGTCTGGTTATAAGAAGTACGTACAACGGACAGGACAGGTCACAGCAACTTCCTTGGTCAACTTGCCGGCTTGGTCTCCTGCACACCAACGCCACCTCCTTGCCCCAGTCTGTTTAGGGCTCTAAGGAAGAGATATATCCCCTCAAGTGCCATTTTTCTTGGTGGAAAGGCAGGGTATAAATTAAATTAGAAAATGAGTGCATAAATAGCCATAGCAGCCTGAAAGATTACTTTGCATTTCTTCCTGGTACTCAGTCATTCTCTTTTAAGACACGGGAATGTTTAGGCCACTAATTCTCCCAACAGTCTTTGTGGACAACCTGTTCTAGAATGTGTGGCAGCCGTCCAAACATGCAGTTACCAGTGCGTGAAAGAGAGTGTTCAGGTCACCCTTCATCATAATAGCAGCTGAACTCCAGCCAGGAAATGGAGAATGCTCTCCAGCACCACACTGCCCAAGTGCCATTACAGGATGTTCAGCCCTACTGTGAACCAGTATGGATTTTCTGATCCTAGGCTGTCAGGCTCGTATGAGCTTCATGGATTTGATGCCCACTCTGAGTGCAAGCAGATGAGACCTCAGTTTTTGCAGACTTCTGTCTCTAAGAGGGGCTGCAGTTAGCACATTTTTAAAAATGCTAGGGACATTTGCTCAAATAGCAGAACATAGTTCTGGTACAGCTTGTACAAACTGTGCTAGAAGCGCATAGTCTTCAGCTTCTACTTTGTGCAAACACTGTGGTCTGCGCAAATTTCCTTTGTGTTAAAAATGCGCAAACCACAGCTCACCTTTGCATTGCTCAGTGGCACCAGTGAGTTGGTGCCCATGTGAAGCTAACAACCCGGAATCAGGGGAGTGGGGCATACAGTGCAAGTCCATTGGATTTTCCTCTCTGACATGCCTAATCCAAAGCCTACTAGTAAGGCTATGGGGTCCGGGACATTGACACAATTGCCACCAAACTCAGCGATTGTGCCACAATATTAGAACAGACCCAGGCCTAGCTAGGTAGGAAATTGATCAGCTGCCTGGGGGCTCAGCAATTCCATGTGATGGAAATGTGAAATAGAAAATTATTTACTCCCCTGGGATTACATGTGGATCCAGAATTGGCTTGTATAAATGTTCAGTCGAAGGATTTGACTACAGGGAGAAGGGGAAATACTCCCTAATGATAATGAAGCCAATTTGTTATGCAAGTCAGTCCTAAAGAGTCTGGCTTAACATTAATATGAGTCTACTGTGCAATGATTTAACCCAGATAATCATACCATCTCCATAATGTGCATTGTGTTAATTGTGCCAAGTTTACTGGTGATGAGAATTATCTTCCTCCATGAAAAATCCGAGTGACTTCTGTGGGAGTACAATTCACTGAATATAATGTTTAATCAACATGAATGAGCGTGGCAAAAGCTGGGCATTGTTGTACTTTTCATATAATGACTTTAATGGACTCCATCTGGCCTGCACACAATATGAGCTGCGAAACATGCCTCTAAGGTTTATAGGACAAAATTGTATAGTGCTGCTTGTGAAATAATATGTGATAGTGTATAATTAAAGGTGCTTCTGTGGTGCATGCTCTGAAGAGTTGGTGTTGCGAGTATGTAGCTTTTGTTGTTGTTAGTTGCAAAGTCGTGTCCGACCCATCACGACTCCATGGACAACATTCCTCCAGGCCTTCCTGTCCTCTACCATCCCCCGGAGTCCCCTTAAGCTCACGCTGACTGCTTCAGTGACTCCATCTAGCCACCTCATTCTCTGCCATCCCCTTCTTCTTTTGCCATCTATTGTTCCCAGCATTAGGCTCTTCTCCAGGGAGTCCTTCCTCCTCATTAGGTGGCCAAAGTATTTGAGTTTCATCTTAGAAGGATCTGGCCTTCTAAAGAGCAGTCAGGGTTGGTCACCTCTAGGACTGACTGGTTTGATCGCTTTGCGGTGCAAGGGACTCGCAGGAGTCTCCTCCAGCACCAGAATTCAAAGGCCTCAATTCTTTGGTGCTCAGCCTTCCTTATGGTCCAGGTTTCACAGCCATACATTGCAACTGGGAAAACCATAGCCTTTTGTTTGGCAGGGTGATGTCTCTGCTTTTTAGTATGTTGTCTAGATTTGCCATAGCTTTCCTCCCCAAGAGCAAGCATCTTTTAATTTCTTGGTTGCAGTCCCCATCTGCAGTGATCTTGGAGCCCAGGAAAATAAAATCTGTCACTACCTCCATTTCTTCCCCATCTATTTGCCAGGAAGTGAGAGGACCGGATGCCATGATCTTAGTTTTCTTAATGTTGAGTTTCAAGCCAACTTTTGCACTCTCCTCCTTCACCCGCATTAAGAGGCTCTTTAGTTCCTCTTCACTTTCTGCCATTAGAGTGGTATCATCTGCATAATGTAGCTTTTAGGTGGGGTTTAACATGTAGGACCAGTAATACGTTCAAAATATGAACACTGGGAATGTTCTGTTATAAAGTGAAAAAACAGAATCGTGTTTTTGGTTCTCCAATGGTTCTCAGAGTGGGGTGGACAGAGGAAGATCCCCAGTTATTTGGGACTCAACTCCCAGAATCCCTTGCCAGCCTGGCCAATGGTCAGGGATGCTGGAGGTGGAAGTCCAAAATACCGACCCCTCCTGAGGAGAGAAGACCCTTCCTATGTGCATTATCGTGAAACTCCTGTTGCTTCTTGGAGGCTGCCCACTGGACCCAGGTGCTTAAAATTTCAAATCAGAGATCCTGGATTGAAACTGGGGGCCTGATATGGTAATGGCTTCAGTGTGTTGGGTGATGTGCTTCCTATGGTGCTTTCATGGGAGCGACTGGCTGCACCCTGAAAATGGCAGCCCTTGCTTTTAAAGAGCTACAAATTTAGATTGGAAACTGGGGCAGAGATCAAGGGATAGAGTCAAGTTTCTAAATGTGCTGCCAAAAATGCTAGATCTGAAAATTTGGAATGTACTGAAAATGGGATGGATATCTAGCTTGTTAGAGCTTGCCAGATTTCCTGTTGAGCAAATTACTCATTGCTTCCGTGGACGTCTGTCTGCAAGATGGACCACAGTTTGAAGACTTTTTCATGCTTTTATGTTTGCTGTGGAAAAGCACATGACTTTAGCATGACTACTTTGAGACTGGCCTGGCTTCCCTTAAAAGGCTTCCCAGTGGACTGTTGTTCCACTGGCAAGGCAGCCAGGATGGTCTCAGCTTTAAAGGGCTGCACAGTAATGGTGACAGAAGTGCAGGGAGGGTGCCCTGTACGGCTGGGGAGCAGCAGATATAGCAGGGTGGAGAAACACTCCTCCATTTAAGGGCTGGCATAGGACCGTCCCCTATTTTGTAGGTGTTCTCTATCTGTCCAGTCCAAGTTCAGCAGAAAGATAACAAGCCGTCAGAGAGGAGAGAAGGCTGGGCCTTGGAGCTGCCCATCAGCAGCATCTAAGCTTTGGCAAGATGAACTGAATTTCTATTTTGTTGTTGTTGTTAGTTAGTTGCAAAGTCGTGCCCGACCCATCATGACCCCATGGACAACATTCCTCCAGGCCTTCCTGTGCTCCACCATCCCCCAGAGTCCACTCAAGCTCACGCCAACTGCTTCCATGACTCCATCCAGCCACCTCATCATCTGCCGTCCCCTCCTTCTTTTGCCTTCAATTGTTCCCAGCATTAGACTCTTCTCCAGGGAGTCCTTCCTTCTCATTAGGTGGCCAAAGTATTTGAGTTTCATCTTCGGGATCTGGCCTTCTAAAGAGCAGTCAGGGTTGATCTCCTTTCAGATTGACTGGTTTGATCTTTTTGCAGAATTTCTATGTACATTGGTATAAGTGTTTCTGAATCTTCCTCTGCACATGCAAATTAGCACATGCAGTCTGCAAAGTGCCGCTTTCGTTGGCCACCCTGGCACAGAGCAAGGAAGGGGGTGGTGGCATAAAGAGTGGCATGAGGGCAGACACGGGCCCGATATTTCCCATATGGCCCCTGCAAGCCAAAGCCTGGATCTTGGTTGTGGGTCCCCTGGGACTGTGGCTGTACCCCAACGTTCCAGCATGTTCTCGCATCCCATCCTGGCCCGACAGGACGTGCATGTGAGCACGGTGCACCATAACTCCTTAGCACAAGCTGTGCAAGGACTCAAGCTGTTTAAATAACCATTTCAGTTGCTCGTACAGCAGCTGCTACCTGCGTGAAGAGCCAATGGATCGACAGAGCTGACAATTAGGTGTGAGCCACCAAATGATCTATGCCTTCCTTTCGTGCTGTTGTTCTCTTCAATCTTCCCACGGCTTATGGATGGTGATCTGGGGCACATGGCAGAGCTGTGCCCGTATCAGGCATGCCCCAGCATTGCACAAATTGCGTGCAATTACGCAGAGCAAAAATGAGAAAATGCTGCATTTACAATATTTGTGCCTGTAGCTAATGTGCAGGTACAGAGCATCTCCTGCTGCTCCTCCTGCTGCCATAATGCCCTCAGCCTAGCAAAGCACGTTCAGAAGCAGAGTCTGAAGAACGTATTGAAGGCATCCTCTAGAGCTCGGGGCTGAGGAAGAGAAAGAGAAGGGAGTCTCTCCCCCAGCCAGACACGGGACGACTGCGTATCAGCTGCATGCACACCCATGCCGGTGTGTGTCTAAACTGAAAATTGCTCTTCAGGACTGCCAGCATTTCCCTCTGAGAGCAAAGCTGTCTTGTCTCCACTGAAGAAAAATACAAACCCTGTTAAACCCTGACTTTGGGGCTCTTTGAATAGATGACCTGATATCCAATCACATGTCACGCAATGTCTGCCTCACCATTTCATTCCTACTCCTTTTGCATTGTTAACTTGTCTCCTAACCAAATGCAACAGAATTGGCTCAGACCATTTTCTTCAGCCTTTAGGGATCTGTCAGGGCCCTATTGCTTTTTGGAGAACAGCTCCACAAAGCAAAATGGAACAGGAACAGTGCTATAGTACTATGGGCGCTATTTTGAAGTTCAAGGGGCTCACTCCTGAGTAAATATGCAAAGGACCAAGTTCCACAGGAATAGCCTAAGCAGATCAGGCCAGCCTTGTAATATCCTCCTTTGTAATAGTGCAGCCATCCCCAGCCTGGTGTCCTGGCGCTGTGTTGGACTGCAATTGCCATTATCCCCAGCTAGCCTGAGATGGTGGTTCCGATGTGCTTAAAAAGGAAAATCTTCATTCTTCTTAATGGAACTGCTTGGTTTCTGGAATAATGATGGCCTCAGTGAAAAATATGGAGAAGCCTTTCTGCATACCTACATACACACTGGATCCCCACCCTTCAAGCTCTGCACCAGGGATCAGAAACCCAATATTTACACATACCTGGGATGCTCCTTAATAACTTTAGTTCTCACTTCCCTTGGCGGGTTTTCTGGCCCCATTAAAATTAAATCTAGCTACAGTTTACATCAGCCAAAAGAAAAAGAACCTTAAACAGCTTGGCACGCCATTCCAGAATGCCTGTAAGGGTGGAACTGTTCCAAGGCACCATAAATGCTATACAGTTTTCCAGCAACAACAATCTGCATTATATCTGCATGGAACAATTATTCAGATTCATTGTGCACTATATAGATAAAACAATCAGTTCAATATTCAGCCATTCCCAACTGCCTAAGATTTCATAGACCAAAGCAAAGCAAAATGGAATTTTGATTTCACACACGCACCCCAAATGACTCACACCTGCCTCATTCCAATTCCCATCTGCAAAACAGGCACACCAAATGCTGAGGAACATGGGGAAAGTGCTTGAGGCTGACGTGCAGCATCTGACGGCAGAAGATTCCCCAGCACAATCCTGGATTCTCTGCAGCTGATCTGCAGCTGCCAGAAATCAGGTTCTGAAGCCCTGGGGGACACGCCAGGCAGAACCCACCTCTGGCACAGTGCAGATTGCAGAGAATCCAGGATTCAGTCAGTTGCCTTCTGAATTCAATGTAGGTCAAGTCTCCGCTCTCTCCTCAGCAGTGGGCAGCACTCGATTCCCTTGCCTCCCGCACTGCTGCCAACCACGGCCATTATGCAGGCAGCAAGCCACATGGCTTTATTCAACACCTTTTGGGTATATTCGCTGCTTGAACACCAATGGCAAAACAGGGGCCCACTCAGAGATTTGGTTGCATTCTCCTTTCACAGGCACTTTTCCCCCTGAAAGTGCTGTGCTTCAGTTTCACCTGGAGTCTTTTGCCTTTGGTGCCTGCGGATATTTGCCTGAACAACAATGCCTTAGAGAAAAAGGGGAGAAAGGGGGTTATGTTTGTAATCAGGTTGCAGACTGAAAAGATTAAAGCTGTAGGTCAAATCTATCCATAATCTGCCAAAGGAACATTTAGCAATCAAGATAATGGGAGTTCTGTTTTTTGTTTTGTTTTGTTTTGCACAGAATGTTAGAAATGGGTGTAAAATGTAGGACAGGCCTTTGGTAGCTGGAAGAAAGAGCATACAAGGGAGAAGAATTATATCTTTGGACGAAGTATTTCAAATACATTGTCATGTAAGTACCTTTTTTACCAATCCATACCCCACTAAGTCATGGTGGCACTGATAATTGGCTGGTTTGTCAGATTCCAGACAACAGCGGCACAAAAGCTTCCAGCAGGTGCTCCAAGTGCAGTGGGAGAAGCCTTTTGTGATTGCCCCTCAGTCAGTATTATAGAAGGCTGTTCAGGCATGACTGGCTCCCACCTCTGTTCAAGTCCCTCCCCCACTGCCTCCAGGTGTAGATCTCTCCACCATCACTCCCTGCGAGTCTGTGCTTCCACCCATCTGCAGAGATGTCCAGGGCTCTCCAGAATTTGTCAGAAGCTACCCTTTGAATCCTACATTTTCCAAGGGAAGATATAGATGTTTCGCTGATCATATGAGAACTTGCTAGGGATGTTGGTATCTTGAAAGGTTGTTATAGGGTGTCATAAGGCCCAGGACAAGAAAGAAAATGTCTTCATCTGTGTGGCAAACCCTACAGGACCAAGTGACAAGCATCCCCAGTCCAGACACACATGCATGTCTTCTGGTGGAGCTAAGACTTGGGGGTGTCTGCTAAAACTTCAGAAAAGGTAGCCATATCCCCTACTTTCACATTACTTACCTGGAAGGTCCTACCTGGTTGAGTGACAGTGGACTGCACTATTCTCCACCTTCACAAAGACACACTATATTTACCTTCCCAAACCTGCTGCCCTCTAAATGTGTGGGACAAATCCTCACAGGATTCTTGCCCAGTAGCTGTACTGGCTGGGATTGATAGGAGTTGAAGTCCAAACCATCTGGAAGGCATCACGTTGAGTAAGGCTGCACCTCACCACATGCCCATCGTTTTTAGTTCTTTGTGAGCTAAGTAATGAGTTGACACCTCTAATCATCATCATTATCTTACTATAAGGTCCCTCCACAGAGTTCTCATATGGGGAAGCCACAGAGAAACCAGGGTACCCTACTAAAATTATGGTCTAGCGATTTCAAGAAAGGCAGATGCTTCAGTTAATTTGCTTACAGAAATGGAATGGGGTGAGGGATTAAATCTAAGATTTTGGAGCTGAAGTCTGACATTTTGAGCCCAAGTCCCAAAACATATGGATCAGGCTCTGCAATAAGTTTTCATGAGTCCAAAGTCCCAGTAGATTTCTTCAGTAAATACTGCTTGTGCTGACAGAATCCATCCAGCTGAATTTCAGATATTCCTAACATTTTCTGACATGGCCCAGGGACTTAGAGTCTGTCCATGCTCTGGATTATTTTGAAGTCTTTCCTATATCTCATTGACTTCTTATTTATTTTACTGGCTGCCACTTCACCAGAAAAAAGAGCGTCCCAGTAATAACTGTTTGGGGCAACAGTGTCCTTCTGATAAGGGATTCAGTTTTACTGCACAAAAAGACAACAGTGAGCAGCACTGTAAATTGTTATGTCCATCACTTAGCCACTTAAAAGGTTCTGTTACAAATATCTCTTTATCTGTGTTCCTAAAGTCCCAATCAATGTAGCAACCAGGCAGTAACAATTAATAGTCACAAAGTGAGTACTGCAGATGCCACAGTTCATCATTCTGTTCGCTGCCTTTATATGGGGTGGCGTTTTAGCCAGTGTTCCTAAAAGAAAATATCCTTATGACAGCCACAAGGTAGAGAACATCAGAGCAAAGATTTACAGCCAGGATGGTTGAAAAGTGTGGAGGTTTCTTGGCTGATTGGACATTACTCCAGAATCCAATCACAGAACAGAGCAATTGTATGAGGCAGAAGTGCCAGAACATTGGTTTTGTTTTGTTTTTTTTAAGACAAGTGTACTCTTTGGACATGAGACTTTTCAAAAGCAGCAATGGTAGTCCACAAATTATTCGTGTAATCATGCAAGGTGGGTAAAACATGCACTGCCTGAGAGCTTCATTGCCCAGTTCATCAGCTCATGTGAGCTCCAGGGCAATAAACATTGTCTGTGCCTTTGCTCCCCAAAGCAGCTGGCTCTGGGCAGCTGTTTTTGTGGAACAAAGAGATGAAGGGCCCACACATTATTTCAGGCTGCTGGGTGGATTTTGGGGTGGAAGGTGGGCTGATCAGCACATTTATGGTGTGTCATGTGTGGGAAGAGTGGGGTCAGAAATCTGTACTTTGGACCAGGCAGCTCTGGGTTCCAAAGGCAGGGATGGCACAGAAGGTCTCACCATCTGATGTCACGTGCGGTTGCTTCCCCCTGTCCCCACAGCAGCTTCTGCCACCTGCACCCCTATTATTGCCATGGCCCATGCCTTCTACCCCCTCCTGGGTTAAGTGATGGGGTGGGTGGCCTCTCCAGGGAGACGCCTGAACCCAGGTGCTGTGCTTTGAGGCCTCCTTCCAAGCCGAGACATTGTGAGGTGGTCTTGGAGGCTGCTCATGGGACCTCTCACTGTAGGAGAGAGAGCAAACTCAGGTGGGACTCCCTTCCAGAAAGCCATGTCTGCCTTCCTCTGTGGCTGATGCAGCCCTCCGGAGAGGCTGCTCACACGATCCCTCTCTTTGGGAGAGTCCCCCGAGTGAGAGGTCGGATGGCCAGTCCTTCCAGAGATCCCACCAATCGATCTCGCTCTGAGATAGCTCTTGCCCTGCCTCATCACCTGGGAGCAGCTTCTCCCCTCCTGCCCGCCTTCAAGGAGCCCTGCTCACCACTTGCCTGCTGTGGCATCTGCAGGGCCGGCTCAAGAGGGGTCCCTGCTTGTGTGGGGAGGTGGCGAGATTTGCTGCCTCTCCTGATCCACCACCCAGGGCAGGATTCTGCTGCCTCGCAGGAGGGCCAGCCCTGCTCAGAGGCATCATTGCTAACTGCAGGTTGCTCTGCACAAGTTATCCGATACTCCCAGATCCTCTCTGGCAGCAGAAAATGTCGTTTCCTCACTGGGAGTCTCCGCACCTGACACAGGGAGAAAACACAAATGGCAAAACCAATAAACCTACAATGTAATTAGATCTGCAGGTGAGGTGAAATTGGGTGATAAATTAAAGGGGTCTACTGGAAGTGTCTCTAGGGGATATTGATCAGCTTCAGGTGATCTAAAAATGTCCAGAGGGGGAATTTATTAATTAGGCACTGACATCCAATTCCCTCTTTCCATTCCACTCCAGCCCTAAGCTTTTTGTTTACTTGTACCTTGGACAAAGGCAGTGGGTAAATTCCTTTAACCTTCCCTCTTTGTCTATGTCAAAGGAGCAGTGAAGTGGAAAGCCTGGGAAAGCACATGAGCTGCGGGAGAGCACCCCTTGCCCTTGCCCCCCAAAGGGAGCGCCTCGTTCCCCTCGCACCCTGCATCCTTAGCACTATCAACCGTGTGGGCAAACGTCTCCTACAACATGCTCTCTCTCACTGGCAATACTCTCCCCACAAATAGGCCTATTTAGGGTTCTGTGGGAAATGAACCCACAGCAGTTTCCATAGATTAATTCTCACTGTGATGGTAAGCCTGGACTTCAGACCACGTGAGGCTAAGCTGAAAGACCATTTTGGCCTGAGTGAAAATTAGGTATCATGTAGAAAGGTTACCATTCATCTCTCTCTGTGTCATGTTAATTTCCATGTATAGTAGCTTGGATCCAGAATCCAACTGCAGATTAGGACTCTCACAGCTGGATGTTCCTCCATACCAAAATCAAGAAATAAATGCTGTGTTAGATCCAGAATCATTGCTCTGCATCCAGCCCTTTCCCCTGCATCTTCCCCATCCCCATGTCCTCCAAATCTTTCCCGAGGGTATGTGTGGGGAGAGGAGAGGACATGGAAGCATCAGTGGAGGCTGGTGACTCCAGTGTCAGCAGATCTCCTTAACCACTCAAGATTTCACTCTGAACTTTAAAGGGGCTAGCCACAGCGCTGAACCATATCCACAAAGTAGATCCGGCAGCATGGATCGCTCCTTTAAAGTTCAGAATAAAACCTGGAGTGGATGAGGAGATCTGCTGGCATTGGAGCAGTCAGCTTCCATGAGGAATTTTTTTTCTGACAATTTGGTGGCACAGCCCTCACCCAGGTTGGCCACTCCTCTAAAAATTAAGCTCCTGTGTTGTTAGCAGCAGAAGGAAACAGGTACCTCTTCGCAAGGTATCCCAGGAATCTTCAGTGGTTTGCCTTCAGTTACACCCTGTACATCACAACAGTGCCATTGGCCTTCTCCCTCCCTCCCTCCCTCCCTGTGTGCGCGTGCGCGCGTGTGTGTGTGTGTAATTTCAAAAAATGCATTATGCATGTGCAACGTTTTATTAGCAAAGGAGATGGTGAGCTATTTTGGCATATAGTTTAAATATCATTTTAATGCCTCAACCACACTTAATTCTGGGATAGAGCATGGCCTCTTGCTACAGTCCTATTATACTTAGGCTGTTTAACCGACATTGACACCCACAGCATTTAGCCGATCTCACACTATGCAGGATTTTGTTGTTGTTTTGTTGTTCCTCTGCCTGATGGTGACCCTGTGAGTGAAAGCCCTCCAAGTCATCCTTTCCATGACAGCCCTGCTCAGCTCTGCAAATTCAAGGCTGTGGCTTCCTTGATGGAGTCAATCCATCTCATATTTGGTCTTCCTTTTCTTCCTCTGCCTTGAACTTTCTTCTTCTGCTTTCTTCTGCAGGATTTTATCTCATGATTATTGCCACAAAGTCTGATGGTAGATAAAGCCATCTCTCTGCCCTCACCTGCTTCCATTAAATAGAAAACCAACAAAACATCATGAAGCTTTTTCCTGAGATTTATCTTGGATGTCTAGTTAGCCAAAGGGCCTGGTGGTTTCCCTAGGTGATTTATGTATCTTTTCACAGGTCCTTAAAATTACTCTGTTCCTTTTAGCTGTCAACAACTTGATGCACGGAGGAAAAGTATGAACAAGTGAAAAGTGCTAAGATGCTCAAAGCTTCTATGAAACTGGAAGTACTGCTGTCCAAGAATATTCAAGTGGATTTAAGTGGTGCATGGGCACAATCAAGTGCACACAAACATTACCTTCCTTTAAGTAAGAATGGAGGCAATTATATGCTTATTATAAGCAAATGTTTTGTATTTCTTTATACTGTTTTTGATATTTGATTTTTTTTGTTTTGGTTCCTGCTTTTGCAGATCCCAGGACTGTGCACCAATATAGAGGCTGTCTAATTCAACTTGGGGCCAAGCTGAGATTTGGAAATCAAAAGTCTCATGCCTCCCAATGATTTCTAACATTCAAAACCAACAAATCATTATGTATATTGCAGCAGGATTGGGCAACAGTTGCTGTAAGAGACCCTTCTGGAGAGACAAATCTTCCCAAATTTCAGACAAATAGTTGCAGGATGCCTTTGTGCGCCTTTAAAGTTTATTTTTTTATAAAAGCTTGGTTGGATGCGAAAGATTCTATAACTTTGTAGATCTTTGCAGAAGTCAACAAAACTTGCAGGCCTGGTTGCCCATTCTATGGAGAGAAAGCCTGAGAAATTCCTCTCTTCCTCCCTCTTTTCCTCTCTGGAAGAAGCACAGTCCGTTGCAGGGTACAGAACAGCATGAATCAAAGTAATGAGCTCTTTGAGATGTGAGAGAAGCATCTGCCCATGTTAAGAGCTGAGTCCAAATGGAAACTTCCCTTCCTTCCTTCCTTCCCCTCCACAAAAGGTTCTGGCTCTACTCTGAGCCTGGCTGTTGCTGCTTGAGGGTCAGACAGAGAAGAGCTGGACACGTCTTAATTGGTCTGCTCGCCTTGCCTGTCATCTTCTCACAAGGTCAAGGAACACCACCTCACTCTCCCTACCCCCAGTTCTGAAATGTCATCTTCCTTCTCCAAGGCAGACCAGTTCCCATGCTCTGTCTAACAATCTTCACCAGGTAACCCCAAAACTGCAAAGGCACCTGCCCACCTCTGCCCTTCCACCTCCTCCTCTGTATCAGATGAACCGGTCTGAGCAGACTATACCATGTGATTTCTGGGCCATCTCTCTACAGGTGTGCAGTTTCCATGAAATCATGGTAGAGGTGCCTCTTGGTAAGAAAGCTGCTAAATTACAAAGGCTAGATGCAGGGATTTTGAGCTAGATTATCAAATTTGAATTTGGCGTGGGAAAGGTGCTGTAAGGTCTTTATCCCAGTCTTGCAGTCATGTAGGCAAGTCGCTTGACAACATTGTGGGAGACAGACTAACATGCAATCATACTTGAGACAACTCCTAGGGGAAGGATCCAGGTGGGAATGACTGCATTGGATAGGAAAAAGGAGGATTCCAGAGGAGCATTGGAAAATTGTGATGAGGTTTACGACACAATGTGTTTGAACAAGAATTGGGAGAAGGAAAGATTAAGTAGTGCATAAACACATACACATGATCTCTCCTACTTCTTTAAAGAATTCCAGCTGAGTTGTGGCAAAACTAGCATAGCAAAGACAAAAGCAAAGCATTGCTCTCTCCTCAAATGCACTGTGATTGAAGAACCCCAGTTTGCTGCGATCTTGAAGGTCGATCTGCCAGTCACTCAGCTGTTTTCCCTCCCTACACTTCATTTGCAAGTGCATTCCATGTATGGACACACAAAAGCAAAGCCATGGTGGTGGTGTGGTTGCCCTCTGCCTCACTGCAGCGTCTCAGTCTTTAAGAAAGCCAAGATTCAGTTCAGGCTGCTTGGGAGGGAATCCTGCCTTACCCCAAAAGGCCAACACATCTCTCCAAAGTGGCCTGCCTCAGCTCTGGATTTGGCCGGATCTAGCACTCCTCCTTATGAGGTTGCTCAGAAATCATGAAGTCTGGACACTTACAGCCCTGTCCAGAACAGGTTTACTCAGAAAGGAGTCTCCCTTCTCCATGTACAACCTGACCCAGGCTCCAGCTATGCTTAACCATCAAACATCCAGGATTGAGCAGGAAATACAGATTCACAGCTTTGCCTCCAATGCCAGCATGAGCAGGCAGGCAGACAAGCATTCCACATAAAATGGAAGGCCCACATCAGCACCTTGGCCAGTGAACGATGGGAGCCCAAGACAAGGTTCTTTGTGGAACCAGTAGAACCTCTGCCAGAAGGCCAGTAAACTGGGCCGTTGCTCCAACGTTGTGGACTAGCACCTACAGAGGGCTGAAATAGTCCTGTGGACTGTATCTATGTTCCTCGCACAGCTCTTCCTGAGAGAAGACCTCAGTTCTTGACAGGTGTGCTCTGGTGGAGATGGGAACTGCTACGCCTCTGGGTCTGCAGGTGTGTGTGTGTGAAGCGGTGCCCCCAGCACTGAGAAGTCACTGGTGTCTGAAAATACGTGTAAGGAAACCTTCTCAGGAATAGGGCACGGATGCAACGGAATCCCTTGCTTCCCACCCTCACTGTCTCTTGTGAAAGCAGAGAGCCTGCCCCCTCCTGAGATGATCCAGCCAGAAGGTTCCCCACTGCCCAGATCGCAGGGCTCTTCTGCTGACGTGAAGGTGCTGTGGCCTGGGCCAGAAGCCGTGACTGCTGCACGCTAGGCAACTGTTGCCTCACAGCAGTGTGGCTACTGGCCCATGTGCTTCTTTCCCATATTTCTCTGGGGGAAATGGAGAGGATATTATCAGCACTACTGCTCGATACTGGTTTTATACTTGTTGAACTGCAATGACTCCCCTGCCCAGTTATCTTGGGAAGTATAGAGTCTGGTTAGGGATTTGTAAGCACCCCTCACAAAACTACAGGTTCCAAGATTCTCTGGGCAGAGGGTATATATGTTTCAGCGGTATACTTGTGTAGTTAGGCTATGCCTAAAACATAACCTGGAGAGGTATTACCCTTCTATGTGGTCTCTGTTCATGTTCCCCAAACCAAGGGTAACCCTCGTCTGGGAGCAATCCTGCACTGACTTCAGCCAGAGTGAATAGCCCTCAGAATGGGCGGGCCCAGCTACCAAGACCCAAAACTTTGCCTTCAACATCATTCTTCCTCCATGTGCTCTCAGCCAAACTTCTGCTTTAACAAAAGGGCCAAGGCTGCCCCTTATGACAGCAAACTGTCCATCCACACCAACGCAAAACCTGTAATGCTGCTCCTCCAACAAGAAATCTTGCACTGGATACTAAATTACTTTACAGGGTTTGCGGTATACTTTGGATTACAAAATTACTTTCCAATGAAAGCATTTTTGGTGGGGGACAAGTTAGAGTACAATCCTATGCATATTTTTTTCTGTCGAAGCAAGCACAGCATTGCACCCTTAGCCAATGAAGGGAAGATCCACACCAGCCGTGGCAGCCTCCCTGCTCTAGAAACCAAACATGGCTTCTCGTTTCCTCTGACCTTTAACAAACTAATTCTGGGAACTGTCGTTCTGTTCAAGTCAGTCTTGCTTTCACAGAGCAAGGCCTGCCAGGGTTGAGCAGGGGGTCAGAAACAGGGCCTGGGAGCAGCACTGTCAGGTGAAAAGGAGCAAGCATCACTGCAGCCTCACACACTGACAGCCCTTCATTCCTTTTGCGCAATCTGCCTGCACAATCTGCCAACTCCACCAGGCATTCCGAAGGCAAACCATTCCATTAAGTGAGCGAGGTGTTATTGGGGAGCAAATGGCAGGCGATTTTCTCAATACCAAGGTAGCAACTGGACACTCATCTTTGGCCACCCGCCTCTTGTCCAGGGCAGCTGCAGTGGCAAACAGAGGCCGAGAGGCACCACGCTACGGCTGTCTTCCACTTCACACACGTACGGAAACACGCAAACGCCTACTGATTGCTTTTTGCATGCATGCCCAGTGAGGCAGCTAGGGCTGAAGTCCAGCCCCGACATCCCAAACAGAAAACAAAAAAAGGCCATCCAGAGAGCAGGAGCAGCAAGGAACTCCAGTGGTGGAGGCATGTTGAGTCCCACTGGGGTTATCCTGGTGACTACACCATGCTTTCTTATTTTTATTTTTATTCTACCCACCAGGGGTAGGGTCCATGCAGCAGGTCAGATGCATGTGATCACAGGTGCTGATGCTATTATTTTTAGTTTTCAAATATGTTCTCCCTTTTAAACAAAATGAAGCTTATTCCCAAGTAAATAAGTTTAGTAGAAGAGCAGAAGAGGCAAACGCAGTTTAATTCGTATAAAAGTGTTATGATTTGCAAATCTTAAATGCAATCTTTAAAATGCAAAACTACACCTGCTTGGGGGTGGGGGTTTCTCATCAGTGTTGGCTCCAGGTCTTAAAAAAGCAAATCTTTCACATCTCAGGAATACAGCTGCAGTTCTAAAAACGTGGGATGCAGAGGTGGGGAGGGAGGGGAAGAGCAATTTTAGTGGCATTCTTCACAGTTGAAGTAATGCACATGGCTGTCTGAAGTCCCTCCCCCCACACCACCACCACCAATAAGACCATTAAGGACACGATCCTGCGCACGGTTAAACAGAAGAAAGACCTGCCATCCCTAGCATAGCTGGCCGGGGAGCGGGTGGGGTCGAAACATGCAGAGGAAGCCGCCTTCAGGCCCAGCGATGACCTCCCTGCCCCAGGACACATGTGCCTTCACTTAGTCCACGTCACCTTTTTTGCTCCACCTCTTGGTGACAACAACAGCACCCGAGGAGGAGGCGGCAGGCAACTGGAGCACGTAGAAGCTGCTGGACACATGGCCAGCATATGGCTCCTTCCTTCTTTCCTTCCTGGCATCCTCTTAAATCACTCTCGCTTCATTACAAGAGAGAACTCTGTTTTCCCAAGGCTTATTGAGGACAACTAATCTGTAACCTAACCTCTCCTTCCAAGTCCCCCTACAAGCAACCTTTCCACCGCTTTCCCCTTCAATTAACATGCCCTCCCCACCAAGGTCAGGGAGTCTGCTCCTCTTGGCCTTTCTGTTCTGCTGCTCTTGATGAGTAGAATAATAAAGAAGGCTAGGGAAATCCATTTTCATTTCTCTTCCAAAAGAAAACAAGGCAAGAAGACACAATGAACCATCACGTCCAAGTTCATCACAATGAACCATCACTTCCAACTTCAGAGATGTTTTTTATTGGTCTCAGGGGGCTGCAGGAAAGTTGGGAAGAGATGGGAAATAGTCCTTCTAGGAGCTTCCTTAAGGGAACCCATCTTGGGATCTGAGCCATTGTGTGGCAGGGGACTGCTACAATGCTAATAATACCCCAAAGAGAATATAAGCCTTCAAATATTCTGCCGTGATGTGGAGAGGAAGTACAATGAAAGATTTTCCAGATGAAGTAAATTGTTTGCTTGCCAAATGGTCCTTGAAATGTAACATGAGGTAATGGAAAAGGGGAAGAGTTATTCCATTGTGTGGAACAGGGTTAGGGTTGATTCCTGCTTCCACTCTAGTTTAGTCTCCTTCTTGAGGCTGCCTGATGCTTTCCTTGTGTTCAGTCGCATCTTGTCAGTAGTCCCACAATATTACTGCCATTAAAAACAGAATCTAAAAAGTCTCGCAGTGAACTTGAGAATGCATCCATGTGCTGTACGCTCAGCATACGACAAAAGGGTGTCAGGGAGAGAAACAGTTCTCCTGGCTTTTGCCCAAGACAAGAAACCAAGCTTAAGCCTGGGCCTTGGCTAACATGCTTTAGAAGGCCCAGGTGGCTCTTCTCTCCTCGGGAAAGATTTGAAGAGCAGAACAGAGATGGATCTCTCTCCGGACCCCTTTCTCCCTCTCCATCTCAAGTCTTGAGTCCATCTCAGTGGAAGACTGCTAGACAAGTGGAGAACACGCTTACTCGTGTGCAGAGGCTGAACAGAAACAGCATTGCAGCTCTTCTGAGCTGGGAAACAGCAGTGCCCCGCAGAAAGCAAGGCAAAGGGTATGGGTGAAGATGGAAGTAGGTCACTTTATGACTTGCTTCATGGGGTCCCCAAAGCCTGAATGATAAGATTCCTCTCTGAAGACTGTGCACCTATAAAATATGATTTATGAAAATTTGTTCTTGGGATGAGTAGGAAGCACTGGGCATCCTTGATGCATCAATAGCTGATCTTTTAAAAAGCTATTTACATTTCATGTACTCTGGAGTGCCTAAACTACAGCACTTTAATAAAGCTATTTAATAGGCATGAATCATGAAGGCCAAACTCAGAAAAAAAGAGCAAGTGGGGTGAATTTTTACTCCACTTGATGATTACATGAGTGTATTTATTATTTTTTGTATTTTATTTATTTGATGCATTTTTTGTATTTTATATGGGATTTTAATGATTGTAAGCCGCCCCGAGGCTCATGCAATGGGACGGCATATAAGTTGTTTAAATAAATAAATAAATAAATTTATATCCCATTTTTCTTCCTTTAAGTGACTCAAGGCTTACAAAATACTCCTCCTCTTCTCAATCTTATCCTCACAACAACCCTGTGAGGAAGGTCAGGCTGAGAGCCAAGGACTGGCCCCAAGTCACTCAATGGGACCAGAACTCAGCTTTCTTGAATGCCTGTCTGACACTACAGCATACTGGCTTTCTGAATTGCTGGCCTAATCTCCTGGAAGGTTTCCTTTCAGGCCAAATGTAGGCATTGCCTTATAAATGTTATTTGAACTGCACTACCATTCCAAAATCTATTCCAAATACAAACTCTGATTTCTGCCTCAGATTCTGCATTTCTCTGTTTGTTCTCTCTCTAGTCTTCCACATCATACAAGCTGTCTAAAAATTCTTGCCTCACTTACCTTCATCACAACCCTGCAAGGCAGGTTGGGCTGAAAGATGGGCCAACTAGTGGGTTGTAATGTGTGAGAAATCCACTTGGGGATAGGAATTCATCCAATTTCCTTAGTTTAGCTCTCTGGAATTCAGCCCCTTTCTTTCTGCCCAAAACCCGACCAGTGCAGAGCATTTGCATAAGTCTTTGGCAGGAAGCAAGTCCAACTTCTGCAAGACCAGCTTGTGCACGCACCTCACACTGCCTGTGTGCCAGTACACCCACTGTGCAAGCGGAGTTGTGCTTCCACACATGACTTGCAGGCACTGCATACTTAGCAGGAGAGTAATAAGACGCCCGCAATCATTCCTGAGTGTTTGTAGGCTTGAATGCAGACCGGCTTCTTTCCCAGGCCAAGGCCAAGCACAGGAACTGACAAGGACAAGGGAGCCAGATTCCCAGAGGATCCTTGCTTCACTCCCAGGAAGCTCCATGCCTTACCTGGCATCCGGATCTCCTGGGTCAAAAGGCAACTCCCTTATGCATACAAATCAGCATGCAAGGCAAAACTAGTTTTTGAAAGTAAGGTTTGGAAACCTCAGATGATGAAGAGAACAAAAAAGGGGGAACCCAGGGAGGTAGATGCAATTTAGCATACTGAATTGCAACTCTTTGCATATTTCTGCAGAACAGACTTGCTCAGCCCAAAGTGCATATAAGGGAGCAGGGAAAGGTGTGGGAGGCCAGGATATACACAGTGTTAAATGCATGGAAACATTGAATGCATTTTTAAAAATAAAATAAAAAGAAGGTAAGCAGGACTGGGGCCATGCCTGAGCAGAGGGAAGGGTTCCTGTTCAAATTCCTTTATGCTGAAACTGCTGTTAGCCTGGGAGGGTCCACTGATTTTGAAAGATTTGGGGAATATGCACTCGAGGAGTATGGCAAAGACGTGGATGCCTGCCATTAATTCCAGTAATTCCACAAATTGATCGGCCACAGACAATTCTTGTCTCTGCATATCCCTGCTGCCAAAATTCACTTACCAAATCTCTATATATCAAGCAGTTGTTAAAGACACAAGAGCCTTGTAGCTCGAAAAAAGTTGATGACACTCCTCTGGCCAGCTCTTGAATTAAGTTTTAATTTTGTTATGTGATTATCAGAGTCATTACCATTGGATGGCTGGTGACACAGTCAGGCGGAGGTTCTGTTGGTGGGTGATTCGAGCTCCTGGGTAGGGGCCTTGGGCCTTGCCCTGGACGGGGTTGCACTCCCTCTAAAGGACAGGGTCCTTGGAAGTCCAAGTGATGGCGGTGGCGGGGAGCGCTTTCCTCCAGGTTCGGCTAATCCGTCAGCTGCGTCCCTACCTGGAGGAAGATTGCCTAGCGACAGTGACACATGCATTGGTTACTTCCCGGTTGGATTTCTGTAACGCACTTTATGTGGGGCTGCCCTTGAAGACAGTCTGGATACTTCAGATTGTTCAAAACAGAGCTGCCAGGATGCTGTCGGGGACTGGGTGTTATTCTCATGTAACCCCAGTTTTCTATCAGCTCCATTGGCTTCCCATTGAAGTCCGGGCTCAATTCAAGGTGCTGGCTTGGGACCAGGATACCTAAAGGAACCCCTTTTTCCCTATTTGTCCTCCCGCCCCAAGATTGGCAACAGAAGTCCTCCTCTGGGAACCCTCTTTGAAAGATCTTATGAGACAGAGTACCTGGAGGAGGGCCTTCTCTGTGGTGGCGCCCCGACTATGGAATGCGCTCCCCAGAGAGGTCTGCCTGGCACCGTCATTATATGTTTATATATAAGGCTTATATGTTTATATATAAGGTTTATATATAAGACCTTTTTATTTAATCAATATTTTAATTTGTTTTAATATTGTATTTTATTGTTGTATTTTATTAACTTGCAGCCAGAGTGGGTCAATTTACTTATGTTGTAAGCCGTCCAGAGATGTAATTGGATGGCATACAAATTTTATAAAAAAGCAAACAAACAAACAAACAATGCAACAAAAGCAGTAATCGACCGCCGCAGCCAATTCACCTCCATGCTGGTGAGGGCCGCTGTGGTGGGTGGTCACAGTGCTGGACTGGGGACCTGGCAGAGCTGAGTTGTTGGGGCCAGTCACGCACTCTCAGCCCAAGCTACCTCACAGGGCTGCTGTTGTCATGAGGATAAAATGGAGCTATGTAAGTCGTCTTGATTTCCCCACAAGAGGAAAAAGGTGGGGCATAAATGCAACGCAATGCTGGTATCAGGCTGGTTGCCATTTTGGGCTCCTGCTGCCATTCACCACCACCGCACACTTTCAACATGGTGTGTTTTCAGCTTTTTAAACCTGCCATTCCCAAATGTGCTACCATTCCAGCAAAGACATGTACCTCACAAGCATGGACCTCAGTCTTACTAATCCCTTGCACAGCACAGGAATGTATTTGTAGAAGTCCAGAATCAAACTCTGCAGTGGGCACTTTGCTATTCCTATACCTGCCATGTTTGAAGCTCTCTTTCCCACACTGAGAGTGCATCCCTCTGTACCAGGGCTCCACAATGCACGAAAGGACAGGCCGAGTGCAGATTTCACACAGTCGAGCCAAAGAAGGGATTCCATTAGGTGCTGCCTATTCTGTTACAGTGCAGCCGGGATCCAAATGTTCCAGCTGCTGGCCTCAAAGACGACCATGTCCTCTGTGTTCCCCCGATGGTTTAGCCTTGCACCCCTTCCTGTGCCTCAGCCCTGACCCCCCCCCCCTTGTTGTCTGGAAAGGCCTTCCTCCTCTCCTTCATCCATAAAATGGTTGATTTAACCTTGACGGCTGCTTATTGACTGCATCGCTCTGTCGTAGCTGCAAGAGCGAAATTGTTTTCCATTGTCCATGAACCGAATGGGGCAAGGCTCTGAGCATAGGTCTGGAATCATACTTTTAATTTAGACGGCTTGTGATCAAAGTGCAACATGTAACAAAAAAGCAGACACTGACACAAAGACACTTCTTTCCCAACATGCTATCTACTGCCCTGGCTCCTGGAGATGATATGAACCTGTCAGATCCCGCACAAATGCATCAACTTTTGTTTTTCTTCACAGACGGGGGATGTAGCACCTGGGCTTGTAACACAATTTGTGCTTGTCGACTGGATGCGGCACCCAGCAAAAAATAAAAGGTTCTTCGGAGGAGAAAGAGATGGACAAATAACTAGGGGAGTGGGAAGGGAAGAACAATCAACTCTATTTTACTAGAATCCTTCTTTTATTATCCAAGCTCCCCCTACCATGGTATTTTAGGATGGCCATCTGTCCCAGATATGCTGGGGGCGGGGGGCTTGCTCTGCCATTGCTAGTTTGTATATCTCCAGAAATGTACATTCATGTAAATCAATGCAAATTTGGAACAGCTGATTGCTTAGCATTGTGTCTTAAACAACAACAAAAATCAGCTACAAGGCAGTTTTGGATGCCAGAATCCCACAGATTAGCCTTAACTCTTTGTCTGTGCTGCAACCTCTTAGCCAATTGCTAGTGCATGTTAGTCCTTGACCTGCAGTTGGGATGCAGCCCCCTGCTATGCCGCCTAACATGTGCATGCATGCATGCGCACACATACATGCGCAGCAGGTTCCTTCATGGAATCATCGGAATGGTGGTTTAGGAAGTTGCTGAGAATTTTTTTCAGCCCCCTGTTATCCTTTCTCGTTGCACAACTGTAATTTCAGGGTTTCTTGGAGGAAGGGGGAAGTCAACAGCTTAGCACCTCTTTGGCCTTGTAGAGTCCAAGGGTTCCTCCAGTCTGAGGGGAACAAAGGATCTTAGACAGCTCTTGTTCTCCTTACTGTGGAAAGGCCCTGTGGAAAGACAAAAGGACAGAAGAAAGATGGAAGATTATGCCATATGGTTTGCCATAAAATTCTGTGGATGAGGCATCGTGAGGGGACATGCAACGCTATGGTTGCTGGACAGCAGCTAGACAGCCCTACTATGGGGCGTGCCATCTTCCACCCTGTGGACTCACTCCAAGGAGCACGGACTCTGAGCTCAGAGTGCTCCTCCCAACCTGACCACTGACGTGGAAAAAGCCATGCTGGCTGCTCCTTGTGGGCTTCCCAGAGGGCGAGGAGGGCATGAGGCTGGTGGCACTGCTGTGCAACAAGGCATTCAGGTGACACCTTGGCCTCCTCCATGCCATGAGCCATGAAAGCCGGAATACAAGCATTTTCAGGGTAGGAAGGCCACAAAGGTACCCTTTGCTCAACTCCTCTCCTGCTCTGCATAGGATGCCTGTGATCAGCTGCGTTTGGAGGATCACAGCCATCCGGGCTGGACTGCATCCTACTTGTAGACGCCTTATCTGGAAACTTCACTAGACCCACCCCTCAGCTCCAAAGAGACTACTCAAACAAAGTGACAGCTAATGGCACTGCTACACACTTGCCCTCCCTTCCAGACATGCCTTTTATTTAAAACATATTCTATATGAATTATTTTACAGAGTTTCTCAGTGCATTGAGTTATTATGTCAGTAACAAAAATATACACATTTCAGATTCTGAAACAGTAATTTCCTCAATCCAGAGAGTTGTTTGTTTGTTTGTAGCATTTATATACCATTTGATTAGCATAAAGCTCTCAAAATCGTTTACACAATATACTTCTTAGTCCATATTAAGACACAGAAAGACAAACATCATATCCACTCCTAGTACTTGTTTCTATTAATTCTACCTCATCAGTTCCAGAAAGCAGTCTTACAGGCAGTTATTTCCCTCCTCTTCCAATACTGAAAACATTTGTCAATTCCATTTCATAATTTCTCACAAGTGATACTAAGAATAACTCTCAGTTTGGAATGTGTCACTTGTGAATCTTGTTAATGAGAGACAGAAAGTGGAAGAGTGCCATTTAAGCATTAAATGCGCAAGCTAAATCAACATCATATAAAATCCATTTTTCAGCCCACTCTTAAACATGTTGACTCAAAAGTGCCTTCTTAATGGGCTCGAAACTCCCAGCACAGCGAGCTCCAGCTCGTACACTCGCGTGTGGGCTGGGAGCCACTGCCACATGGCCTCTTCCCCGTCACTCTGGCAGTACAGAGAGGCCACACCGTGGCGGCTGAGTCTTTGGTTCCGGGTGTTGTCGCACTTATGCTGTGCTCATAAAGATGCTACGAAGGAACCAGAAACCTGCGAGCCGTGCAGGTTTCAGGCAGAACAGCAGCCCAGGCTAGTGACGAAGAACCATATGCAGAGTGGCCGGAGGACAGGATCCCACCATGGCAGAAGCAGAAATGCATGAACACAGCAGCTGACTCACAGGGCTGCACAACGCTGCTTCTGGACACAGTCATGGTCCTGTAGACTCCACCATTGCCACAATCACAAATTATGTGTTTTTTGGATCTGTGGCAGTTGGGCAACCTGACGGTGACAGATGAGCCACAAGCCACAGCAGTTCTATTACTGATGGAGAAACAGGCCGTCTGCTCTCATATGGGACAAGGATGCTAACAGGGCAGGGGAAGGCCTGGCTTACACCCCACAGAAGTTTGTCAGAGAACATCTTTGCCCACGTTGGGGTCAAGAGGTTGACCATGCCTGTCATATGGAAAACATCTTCCTTCATCTGTATTTCCAGAATTCTATATTCGGGCATTATGAAGCAACACTTCCACAAATTTATTACATGCGGACCGTGTGTGTGTGCGTGCGCGGGATGAGCAGCGCTGTCCAGTGGAGCTGGAGTCCAACGAGCACCAGAATGTTCTTTTCTCCCCAGTGCAGCTCTCTGATCACAGCACTTTCCTTTAGCATTTCCACTTTCCCCACCACTGCCCAGAAAGGTCAAAGTAAATCAGCAGCAGTAGGAGGCCGGGGACGGCAGAACATAGTCTCAGCTGGGTGCCAATTAGCAAGAAATGCAATCGCCAGTGTGCCAAAAGTTATGGAGGGAGTGTGGCTTCACTCTGTAACATCTCTAGGATGAGAGGGAGGCAAGTGATAGGACTAGGATGGCCAGGTGTCCTACTTTACAGAGGACAGTCCTCCAGTTCGGAGAGCCTGCGGAGGACAATGCCTTGGAGGACTGCAATGACAAAAGAACTGCGGGAAGGGAGCAGGGCTTGGGGATGCCCATCAAAAGGTAGCATCTGGAAAACAGTCTGAGTAGAGCCACCTGCCCACTGTCTTCTCCACGGTGGTGAGATGTTGTGTATGTCTATCTCAATAAATTAGTTCTAAATGAGTACCTATATTTATAAATGTGCTTACAGAAATGGTATACAGATGGATGCCCTCTTTCACCTTCCTTTCTGATAATCTATTTCTTCTGTTTTGACAACATATTCATCCTAGGTAGGATGGGATGGCTAGATCCGACAGTGGCATGACAGGCATAAATGGCCCAGATGGCCAATCCATGTATGACAGTGGGATGTGCCACCAGAAAAATGTCAGCTCACCAAGGTTCACTGAATTCCATCCTGACACTCTTTCTGAAGAATCAGACTGTAAGCAGAATTTTTTGCTTTTCTCACGGAAACCCATGAGAAATGCATATTTTTCAAATGTATGCATCAGTTGAGTGTCTCTTTCAAATGCACACATTCTTCCCCCACTGATTAAAACTTATTTGTGTCCATGTTTCAAAAGTACGCATTGCTTCATGCACATTTTTCAAGCACATACATTTTGACAAACACATTTTGGGGTCCAAAAATTATACTGTTAGGACAGAAATGTATGGGATTGCAGATTGTGTCTGAGTTGTATGCTCAGTTTAGATGCTGTGAACTGGTTAAATCCTGATCAAAAATGAGCTGGCATATTCTGTGCATGCCTAAATGAGACCAGTTGTTGTCAGATTTATAGGGGAAATCAAAACCATTCTAAATGCAGAGTAATAAGTAATGTGATGCCTAGACAGGCTATAACATTCCCTGGGCAGGCAAATTATTCACCAGGAGCACTTTGGCTTTGTCAGGAATTTGGTTCAGTCCTGGGGACCATCAAAATCCTCCAGATCCAGCAGCATGAACCTGGCAGATGTACAGTGCCTCTAAGCAAACTCCTCCCATTCAGTTGCTTCTTGAAAGAAGTACTCTGCTTGCTGAAATAAGAGGTTTTCTGTGTTTTTTAAATTTCTGGCAGACTTAAAAAGCTATGGGAGAAGACAAGTGACCACATCTGTGCCACAAGGGACAATGTTATGCAGTGGCTTTACATGAGGCGATATCTGGCTGCAGAGAACATATCAACTAACACTCCTCTCAATATTCCTTAGCATATTTCTCTTCTCTGAGATTAGTAGTTGGCCCAGCAGAACTTGCCTCTGTTTGGCCAGACGAGGGAATGCCTTTAGAGCTGCTCCTTGGAACAGCATGATGATCTTTGAGCATAATCTCAGACTCTGTGCAATAAAGAGAGCCTCTTCCCTGATCTTTTAACATTTCAGCATTGCTAAATGTCAGACAGCGAGGAACTGCCATCTCCACTTAGTGTGGCAAGACTGACCAGGAGTGTTTCCACCTGAGCTCATCTTTCCCTACTCACAGCAGCTTAGGGGTTCTTCAGATGACCCCATAACTCGCCAGTTTTTCTTCTGTTTTTAAAGAGGCCTTTCTCTTTAGAGTGAGGAAAATGGGCTATTATTCCTGAAAGTAAAAGAGACGGTTTCCTACTTGTGTATTTGCTCTATTCCAGATAGCACAGTGCCTTCAAGGGGGTACATAGCAGAAACACAGGAAAGAAAAGCCTGCTTGTGTTGAGCTTGGAATTCTGTTCTGCGATCAAACCAAAAGTAGCCACAGGGACTAACAGTCTTGTGTATGAAAGCACAAGAAACTGGGAGGTCCCAGCCAGACTAAGAATTTGGCTGTATGACAGCCATTTCAAGGAAGCTCTAATAACCAGGAACTTTCTTGGAAGCTTGCTGAGGTCTCTTCTCAAACTGTAAGCAGCCCGTTTCCAGTATGACAGGCCATTATAGGAAGGTTATAACATTAAGAATCGATGCCTGGGGCTTCTTGTTTTCCATTTCCTTTCCCGTCCCCTTTTCCTTCCATGTTGCATCTTTTTAGGTTGCATGCAGGGACATTCTGGGGTCTATCAATCTGTAAGATGCTCTAGGAGTCTTTCTGGCTGAAGAGCAAGGTCTAAATGCTTTAAATAATATGAATAAATGTCCCCCTGCAATATAGGATGTTCATTGTATAAAAATCTTATACAGTTAAGGTCTTTCTATCTTTCTATCTGCAGTACAGGTGTTACTGAAGAGATTCCTCAATACATATATGATTATTTATCTCTAAGGTCAGCAGAGGGAGTCAGAACAAGGCTTTCATCCCCCACAGCTCCCAGTTTTCTTCTCACTTTGAGTTCTGGTAAGCTTACAGAAAATGGAATTTCTTCTTGAATATGGAAAAATGAGGTGGACAGAAAGGAGTTTCATTTACTAGTGCAACAGAAAAAAGGGATCAGTCTCCCCCACCTGATACCCTCCATACATGTTGGACTGGAACTACCAACATGCCTAAAAGAAACCCGGTGGCAAACCTTTCGTTCATGTTGAGAAAAAGCAGCCTCTGTTGGGTTTCTACCTGTCATGCTCCTATGGCACAAACCCTTTGCTGGGGGTTGGGAGTAGCAGCCATGCTCTCTTTGTAATGTTTAGATGGTGACTATCATCCTATATGAACTTACCTTAATGTAAGAGCCATTGGACCCATGGGACTTACTTCCTTGTTCATGTAACAAGAATTGCACCGAAAAACAGTGGTGATCCTCTGTGATGGCAACCCTAAAGCAAGACAAAATTATGCTTACGATAGCTAGGAAGGTGAGAGAAGTCTGAACTGGATTCAAATTTCTGTGGATGTAATCTGCAGATTTTAATCTACATCTTCCAAGTCACATAGATTCTGTGGACTTGCAGAACATTATTATTATTACTGTCCTGAAAGTATGTAAAATTAACCCTACAAACGCAAATGCTACTGTAAAATATTGTCATTCCATCGCTTTTATAGCCCACTTTTTTTTCTCTTGCAAAGAAGTCAAGATGGCTTCTGCGTACATAGTTCTCCTCCACGCTTTCTATACGCACAACCATATCCCTGTGATGTAGGTCACGACAAAAGTGAGTGTGGCCAAGAGTCACTTGGTAAGCTGCACAAGCCACTCAGCTGGAACCCAGATCTCTCAGGTCAGCATCCTGCCCACTGCACCGCACCTCACGGCAGGTTATATCTGCTATCACGCATAAGCCATCAAAAATACAGACAACGTTCTATGCATCTCTGGCCTCTCTCCAGACTCCATGGCAGGGTTTTTGTACACTCTGCTTACTGATTGTATAGAGCACTAAAAATATATCCAAAATGCCAGGAGTTCCATAAATAGCAATGGCTTTTGTGTGTACTTTTCTGAATTGGAGGGGGGGATTCTGATTATGTGAGTGAGTAGACAGTAGACAGAAAGGTGCCTGATAATCTGCAAAAAGCATATGGAACAGATTAAACAAAACCCATACTTCTCTAGGAATAGCTTTTACTCTTTATTTGATGCTGCATTTTGACCATTTGTGGGCACGTATCCTTCCCCACAGCTGATGCCAGCAAATGCACGGTCATTCCTATGCTGTGATTAATTACTCACATTATATACGGGAAGGGAGCTTCCCTGGGTCTCCAGGTGGGAAGTCGAGGAGAAATGTTTACTTTAAAGGTGAGCTGCAAATTAAAATTAATTAAGAGGGGGATTCAGGCTGGCATAAAAGAGCCCATGCAGTGAGCTGTATTTCACTTTTGCTGTTTGCAGAAAGGATGCGCTCATGCAGACCAATCGAACATGCAACTTAGTTTCATTTGTGTCTGTGTTTGCCATGGAAACATTACAGTGATCAAACTTAGGGTTGCCTAAAAAGCGTTCATACAGAAAACAAGTCCTATCAGGATGCTGGTGGGGGGATGCTGGGAGTGGTATGCCATTTTTCTGTCTAAATGTGCATAAAATTGTCCTCGAGCAGTTCCAGAAGCTTAGGTTTCCTTTTGCAAATAGAATAATGTTTTAGAAATGTGGGAAATGATAGTGCTGCCTAATGGAGTATGAAACAAGAAACTTCAGGTTCTACTCCCACGTCTTGTGCCGCCACTCACCTGACTGCTCGGGAAGAATCTCATCTCCTGTTTAGCTAGAAGGATCACCAGAGCAAGAACGGGCAACACGGATCCTGGAGCCCAGATTGGAGCCAAAATGGCTTATCTAGATTCTGCAGCAGTGCACACTGTTAGGAGGATATTTAAAGTCTGCAGACCCATGGGACTGTGGGATGTTTGCCCATCTCAACAGCACTGTATGCCTGACTTTGCTCTTCCGAGGCCAGTGTGAATCCAAGGGAAGATGTCACCAATGCAAACTAGGCCTTTGCATTCTGTTCTGAGTAGGTCCTGGATAGCCTCAAAGGACACACTTGCCCTGCAGGAAGGATGTGGATTCTCTGACCTGACCCAAAATCTGTGTACAAAGAGTCACCCTCCAGTTTTGGTGCTCAAGCAGACCATGCCTTACTTTTGCTTCTGCTTCGGTTTTGAGTCTTGGGAAAGCGCAGCATCCAGTCATTTGGATTTCCCTTGTCCAGCTTTTCTCCCACATGTATTATGAAAATGGTTTATGGGTCATCTGTGATTGATTAGACTCCAGAAGCGGAAGTGTTCACCTATCATTAGCAGCCACGTATTTGGTGAACTCTAGTTAGCACTGACACTGCAAATAAGCTCTGCCTTGGTGTAGCAGCACAGCCTGCAGTCCGGAAGGCCGTGCTAAGGCTGGCCTCAGGAGGTGTCATTGCCGTTCTGGGGCCGCCTTCACCAGCCTGGTATCCTCCTGATGTGCGTGGACTCCCACTTCCATAAGCTTCAGCCTGCATGGCCAAAGGCCAGGGATGATGGCAGCTGTACTATGAAACATCTGGAGGGCATCACACTGAGGAAGGCTAGCCTAGGTGTGTGCCAAGCTGCCCCTTGCATGGCTATTTGACTTTCAGAGGTTCCTGCAGCATCTCCTAAATATATGCACATATTTCTGCAAAACGCTGCAGTTCACTGTCAAAGGATTCAGTTGAGGGGGGTCGTTTTGGTGAAAATGTTCGCACAAAACCAAAGCTCACATTTTCTTAAAAGCTCTATGCCTGTTTACTCAGCATTTGCTGTGCTTTTTAAAGGGCAGAAATGACTAAATGGGAACTACTAAGTGATAACCATTTGTAAAAAACAAAAACAAAACCCAAGTTTTATCCAGTTCTCAACCAGAATTTGAACATTTCTGCAAACTAAGTCATGAACTATGGAGGCAATCATGTGGAACCCCCAAAGTGAGATGCTTTGAAATTCCAGGGCTACAAAGAGAACATCAAACTGATCTCATCATAACTGGGGTTTGCTTGTCCCTCCAAAACCCTTGGAACCATAAAATTATTCTGCTCCCACTGCTAACTTGCCAGGTTAGCACTTTGAACCCTGAAACTTCCAGACATTTCTAACAGAAAAGGCTCCCAGTGCTGTAAAAGCTTCCATGGGCATAAACTCTGGCCCCATGATTTTAACAGCACTTCAGCCCTGGACAAAATGGCCAATTGTGAGGGATTGTGGAAGTTGCGGCCTTCCAGATGTTTTGGCCTACAAGTAGCCTACATCTGGTGTAGTCCTTTCCTTTCCTTGCCAGCTCAGAATGATCTTTCGCATTCAAGAGAAAGACATGCTGGAAGAAACTATTTTAACTACTGCCTCAAAGGATAAGTATAATCTATGCAACATCCAATTATACAGTCATTCACACCTTGCCTTGGTCTATTATAGTTTCCCCAACTTAGTGTTTTCCAGATGTGTTGGACTACAATCAGTTTTGCTGGCTGAGGAAGATGCGAGCTGTATTCCAACACAACTACGGGGCACTGGGTTGGCAATATGGAGCTGGAAAGTGAAGACATTTTTCTGTTTTCAGAATATGCTCAAATCAGTTGGGTGACTCCCTACTTTTGAGTTTCAAGTGACAGGGTTACAATTTAGGCTGCAGCCACTCTGACAGTTAAACCTTCTCCTGTTGAATTCTTGCATGTCACACAGCTGCTAAAGGCATGAAAACACTGTCATTAAAAGAAAAACATGGCACTCCTACTTAAAAGTTGTGCCATGGTTTTTTCTGTGAAATTCCAAATGCATCTTGACACACTAGTTTCATATGCTGGGAATCCACTGTGGTTGCCTGTTGATGAGGGAAAAATACTCTGTACATCCTCAGGAGTACTTTGCAGAACATAAAGATCTTAGTTAATGTACAGTGAGAGATGCAGGGCACTGATGTAGTTTCCAGGAATGAGTCTTAGTGAATCTATACTGAAATTAAATCCTAGAAATCACTTTAAAGCACCCCTCTCAGATGCAGTTAAGGAATTCATCCTTTGTGGTTTCTATCCATGCTGAACCCAAGCAGATTTTAGATAGAGTCCAGTATCTTTTTATAAGCTCTAAGATTCACACACAACACAAAAGCAATAAGTAAAATATAACTCATTTATAAAAGAAAATTCAATTGCATCATCCATCTTAAGTAAAAACTCAATATTTCCCAATACAGGTCCTTTTGATTTGATGAATGAGGGAAATCATTCTTTCTACATTCCTGAGAATCTCTTATTTGTTAAGGCAGATGCCTTGTTTTTGTTCAAAGAAATGTTAGCACAGGGGCTGGAAATGTGCAGATATGAAGGAATAAAGAGAGAAAGAAGGCTAGATAACCAAAACGTCTCTGAGCTCCTACTCTTGTTTAGGGCCAAGTTTCAGATTCCTGTTCCTTCAGGAGAAATGAGTTTTCATTTTACCCTCTGTAATGATAAGGATATGCACACAGTATCTTGCAGACACCAGTGTACACACCCTTGACTTCTATGTTGTTTTCTTACAACTTGGAACCGAGATGGATTTAATTGCCGTTGTTACCACTTGATGTACACAGGTTACACAAAAGTAAACAAAAACTGGCACTTGCGGGTTGCAAAAGTATTCCCAACTCTTGCAGTCGAAGGCCTAAATAAGCTCTAGGGCAACCCACAGACTCACGAAGTCACATACTGGGTTGAATGGAGTCCAAGTTTGTGCAATTCCAGTGCCACATAATTTCATAGTTTTTGAAAACCTCCAGAATTTGTTGGGGGGCATATTTATTTGCTAAAAGCTTTTCTACCCCGTCCCCCACTAGGGTCTCTGGACGGCTTACAATAATATCTAAGCAAACATCATCACAAAGACCAAGTAGCTGTCGAAACAACCCCAGGATAAATTTGTGCAGAAACATCCATCAGGGCTTGGTTATTTTAAAAATCCCAGACGATGAACATGCCCTAGAACACCTTTAAATACATTACTATAAAATGGAGAGAATATGGCTCATCTGTGACTCTGTGTAGAGAAGGTCCTCCATCAAAACTCAGTGACTCGGTAAGGAGGGTGCTGGTCAAAGAAGCAACAAAGAGATCAGTGTCAACTCCGAAGAAGCTGGAAAGATGCAAACCCAGGAGGGAAGAAACCACCCATGGGACAACTATCACCCACATGTTCCACAAAGCTGGGATCTATGGAAGGGTGGTGAGAGGAAACCCATGCCAAAGCCCCTTTGGGGTTTGCAAAAGGCCTGAGGAAGATGCAGCGAATGGGAGAAGAGGCTCTCGGGCACTGAACATTTTGGACTTTCTGCCAAACACTATGGGGGAGACAAGCCTACGGTGCTCATTGCTCTGAGAACGCCATCCCCGTGGGGAAGCATGGCAGTGGCATCATGCCGTGGGCAAGCTTTTCCTGAAGAGGGACTGGGAAACCAGTCGGCACCGAAGCAAGAAGGATGGAGCCAAATGCAGGGCAATCCTAGAGAAAAACTTGTTTCAGTCTGCAAAAAAACTGGGACTGGGGCAGAGGCTCACCTTGATGTTTACCTGAAGAGCACAGGCAAAGTAATGCTGGAGTGGTTAACCAAGAACCTGAATGTCTTAGAATGGCCCACAATCTGACTGAGAATCTTTGGCAAGATTTGGAAGTTGCTGTCCATCCGTGGGCCTCATCCAACCTGACAGAGCTGCAGCACTTTTGCCAAGAGAAATGCCAAACAGTGCAAGATCCTGATGCGCAAAGTTGACAGAGACCTAGCCAAGAAGATGTACAGCCGTACCGGCTAACAAATGTACATCTACCAAGTATTGAGTATGAGTGAATCCTTTTGCAACCAGCAAATGCAAGTTTGTTTTTGTTCATTTAACTTTTGCATCACAATAAACATATTTTGCACTTCACAGTATTCAGTATCTGGTGTACATCAAGTGGCAACAATGCCACCTGGTTTTGCCTCCAGGTTGTAAAACAACAAAATATGGAAACGTCAAAGGGGATTAATACTTCAGCAAGGCAGGCCCTATAGCCAGGGGAAGACGTGTGTGGGTGGGGAGATGGATGGGTAAACAGGACTGGAAAGACAGTTTTCGAAGTGGGGGCAGTTTTAGAAGAATAGTAGTGTGACAATATTTGCAGTTAAATGTCCTTGCCCCAGTGTCACCTCAGTGCACACTTGCATTCCGTGCAATGGAAACATCATTGTTGTTTATTGTTGTTTAAACATCACCTTGTTTATTCTAGCCAGCACAGGCCAGATTTACTCCTTCCTGAGGCCCCAACACAATCGACATTTCTCTTTCTCATGACTGAACCCAGGGATTCTGTTTTTCTTTCTAGTCTTTCTGTTCTGTCTCAGGTATGTCTATCTGAAGAGTGTTCCGGATAAGCAAAGATAAGCAGGGTGTGGGGAAGAGAAAGGTGGAAAAGAGATTGGTACCCATAAAGTTTGATGAAACTTGGCTTGATGAAATATGGGCACCACTTTTTGCAAGATTTCACAGGTGTGCTGATGCTTTCACAGGTGCCTCACTCCCTGAGCTGCCAGTATGCAAGCGGAGGGGACCGGTGGCCTGATCTGAACAGCTGGTGATCCAGCCTCCAGCACTGCATATGGACCATAGTCTACTACAGCTGCCCACCCAGCAAGAATAATGGACACAGGAAGCCAAGAGGATCTCAGCCACACCCTATAAAGCTGCCTACTCCATTCTAACTTCAACCTGGCCAGCTTGTGGTTTACGAGCAGATCAAGCAGCTTGCCCGGAGTGGCCACCTTTGATAGGTCTGGCCTTAGGCAGAGACTGGTAAAGTTTTTAGGACCAAATGCATCATATGAGCGAACTTTGGATGCTATGGGCTTCTCAATATGAGGCACTGACTGGGCTTTCTCATGGCATTGTCATCCTCTAGGACTTCTCCTGAGTTTTCTAGCCTTTTTTGTTTTGTTTCTGAGCAAGGGAAATCTGGTAGTAAATTCTGAATTAGAACAAACTGGGGCAAAATCCTCATGAAAACAGAAAGTCCTCCATACTGCAGTTATGCCATGTGCCAACTTCTGGTTGGTCAACAGACTATATAGAAAGGCAAAGAAATACAAGCCCCATATTAGGATGCATTTTTTCTCTGCAACAAAAACAGAAGCCTCTGTACAGCAGGTTAACCCCTACAGAGATGCCCTGCATCTATGCAGTCAGTAGCACCTACATCATGTCCCATCTGAATTCACGGTCCAACAGAATAAAATCCCTGTGTGCTGTTATTAAAGATGCAGGCTCTGTTGGTGGTTGTGGCTGGGCATTGCTTCCTCCCTCAGTCAAATTCTGAGCAGGGAAGTACCAGTGGGGAAGGCCCCAGGGTAATGCCCTGAAAAGAACATACCAAGAGTTGTTCTGGATCAGACCAACAGTCCATTGAGTCCAGCACTCCACTCACATAGTGGCCAACCAGCTGCCCAACGGTGAGACACGAATGCAAAGCACATCCTTCTCAAGTTCCCCAGCAACTGGTATTCGGAGCCTAACTGCCCCCGATACTGGAGGCAGCATATAGCCATCAGGACGAGTGGCCACTGACAGCCTTCTCCTCCAAGAATTCATCCAATTCCCTTTTAAAGCCATCCAGGTTGATGGTCATCACTAACTTTCAGTGCATGGGAATGTATGTTAGGTGAATTGTCCAGACATACCCCATCCCAGAACAGGGATGTTGCATTCAATGGAGAGCCCGATAGACAATAGGTTGTTAGAGAGAACAAAAGGCAAAGGGTAGGTAACTGGTGAAGGGATGTGGCTTGGAAGGGCAGTGTGTGCGTGTGCGTGTGCGTGTGCTCAATACTAACTAGCCAAGAGGACTTTCAAACTTGGAGTGGCTCTGAGTTTCAGTTTGTGAGCTTTACTATTAGCCCTAAAAATTGAATCTACATTCAAGTTTGCCTTCATTTTTTGTATATTTAGAAACTGCCAGGGACTTGTGAGTCAAAAGGAGGGAAGTATATGAATATCCAAAAGAAAAACTGCATCCAATTTTTCTGTGCTCATATAATAGGTAATGCAAATTTCTCCCAAACAAAGAAAAATTATAATAGAAAAATACTTTCTTGAGGTAATCAGAATAATGAATCCAGAACTTTCCCTAGAAGCCAAGATGACAAAACTGAGGTTGTCATACTTGGAGACATCATGACAGGGCAAGACTCACTGGAGGAGACCAGTGTAGTAGAGAAAGCTGAAGGCAGAAGACAGAGGGGAAGGCCCAGCACAAGATGGGTTGGCTCCGTAAAGGAAGCCACGGCCTTCAGCTTGGAAGAGCTGAACGGGGCTGCCACAGACAGGGCTGTCGTTCATGGGGTTGCCATACATCAGAGGCCACTTGACAGTACCTAACAACAACAATTAAAACAAAGCACTTACCATGGGTATATATGAATGATGTATCCATCAGTATGTACGAGCATGTAGAAATATATAGGGCAACCTTGCCCTAGCTAGCCTGGCAACCTTGTCGGGTTCATTTCCAAACTGAAGCAGGCCCATGATGCCCTTGATCCCTTCCCAGTTGTGCCAAGTAGTATCACTTCTCTATTGCTGGCTCTATTTTTACATCGCCTTTCCAAAGCCAAACAAATTACACAAATGCAGAATATAGAAAACATAGTCAAATAAAAGCATAGTAAAACGTTAAAAGCAGCCTTTAAAAGTCATAATAACCTGAGTGGGAAACAAACACCAGTGACATGTACATGTGGGGAAATAATTGCAGGGGGAGGTTGTAGCTTCTTTTCTCTAGCTGTAAAGCTGACTAAAGGCCTGCTGCAGGGCAGGGGGCAGAAACCGAGGTCATTTGCCCAAGCCCCTGAAAGTGGGGCAGCTGCTGCCTCCGCTCCTATGCACACCATCAGCTCCTTCACACACCAAAGAGCAGTGCCCTTTCACACTGCTCTCCAGGACTTCACACACCCACAGGGGTCCTTGGAACAGGCTGCAGCAGTGCTCCCAACCCCATACCTGCCCCAACCCCCACAGGCCCTCTGAGCACGCATGGATGGCTGCAAGGATGGTGTTTTCACAGAGACATCTCCGTGCAGACTCCCTTCTGGCACGAAGCATCCAGAACTGGCAAGGGGACATATGCTAGGAGCACGTGCAAAAATATGTTGCCTCGTCTTTGAGATGTTAACCAAAGGCTCCGCACGCTGTCGCTGGGAGCATGTATCCGTGTGTGTTCGGGGTGCGGTGGGGGGGCTTGTATTGTCTTGACCCTTTGAAGTAAAATCAAGGCCTTCAGTGAGCCCGTGTTCCTCCCTGATTAAAGAAAGAAAGAATCTCCCTACTGGCTTGATTTTGCCATGAGGACATCCTTATCTAGTCTCACTTTAAGGGAGCAGAAGACCTCTGGCCAGTACTGATTTGATGAGCGCTCCCCCTCCCCACGTACCTGGGTGTAAATGAAAGGCTGGAAACCACAGCGAGGACTGTGCAGATTCTTTGTTGTGATACATCAGTCACTTTTCCCAGGGGGTAAGGAAGAGAAAGCATCAGAAAAGGGGTGGCAGGGCAGGCTGGGGAAGCCACCTCTTCTCGAATGCACAGCATCGTCTCTGCATTGTCTGGAGCCTTGGCAAAGCCAAATGAGACCATCTGAAGCAATGCAATGTGATGTCCTGTGGCGAGTTTGTGGGCCGTATAATCAGTAGAATTGGGTGCGAAGGACAAAGCTTTGCCCACCCACTGCTTACTTTACTGAGCTTGAAACTGCTCCAATAAAAGATGGAAAGTTTAACAGGAAGCAGGATCCAGCCCCTGGTCTTAGGCAAGGATACTGCAAACCAAAACGATGTAGCCATGGCAACATGCAGTTCAACTTTAAATTCTCTGGCACATAAAAAGGCAATTTCCTTTCTCTCCCCCCCCCCCCCACATTTTTATATATTTCTGAGGTTTATAATGGCAATCATGGCCTCAGGTCCTTGCCTCTGTCAGTCAGTCACTAACTGCCTGGAAAAGCTGACTTAACAGCTCAATCTTGGGAGGACGCAGGCTGCGCTGAAATCGCTGGTGCTTGCTCTCCGAGAGAGGATCGCTGCATGGCCGCCCACACATGCACGCCGGGGGCTTCCAGCAGTGTGTCAAGGTGGCCGCCGTCTTCACTAGCCCAGCTACTCCACCAACAAGGTGAAATTAAGCAGGTGGCGCTTCCTCGGCCAAGTGACGTGGGCATGGCAACATGGAGCTTATGCTGCCCAATTCTTTTCCTTTATGCCAGGAAAAGCTTCCTCAGTGTCAGAGCAATATGGCAGTGGAACCAGCTGCCTAGAGAGGTGGTGGGCTCTCCCACACTGGAGACATTCAGAAAGAAACTGGACAGCCATCTGAGTGGAATGGTGTAATGTGGTATCCTGCAATAGCAGGGGGGTGGACTTGATGGCCTTCATGGCCCCTTCCAACTCTACTGTTCTATGATTCTATGACTGTATGTATGCATGTATTTAAAAACAATTGCTCTTACCAGCAAATGAGGATGCTTCGAAGTGGAGTCTGGGCTATCTCATTCCCATGAATGTCTCTGAGCTGCACCATGGGGCTAAAGCGCATTTCCAGATAATGGTGGGGACATGAGGCACCAGGCAGGAGAAAATAATGAGGGGCCCCTGTTGGTGCTGCCTGTAAGTTGCTGGGCGGGGCTAAAGAGAGCAGTGTGGGCCCAGAGAGAGCAATGCGACTAGGAAGAGCCGCTATAAGCTGTCCTGGGATCGGGGAGAGCAGCAAGATGCCAGAGGGGGACCAGGCAAGCCAGCACCCCAGCAACATGGGGATGGGTGGGGATGTGCCGGTTCATCTGAATGAATGGGATCTGCACATGTGCTGGAGAGAAGGGGTTTAGGTGACTCAGAGAGGGTAGGCAGGCCTTCCACACGCTTGCAGGGAAGAAAAGAGGGGTTTGTTTCTATGTGTATGCATGTATAGTAATGCATGGTGTGTGCGTACTTGTGTGAATGGATGGATGCACATGCCCGTGTGTGTGTGTGTGTGTGTGTGTGTGTGTGAGAGAGAGAGAGAGAGAGAGAGAGAGAACAGGTGGTAGGCTGGGGTGAAAGACTGGGGCTGGGAATGTGTTGCCTGGCAGAGAGGGGTGTGGAAAAGTTTGTCTTTGGCCAAACAGAATTCCGTTGACACATTGTAGGCCCAGTGCAATTGTCAAATGGATAGAAGCTGGGATTCCTCCTCCGCCTTGCACTCAGCCTTTGGGGCAGGTGGCTTAGCCTTTGCAACGAGCTGTGCCTCCCTGGGCAGCCATTCCGCAGTGTGCCCAAGACAGTTTCTTGCATCGTCCATGTTTCCCCAGGCCTTCGAAGCTGGAAGACTTGTGATTTAACATGCCAGGCTGCTGCTTAGAAGTACAGAAGCTGGGCCAGTAAAAGTTTGCAGCCCTCACTGAGGCTGCTGTGCTCCTCCACCGATTTATCAGATTCATAAACCACCCTTGCCCAATGGTGTCACATTTTTAAAAAAATCGCTTCACTGCCATACTGCCCCATAGCCCAGAGGTTCTCTGGGCAGTTTGCAAAGCTGACATTTAGGATAGCCAACCACCTATAGGCCCTGCTTCCACATCCTTCACAAAAGCCACACTTGTGCACACTTAATGGGTGCAGTCTCTTCTGCCATTCAGACAGTGGTGAGAAGAGCTTCACTGTGCATGTTGAGCTGAGACTAAAGACACAGAAATGGGGCCATTAGAGAGAAGGTGGCACTTCTAATGATAGCTTCTGCAAAAAAGAAGAAAAATAAGACTTCCAAAAGCTAAAGTGTTTTTTAAAAGCTGGACTTCTAAAATAGAATACATTCTGCATATATTTCCCAACCATTTGGGAAACAGTTACTAATTTTTGCCTAATCAATTAGCCACAGTAATTATTTATGTTATGTAAACTCGTATATATTCAGACTTTGAGTCAACTGGATGTTGTGATAGGCCAGATAAATAGTTTGGGTTTTTTCCCCTTTCTTTGCTTGATGTTCATCAATATTTTTTACAAAGCGATAAGAGGACAGATGGGCAAAAGTGTCGTGTTTTTATTCATGTCAGTTTATAATAGCTTCTAAAATAGGTCAAACGAAGGTCCTAAACGACTTGACTGTCTGAGGCCATAAGCTATGATGACATTAAAGATTGGCATCTTCTGCAGAAGATCATAAATGAGTGCATTGGATGACCCTGGGTGTCCAGGTGGGATATAGAAACAATCACAGATGTCAGCGGATTGAGCTATCAGCATCCATCAGCTCTCTCTTTTGCCCATTTCTCAGCTGTTGCACTGTGAAGCCATTTCTCCCAGGACTTAAACCAACAGGGGCCAAACCCAAAATGCTGGGTGGCTAAATTTCCTAGAGAAGGTCTCAGTCACGAATGACTAAAAACAAAATTATAGAGCAATCTTGGCTGACTAAGAGCAGAATGAAGTGTGATTCATTTTCCATCACCTAGAAGGAACTGCAGCCAAAATGACTAACATAACCCTTTTCTTTCTACTGTTGCATGTGCACTTAAGCTCTTTAAAAGAAATATATATATATTAAAATGGAAAAAGAAAAAGCCCTGCTTGCATTGAGCAGCAATAGCAACTTAGCCTGATGAATGCTTGAAAACATGCAATTCTTACTGCTGATGTAGGAAAGAGGGGCAGTAGAGAATGCTGCTACATTTGGGCTTCTGTAACACCCACACTAGACAAAATGTGCAATCTTTGTCCTAGGAGCAACCTTGTGAGGTAGGTCACCAGTGTTTCCATTGTAAAGATGGAGAACAGAGGCTAACTGGCAACTCCCATGGCAACTCCCTGTTCAGTTCTGGCTACTGGTAGATCAAAGTTACCCACTAGGCATCTTTTTAAAAAATGGGCACATTGTGACAGGTTATAAAGTAGAGTGTTAAGATGAAATCCTTACTGCCTGACTTTTAGCATCCAGTTTACATGAAGCAAAGTTGGGGAGCATTTGAATTATTGGGTGTGGAGCACGAACAGGCAAAGTATAGGGTAAGTGATGATGACAATTTTGTTAGATCTCTCTCTCTCTCTCTCTCTCTCTCTCATTCTCTTGCTGTTTACCCATCAGAATTCAAAACGAGCATAATAACATTCCCATAACAACAGGAAAGTTCAACCAGGTCCAGGAAGTGATCCACTTCTCTGGAACAGATGCGGCTCAGTGAAGGGGGTGATGAAGCCAGGTGTGTGGGAGGGATGAAAATAGGCACCTAGGATTGTTATGAGTTACGTGCATGGTATGAATTAGTCTCCCACTCCACAACTCACTGCAGCTTATACTGACTGTGTTTGCCTTCAGCATATGGTGCTTCTACTTCTGACTTCCCCTTACTGCTGCTGGAATGAAGGAAAGCTCTCCTCTTTGTGCATGAATACAATAACCCAGCAATTCCTGTAAAATACTAAGAATCTGCACAAGAACATCAGCTCAGCTGCATGTAAGGTTCTTGGGAATTCTTTAATCCTATAGCAAAAAATGGAGACCACCTGAAGGTGTCGCATCCAGTTTCTGTACAAAACCTGGAATATACTTTACCAATTACCACCATGCTATTGATGAGCAGTAAATGAATATTACATTAACAGAACAGCTTTTCCTTGTTGAGCTGAATGAATGCAATCTCTCTTCTGGTGATGTGACTTCTGAGCCGTTCATATAGTTCATATGATACAGGAGTGATGCATGGAAGTCCGGAGGGAAGGGATGGTACGTGGTTCAGCGAGCTGAGGATATTCTATCCTGCCTGGAAATCTTAGACATTCGCTACTTAATCACAATAATATATTATTTAGTGATCTTCCAAGAGGGCTGGTGTCTGTGTCTATCTAGTTTTAGATCTGGTCTCTTGCTGAAGCTAGAGACTTACAAGAGAAACAATGCCTAATCAATATCAATGAAAGAAAGGAGAGAGACAGAGAAGGTAAGCACTGAAAGAGTACAAATAAAGCATATTAAGCTGGAAAAGCTACAGCAAATCAGACGGTGGTTCGTGCTGCTTCGTGTGCAGATGAAGATTTTTCAGAAATACTCTGGCAACCTAACCTCTGACTGAAATCAAATCAGTAAAACTCCCATTGATTTCAATGAATTCAATTGGTGTATCACTGTGTGCTTCTGAGCATCCTATCCAAAGTGCAGTGTGCATTATTATTATGGAAGATATTTCTGAGTGTTTTCCTGTAATACGTATTTACCTTATCTAGCTGTGCTGTTATATGATTACCTCCCACCAGCCTTAGCTTGACTAGGCATCTTGAATTGCATCGCCCGAGCACAAAACAGTTCATTTCTTACATTATGTTTGGCCATTTCACCCGAAAGAGACAAGAAATCCTTCCAGGCAAGAGTATGATCACAAAACCTCAGGTGTCTCTAGGTTAAATTGAACTAGGCAGGTTTTTAAAACTCCTAGCAACGCCATTTAATAGGTTAAGGCAGGTAGTCAAGTCAAGACATAGTTTCCAATTGACACAGCAGGATGCAGATTTGAAAGAATGCAGTGCACAATTGCTGGATTAGGATGCAACGCATCCGCAGAGGCTAATGGCCTGCAGCCAGCAGCAGCCCCTGTGGGAGTCTGTGCAGACCTTCCACGCTGTTCCTCCTGCACCGGGACGAGGCGGAGGGGAAGCGCAGGCACTGCCGGGCCCCGTGCAGAAGCCTCTGGCAGCATTCACCGGGGGTGATGGCGGCAGCAATGTGCACTTTCATTTATTTTTATCTCACCTCTGGACTGGCCGATAGCCAAAGCTCTCTGGGCAGTTCACAGAAATTACTACATGAAAACAGAATAAAAAGTTAACACACACAGTCAGAAAGAATTTTAAACAGAGTAAAAAGGTAGGATCACCCATGCTTTGACAAGATCTGGACAGGCTGTGGAAGTGGGCGGGGGACAAAAGGATGGCGTTCAGTGTGGGTGAGTGCAAGGTCTTGCACTTGGGACACAGGAATAGGAGTCACAGGTAAAGGATGGGGGGCAAGTGGTTGGAGAGCAGCACTTGTGAAAGGGATCTCAGGCTACTTGCCAACAGCAGGCTGAACATGAGCCAGCACTGTGGTGGGGTGGTTAAGGAGGCAAACACCACCCTCGGATGAATTGCCAGAAGTGTGGCTTCCAGATCTAGGGAGGTGATGATACTGCTCTGCACAACTCTGGTGTGCCCACAGCTGGAGTCCTGTGTCCAGCTTAACAGGGACTGGCCAAGGCATTCATATTATGCTTGCAGTTTTTCATCTGTACTGGCTGTCAGTCTGTTTCCAGGCCTGATTCAGGGTGCTGACATCACCATTCAAAGCCTAAACATCTCGGCCAGTTTACCTGCAAAATCATCTGCTCCCATTTATACCTGCCTGGATCCTAAGACTGTCCTCTGGGAAGCAACTCCACCCCCACAAAGGGACGTGAGGTGGGAGGCTGCAAAGACCTTTTCTCCTGTGTCATCTCAGTTCTGGAACGGGGTTCCCAGAGAGGCATGTCTGGCCTTTACACTGTGCTTTTTCTCATGCCAGAAAAAGGCTTCCCTATTTTCCTAGGCATTTTCATCTTCCCATTTCTGTGGTTGTATTTTAAATCCTTTGTGCTGCTGCTAGGCATCATTTTGTTTTTTGTTCTATCTTTTATATTGCCTTTACCTTTTCAACATTATTTTATATGGTGCTTTTCTGTATGGTTTTGTTATAAATTGCCCAGAGTGCATAGGCTATTGGGCAATATAAAATGTAATAAATACGCAAGCTTTCTAGATAGATACAGTAAGTGTACCACTGCAGTAAGCTTGTGCAAGTTAGGTCAGGCCTCTGCACAGGCTCTTTCCCCTCCTCAACCACTCCGAAGCAATAGCAGCTGGTATATAGCATCAGGTCCAGGATGAAGGGTAGGAACGGCCGGGCACCTGCCAAGGGCCCACACTCCAGCAGAGGCTCGCTGGCAAGTCTGCTGATCTCGATCTCCTTCTTCATTTCAGCCTGGTTGCTCCCCTGCTTCTATCTGTGGTCCAGACAGACCTGGGAGCATGAAGGAGGAGCAGTAGATGCCACTGCTGACCTGCTTGTTGTTTGTCAAACAAGCAAGTGGACCCTTTTATGAAAGATGATGGCGAGCAGTTCAGCCAGTGACTGGCACTGAGAAGTGGGCGCACTGAGAAAGGGGGTCCATGGAGGGGCTGTAAGTGCCCTCTAAACCCTGGCACTGCATAGTAGCACTCTTGCATCTCAGCCACCCATTGCTGGGTGGCGGCCTGGGCGGACAACATGCCTTTAAGATGCGGGCCACAACTAAATGAAGATCAGAATAGCACTGACCCGAGTCCTTCAGCCTGACAGCATGAGACAGTATATTTTGAAAACAGAGCTGCTTGCCTTGGATCTTACTTAAATGCAGTTTGGAAGTAGCCAGTTTCTATGCTCTTGAAAATGTCCCCACCATTTCCTGCAGCACTTGGCCTTTCCTGTAATTTCCCATCTCAGAGAATATGAATCTGATCCTAATTAATTTGTATGATCTGAAAAATTCACAACTCTGGGTGGTCTGACTCTAGTTTTTGCTGCCTTAGCTTTCAATCACTGTTTCTCAGGATGCAGCAGCTCTTGCAGTGCATTGTACCTTCTTGGGAATAACTTGCCATTTCTTCAAACAGGCCTGCAAGAAAATCTCCCTTAAGACTGGATGGGCCTTACCATGAAGCGACATAATCAGTCAGCTTTGGGCCACAAATACCAGAAAGACTAGGCCTCTCTTTATCCCTGGGGGTGAGGCACTACCCTAGAGCCCTTTCTGTGTAACAGGGCTCTGTCACAGTATTTATGCAAAACACATTTACTACAGTTAAGGCACATGCTAATGACACACAGCACAGTTTCCACTGCACTGAAAAATACAATCTTGTGTCATGTACAAATGCAACAACAGAAGTAGGAGGAGCAGAAATGCTGATGTACGCAGGAGAAATGGCCCATTAAGTTTCCTCCTTTATTTATTTATATCCTACCATTTTTCCTTCCAAGGAACTCAAGGTGGCTTATGTAATTCTCCTCCTCCTCTCAGCCTTACCCTCCTCTCAATCTTTTTAACATTCATTGTGCTTGCGAGCATGGTTGTTGCTGCAAAGGAGCAAAAATTGCTTTAGAAAAAGTAGTTCACAACTGTCCTTCTGCCTACAAAAAATCTTGCAGGAGGAGATGGAGGGAGAAAAGAGGGAGGCTGTGGTGATGCTGTTCTCCCACTTCCCATGGGGTGAAGGCAGTGGAACCAGCACCCCTTCTTTCCTTTCACTAAAAAGTAGTTTTCCCCAAGTCCCATTGAAGACAACGTGATTTGTCTTCAGTAGGAATAAATGGCAACTTCTCATAATAAAAGGATGAAACCAGTGGAGTCCTGCAGGGTTCTGTATTAGGACTGATGCTTTCAACTTATTCAGATATGAACTGGAAACAGGAGTAAGCTATGAAATGACCATGTTTGCTGATGACACCAAACTAATTAGGATGATCAAAACCACAGGGAATTGTGAAGAGCTCTAAAGGGATTTCTCCAAGTTAGGGGAATGGCATCAAAATGGAAAATGCAGTTCAATCTAAGCAAGTGTCAAGTAATGCATGTTGGGGCAAAACAATCCCAGCTGCAAGCATATGCTTCTGGGGTTGGAGCTAGGCACAACTGAACAAGAAAGGGATCTCGGGCTAGTAGTGGACAGCTCAGTGAAAATGTCAGCCCAGTGCATGGTCACTGTGAAAAAGGCAAGCTCCATGCCAGGCATAATTAGGAACAGAACAGATAATAGAATAGCCAAAACCTTACATCCCTTATACAAATATTTGGTGCAACTGCATTTGGAATATTGTGTTCCGTTCCAGTTACCTGACTAGGAAAATAACATTATTGAGTTGGAAAAAGTACAGAGAAGAGCAACAAGAATGGCCAGGGGACTGGAGCAGCTCCGCTGTGAGGATGGCGATGGCAACTGGGACTGTTCAGCTCAGAAAAAGGGTGGGTAAGGGGAGCCATGATAGAGGTGGTTAGAATAATGCACGGTGTGGAAAAGTGGAAAGGGAGGCATTTATCCCCTCCTAGAGCAGTGGTTTTCAACCTTTCCACAGCTGGGGATTGGCAAAAACTGGAAAACCATCTCAGGGGCTGCTGAGGCAGAAACAAAAAGCTGTCTCTCCCCTCTCCAGACCCCCGGGCAGCACTGGTGCACCCCCTGCGAACTGAGGAAGAGGTGGTGGAGCACAGCCAGCCCCTGCGCCAGTCCGTGGTGAGCAGGATGTGCCCCCCTCAAACGACTGGCAGGAAATCTCTGGCGGGCCGCCAGTTGAAAGCCACTGTCCTGGAGCCTGGGGTCATCCCATGAAGCTGACTGGTGGGAGCTCTGGGGCAGGTAAAAGGAAGGACCTCCACACACAGAACATAGTTAAACTACAGAATTTGCTGCACGGGAAGTGGTGATGGCCACCAATCTGGGTGGCTTTAAAAAGGGATTGGGCGCATTCATGAGTCAGGAGCCTCTCCGTGGCTACCAGCCTCACTGGCTACGGGCTCCCTCCTTCCCCAGAGGCGGGCTGCCTGCAGACCCCAGTTGCTGAGGAGCTTGGGCAGGAGGAGGTCCTGCCCCCCCATCCTGCCTGCCTGCGGGATCCTGAGGGCAGCTGGCTGTCACCATGTGTGCAGGGTGCTCGACCAGATGGACCCTGGGTCTGCCCCAGCGTGGCTTTTCTTCTGTTCTGTTTAAGAAATCTGGGATATAATGGCAGAAATAATGCGAAGAGGGCAGTTTGGGGTAAGCATCCTGCGATGCACCAGTGAGTCAGAGATTATAATGTTGGTAATCACGTCTAGCGTTCATTTTCAAAGCTGGCTGCAGGCCTGATGTTTGGCAGTGGGGGCCGTGCTCTTTTGCTCTTCAAGTGAAACAAAATCTCATGCTAGCTCTGCAGGACCTCTGTATATTTTTGTATATTCAGCTGATGGCCTTTAGGAGAATAGTTTGTGATTCCTGGGGCATGTTAGCTTGGATTTATATTCTCTTTGGGTGGGGGGCAGGAACAAATGTCCTTTCCCCCATGACACTTCCTTGGTTACTGACCTTACCAAACAGTTCGGAAGCCCAATCTCAGGATGGATCATTCTTCTACTAAATCTCCCTTATCCATTGTTGACAGTGGGAGGGACACATATCACAGTAGCAAGACGTTTCTTAAATTTCATAGACACTTCCATCCATCCCAGTGGATGTAAGAGGCATATGTTGGAGGACTTCCTGCTAGCAGCACAGAGCCTTGGCAACCCAGCATTAAAATGTAGTATTTGACTCCTGATTTAAGACTCTAATGAACCTTTGACAAAGCCACACAAGTCCTTCGTAGAGCCAGAAGTCTGCCTAGAGCCAGCAATAGATTAAACGGAAAGAGAAGTCTCCCAGGGCCAAGCAGTGCTCTGGCAGTTTGTCAAGGTAGAGTTCTGCAGATGAACGTTCTGCCAGCCTCCGAAGGCTTGATTTGGGAGCTGCACTGTGTTATTTACTGGGTATTCACGAGCAATGCCTACAAGCATTGAAGGAGCAGGCCTGCAGGCCGTGGGAGGCAGGGAAAGACTCCAAGGCAGAAAAATGGGGAGAGATAAACAGCACGGGTGCTTCCAGATGAGGCCTTTATTGCTCAATTACCCTTCCCCATTCACAGAATTTTACAGGGGTCCAGCTTGTGTCATCTTTGATTTGCAACACTTCATGTTGCTCCACCACCACTTCATCTTCTTTGTTACTATTGAAAACCCACCCAGGTGGTAAAAATGCCCCAGCCACACAATGGCTGGGTTCACATGACAAAGCAAGCTACCCTACACTCTTCCTACAGGGTGCAGATGTTTGCCTGAATTAACCAGTGAGGCATCACAAGATCACTCACACAGCATGGTCTCCCTGCTCCACTCTCCTGGCCTCACCAGGCATCCTGCAGCCCCCACACGTGAAATCCCTGCTTTCTGTTTGAACATTTTTATTGTTTTCTACAATCTAAAACAAAACCAAGGAACAAACCATTGTATCTTATTGGGGATTCTACAGACCAAACTTAACAAGGTGAAATACCACAACTGGATTCGGACAACACAACAGACCAACAGTGGTAAACATCTTGGCTTGTTGTGTTGCCTGTACTTAGACTTAGAGTGGCCCTACTGAAATCCCATCAGCAGGTATTTACCAGCAAAGTTTTGTGAGAGCATTGACTGATTGAGAGATGAACTGATGAACTATTAGGATTAGGATTTGTCTTTTAGGACTAGTGTTGATCAGCAATTAAATCCATGTACCATTGAATTCCCCTTCACGGCTCACTGCCTTGCCATGGCAAAGGGGCCTGCACAGCATATTGAAGCTATGAGCTATATCGTGCAGGGGCACCCAAGACAGACAGGTCATAGCAGAGAGCTCTGACAAAAGGTGATCCACTGTAGAAGGAAATGGCAACCCACTCCAGTATCCTTGCCATGAAAACCCCATGGACAGTATCCAAAGGTCTCCAGGAACCTCGAATGTAAGATCTATGAATCAAGGTAAGTTGGACGTGGTCAAACATGGGATGACAAGACTGAACATGGACATCTTAGGAATCAATAAGCTAAAATGGGCAGGAATGAGTGAATTTAATTCAGGTGACCATCATATATACTTCTGTGGGCAAAAATCCCGCAGGTGAAATGGAGTAGCCATCACTGTCAATAAAAGAGTAGGAAAAGCAGTACTGGGATACAGTCTCCAAAATGACAGAATGATCTCAGTTCAAATCCAAGGCAAACCGTTCAACATCACAGAAGTCCAACTCTGTGTCCCAACCACTGATGCTGAAGAGGCTGAAGCTGACCGGTTCTATGAAGGCCTACAACGCCTTCTAGAATTAACACCAAAAAATGATGTCCTTTTCATCATGGGGACTGGAATCCTAAAATAGGAAGTCAAAAGATAACTGGAGTAACAGGCAACTTGGAATACGAAATGAAGCAGGGCAAAGGCTGGCAGAATTTTGTCAAGAGAACACACTAGTCATTGCAAACACTCTTTTCCAACAACCCAAGAGACGACTCTACACATGGACATCACCTGATGCTCGACACTGAAATCAGATTGACTATGTGCTCTGCAGCCAAAGATGGAGAAGCTCTATACAGGCAGTAAAAACTAGACCAGTAGCTGACTGTGGCTCAGATCATGAGCTTCTGGTTGCAAAATTCAGGCTTAAATTGAAGAAAGTACGGAAAACCACTAGGCCACTCAGGTATGACCTAAATCATATGAATATACAGTGGCGGTGGCAAATAGATTTAAGGAAATAGATCTGATAGACAGAATGCCTGAAGAACTATGGACGGAGGTTCACAACATTGTACAGGAGTATACAACTAAAACCATCCCAAAGAAAAAGAAATGCAAAAAGGCAAAATGGCTGTCTGAGAAGGCTTTACAAATAACTGAGGAAAGAAGGGAAGTGAAAGGCAAGGGAGAAAGGGAAAGATACACCCAATTGAAGGCAGAATTCCAGAGAATAGCTAGAAGAGATAAGAATGCCTTCTTAAATGAACAGTGCAAAGAAACAGAGGAAAACAATACAATGGGAAAGACTAGAGATCTCAAGAAAACTGGAGATGTGAAGGGAACATTTCATGCAAAGATGGTAGGATAAAGGACAAAAATGGCAGGACCTAACAAAAACAGAAGAGATTAAGAAGAGGTGGCAAGAGTACACGGAAGAACTGTACAAGAAAGATCTTAATGTCCCTGATAACCACGATGGTGTGGTCGCTGACCTCGAACCAGACATCCTGGAATGTGAAGTCAAATGGGCCTTAGGAAGTCTTAGCAACAACAAACCAAGTAGAGGCGACAGTATTCCAGTTGAGCTATTCAAAATCCTAAAAGACACTGAAGTTAAAGTGCTACACTCAATATGCCAGCAAATTTGGAAAACTCAACAGTGGCTACAGGATTGGAAAAAGTCGGTTTACATTCCAATTCCAAAGATGGGCAATGCCAAAGAATGTTCAAACTACTGATCAATTGAGCTCATTTCACACACTAGCAAGGGACTGCAGGTGGCACAGTGGACCGAGAACTACCAGAAGTACAGGCAGGGTTTCGAAGAGGCAGAGAACTAGAGAGCAAATTGCCAACATACGCTGGATCATGGAGAAAGCTAGGAAGTTCCAGAAAAAAACATCTGCTTCATTGACTACACTAAAGCCTTTGATTGTGTGGATCACAACAAATTGTGGCAAGTTCTTAAAGTGATGGGAGTACCAGACCATCTTATTTGTCTCTTGAGAAACCTATATGCGGGTCAAGAAGCAACAGTGAGAACTAAACATGAAACTACTGATTGGTTAAAAACTGGGAAAGGAGTATGGCAAGACTGTATATTGTCCCCGCTGCCTTTTTAACTTATATGCAGAGCACATCATGAGAAAGGCCGGGCTAGATGAATCACCTGTTGGAATTAAGATTGCTGGGAGAAATATCAACAACCTCAGATATGCAGATGATACCACTCTCATGGCAGAAAGTGAAGAGGATCTAAAGAGCCTCTTGATGCGGGTGAAGGGGGAGAGTGCAAAAGTTGGCTTGAAACTCAACATTAAGAAAACTAAGATCATGACATCCGGTCCTCTCACTTCCTACCAAATAGATGGGGAAGAAATGGAGGTAGTGATAGATTTATTTTCTTGGGCTCCAAGATCACCACAGATGGGGACTGCAACCAAGAAATTAAAAGACGCTTGCTCCTTGGGAGGAAAGCTATGGTAAATCTAGACAGCATACTAAAAAGCAGAGTCAGTTAGAAAGTCAGATACTGAAGATGAAACTCAAATACTTTGTCTACCTAACAAGAAGGAAAGACTCACTGGAAAAGACCCTAATGCTGGGAACGATTGATGGCAAAAGGAGAAAGGGACAGCAGAGGTTGAGGTGGCTAGATGGGGTCAATGGGGTGGTCACTGTGGGCTTGGGTGGACTTCGAGGGATGGTGGAGGACAGAAGAGCCTGGAGGACTGTTGTCCATGGAGTCATGAAGGGTTGGACACAACTTAGCAACTAAGCTCACCATTGAATTACTACAAACTCCAAGTCAGAATCACAATTATGACTCCTCCTCTGCATAGACAGGCAGGTAAAACTATAAATCATGATGATCCATGGACAGTGTGAGTAGATAAGTAGACCAAAGTGTTCTGCTATAAAGAGGCATGGAATGAAAGCATCACTGATGTTGTCTGAAATGGAAAGATGAAAGAGATGGTTATCAAACACCATGACTATAACCTTACATTTGTAGCAGCTAACCAGATAAAATGTCCCAGTGTTTGGAATTTATCTCTACATTTTCATGGGGCAAAATGAAAGAACCCTTGACTTGTACAGATATTGATGATATTTTAAATTGACTGCCAAACCATCTCCTATTAATTTGCCCTATCCTGCGATACTGCCTGCTTGAACCGAGCCCATTCAAAACTGTGAACATTCATTAGACTTTCAGATTGTGTGTGATGTAGTACAGATGCACAACACACTCCTGTTCCAGCACAGCTTCAAGCAAAATGCACCTATGCAGGAATGGCTAGGTGCTTGTGGAGTTTCAGACCTATAAAACCCACAACAGAACCAGAACTATTCTAAAGCTTTGAACTGGAATGAACAAATTGTGAAAGCAGCGAAGACTGAAGTCCATATTTGGATTTGGGACGTTAATTTTCTACAGAAATCCCTCTGGAAGATTACATAGAAGTATGCCTGGAACACCTTGGCACTTGTATGTGTGCATGTGTGCGCATGTGGGCACATGCATGTACACAGAGCAACCCCAGAACAATAATCCTCAATGCCACAACAAGTTCCTGTTAACTGATTTGACTCTGAGATTTCCAATATACAGTATTTATCTGATCTCTCTGTGGGTTTCCCATCAGCCCCAGCCAGTATAGCCAATAGTCAGTGATTATAAGGGTTGTGGTTTAAAACATCTGGACGGCACCAAGTTGTCAGAACCTACAAGACAACTGCACAAGCACGTGGGGGCAGGGAGAGAAAAATCAAACACAGAATCAGTTTTTAAAGTTTAGACCAATCAGGCTATGTTGGGAGTGTGAGAACTCTGTTATAATTAATTATTAAAACCAACAAGACAACAGCATAAAAAATGAAAGAAAATGAATGAAAACAATTAGTAAAGAATGAAACAGGGATGGGAGAGATATTAATTGAACCTATTATAAAATACTAATGACATTCGAAAACCTAATTTTTGCATTGTCGAGCCATTTTGATTAAGTGTTAAATGCTGCTCTTATGAACTTGCCTGCATTTGGTGCTAGAATATTAACTCCTGCCTTTATTTGTCTCTTATCTTTCTTCCTCTGCATTCTGGTTTATCTCCCTTTCTCTGTTTTATCTTTCTTTCTCTTCCTTTGCACAGGTGGTCCTGTATAAAATCAGGTAGCTACAGTGACATAGTTAGTTCTCTGCCATTCCCGGTTGGCAGATGCGCCGCATGCCCTGTTTCCCTCTTGGCCATGGATGAAAAGTCACACCCAGCAGGGAGGGCACATCAGGAGCAAGAGGGGAGGTGGGCCCCGACTGCGAGCATTTGTGGATGGATGCTGTTGCCCTGCATGAGGAGAACGAAGGCTGGAAACCCCAAATGGAATGGGCACGATAATTGAGAGGAAGGAAACGTTGACTTTTGATTGCTTGTTAAGTGTTTAACATGAACTTTCATCTAGGGGAGAGATGGCTATGCTTCTCTTTAGCAGGGTCGTTCACGTTTTACCTTCTAGGAGTGATGCCAGCTGCAAGGAGCTGCCTGGGCGAGGGTGCCCGCGGCAGCACTGGGGGTCCACGTTCACCTCCAGAGCTTCTGTCTTGACAGGAGCTGCCATGTGCCTGGGTGATGCATTCCACTTTCCTAAGTTTTAGAGACATCTTGCTGACAGTCCTGGCTATCATAGCAGAAGAACCATTAACCATGGCTCATTTTGATCGGATACCCATTTATTTATTTTAGATCATTTTTAGGCTGCCTTAAGGGTATATCCTCCTAAGCTCTGAGGCAAAACTGAAAACTCCAAGTCAAGTGACAGCCGTCAGTATCTAATGAACAGCACAATCCTACACATGCCTACTCAGAAGTAAGCCTGATTGAGTTCAATGGATCTTCCTGTGCATGTGTGTGGTGTGTGTGCAGGGCTGGAGCCTAGGTCTGCCATCCTAAACCCCCCAGGAAGTATGCACCAGCAAGCATACCTCAGAGTAAAAATGTACAGAGCTGTTCTGTAAGAAACATGGCAGAAACACCAAGAATGTGCAAGTTCCTGGGAAGATGCTTAGGGTCATTGCCAAAAGAATGTATCCGATTCACAGAATAAATGCTAACCAACATGTACTTATTCCTGGCTAGTGTGTGAACCTTATGAACTATCCTGGATCAGAGCAATATTCTGGGCCAGGACTTGTGGAGATGGACAATGATTGTTCCCATGCCAGGAGTGTCTGGATTTGGGCTCCATCTGCAACTGTTGTACAGGACTGGACCATCCCAATTCAATTACCCTGTAGCAATGCCCGGATCAGCTCTGGAGCTTGTTTGAGTTAAGTACCAATGCAGTGTAATCAGTGGGGTGGGAGATGGATAGGGAGACCTGTCTTTGACTCTCTGCTTAACCATAAAAGGCACACAGTGGCCTTAGATATATTAACCTTGTTCAGACTAGCCTACCTCTAAGTGCTCCTGAGAATGTAAAATAGCCTCTCCCTGTGTATCCTGCCCTACGTTAATTGGAGGAAGGGCAGACACATGATAAAGAAATGCAACACCCTTTGTTTTAACTTGTCTCTTTTTCCTCCATTTTGTTGCTTCTCTAAATTTATTCCTTCTGCTTTGCAACCTGCTGGTGGGGGTGGGGGTGTACACACCATTCTGTGGTTACCAAGAAGGGTTATTCAGTTTCTACATTTGCAAATAATCTTCCAATGTGCAAACTCCTGAGAGGAGCCACACTAGAGCCCTTTTCTTTCTGAGCAGGCATGGCTGCACCATTATTTTTTCAAAACAGACTTGCTGCTTGGAGGGCACGTGCTAATGCATGCAGTGTGGCTTCCACCATATTTATGGTGTGAATGAGTGCCACCCATGTATGCATCATGTTCTGATATAGTAGGAGAAACAGGAAGAGTCCAAAAGGACACCTGTGTTCTGTAGTGTGGGCTCAGACACAAGCCTCCACATACTTCTGTAATTGCAGAGGAAATGGAAGAGCACCCTGCCACTTTAGTCTGCTTTTTCTCCCTCCCTCTCTCTTGTTTGCTCACTACATGTGCACCTTTGATGGTGCACAGCACTGGTCAGTTAAAAATAAATTGTGTAGTAATTGTGTGTACAGCTCTGCCCATGCGCAGCCAAAAATAGCTACCTTCACCCACACATCCACCCACACAAATGCATGCACAAACACACACATGCATCACAAGAAGGAAAGGAAACGTGGAGGGAGGGGAGAGAACAAGTGCTGGTTTTGGTGTTCATTTTGGAATTTTTTCCCAGCTTGCAAACCCCATGAAAAGCAATGCTAGGGAAGAGCAGGGAGCAAAAGGAGAAGGAGAAGGGCATGATGGAGAAGAAGGTGAGGAAGAAATGCTGCAAAACAGATTGCACAGCTTTAAAGCTACTCCTACTGGTAAAATTTAGGATGACTACCCCTGTTTTAGTAGTGCACCAACACCACAAGCTCCCCAAAAGCTGTCATAAAGTGGTTTGAGAAAGAACGGGATTTTGCGGGAGAAACAGCCTCAGCGGAACAGTCTGAGGAGTGCATCCTGTCCTGAGTGTGAGCCAAGTCCCTGGTCAAAGGCTGCTGTAGGTTAGCCCTGCCGGTTGCCGGTATGCAGCGGGGTTTCCCCCACCCCTCACTGGTGGCCGAGCAGAACTTGGAGCTAGCAGCACATGGCACACTTCCCAGAGGCTGTGGCCACTAGGATGTTTCCCTCCCACATCCACGTCTTACTTGCTTGATGGTTTGCGTGTGCACGTTTGTCACCGCTCTGCTCCAGCTGCATGTGTTTGCGTCTCCTGTTACCTCCTGCTTCCCTCTCTCAAGGGCTGCTTTCCCAGGAGAAGTTAAGTTGAATTGATCTGGCATTTAATTACCTGATGTGTTCATTGCTCTGCTGGCTGTTTGTAAATAGCCCTGCCTCTGCTGCTTTCTGGGCAGGCGACAGGGGAGGTGTGGCGAAGAGCTGGCGGTGGTGTTGCCAGGCTGCCGCTTCCTCAGCCATAAGACACCTGCCAGCAACACCTGTGCTCATCAGCGCTCACGGCCTTCCTTGGGTAGGGCCCAGCAGTTGGGGAATGGCTGGGCCTATTTCATGGCCTCGAAACAAACTGCCTTGCTGGAATGCGTGCAGGCCCTAACAAGACACATGGCCGCTTTCCAGGGTGTTCCAATTGCTTCTGCCTCAGAAGCTCGCATTATGGGTTTCTAAGCATAATGGGAGCATGTAAACTTCATCAAATAGAGACAAAATTAGAAGCGCGGCTGCCCTTGCTTTGTGCTCTTTTTGTCCAAAGGCTTTAATGTCCCAGGAGATTCCCTCCTCACATGGATAATTGAGTGCAATACCTTCCAAAAATTGTTTGGGGCAAGGAACTCTATGGTGTGCACGGGCAAACTAGACATGAAGTGGGAGCTCGAATTCTAGCACCTTTTCCATCTCAAAAGTCAGCTGTGGGAAGGCCAATTTGTACTGCGAATGTAGGACAAGGGCTGGGGCTTTGACCTTCCTTGTGGCTGGGGCAAAGGGTTAGGCCAAAGACAAGCCCCTCAAACCCAAAGAATGGAAATGCAAATTAACTATACCCTGTGGGATTACGCATGCTGTCCCTCCCACAAGAACTTATCTGTGCAGTCTAATCCATGAATGAGGGAGGGCTGCTGGTCCCTCTCCCCTGCTGCAACCCAATCCTTGTTGGAACAGTTCAGGAAGGGTAGCCAGGGGAGAAGTCTGCCTTCTCTACCTGTACATCTTCCATGGAGGCAGCTGTCTCACCTTGCTTATGATAGGGTTGGCCTGAATCCAAACCATCATGGCAATGGGGGAAGGGGAGAATGACTCTGTCAAGCCTGTTTAGTGATCATTTTAAACAGACACTGGCATTGCCAGCAATGCTGCCAAATGCCTAGGATGAAAAACAAAACAGTCTGGCCTGCTCTTGTGCCATTAACAGCGACTTGATTTGTTGCAGTTAACGGATGATCACACTTAGTTCTATGCCCTCAAAAACGGCTCCCCCCAATTCTTCCAGCACAAACCACTTTACAAAGCAGAGCCATGGGGCTCAGTTCAAACTTTGCCAACTCTTCTTTGGCACCTGAACAGAACAGGGCCAGGAGTAACATTGGGGTGCATCAACAGAAGGGGCACACAGTAAAAGTAGGATTAAAGTGGCAGGAACATCTTTTCCTGCCTGCTTTAACAAATGAAACAAAGAAGAGAACCACATCATTTTCTGCAACTTATGCTTCCCTCTTTTTTATGGCAGCTTAGGGGGAAACGAAGATCTCTAGGTTGAATCAAATAGGTCTTGCATGTGTGGAAAGGAATGTCCATTTATGCAAAATGGCCGCCATCGACTGATTGCTCCTTCCCACTGTGCTTCCCACATTCCCTACCATCCCAGGTTGTTCCATGGGGTCCTCCCACCCCCAAGAATAGATTTGGGCAGCCTCACAGAGCCGCAGCAGGAAAAGGGGGACAGAAAAGGCTGTTGAATTCATCTCACATTTCTCCGATCAGTTGGATCCCCCTTTGCCGAACCAAATCACACCCAACTAAGTAAGACCGTAAAGGAACGGCCTCGGCAGCAGCAGCCCTCCTTACTAAATTGCTCCCTGCATGCATAAGAGATGGTCCCGCCCTAGAGCTGCAAGCGCCCTGTGCTGCCCGAAAGAGACTCATTTCTCTGTTCACCGAGCAGCTGAGACTTTCTTCATTTCAACCTTTCTCTAGTTTGCACTTTTCTAGCAAACACTACCAATGTCGGTTTTTTCCCCCCGTTAGTAGCGTGAGCTCTAGATTTTAAAAAGAAGCGCAATGTGATCTCTTCCAGATGTTGTTTGAGTTCTAGCAGCAATCGCAGCCATGCAGGTTTCTGGGAGCTCGAGGCAAGCATAGGAACTACTTTCCTGCCTGCTTTGGAGGACATGAGGAGCCGCTCAGAGGTGCCTTGATTGCTTCTGTGCAACAATCTCATTTTTCCGCTGCAGTGTCCAGCTGATGGGATTTGCTACCATGTTAAATGAATATGGATTTAGGCCTTCCTGGTGCGTGAGTGTCTGTGTAAAAGAGGAGAAGGCAGGGGCAGAGGGATGTGGGGGAGGAAGGGGGGAAGGAGCATGTGCACATTGCCAGGCCTGGATTTCTAGCTCCATTGGCCGTTAGATGCCGTCATTCAGCAAAAAGAGCTTTACCGGGACTTGGAGGCTAATTTCAGAGTAGAATGAGCCCCGGGGTGTGGTACCTCTTGCTTATTCTAGCACACGTTCCCTTTTGCTGGCTTTCTTTTCATTATTTCCAACAAATCCAGAATTCCTTTATATTTGAACAAAAAATACGTTTTGATTTTTCAGACATTTCTCTAAGGCCTGCTGTTTCTCAGTCATCCGATCACTTTTAAGAATTTGTTTTGACAGTGTCAGCAAACTTGTGGATAGAGGTGATCTGGTAGTCCTTGTTTACTTGGAAATTTTTTTTTTTTAAGGTCCCTCTCCAAACACTGCTGAGCAAAGTTAGCATACTTAGGAGTCATGAAATAAGAGAAGAAATGCTTTTCTGAATTAACAGCTAGTTAAAACAATGCGTAGAGAAGGAATAAACTAATTTCTCCCACTGGAGAGATGTAAACAATGGAATCTGTATTGGGACCAATGCTCTTTAAATTGTTCACAAATGACCTGGGATTTTGTGTGAGCAGCCTGGTGGCCGAGTTTTCAGACCAAACCAAATTATGTAGAGTGCTTAAAACAAAAGAGGATTTTGAAAAGCTCCAAAGAAATCTCTCCAAACTGAGAGAATGGGTATCAAACTAGTTCACATGTACGGTAATGTTCATTGAGCCATGAGGAGAGAGAGAGAGGCCCCAACTTTACATATACAGTGACAAGATCTGAGCTAACAGTGACTGACCATGAAAGAAATACTGTACTGAGTTTGTGGTGGACAGTGTGATGAAAATGATAGCCCAGTTTGTGATGTGCAGAAAGATTATGCACAGTGTGGAGAAAGTGGGCAGGAAGATCTTTTTCTCTTCCTCTCTCCCATAGTACTAGAACCTGGGGTCATCCCATGAAACTGCTGGGGAGAAACATCAGGGTAGAAGTACTTTTTCTCACAATGCACAAGATGTAGTCATAGCGATGGAGGAGGGGACTATCAATGGCTGCTTGCTACCTCCAGCTAAGCAGAAAGCTCACGTGCACCAGTGGCTGGGGAGCATGAGCAGGACAGTGCTCCTGCCCTCCTGTTTGACTTGTGGTTTCCCACAGACAGCAGGTTGACCACAGTGTTATGAAATGTTGTACATCCCTTTCATCAGATCTAGCAGTTAATTGACCTTTGGCTGGCTTACTGCTCTCTCAAATAAATTTGACTTTATATGTCTTTATATTTAGAAACCTTGACTCTTTCTCCTCTACCATCATGTTCTTTTTCTCGTCAGATATTTAAAGCTAGCTTTCCTGAAAGATCCAACTTCCTCTCAGGCAGACAATGAAGAGAAAAAGCATTTGTTTCTTTAAAATATTTATGTGCAACCCATGATGGCTAACCAAAAGGAAGAGTGAAAACAAATAAGCATACTAAAATACAACAAATGAAGTAACAATCTTTAAAAGTTCTAAAACTGTAACGAGTGATGCAAAGAGGTGGGTGAATGAAAAGCTATCCCTCTCCCCTTAAAGTTTTCTTTAAAAGGGCCTTCTCAGGCTTAATGGAACTTATTTCTGAGAAGGCTTTTTCAGGATTGTGTTTCTAACATTCCTTTGGAAGGAGGCCAGCCAGATCCCTCTGAGGAGGGCATCCCACAGATGGGGTCAGTGTCCTCTCCAGGTTTTTGAGAGCCCTTGGGCAAGTCACCCTCAGTGTTCCAGTACCTCTCTATATCTACCTTCTTGCCACCACTGCCAGCTGCTGCTCTTGCTTCTCCTCCTTTTTCCCATGGTTGCCACTGCTTACCCTCTTGACAGGCAGAAAACAATTGAAGGGTAGGAAGTGACATTTCTTGCTCCTCACTCCCAGCATCAGCTGGGCCAGAGCAAAAGGCAGATGGACCAGAGGTTGCCAGGGCAAGGAGCAGGAGGCACCTGTCTGTGGGCCACTGCTGAGGTGTGGGTCCTCAGCTGGCACCAACCACGTCCACCTTTGATGGAGGTCCCGGGTGGCATGTCAGTTAATGAGAAAACTTTGTCCCCAGGAGCTACTCGTCCTATTTCTGGAAGTGGGGGGCATATAGACCATGATCTTGAATGAAGACCATAATAGATGGGCAGGATCCTATGAGTGATACCTCTAAAGAGATCTAGATTCCTAATTAAAACCAAACAGCAACACAAAGCTGTTAGAATGCAAATTTCTACATTGGCCTTACCATGGAAAATCATTGTGATTTGTAGAATGGACAGCTTGGCCTCCTAGGCAGATGATCTGCTCTCATAAAATGTAATAATACAAAAAAATCATTTTATTACTAGTATTACTGCATTTATAGCCCATCTTTCTTGCTCTTGCAAGGAGCAGCTTACAACTTTCCCCTCTGCTCCATTTTATCCTCTTTGTTTTTGATTTTGTTTTTGACTTTGTTCTGATTGGTAATATGTTTCTGTTGGTTTCATGTATATTCTTAATTGTTTTGATTATGGATTGGTTGTTTTGGTAACCTGTCCTGAAATGCTTTGTGTATAGGACAGAATATAAATATTTTATTTATATGCATATACGTATATATATGAGGTAGTTTGGCTGAGAGTGAGTGACTGGCCCCAAGTCACCCAGGAACCTTCCTGGCTAAGTGAGAACTAGAATCTGGATCTCTCAAATCCCAGTCCAGTGCTCCACTAGCTTCACTACAGTGATATTCCTAGGTGCTTTAGGGTTGAAGACAACCAGTGTTTAGGTCTGATGCTCCTGAAGCTGCATAGACAAAGTAAAATGATAAGTAAAATAATATGATCAGTAAAATAATAAGATCTTCACATCTTAGTGGAAGAATGAGAAGCCTACTAAACATGATTATCTAAGTTCTGCCACCTTGCCTGCCATGTGGGTAAATATAATATTTTTAAATGACTGATTGGTTGGTTAAGGAGAATAAATTAATTTGATTAAGTAATGCGCTGGCCACTATTTCCGTTATCCTCCTAATTGTATTGATGAAGTGATGTCTTGCTCATTTCATTATGGTAAAGTTTTGTCATCCTTTAAGGTTGTTTGAGCGATACGAGTTTATATCTATAATTTATGGTACCACTTTGTGTTAGGTAGCTTGAGTGGTATTTCTGGGACTACAATCCATATATATTCTTATAACTCTTAACAATCTGGGATTTATATGTCTGTTGCTGAGTGGCATCTGTCAATATAGCTGTATTTCTCTCCCATGGTCAGGTGAATTATGGACACATTCATTCAGCTAAAGGAAACAAGCTAGCTGGTTGAAACAAGAATTATTCACTTGCCTCACCACTATAGGCTGAAGGAAAAAGGGCCTTCCATGGGGAAGCAAGTTGCACAAACAGGCTTTCAGTCGGTTCCCAAGGAAGCTGCCAAATCTTCCTAAAACAATATAGCAAATAAATAAAACTGCCTGCAGTGCTGTCAGTAAGCAACTTCAAACCTAATTTGAAAACAAGAGGCACATTTGCATGCACTGTTAGGGGCAAACCCATGTTATTTCTACCATTTGTTTCCACCGTCTTGAACAAGGCCCTTGCCAAGTTCAGGCCATTAGCCTGCAGCTGTCAGAAATCCTCTTCTTTCACAGACTTTATACCTTGTAGCCCCATTGACGGAACACTTTGTAACCTGGTCCTCTTGCAGATTGAAGTGTTCTGCTTCATCCTGCTATCTTAACTGTTTGTCTGGAATGATGTATTTATCTGATTTCCTGCACCTAATTACCATTCATTTGACAGAGGCAAACGGGGAGTTTAATAAGTACTCATCTTGTACAGGCAAGGGAGCATTCTGTTTGCTATGGGAGAGTTTTGACCCCAGTAGAAATAGGCAGTCCACAAGCAAGTGAGAGGTACTTGCTCTGTAGCCCAGAAAAGGGATTTTGGCAGCCGCTGAAATTTCACCAATTCTGGTGACCTTGTAATCCTCCCCTTTGGACCAGGTGGATTAGAGATAATGCCCAGAGCTGAGCTTGTGATGAGGCTCAGTTAGTAAGGTTGAGCAGCCACACACTAGATTTACTAATGGATTTATTTTTTGACACTCTTCTGCTTTGTATATCCCTGAAAGTTCAAGATCAGTAGCATTTAATTTATTAAACTATTTAAATACACAGAGAGTAAAAAAAAGCTGCAGTTCATCAAAACTGCCTTTTAGCAGTCCAGCTATGTAACCGGCAGAAATCAACTGATGATGTTTTTCCCAGTATGGAGAGGCAGTTTTAAAGAAACCCTGTTGTGTAGGTTTAACAGTTCTTAAAAACCCTGCCAGAAAAAAAGAATGACCAAACAATACCATTGATCAAGTTGACTGCCTTTTTCAGCTGGTATTATTATTAGTAAAGTGTTTATATCCTACATGTTTTCATATTGGGAGGAACCCAAGGCAGCTTCCATTGCTCCATTGTATCACAACCACATCCCTCTAGGGTCTATTAAGCTGAGAGTCTGTGACTGGCTGAAAGTTATCCAGTACACTTCATGGCTGATTGGAACCTAGAACCCAGGTTTCCCAGGTGCTCCAGTCCAACACTGTAACTACCACCCCACACTGGTTCTAGCTCACCGCAAGCCCCAGAACTGTGCACAGCACTGCAACTGTGGCCACACCGATGCTTTTGATGAATTTTTGGCATCCATTTTTTATAGTGTTCCTATGATTACTCTAAAATTCTTTTTTGGCAGAAGTCCCAGACTTTTTGTTGAGCTGTTCAAACCTACTTGAAGAACTCTGTTTTGGTCAGTCATGGCCAACTCAGATGCCATCAGTGTGTGAGTGGAATTAAGACTTATTGCTCCAGTGTGAGTCATGTTACACTCTTACTTCTATGGAACTCAGATCTATGGAAGAAACTTAAGATTGTAGCCCAAGGGAAGCACAGAACAGGGAGACAGAAAAAATACAAGCGAGTTGGGTCTCTGTTGTAATATCCAAAGTGGAAACTTCACATCTCCCTTGTGTTTCTGGCCTGATGTGCTGCTCCCCTCAGCAGAATAGCTGATGATTTTGCTGGTCTTTGTCTGTTAGGGAATCATTCCACAAGCTCACACTTTCCCTCTGTTGCAAGCAAACAGAGAGACGGTTTTCTCTGGCAGCTGTTTCCTCTGTGCGGTCCCTGGGGAACCACTGAAACAAGCATGCTGTTGTCAGCTGCTCACCTTCCATTACCACTGCAGGTCCCCTGAGACACTGAGATTCTTTGCCTGCTCTGTGCTGACAGGAATGAGGGGGATGTTGAGTGAGGAAGGACTCAGAAACTTGTGTGTGCTTACATTTATCGATGTATGGGAGAAGACAACATGGCTGCAAGCTTACTGCTTCTACCTCCTTAGCAGCTGGGATACATTTTCCTTCAGCCCACAAAATGAAAAGGTGAGGCAACACCTGTTTGCCCAACTTTCCGAGAAGCTGAGAGGGGGCATGTGCATTGTAACATCTACCGTTGCCACTCTGCTGCCAGGAGGAAATTGCAGTGGGCATAGAAGCAATTTTACTTCCAGCAATGTAACTCCTGCAATAATAGTTGAAACGCTATCACTCCTGACCACTTGATGTGTCTTGCTTGGTGATTGCTTCCCTGCATTTCACAACCTGTGGGACAATTTGGTTCCCACTCTGAGATAATTTCTCCAGGACTAATAAGGCAGGCCGTTCAGTGCAATTGCACTAATATATTATCTTAATCTTTCCTCATCCTCACTGATGTGCAGCCTGTTTTTCCCTCCCAAAGGAAGCCTAGAACAGCTAACACCATCATTCAACACCAAATGCAATTATATCAGGTAAAACAGCAAAGACAACCATTCCAAGAGAGGAAGAGAGATTTGACAATAAAAATACCACAAACAAACTTGGAATTCAATAATTTAATATCAAATTAGTTAATAATGCAAACTTGATAATAGCCAATACACAAGGGAGTGACAAAATATAAGCCATATTTTAGACAAAAACACCTGTCACACCCCAGTGGATTAAACCAGCCTTTCCCAACCAGGTTCCCCAGGACATGTTGGACTAATATGTCTCAGCAGTCCAGTGGCCACAGAGCTAGAAGTTTTTCATACATGAGGCATTTAACCCTGTGATTTAGCGAGGCTTCTTTCTTTTTCTTTTCCAAAGGAACACCTTTGTACAGAGATTTCCTCTCTGCCTTTCTGTATGTTCCATTATGCAACTCAAGGTAGTTCTGTGATATAGAAATTGCATAAGGTTTCTGTAGCAAATAATGGTGTCATCCTGCAAAAAGGGCTGGAAAACACAGGAGAGGCCTTTACACATTGTGTAAAGCACTCACAAACTTAGGTGAGTGACTGATCCGTCAAGAGCGCACAATAAATGATTCATGTAGAAAAGCCCTGCAGCAGATGAGAGTCAAAGTCCAGAAGGTGTGGAAGGTGCCAGTTTGGGGAAGGACAGACCATTAGAATACAAATCCCTCTAAAGCTGGGGTCTCAAACTCGCGGCCCGCGGGCCAGTTGCCGGGACGGGCGGGGCACGGGGGAGGGGTCCTGCGGCCTTCAAAGCGCCGGCGGCCTCCGGGAGCGACACGGGATGAGCGGCCCACCACCAACGCGGTGGTGGAATACTTGAAGCGGCCCAGCCTCACCCAGACTCTACTTCCAGCGGCCCCCAGGTAAGGTGAGTTTGAGACCCCTGCTCTAAAGCCAGCAGAAGCCAAAAGGAACAAAAGGATAATTCTACAGGATACTAAGAGCTGTCATACTGCCCCTTCCTCATTCCCAATTTGAGATAATTGCCCTCTCCCCATAGGTTGGCACAGAACAGAAAAGAGAAGCAGCTCCCCCTATTCTCATGCCCATCTTGGTGACTTCATAGTGGCAGGCACTCACAAGGTGTTGATGACACTATCCTCCAGACTGGGCTGAGGTGGGGTGGGAACTGTAATCTCAGCCAATCTTTTGGCATGAAGTTTCAGGCAGGTCCACTTGAGAATCACCTGGTGTCCTCAAGCCTAAGGAAAAAGTCAGTGGAGCACATGACCCAGTCCCATGTTCTGGCTATCACTATTTTGTCATATTCCTGCACACCCACACCCAGCACCGGTGCCAGCAAGCAAGCACCAAGACTTCTGGGGGATGTGGTGACTTGCTTGGCAGCATTTTGAAGTGCTCCAGTACCTTATCTCACTTAGACATTTATAATAAGTCTGCAAGAGAATTCTCACCTTCTTTGATCAGGAACAATTGAGAAGTGATCTATCAGGACTCCCAAAAAGAGTCTGACTAGGTCTGATTACAACAAGATGGCCAAACAATGTAAACTGAAACTTGTTACAGAGTCAACCCCTGCTCCGGGGGGGGGGGGGGGGGGGGGACAACCAAGCAAGGCCCAAAATGCACTGGCTAAATCAAGGACAACCAGCAAGCAATATTCCTGTTCCAGTATGTGAGAACATAAGAAGAGCTGTGCTGGATCAGGCCAAGGGTACATGTAGCCCAGCATTTGTTCCCCCAGTGACCAACCAGCTGCCACCAGGATTCAACAAGCAGGATAAGTGTGCAACAACACCCATGTTCCTCAGTAATTGGTGAACAGAGGCTACAACTACCATTCCTGACCATGCTGGCTGGGACAGATGGGCGATAAGGTCCAAAATATCCGGGCTACTCCAACTTGGGGAAGGCTGCCTTTCAGCCTGGTAACCCCAAGTTACCTCCCGCTGAGGATTAGTGGGAGGCTGAAAATGGTCACCAGCAGCCCAGTTCTGTCTGTGAACGGCCAATGGCCCTTAACAGCCCACAAGGGCTCTTTCCCTGCACCTCACCCCTCCCCTAAGGAAACTACTGATTTCACCTGCAAAACCATGGCTCACTGAGGTACACAGAGGCAGCAGTAACTCTTGGAGTGTACATGCTGCCAACCTCCACATGCCCGACCTGTACCTTCTTTAAACCAATGCAGATGACACAGAACAGCTTCTCTCTCGTAACCGCATTCAAAAGAAACCAGGGGCATCTCTAGTAAAGGCTTTTTGTTTTGTTACTAATGTTCCCTTACCCGTGTACGTCCTCAGAGCCTTTTCATAATGCTGTCATTCTCCAAAGTTTCTCCCGTATTTTCCTGCCATTTTTGCGGGCCTTTTTAGAGCAAGGAAAGCCTGGTATTAAATTTCAGACTGGAACAAATGTCTCCTGAAAAGTTGCAAATCTCCTATAGTGCAGCTATAAGACTACACCACCTTGTGTTTGATTGATAGAATATATAGAAAGATGGATAAATACAGGCCCCTGAGTGGGGGAAATAACCCTTGTAAAGGATGCGTTTGATCTCCTGCAATGGAAGAAGAAGCCTTAGTAAAGAAGCAAGTAAAGTCCCTCGTGTGAAGAAGGCCCATACCTTGGGTGAAATGCTTGTGCCCCTGGAATTCACACTACATGGAGATTTGGGGTGCAAGGGAGTAACAGTGCTACTTGAAAATCTAATGCCCAGATTTGCTCTTTTTCCTCTTCCTTCCCAATTTTGTGTCATGTCTTTTAGATTGCAGGCCTGCAGGCAAGGACTGGCTTATTCCTGAATCTGCTAAGTACCTTTATAGCCATTTTGGCTACAGGAGAAGCTAAAATGCTATAAATAAACAAATATTTGATCATATGTATTAATACTGTGTATCAGGACTGAGCATTGATCAGAATAATGGAGGTCTCCCTTGGCAAGCAGGGCTAGCGTTCTTTTACTGACTGTATGCAGGAATTGGGTTTCCTATTATCAGAATTTAGTCAAAGCAATGTTTCTGCCTAAACAGCATGGTTTTAGGTCTGCTGATGTGGGTAGGAGAGTTAGTTTTCTCTAAACAAAATGTGTTTCACTTTAGCAGGACTTTACCAAATATTTGTATAAGCAATTGTTTCTATTGATAAATAAAAATAAATGTACCTACATTAATTCCAACAAACAGGGGGAGGGAAGAGTTCATGTGTAACAAATTCAGAGATCTTACTCCAGAGAAAGAAATAGCATAAATAACTTTCCCAGAGCCAATATAATACAGAGATAACATCAATGATGCATGCCAGAGCATAACATTTAGATCATTATAGTGAACCCTCCAGACGTGCCGAATGATGCATCCACGCTGCCTGCCTGGGTTTTCTAAACATAACTCTCTGTATTGAACTATCAGCTTCTCTGTTAGTCAGGAATGCTGGGAGCTGTAGTCTAAAGCATCTGGAGGGCCAGTGTTTGGGGAAGGGTGAAGAACTTTGCTGACTGGAGTTGATGGGGTTTGTAATCCAATTGATCTGGAGGGCTCCAGGTTGGGGACTGCTCATAGTATGCACTATATAGCAATAAATTCTTGTGAGAAGTGGAACATATGTAAATACTGTCCTCTTTCCTAGGCATTTCCTCTACAAGGAAATGTTATTTTGTCCAGGTGAGAATATGTGATAAAACAATGTATTTGTTTCTCAGGGGTTGTGTTAGGAGTAAGCAGCCTTCGTTTTTGGAGCTGAAATGGGGTTGCTTGTTTGCTGTAGCTGTGGCACATGGAGGTGGGGTCTGAGGAGGTAAATGGCTTTCCCAGTGAATTTAATGGCTCAATCCTGCAGGAGCCAGACCTATTTAGAAACAGCCCCCCACCCCGACTTCATTTGGGCTTTGCCAGGAAAGGGGTATAGGATTACACCTGCTAAAGTGGGTGTGTAATATTGTCATCTTTACAGGTGAATGGAAGAGGTACATAGACCAGGATGTAAGCTCAGTTTTGGAATGACTTTCTTCTACTTGCTATGTTATATGAACAACAGTCAAAAGTGACACATTTGACTGGGAAAAGCTTGTGTCTTGCCAAGCTTGCCAGGCTGCAGCCGTCGAACGTATTCTGGAGAATGATATGTAGCCTCATGGATCACTTGATGAAAATAAGAAGAAATGAAACAGTGCCTTTACCTTTCCTTTTCCCCTGAGGGCTGCTTAGTATTCTGTGCTTGATCCAGATTTAGTGATACTTAAGCTGGGCTCAGACAACACAACACACTATTGTGGGTGTTTATGGTAATCCATCATGGCAAGTTTGGTCTTTAGAGACCATAATAGGAGATAACAGTTTCTTCTGTGGTCTCTCTGTGACACCATGGCTTGTCACGTTGCCTGAACCCAGGATCATGTTTTCCACAGTCTTGGAATGCAACCACCATGGAGTCCTCTGGAAAGAGTGGCAACTGCATGAGCCACTTCAGCCACCCAGCCTCTATGGGTGGACCAGTGAGGAAGCGGCAGGTGATGTAGGTGGGGAGGGATGCACCTTGGGATGGGATTTCAGGTACAGCAGCTGAAGGGATACAGGCCAACAGCAGGAGGACTTAGTGGGGAGGATGGGAAATATAACATAGAAACTACTTGAACATCTGCCAGGTGGACCATGGTAAAACAAACAAACCAACTTGCAAACCATGGTAACCATTAGGGTTGCTGATCCTATTGTATGAACCCAGCCATTCCAGCTATTGAGTAAATTCATTGAAATAGGCAGGACTTAAGATAGTCTAAGTCCAGTGGATCTCCTCTTAAGTATTACTAGAACTAGATACAACCAGTATGTTTCTCCAAAACAATGATAATTTTCAAGTAGAAGAATGCCTGTACACAGAAACATTTGACGTGCTTGCTCAGAGAGATTGGCTACTAGTTCTCCACACAGGAAGCTCCACTGGCTTCCAGTTGAAGTCGGGGCCCAATTCAAGGTGCTGATTTTGACCTATAAAACCCTAAACGGCTTGGGACCAGGATACCGGAAAGAACATCTCCTTCCTTATATGTCCTCACACCCCTTAAGATCTATGGGAGAAGCCCTGCTCTAGGAATCCTCTCTAAGAGAGGTAAAAAGGTCATCAACTCGGAGTAGGGCCTTCTCTGCTGTGGTGCCCAAACTCTGGAATGTACTCTGGAGGTACGCCTGGCGCCAAGTTTATACTCTTTTTGGTACCAGGCCAAAACCTTTTTAAAATCTAATAGTTTTTAAGTTCAGTCGCTCTGTTTGTTTTGTAATTTATTGTTTTGTTCTTTTTTATTATATATTGAAATTATTGTTTTAATTGTTTTTAAATATTGTAAGCCATCCTGAGATCTTGTATAATAGGATGGCATACAAAAGCTTAATTATTAATTATTATAAGAAAGTAATGTGTGATGCAAGCCCCACATAACTGGGCCTAGAGAAAAGAGTTTGCAAGTAAAAAGGAGTGAAGGCTTAGCATCCCCCATTTTAGCCATCAAGCTTAAAGAAATTGTTTGTTACATGGATTTATCACTATTCCATGAAAATGCCCAAGGCAGCAACAGTAACATCTACAACACAAAATAATCCATAATAATAATATGAATCATAATGCAGTATCATAATAAAGCTATATAAAATCAGGCAACAGAGCACAGGAAAATGGCAGCCAGTTAAAAAGATGACTCAAATTGCAGGTTAGAACGGAGCAGCAGAGAAAACAAAGCAGCTTGCTAGGCTGGCCACTGAGAAATGAAACGGAGTTGTTGCCAAACAGGTGTCAGATGTTTGCAGAAGATCTCAACACTTGGACATTTTTTTTCTGAGAAAAGGCCCTTGTTCATGTAGCCTGGGCCCAAGCTGGTTAGGGCTTCATAGGGCATAACACTATGTTGTACCCAGAAATGGTTCCGCAGCCACAATAGCTGTTGCGTAACACAGGAGTCATGTTCCTCATATCCTACTAGGAAAGTGTACAAGCATCATCGTAGGTTCAGTTATGACTGCACTTCCAGGCAAATGTTCTAGAGTGCCAAACTGCGCATCTGTGAGATTTGAGAGCCCCAAAAGCTCTGGAGGGCGAAGCAGTGCATCTGTGAGTCGAGCAGAAAGTGGGGCTCCAGTCCAGCCTTTCTGATTTTGCTGCCTCTTGCCGGTCTGCCTCCCTCCCTCCCGCACGCACACACGCACGCACGCACAGAGTGAATACAGATGAGCAGCAAAAGCACTGCAAAAGGGGAGCACGGGCACTGTTACAGATGGGCCAAAACTAGGACGCAGCCCATGCATCTTCTGAGCCATGTCCCAGAATGCTTGAGCTGTTCTAAAGATTTCATCTGCTTTAATCCAAGGCTGCCTCTTCCCTCTACGGTGGGGACACTCGCTTAACACACCCAGTAGTGGGTGTTGCATGAAGGCAGCAGCCTTTTAAACCACAGAAGACAATGCCAAGTTTCTTTCCACAGTGGGACCATTTTTCCATCTCTCATTTTCTACCCTTACCATGGCTGGGAGCTTACTTGCAATAAAAACATAAAGCATCCCCATCAAATATTGCCATTTCATGCAGCAGCTGATTTTACTGCCCCGAACTGAACATAGGGATCCTGCAGAAGCTCAGTGGCTTCGGCACAGTGATGGACAAAATGAGCCTCCACAGGTTTCTTTCCCTTCCTTTCCCTTTGACTGCTCCCACTTAGCTGTAGGCATCAGATTAGACCAAAAGGAGGGTCGGGAGCGGTGCTGCCTCCAGGTCAAGACACTCGGGGGGCCCTTCCTCTAGGAGGTCACTCTCTTGCCATTTTGGTTTCCACCTGCTGCAGTTCCTCCACGTTGTCTTCATCATTGCTCTGCTGGTTCACTTGCTTGAGAGCCTGGGAACAAATCAGTGGAGCCCAGTACTGCTCTTCCTTCCCAGAGTGAGAAGCTTCTGGGGCTCTTGTCAGGGGGCCTTGCTAGGGTGTGAGTCCTCAGCAGGTGGCTGACCATACCTACCCTTACGACAATGTGGTGTCAGGTGTCCATGGAATGCTGAGAAGGCCGGGGGGGGGGGGGGGGGGGGGGGGGGGGGGACAGGCTGAGCACCTCCAACTGCCGCATGCAGATATGGGACTTTCTCAGAGGGTTCACACTTTAAAGAAGCGCATAAGAAAAAGCTCTCAGCCCACCTCACCATAACGTGAATTAGCTCCCTCACACTTTCTGCCTCTCCCCAAAATTCCTTTGCAGTGCTACACCTTTGAAAGGAACATCTTCAACTGAGGAATTCTCTCTCTCTGCACTCTGTTTCCCATCTTTCCTCTTCCCTCCCCTCATTCTGGTCTTTCTTTTTCTTCTTTATTCCATCTATAGCAAGTCTTGGAGAATTCATAAGAGGGAGAGTGGCAGGTAAGCTAGATACTTACTTTATACAAACAGAAAAGAAGATCCCTGGTTTTCTCCTCACGAAACTCTGGGGAAAGAGGGTTCACGGGGTTGCAGAGGAAGGCAACTCAAGCTATTTTTTTAAAAAACTGTTTTCTAAATTTTGTATTATGGAAAAATGTTATGATGTTTTTATTATGTCATGGTCCTCTTTAGGAACAGTGGTAAACAGAGCTGCTTGTGCTTGCAGGCACAAGCGTGGAGTTAGAAGGCCCTTGGTTCAATTGCTGGCATTTCCAAGCAGGGCTAGGAAGGATTTCTGCTGAAACCCTGGGCAGCCACTCCCAGTCTGTCTTGACAATACCAGGCATGGCAGCTTCGATGCCTGTCTCAGTAGAAGGTGCTTTCCTGAGTCCCATCATCTGAGAGGCAGACCCCCATATCCATTTCATTAAGTCTCGAGTCTAAAGTTACCTTTCTGAACCTTGAGGTCCCCTTAATGACCACTCTCATTATTGCAGTCCTTGTCACAAGGAAGCAAGCTCTCAAAGGCAGTGCCAAGAGCCTTCATTGCTGTCATAAGTGGTAAAGCTGGGACTGGTTTATCAGGACTTCTTCCCATTTGCCTTGAATGAACCTGGGTGCTTTGGGTTTGCTCGCTCACTCTCTCTCAAATATAGGTGCCCCTGTACATCAAGATGCAGAAAAGTTGAAATGAGGTTGCGTCACTTATTGGGAGAAAAAAGAAACCTACTCTGCTATTTGTGGCACTGGATAATCACTGTGTTCTCTTCCACCTTGTTCGGCATCTGACAAATCTTGACACTATAAACTTCAAGTTGGAACTCTGGCAGCACAACACAAGAATTAGATAACTTGTTCTCTTTTCTTAATACAATTAGATAATTTTGTACTGTTTCACCAATTTCTTCGCAGATGATTTAAGTGCCAAGGCTGCATGTCTGGGAATAAGTTTAATTCCTGCCCACCCACATGCTCCTCTTAAGCTGTCATCCTATCCTGTCATTATATCAGAGTGGCGGCCTGGGATTTGCTGCTGCAGTGCCATGCACTTGCTATGACTTTCAGGCTGCACAGCCTGCAGCGTTGCTGCTTGGGCAGAAGTCTTTTCCTTCTGATTATCTGCAGACATGAGGGAGGAAGTGAAAGTCTGGTTAAGCCTATGGAAGCAGGTGGCTTTCCCTGATTATGTTTAACCTTAAATTAATCCTGCTCGGATGGATTTGCCTTATCTATAAGGAATAGATACATTTTGTAGAGACATGTTCTTCCCTGATGGTCAGCTTCTGATAAAGTCAAATGCAGATGTATCAAACTGAAGGTGTGCTCAGGCTCTCCGCCTGGTTCAGCCAAGTACAAAGAGAAGTCTTGGAAAGGGACTGAGGTTGGCTCATGGAGAAGCTCAGTAGGCTGACTTTGGCGAAGACAGGGATATTTCTGCAGGGTTGGAGTGGTAGGATTGCCCAACCCAATCACCTCCAGGGCAACTTTGAACACCGGAGTGTCCAGCCTGGATGTTTTGCCTGCAACTCCCTTCGGCCCCAGCCAGCAGAGGCGATGGTGGGTGGTGGGGTGTTGTAGAACATCTGGAGAGCCACACATTGCTCCCTCCTAGCTCACCTAGACCATGTGCCATGAGAGCAGGTCAGGTATAGAACTGATGCTTTCCCTCTTCAGAAATGTGCCCATTCTTAGCTGCATGTATGATCATTGTGCTCTTCGTGTATGTCTACATGAGCTAATTTTGGCCTACTTTGTTCTTGAAACTATTAGCTTGTGCAGTCTACCTTTCATTCCCCTATTCTGATAAGTGCTTCACTTCAGACTTCTTATGACTGTTGAGTCATATATCAAATAATTACTGACTTTCCTGAAAAGTTTTGTTGACAATCATCCAACATGTTCACTCATCCTCACTGATTCACTGCTTTTCTTCTACTATAATTTCCTCTTCTTTAACCTTTGTGTGTGTGCACACGTAACAGAAATAATTTACTTATTTAATTAGCACTGTGGTTATCAAACGCACTTCTGAACAATACCCTGAATTTCACCATAGTTGCTCACTATTTCATTCAGAAATGTAAGCCACTGCTCCTTTTCCTGTTCAAACCAAGTGCAGCAAGACATTTGCCCCACAACTGGAAAACATGCTCGACTGATCCAAGGAAGCTTATTTCCTCAGCAGTGTAAAAGGGGTTGCATGAGTTTCCATATTTCATTAATTTTATAATTGTGTGGGGATACATTTTCCCAAGAAATTTTGATTGATGGAAGCTGTATAGACAAAAATCAACTCCACTTTATTCTTCTGAGGAACTTTATAGAACATGTTACTATGACTGTCACTTTGTGTACAACTGATTTGACACAAAGGCCTTTCTCACTTCTATAGTATCTGATAGAAGGAATGGACGCATTTGTGTCTCTTTTTTAATGGAAAATTCCACATGCAAAAAAATTGGGACTAATAGTTCAAATTTTCAGTTAGTCTGAACAAACACACTTGACTAATACATTGACACCAAAGTAATTCTCTGTTTACATTTACTGTCCCTTTACATGGAGTAATGGGGGGGGGGCATTTCCTCTAGATGTGTGCAGAAGGTAGATTAGGATCTACTGGTAGACCATTGAGTGATTTGAAGTAGATCCCCAAGGAGTTCTCAAGAGATTAAAAATGGGATCAACAAAATGATTCCATGATAATGACTGAACTGAATATGTGGAAAGACTGTGAACCTTGTTATGTTCTGGCACTCAAACTCTACTCCGCCATTTTATCCTAAGGTTTTGACTATGCACACATAGTTAAAAGGAAGTCACCATATTCCTGGATTTTATAATACCTTTCCAGGTAAAATGATTGGGAGATCTCAAAAGCCTGCACATTTTTTGATTGCCAGCTTATGCTAAAGATACAGCATTGGTATGGATTTGGAATTAATTCTAACTGTACATCTTTTGTAGCAGGATGGTTGGTGGAACTTGGGGATTTGATAAACAAAGTAGATCATACAAGCCTGAAATCTGTCCTCCCCTGCACAATGAATATTTATAAATAGTGCAATTCCATTTTTAAATATTTTTATCTCAATAGTTGTATACTGCCCCATTCCCTTAGACTGTGTGTGATATTGACTAATAAAGTTTTAGTGGTTTAGGACTGTACCACTGAAAGCAACTTAGGGTGCAATCTTATGTGACTGCCTGCAGAGGACCATGGAAGGTTATGAGCCTCCAATCAAGTGTAGGAGAATTGTGGAGTCAGGGTTGCCTTCCACGCTTCCCTTGCCCTCAAAAGCATTTAGATGGCATCCAAAAGTTTTTCCTCTCCTTGTAAGGAGGAGGGACTGAGGCGGGACTGATTTGGTGGCATCTCATCCTTCCTCACCTTGCTTATCAGGATATCTCCCCAGTGCCTGATGACCTTCCATCAGTGGGGCCTCCATCAGCCAGAAAGAACTGCGCCTGAGCAGAGAGGGGTCTCCAAAGGCCGAAGCTCTGATTTTCCAAGGTCTCAGTAGGGACTCCACTTTTTCCTATGGCTGGCCAGATGGCATCGGACTGCCATGGAATTGCACACCTGTGTGTGTGTGTGTGATCTCAATGAGTGGGAAAAGGGTCTTCATTTTCTATTTGTATATTCTTTTGAGGATTGTGTTTGGTATGATATGAAAGGGGCAGTTTTTGGTGCACATTTCAAGGCACAGGGCCTCCACATATCGAGATGGAAGAGGCAGGAGGGCTTATCTCTTGGCCACCCTCCCCAGAGCCTGAGAATAGCCACAGTCTGCAACTGCCAGCATGGGGTGTGGAACAGGAGACGCAGGAACCAGACCAACTTTGACCCCATGACCCAGTGTCAGGAGAGAAGGGCTAGCCAGCCAGAGGGGCAGCATACAGCTGTGAGGCTGGCCCACCTCCAGAAGGGCCCTTCCAGAGGGTTGGGGCCCAGGGTTACTCAAAAGGAGGGTTTTCAGAGGTCCGTTCCAGTGTGGGTTCAGCAAACTGCTCTGTGCATGGTCCTTGCCAATTATGCTTTACTGGATGTACATTAGAGGATGGAGAGCCTTTGCCAAAGCATGGGCTCTGGTTTTGATGGTGTAATGGGGGAAACTAGCTCCTGACAGATGAGTGGATGCAATTCATTTGTAGGTTGATTCTGCTTCATTTTCTGCTCCACTTTTCTCTAGTTTAATTTGGAAAAAGTTCTGAAATAGATTGCAGAATTGGTACTTACCCATTAGCCACACTATTTCATCTCCCCTATAAACTACCAAAGTGCATGAGCACATGTCCGTATAGATTACATCCCAGCAGAAAAAAAAATATTGATGCATTCATCCAAATGCATAAAGGTTGTTTTCTGTGCAGTGTGTTGTACATTGGTAACTTTTAATAAGAGGTGGGCAATTTGTAGCCCTTAAGCCCCAGGGAGCATAGACAAGGGTCAGGGATGATGGGGATTGTAGTTCAACATATCATATACTGGAGAGCCCCATGATACACATTCTGACTGTAAGGGAGTGATTTGAGTTCCAAATTACTTCTGTTCATTTATCATTAACAATGTTTGAGCATCAAAATGTAAAAATGGTGAATTGCTAAATTCAGGCAATTTGGATGTCCAAATGGGAAGAATTTCACAACCATTCCTAATTCCATTCAGTCTAGTTCTGCAATTTCTTTTATTTTTCTCTTGCCGCAGAGGGAATTTATCATAGGGTATTTCAGGACAACAGAGCTGGTTTGTTTTGCTTTATCTCAAAAACAACACCCTGTTCTCCCCCTCCTCCAATTTTCATGAACTGGAAGATTCTAGTGTGTGACTAAGTAACGAGTCTTCCAATTATGGAAAGTCAAGTATATTTCCTAATGTTCCTCACCACAGTCACAGCTCTCAGAAAACTGTAATTAGAAAGAGGCAGCATTACCACATACTAAATCCCCACGCTGCCTGAGTAGCTAAGGAAGCATGCTTCTTCCCACAGGTCAGTAATAGAAAAGGAAAATGTCAGATGGTTTTCCTTCAGGTGCATGTGGGGAAATTGAAGCTGCTGTCCTGAAGTGACATTCGCCAAGTTTCCTGGAGGCCTGTAAAGGTAGCACAGGAAGCAGGCCATTCCTGTTTTGGCATAAATCCAGCTTTTAACTATTTATGTGTGCACCTCAGACTGTACATTTGTTTCAGAGAAGGGTCCATGAAGGCTGATTGGATCTTCCAGTTTCATATCATAGAGGCTGAACTGGAAACTTTTGAAAAAACAGCTGATGTTTCAGATGAAATTCCAATCAGCACAGGTCGAATTCGTATGTGTATCTTGATCATATGCATGCTGGTTTTAAAAAGGAACTTCAGGCCTTCATATTTTAATGGATACAAATTTGTCATCTTTTCTTCAGCCATTGGGAGGTATATAAATACATACATAAATAAGTACTCAAGTTAACTTAGCATCAGGAAACAGAGGTAAGGCTGTTCTGTGTTTTCAAATACCATGTTATAGGTGCCTAAAAATGAAGAGGCATGATATTCACCCCAGAGGCCTCCTATGTGAGAAATTCCTGCATTTGATATAGCTCGAGTGTCTGTAAGAGCATCCGATTCACTGACATCCTATCAGGCAACAGGAATTGCCTTAGCTCACCATTTTCATTCTCAAAAATTTTAAACTCGTTTTATTTCTTTTTTCAGGTAGGTGACTGAGCTTTTGAAATGTAAGTGTACCATAATGAAGAAGGTTGTCCTCTTCCAGCCATAATGTTCTGATCTGCTGGTTAGACCACTAACATCAGAGACAGAAGGTAGGGTGTTATGGGATAAAATAGCCATCTGTCTCTCCCCTGTGGCTGACTTTTACTGAACTGAGTTCCCCATGAAAAAAGCACCAATTTGTTCTCTTGGAGCTTTCCATGCACCACCTCTCTGGAAGTCAAGAGGCTCCCCCTCAAACATCCCCTCTACCATGAATTCCACATATACTCTGGAGCTCAGTACTCTACCCAAGTAGGCAGGTTATTCTACATTAGCCTAGCCAGCTGTACTGATTTTATTTGGAATTCTGCACTTGTTGCTTTCCCTTTCCCACCGTTCCCCTCTAACTAAACTATCGGAGCATTCAGTTCCACTGTTCTAAAGTGGATTTCTCACTAAACTCTTCCTCTGAGAGAAAAAGCACATGGTTACAAAATTGTTTTGTGCAGTTGTGTTTCCTGATTTAGGAAAAGGGAATGTCGGGGCTCTTCTTTTATTCTTTCCTAGAACTGGGCTAAAAGATGGGCTCAGACACCTCCCGAGCAACTGGAGAGATGAGGGTGTCAGGAGCTTATCTTGACTCCAAGCAGCCCCTGGGTTATTCTTTTTCCTGTGGAACCTTTTTAAAGAAAATGACTCTGGGAGGCAAAGCCATCCCTGCACAGCCACCTCCAGCCCCCTAGCTGGTCTGGCCAGTGAACAGCAGGACCCCGAGAGACTAGGTGGAAACACACAGAAGCGAGCTGGAGTTTGCCTTCCAGGACAGCTTGAAGCCAAAGGTCTGGGCTGGAGCCACTGGTCTGACAGGGGAGGGAAATGGAGACAGTGGACTGTGGAGTGGAGTCTTTGGGGCTGTGTTGTCTTCTCAGGAAGATAACAACCCTTTTAAGGTGTGAAAAATGGATTGCATTCAATGCATGCAGAGAAGGAGCACTCCAGTCCTGCTGCTGTCCCTTGCCCGCCTTCTTGCCATCAATGCTTGGAAGCCACAGTCTGACGAAGGGGGCCTGTCCCAAAAAGTTAAATACTCAGGAGGACAGCATCATAAGCATGGTTTAGTCAGTCGTCCTTTTTATTATATTTCTGTTCCACCACTTATCCCACAAGGAGCCCCATGTGGTCCATTTTATCCTTGGAACACTGAAGGTAGATAAGGTTCCAAGTCTGTGACTGGCATGAAGCTACCCAGTAAGTTTTGTGGCTGAGTAGGGACTCCAACCTGGTTCTCCTGAGTCCCATTTGAGCCGCTTCACCACCCTAGCTCTCCAATGAATGGAGCATAGTCCAGTATTTTCTGGAGAAATGCATTGCAAAAGGGTTTCAGAATTTTTCCTCAGCTAGAAAGAGTCCAGAACTACAACCAGTGAGCCAACTGCTAATGAGTTTGATATCTGATACATGTGATTTTTGAAGATAACCATTTCAGTCAGGATGTAGGCTCTGAATCTCCCCAGTGTGTGTGCATGTGTGCATGAGAGAGAGAGAATTATTGTCTTTCCTGTCCCAAAGCTGACACAAAGCAAGAAACTACTTGAGTGAAAATAGCTGACTCCTTCCCCCCACCTGTCCCCAGTTATTGGTTATGAAACACCCACTCTGAATCCACTCCTAAAACGGATGCTAGAGGAATTCATTCCTGGATTTCCTGATCTCATTTGCTAGGAAAGGATGGGACAGAGTTATTCATCTTCCTTTCTTGGTCTCCGTGCTGCCTGCCAACTGCTCCAACCCCCTGTCTGGCTTCAGGTGGCTCATCAGTTTTCTTGCCTGTGAACGAGAAATAACAAAAGCACTTCATTTGTTGCAGTCATCTCTCTGGAAGGGATAAAACACTGCGCCCGTCAGACGCTCCATTCTGCAGCTGATAGCACAATCTCAGCAACCTGTCGCTGTTATTGTGAGGACCGATCCCTTTCATAGCCACTGCACATGACAGCAGAATGAAAACTTCATTGATCTGCTGATTTCTCTTTCAGCCAGAAGTGTGATGCTGTGTTTGTTTCAGCACTGCAGATGAAAACATTCTTTCACAATGCTCTTATTGCACAATCCACTTACTGGAAGTGAGATGGGTGCATAGGGTGGGTCACCAAAGCACACCATTTCAGAACAGTTGGTGGCAGCAAAATTAAATAAAGTTAAACATCCTCTCTAGGAGCTTACAGAGAGTTACCAGTGTGAGCATTTGTCTAGGGTTGCCACAGATGTCCTATTCTGTTAAGAGCTGCCTGGCAGGCGGAAGTCAATGGCTGACGTTTTCCCAGTTGCAAAGATGTGACATCAGAAACTTCATCTGCTGATTTCAGCTCGCCACACAACTGTTACAAGGCTCAGAAGTTCTGCTGATTCGAAGCTGTTGACCCTACTTTTATGCAGTGATTCAAGCTTCTGGCTCTGAAAGTTGACACCACGGTGCTCCTTCAAGAGCCACAAGAGTTTTTGTATTTCCAAACAGAAGAGAACTACAGCTGGACTGCAGTAGCGCTCCTGAAAGCAGTGGTGGAGCTGAACTGAATTTCTCAGTATAAAACTAGTAGATACTGACTCCTTTCACATCTAACCAAAAATAAGTCCCACCATGTTCAATAGGATTTCTAGGTTTTGGTCCTGCAGTTAGTCCTGAGACTGTTCTCCTGACCTCAGAGGTACAGCTACAAAAAAGGTGTGTGTTGTGTTGCACTCTCACACCCTCATTCTCCAAGCTGTGAGAAACCCAAAGCTGAGTTGCCCAGGTTTCTGTTTCCTTGAAATGATCCCTTGGAGGTTCGGGGCATTTTTGCGACATCTGACTTATTTACACATGTATAAAACCAAGCCTATACCGAGCCTAACTAGAGACTTACAGCTCAACAAATAAGTCTCCCCTGTTATGTTTCCGGGAAGGTCACAAGTGGCACAGGCTTCTTACGGAGTGCAACTCAGCTCTCTGTGCGTCTCATTCCCAACCCATCCTGTAGACTTGTCCTTTGGTTTCCTGCTTACAGAGAGACTTGGACTTACCCTTGTTGCCTTGTCTAGTGGTAGGAATAAGGATGAGTGATCTCTGGGTCTCACCTATGCCTTCTTGGGTCATCTTAGCTCCCACTGAGTCACATCACCTGAATATTATTATTTATTGCGCTACATTTACTTCTTGCCAGGAATTCAAGGCAGCTGACATAGACATCCACCATTCTATTTCATCCTGACAACCACCACCCTGTAAGGAAGGTTAGGCTGAGAGTGACTGGCTGGCCCAAAGTCACCCAGTGAACCCAGATCTCCTATGCCCCTGTCCAGCACTCTAACCACTATGCCATACTGGCTCTCTTCTATCCAGTTTCAGAAGTTGCCTCAGCTTGACCCATGTGTAGTCCACTAATCACAGGAATCTTAAGAGTAAGATCACAGCGCTTTAAGGGATTTCAGGGTTCACCTTGGCCATCCTCTGTCCCATAAGCAAGTCATAGTGAGCCTTTGCTTCAGCTGAAAGCTCATAAACCAGTTTACAAAATGATGTGTTTGTACTGGGAGTAGCAAGAGGAAAATGGTCTGAAAAGGATCTGTTTCAACACAAGAAAAGGCCCCTGTTTCTTTCATGGTGGGGCAGAAATCAAAATTCCAGCACGTGAAGCTTGTGAGGTAATTGCTCTACCACTGAGAAAAGCTCCGTCAGCCAGAATGTCCATTGTGACACCGCTATTGAAGCGACATGCGCCTCGACCTCGGTGGTTACTAAGGCGAGACAGCAGCAGGCCGCTGCCTTTGGGAGATGTCCTTCTGTGTTGCACCCCTCCGGAAATTCTCCTAGTCTCTCTCTCCCAGCATTCCCCATTCGGAGCTCAGCAAGATGACCTCAAAGGTCTTGAGTCCTCCCTTTGGGAAATCCCTGGAACAGATGATGTTGTAACGATACCTTCCAGCTCCATTGTGCAAGACATATTTTAAACTCTGGGTGTTGTGATCCCTTAAGAATATTTCCATTTGAAGCCGTGTGCTTACTTTCTCTGAGGTAGCTTTCCTAATGCAAACCAAGAACGACCATGTTGTAGGCATTTTCACATGACTGGGTCATGTGAAGCCAGAGCTGATGAGATACGTTTTCATATTATCCCAGACAGCCTCTGGAGCTATTTTAGTTAAAGGAGCATTTTGTTGGCCTTGTGCATTAATGCAGAGATGGCTCAGCAAAGAAAATTAAACTGCACAGAAATTAAGACAATTGTATTTTCAACACTACAGGATCCTTTGAAAGCCAGGGACTCCATTTATGAAGAAAATTAGTATCCCTTGTGGGGAGAAAAGAACTAATGTTTTCAGCCTGTCATTTTAGTTTTATCGCATTGTCAGTTCCTTTTTCAACATATCAGGCGAGCATTTGACTCTAATCCGACTTTCAGCACTGCCAATATTTAGATAATACTGAGAAAGTGCATTCTAGAGCTTGTCGCTGCTGTGGCGGGGGCGGAGAGGAAGATTGCTCTAGGTTCAAAATTATTTCAAGGGATTCTGTAGCAATCTTCAGATGGATGCTGCAGATGCTTCCACATGAACGGCCCCTGGTGTTACCAATAAAGGGACCTTGTGTATCTTTTCTGTCTCTTCTTTCTTAATGGATTTTCTGCAGTAAGAGGAAAAAGTGGCAGGAAAACAAAGAAGGGTGAAGAGTTGAAGATGTCAGTGTCTGGATTTCCTGCTTCATAAAATTATGTGCATTATCTGGAAGCACCCCATATCTGCATGATCACCAGAATGATGGTATGTCACAAACCTATCCAGTGTATTGACATGCAATATTAGAGATGCTGGGTTGTCTCCAACATAAATGCACATTTTATGGGTCTGCTGCAGGAATGAGTGAAACGTTTGTTTCAGTTCATTTCTGCTGATATTCACTGAGTTCTCCATATTTTGGACAAAAAGAATTTAAAGTTTAAAAATAATTTGGGGAAAATGGAAAGTGACAGGTTCAGCCATCTAAGCCCAAGGTTTTGAGTGCTTTGCTCTGGGATCAAATCATTATATTCCTCTATTTTTGTTGAGTTTAATTAGGGTTGTCTTCCCCCTTTTTTCTTTTTGGTAAGCTTCTCATCTTGGCCAACTGTATGGTAAATAAGTGCATCATGGTTCTCTACATGCTGAAAATAACTAACTACTGCACATGGCTGGTGCAAATGAGTGCAAATTTGTTTCAGCTCATTTCTGATGAGTGTTTACCAACAACCCAACATGCAAAAGGCTTGAGATCTAAGAGTTCGACTGCGTGCAAAAATAAAACAGATCTACTCTAAGGAGGAACCAATTGGATAAAGTCCTTTATTTTTTGTACTTATGATACCAATGAGAAGAACAGCTTGACTGGTGCACCAGCCCCTAGCACATGGACCAGCATATTTCTTCCAGTAGACATAGAGAAAGATGGATATTGGGAAAGTTAACCTTTGCCAAATAGGAATGGAAGGAGGTACTATTGAAAGGGCAAGATCTGACTGAGTGGCTTATTTATACAGAGGAAACTCCCATGCTAGTGGCAATGGTGGATTGCAAGGGTGAAATAGACAGATTTAGCAGTAGAAAGGAAACCAACAGGGCATGGGCCATTATTTTATAACCTGGCTCTGGAATGTGGTGAACCCAAAAGCTTCCTTTCCTGGTTGCTCACAAAAAGTTGGAAACACAGTGTGGCACAGGCATCCCACGTGTTTCCCAGCTTTTGGTTACAGGTCAACCTTGCACTGCTGCCACTCTTGAGTGCCAGATTGTCCAGAGACAGGGAGGGGCTGGCATTTCCAGTCATGGTTCCGACACAGCCAGGATTCACAATGACAAGGAGACCAGACGGAGGCTTAGCAATGATCAGAGATCCTGGAACCACCACAATGTGGATTTAAAGTAGGATTTCAAATGGAAAGCCTGAAAACTTGGCTTCTCCATAGACCAGACTAAATGGAGCAGAAGCAAAATATATGGCTTTGGCCCTGGAACTGTTGGCCAAGCAGAAGAGTCGATGATACCAGAGTGCTAGTGAGGGGTCCCAAGAGTTGGTCTTGGAGACCACCAAGGGAATCACACATTCATCTTAGAGTTGAGCTAAAATCCACAACTGTAATGGCTGCCCAAAGAAGATGAAAGAACGTTTGATGCCCACACTGAAGAACAGGGCGAGGCTTCCAAATCAAGAGCACAAAGGACGCTGTGGCTCTGAAGCTGGACTTTGGGTGGGTCAGAACAAAATGAAAGGAAGCTGCCGTTAAAGCCAGCTGGCTCTATGGTGAAAGAGCTCTGCTAACAAAGATAATTCGCTCTGGGGATTCGGCACAAAAACATCGCAAGGGGTGCCCAGGTGCTATCTGAACCTGCTGACCTGCCTGGTGAATCCACAATGCCTTCTGGAGCCAAGGTGCCTTGGTCATACAATGAGCACCTGCACCTGCCAGAGAGCCAGCATCGTGTTCGTAATCACCCAGACAGCTTAAGCTTTTGGGTAGCAGAGAGCATCAGAGAAGAGGGAAGGAAGGCACAATACACTCCAGGCTGTGTCTGGGTGTATTTGTGTACACGGGGGGTGGGGGGGAGTTAACCTTTTTGGCAAGTGTGCTTCAAGTTCTACCTGCGAGACGTTGCCACCACTCCCGTTCTCATCCACAATGGAGCAAGCCCTTACTTCTGACTCTGTAAAGATGCCTAAGCTTGTGCCACCCACGTCTTGTTTGGACATGCCCTTTTAAGCTGCTGCATGGCAAACAAGCACAGGCGGACTGCTTCCCGATGAAACTAAACGTGTTCCTAGTCAGGAAGAAGGAATGCAGGAAAGGACTGATCCTGGCAGAATCAGGCTTCTTAAATATGAGGAATGCGGCACAAGGAAGGGGTGACCTCCTGTGACACACTGCAAAGATAACCTCCCATTCTCATTCCGGGCATGCCTGACATCTGCAGTGCCTGGTGACACAGGTTAATTGCACAACGATCAGGAGATAAAGCAGTAATTGAAATGTAAGGTAGCGTGCAATGTGCACTTTATTTCCCCTTTCTCCAAATGGAGTTTGAGCACTGATTTGCACCAAAGCGCTCCCTCTCCCTGCCGCCCCCTCCCTCCCTTTCCCCGCTTCCGGAGTCTCTCGGACCGCAGCTGCAACAGCAATGCAACAGCTCCCTGCCGCGTGCGCTGGAGCGCTTCAGTGCGCACCGAACCACAGGAGGTCCTTGATAATGTCTCTACGGTAGGATGACAGTGAAAATACAAGGCTGAGCAAGGATCTCGTCATCCTCGTCAGCATTTCAGTATGAGCCAAACTAACATGGCCCCTGGTGCTCTTTGGTTACCTGGATCGGGGAGGAGTTAGGAAAATGAGTCTATCTTATAGATGAAGTCAATAAAGCTTTGCACATTCTAGCATCTCAAGTAGTCTCATTATCAGAAACACCCGATGTTTATAGGCTGTCTTTGTTTATATGTTTACCAAACTGCTTTTCAAGGGAGGAAATGTTTTTTTCTTCTTTTGTAATACCACTGGAAGCAAGGAGGCGAAGCATAGCAGGTGGCGGGGACGGGTCGCAGCAGGGAGACCAGTGCTGTATGCCACAGGGCTTTCCATGCCTTGGAATATGTGTGGTATATGTGCCCATCCTTTTCAGAAAAGAAAGAAACAAGGCCTTGGGTTCTGACAGGCATGTCAATGCTGGTAATATAGGCCAGGGCTGGGGAAGCAGGTGCCCTCCAGATGTTTTGGACTACATAGTCCATTCACTCTGAAAAAGTCCAGGCGGGTTGAAGCTGATATAGTCTAAACTGTCCAGAGGAACCCAAGCTAAAAGGATTGCCCAAACCTTATCTTCATCCACTGAACCATTTCCTTGTCCCATGTGGTCACTGGCATGCTTGTTTACGTGAACTGTGTGTGGATGGGTGTATCTGCTTTCCTTTGGTTAAACCTTTCCTTGGGTCCGGTATATAGTGCCAGTCTTAGTAAAATCCATTCTCTATGTGTTGTGTGGATCTTCCAGTGCCTTTCTATCATCTGCTCATTGACAAAATTGAATTAATACACACTTGTGCCAATTCACATTTCCAGAATGATGCAAATTCCCCCTCAAAATATGCATTCTACATGTTAGTCTGTGGGGGATACATTAAAAATGTTCTACAATTGAATTTGCGTAGGATTACAGAACTAAAACAAGCAAGCAAGCAAAAATAGCCAACCTACAAGTCCAAAGAATCTGTGCAACTTGGTCCGCTACAGAATCTGGTTCCGATTCATAGAAATTTGCACTCATTTCAGTACATTAAAGATTTCTTCAACATATCTACAGATTTATACAGTCTGTAACTTGCAAGTGCGATCCGCCTGGTTTTGTTTATTTGATTATTGATTTAATGATTACACTTCCTTGTTTCATGTGGTCGCTCATTGTGTTCAACACAACTGTGTCCTCAGGCAGTAGGCCTTGTGCAGACCCTCACTGAGCATGCACTCTTGCCCATATTTATGCATCGGCAAGGCCCATTTTATCCAGGGGAGCTTCCTTTCAGGTAAGTATGCACAGAACTGCTGCCTAAGTATATGATGGATGCAGAACATACAGAGGTACAACCGGGCACTCATTCCCGATGACCAAAGCAACCTCAAAAGAAAAGCAGTGCGGTGCTAGCAAGGGTGCCACAAGACCACACGGGTCCCGGATCCTATCTCACATTTTGCTAAAGCTGGGCACAAAAAGCTTTAGGACATGAACATAATTTTGCAAAACTTGGGCAATTGCAGTGGAAATGATGATGATAGAAATGTAATGGAAGTGCTAGAGTTAGCATCAAGAATATTGGCAGGGTGCTAAAGATATGAAAGCTGGAGATTATGTTAGTCTTAACACACAGGTCTTTGTTTTTAGTGATTTTCTAAATGGGAAGAACATCTGAGCTAATTTAACTCAGAGCTAATGAATATATTGTGCAGATTACTGTGTGTGTATGTGTGTGTGTGTGTGTACATATATATGTTACTCGGAAATGAAGCATCTGTGCACTTCTTATAGTATGACATAGGCTTCAGTTGTTTTGTTTTCCCTTTTTTATTATGACACTGGAGATCTCATAGCATTATTGAATTCTTATTGCAGGTGGATGTGAATCCCCTGGATAGATACAGAATCTTACTTGCGCCTTCATTATTGTGTACAAGAACAGGTGTAACTCTAAGGCTGGATTCAGACAGCTTGACAAGCCATGGTGTTTTTTTTACCATTATTGCTCTCTTCTCTGGCCCAAACCTAGTCATGATATTTCCCCATGGTAGGTTTGGTCTTTAGAAGGCACAATAAGAAACAATGGTTTGTTCTACAGTTCTCTATACCACCATGTTATCTGAACCCAGGATCGAATTTCAGACACAGTGGTCTGTTGTGGGCAAGTTCCTTCCTCCTCCCCTTGCATTCCAGAACACAAGACAATTCTTTGAAATGTGGTTCTTTTATTTATTCCCCATGGCCCCTCCCTTTCAGTGCGGCTGCTGGCTCCATCCTTGCCACTGGAGAGCAGGACGATGAGAACGACAGAGCCCCTCCAGCTGAGCAGCTCTTCTCTCCTGACACCGCCTTATGGGGTCAAGGACTGGGTCCTGCATCTGCTCCCACCCAAGGACCCTCCGTCCCTTGCAAACCAGATTAACTTCACCCCCCACCCCGGTCCTGCCCCTCCTCTTCCTCTTCAGAGCCTGAGGGTGACTCCCACTACACAGGCTGCAGTGAGTGAGAGACGGGCCCACTCTCTAGAGGCTGATGGGATATGTGCCAACAGTGGGAGGACTGAGCAGGGAAGATGGGAACAATGGTAACAAGAAGGCGATCAAGCAGCTAAGAGTTTGGACAGAAACTGCTGCGGGCTTAGACAGAAAGAAGCCTTAAACTTCCCAGCCAGGCTGCCCTGGGACATGCTCTGTGGAACATGCTGAGCACTGTAGAACTTCTTTCTGTCTCAGCACACACAGGATTCCACCCTCACTGGTCTCTGATGGCCTGGGCATCTGTGCACCAGCCATTGCCTTTTCTTAGGTATTCCTCTTCTTTAGTTCTGTTTGTCAACTTTTAGCATCAGCTGGTGGCCATGCAGAAGTTTTTGCATGGAAAGCTTCCATTATCACGTTTCGGCACTGCAGGATGAGCGTCACGCTGTAGTAAGGTCTGCATGACGTGTTGTTGTGAGAAGCTAGTTTGGAAGGTGGCATTGCTCCCTGACATTTAACTGGGTTCGGTAGAGCTGCTGCCTTTTTCTTTCTTGTTCTTCTGTCTAACAACCGGTGTGCTTCACTGTGGCTTTATACAAAGGGTATAACAAAAACCGCTTTCTCCTTGATTGTGTGGCCATGTTGGGAAAAGCTACACCACTTGGATTTTTGTCTGATTCAGACAAAGAAACAAAATGCAAGTTATAGTACAATATAAGCAACCTATCCGTTTTACCTGAGCTACAAAGAGAACCATCCTCTGAGTTAGCCTACGATGCGGTTCCTCCATGCAGTCTGAAGGCAAAATAGACTAGGAAGACAATGAGAGACGGCTGGTGAAGACAAATTGGCGGCGGCAGGTGGTGAGGCAGGTTTATCAGTTGATTAGGCTGGGCCTCTTCACCAGATGCATACACCTCGCTCTGTGGACATGCTCTTGCAAAGAGCAGCTAAATGTTTCTCCCAGCAGGGTTTAAACAAGGTGTGCGAAACCGAAAATGCCATTTTCTATTGTTGTCAAGATCTACAGGAAATCCTTCCTATTCCAGATCCTTCCTTAGAGATACACAGGACTCCACAATCTTTTGACCTTTCAGGTTAGCGGTCTAGTAGAGCTTTTCTCAGAGTAGGAATGTGGAAGTTTGGCCCCTGGTGATCTTTATGATGCTTCTCATTTTTTCAGCCACTTCCAAACATCATCCAAAATAAATCTAAAGGTCCTGACACAAGAGGAGAAGAGGGTGAAGAAGTAAAAGGAAAACAAGCAAAGCCACACAGCAGTGCATAAAAATACAAAGTTGTGAAGGTCCAGCTGGGATGGGAGCTGTACAGTGGGAGGAGAGCCGAAGGGAGTCGGTCTCTCAGCGGAGTCCATCGGGGAAACCTGCTTTCCACAGCTTCCTTTGCTACAGCCAGCTCTCTCATGTCAGTCCCCCTATGATGACCCAGACCCTGCAGAAGAGAAGTTCCTCCACTGCTCATAGTGGTACAGGAGAGGGGGTCGCAGCAGGCTGGCTGGGCATGTCCCTCTGGGGTTAGCAGCCCACCTTCATCACAAGGGATGCGTAATGCCAGCCAAGCTGCTGGGAGGAGATTTGGCCAGCTGCAAAAGAGGACAGGACTTCTGCAACTGTAATAGTTGCCTACAGGAGTGAACTTTATGAGATGTAGCCCTATTCCACACAACTATGACAGGCACGATAGCCCTGTCCTCTTTTTCAGCTGGCTGTCCTACACATCTGTCTCGAAGCTCTGGAGCAGGGTGCAGCTGCTGTGCCTCCAGCCCTTCCACACCGTTCCCTGTGCTGCTTCAGATGCCTGCCTGTGGTGTAGGGTCCCTTACAAAGTGCAGGCTCTCATTGGAACAGTCCCAAAGCCCTCAAGAAGATTCAGTCAACAGCACTGATTCATCTCATCTGTACAGTTGTAGCAGTTTTTTCATCCCCATCACAAGCAGGGATTTGATCATGCTGTTGGTCCTGCTTGCCCCTTCGAAACCAAACCAGCCCCAAAGTATCGCATGACAGCAGAGAGAAATATGTTTGTTGCATGCAGAGGCCTCCCTCCCACCGCTCTGGCACTCTGCAGCCAAGCTCAGAGGGAAAAGCAAATTCTGAGGGAAGTGGGGTGGCAGATGTATCGGCATGCTTGCAAACAGAAATGCTGCTGCGCCCCCAAGCCCTGGAGCCACGGCGGCACTGCTGCCAGGCGGTGGGAAGCCGGACTCCCTCCTTTGCAGCTGGATGGCATGAACAAGAGGAGGGGCTCCCAGGATGAGGGCTGGAATTTGTGTCCCTCCAGATGTTGTTGGAATAGCAACTCCCTTCCTCCCTCATCATGGGCTATGCTGGCTCGGGCTGATGGGAGTTGTAGTCCAACTGCATCTGTGGAGCTACGCCTCCCCACCACTAGCGTTGGGGACAGTGTGATTGTGATCTTCCTGGGTACCTCAGAGGTTGTCAGGGAATACATGTGGACTCTGAGCAGACCTGGTAATGCTGTGGTTGGCCGAGGCAACTCCGTGCCCCAGGGCTGGGCCGTGGCTGCTAAACAGGACAGTCTTTGAGCAGAGCCGCAGCTACTAGGACAGTTTTTCAGTGGCCTCCATACCGGACATTGTTTTGAACTTCTCATTTTAATAGAGTTACATAGGTAATTGCCTTGCACTGAGTCAGCCTATTGGTTCTTCTGGCTGGAACCTTACATAGCCTTTGCCAAGCTGGTGCCCTCCGAGTGTTGGACCACAGTTCCTACAACTCTCAGTCAGCATGACCACTGCACTTCCTTTGCATAAGGAAAAAGCACCAGCAGCGCTGCATCCTGCCTATGAAGCAGTGGTGGGCAGCTTGCAGTTCTCCAGGTGTTCTGGCCTGCAGCTCCCAGAAGCCCTAGTCAGCCAGCAGTAGCCAGAGGTGATGGATCACGGGAGTTGTAGGCCAGAACACCTAGAGGGCCACATATGGTCCAGCCCTGTGTTAACAGGTAATATGCCACTTGGCTCTCAGCATTGCCAACCTTAATTGGCAGCTGCTTTCAAGGGACTCAGCCAGGAATCCATCCCCACCTTACTTAGAGCCGCTGCGGACTGTGCCCAGCACCTTCTGCTTACATAACGACTGTGTCACAGCGCTTATCCAACATTCATTGGTGCTGAATTCCAAAGCCACATGTCATTTAACATGGTAAGGCAAGACTGCCACCATTTTTCCAGTGGACCTCTTCCTACAGATTTAAGAGCAATCTGGCATGCAGAAACTGAACCAGCAAAGTTTTCTCCATCTTTTTCCTCTTAGCATCACTGGATCAATCCTTGCTGGTCTGATTCTTGTTAAAGAGGTAGGTTCAAGGCCATTTTTTTAAAAGTGGCAATTTATCAAGCTGTATCTATTGGCCTTGCTTAAGTAGAGAAGGGGTTTCAATTATTTTTTGTTAAGTTAAAGTGGCAGAATGAAATAATTTTTTTCAGGTTATCCAATAGTGCTGATTTGAACAATATGCATTTCTGTGTTCAGTAACACAAAGGTAATTATCCATGGTTCTTTTCTGCCTTTGTGAGAGAAGAGAATGGCATGCACCTTTGAGCAGTCATTTTGAGGTCACCCTCTGCTTTCCAAATTATTCTGGACTTTGAACTTCTCTCAACGCAAGTGTGAGTGCTGGTGTGCAACATTCCATCTTTAGTGCCTGCCAGATCTAGAAGCCTAATCAATGCAAGTTATTGATAGCAAATCAATTAACTCAGACAATAGATCAGAATGAAAGAGCTTTCACTAAATTAATAAGTGAGTCCAAGTCTTTTAAGAAAAGTGTCAGATAAGGACAGCTTAGTCCTCAGGGAGACCATCCTCCAGAATTCGTAATCCAAAGACAATCAGCAGCAACAAGCCCTGTATTAGTGGCATTTTTTTGCCAACAAACTCTTCAAAATGTTCTCACTTTCTTAATTGTTCCAAACAGTCTTCCCCAAGCTGATGCCCTCTAGATATTTTCAATTCTAGCACTCACCAGCTCCTGCCAGCATCATCAGGCTTGCTTGGAGTTGTAGTCCCGAGTATCTGGGAGGCACCAAACTGGAGGAGCCTGGCTTAGAGTCTGGCTGCTGAGAAGCTCCAGGAACAATGCATGGACTGATGCTACCTCTGAGGATCATGCAGGCTTCAAGGATCGTGTTACTGGAAACCACTTGAACCCCACTGCCAAATATTAAGTAGAGCTGAAATTTCTATTTGGAAGAGCACCTGTGGGCTGATTGGTCTCCAAGCCCAGTCTGCCTCCTGCATTTATTTCAGAGACAGTCTGCACAAGCCACTCATGCCAGTCAGTTGCAAAAGCTGCATCTCAGGCTGACTGAGCCAAACACCCTCCCCAGCTCGCAGCTGAATCTTCCTCTGTGCCTCTGTGCTCACATTCCTGTGGGCAGAAGCCCTGCTTAGCAAAGATGTAGGAGCGAAAATGCATGCAACTCTTTCCTCCTCCTGCACGGGGCCAGAGCAATCCAGTCCCTCCCACTGGGGTTTGGGCAGCATGACTGCCAGATAACCTCACTTTCCCCCGGCTTCAGCGGCATTTGCTACTGGGGCAGCCTGCTCCAGATTACAGCCTCAGTGCCTTTTAACCGCTGCAAGAAAGGCAGGGGTTGAGCAGCTGTGACATTTTGCATTGCTACCCTTTCAGCATCCCTTTGACTTTTGACTGCCATAAAGCCATTAAAGGAGCAGACCCTCACTCATGACAATGGGGGCAACCTATCAAGCAATCTAAGTGGCTCCCCCAGTAGCGTTGGCAGCTGACCTCTCAGAAAGGAATCTCATGTGCAAACTGTGTGAATTAATATGCACAGGGAGAGGCTGTTATGTAAAGAGCAGCCCTGGGGACAGTATGTGGTTGTGGGAATGGGGCAGGGTGATGTTTTTCCTCTCCTGGCTGCTACAAAAGTCACAACTCCGAAGCTGCTCTTGTCTATCAAAGGATGATCTCATGGGTGCCAGTGCAGGCTTCTCTGGAAGGGCAAAGGCATCTTCAGAGCTGATGGCTTTGTTGGGGCCGTGCTGAGGAGAGGGACTCCACCCCACCCCCAGTTCTGAACAGAGGGGTCACAGCTGCATGGAAGAAAAAGCTGCTTTGCAGGGCTGGAGAAAGTCCAGCCGGGAGGGACAGTCACCCACTATGCTGAGATCCCTGCAGAGCTGGTCAGTGCCACAAACCGGGCTAGGCAAACCAGGGATCTCTCCCTGGGAGACATAAACCACAACAGCTTCATTTTCCAGCTCTGCACACATGCTAGTGACATTCCAGAGGGATTCTGGGTTATAGCCATATATCCCGATGTGCCATGGGTAACAAGCCAGCCTGGCCAGCTTTGCATGACACCACAACTGTGCTGCTGAGGGCAGGGATGCGAACCTCCCAGCATGCAACTGGCATACATGGAGTGGGGAGGAAGCCACTGTGGATCCTTTCTGCCTGTACAATCATGTGAATGTAAGGCGGTTTCCTGGAAACTGCTTTCTGCATCACAAGAAATGCACACTGGTTTCATCTACACAGTTGACCTCACTTCCAGCCAGGCCACCGCTCCGTGAGTAAAGGCAAAGGAAGCCTCTAGTGCGGGGGTACAACCCTTTTGGGCTGGATGCATGTGATGCTGCACGGAGTCTGGCTCCGGGGCCATCTGCGCCCACACAGAGAGGCGCAAGAATGCTGGAGGAGCCCTGCTGAAGCACACCAAGGGCCCTTCTGGTCCAGCATTTGGCTCACACGGTGGCCCACAGGCCCCCACAGCGTGCAAGAGCACCTTCCTGGAGTGCACAGGCACACTGCCTCTGCACAGGGCTGGCACGGGGCCAGCGGGGCGTGTGTGCAACACCATCCCAGGAGCATCTCTGGGGGAGCCTCCTCCCCAGCCTCCCCCAGAGGGCACTCCTGATAAAGCGGCTTCCTCAGCGCCAGCTCCAGTGGGAAGAGCATGGTCTGTCTGAGCATTTCTGGGGGAGGGAATGGAGAGTACGCAGGCACTGAGGATGCCAGCACCCGTCTGGGGCCTGGACACTCTTGGGGTGGCCCAGTGAAGGCTTCAAGAGAGCATGGCCCTAACCCCTGCTCTAATTAATCCAGGCACAGCCGCATCCCACCCTTCCTGTGTTGCTTTCCGGGGAAGCTTTGTGGGTATGCCCTCCCTATTACATGTCCTTGAAAGGAATCTACAAGGTAGGTTAAGCACAAATAACACAAAGTCTGGCCCATGCTCACTCCTTGAGCTTCATCACTGCAAGGCATGGAACCTGGATTTCCAGAGGCCTCACCCGTAGGCCATCCAGCTCACACCTTGCACTGCAGATGGCGCCCCATGGGGAGTGGGGCCGGGGAGTGCAAATGGCCTTTCGCCTTCCCATCTCCGCATTCGGCACTGGGGCTGCCTTGCCGGAAAGCTATGGGCAGCCTCAGCTTGTGCCTGTGGGTGTCTCACTTGACTGCTTTCAGCTGTTGCCTGCCACAAACGCGTCTGTTGGCAGCAGCCCCTGGAAACCTTCACCTGGATAAGTGCTCAGCCTAAAAGCCTGCTGCCAAAGAGCTCCACCCCAAACCAGTGGGGGGAGGGCAGAGAAGGAGAGAGAAAGCAATGAAAACTCTTTCATGCCCCTCCTTCCCCATCTTTTCTTTTCCTTGCATAAAGGAAAAAGCTGTAACTAGCAAATCAAAATCTATTTGGTATTTGTTCTCCCTTGATAACCAGGCAGCCGATGCCTATCGCCCCTGCTGAGGCTTATCGGCTGCCTCCAGCCTCCCAATTTCTGCAGTCGGCTCCTCCAGGGTCACAGAGAGAGACAGATAGTGCAAGCAGGGGGACCCTTTCCTTCTGTAGCTGCAACCAGGCTGTGTGCTCCATTTCTCTTCTCGAATGGGGGAGAAGAACTAGCAGGGCTGTCTAGCAGAGGTTCTCAGGTCTCCTTGAAGAAAGCAGGGGGGGCGGGGGGAGAGAGAGAGCTTCTACTCCCCATAACTGGATGCTACGAAACAAAGCGACATGTGTAGCCAAATTTCAGATTTTGTTCCTGTGCAACCAAAAGTGGCGTATCTGAAACAGCTGAACAATGTAGATGTGGGCAAGAACTCTGGGTACCACAGCCTTTGTAGCCATTCCCTAGAGCCATTCTGTGTGCTCGTTCCAGAGATAGCAACATGATCCAAAGGGGCTCAGGTGAACATGGCCATGCTGAGCTTTGCTCCCACATACAAAGCATGCTTGTTCAGTAAGGAAGCTGCAATACAACGATCCTCACTGTGTACTCCTGATGGTAAGGAGCTATTCCTATTCTCAAAAGGGGTGTGTCTGTCTGAAACTATATTTCTTTTTTTCCCTCCTTTATTCTACAAAATCCAAGATAAATGGTTAGCTCCACTGTATACAGACTAAGGTGAGGGTTGTTATCAGATCCCTTAACAAGTATCAGATTACTTAACAAAGGGTTGGAGCAACTCCAATATGGGGAAAGGTTGGAACAGCTGAGATTATTAAAAAGGCAGGTAAAGGGAAGCACGACAGATGTGTATAGAATTATACAGAGAAAGAGGAGAGGGAAACCTCTCTCTCCCTCCCCCCTCCCTCTCCTTCTCCCTCTCTCTGTCTCTCCATAATATGAGAACCTGGGGTCATTCCATGAAGATGATTGGTAGGAGATTCAGCACAGTATTTCTTCACACAGCACTTAGTTAAACTACAGAATTCACTTTCTTGGAAGTACTGATGCCCACCAATGTGGATAGCCTTAAAACAGGATTAGACAAATTCATAACAGAAAAAGTTACCAATGGTTACTAGCCCTGATGGCTATATGCTACCTCTGGAATTTGAAGTGTGTGCGTTTGTACTCTAGTTGTTGGGAACTTGGACAAGAAGGTGCTGTTGCACTCATGTCCTGCTTGTGGGATCCTGTGGGCAGCTGGTAGGCCACCATGGGAACAGATTGCTGGGCTAGATGGACCCTTGGCCTGATCCAGTGTCTCCTGCTTATGTTCTTATCATATTGAGATACTGCTGGAATGAACCCTAATCAGTCCTGAATATTGAACCAGGAATGCAGGAGTCCGCCTGCTAGTGGAAGCCCTTGGGGCTTTCCCAGATGCCCATGCCCCCTTTCCTTGTCCACCAGCCATTTAGTGGTGTCCTGGCTTGTGTATTTTCCACCATTCAAAGAGTTTGAAATGCCTCTCCTAGAATTTAATTCCTTTCAGTAAACGTTTTAAGCTAAAATACCCTATTTTGCCCCTTCAGCTTTTCTAAGAGTGAATTCCTTCCTCAGGCTGAATGAACTTTAACACCCTTGTTTTACAGCAGGGGTGGGCAACTTTGGAAAGTCTGGGGAACATTTTTGCTCCCTGGAGGCCACCCCACACACACCCAGGCCACACTCTGAATCTTTGGCCAAAGATTGAATGGCTTGCTATCAAGTGTCGAACTGCTCAATCGTGCTAAAGGGGTTACATTTAGCTTGTTCTAAAGCTGAATTTGACCTTGGTGGCACTCCATACCACTAAAAGTGTCATTTTTTAGAATGACTGAATTGTGAGAGGGAGCACACATGACCCACAGCTGTGTGTTTTCCACTCCTGTTTTTATAGTATCTCTAAAGATGCCCTCTGGAGTGAACTGTTATGAGCTACTTAGACAAGAAAGTGTCCTACAGTGGCCAGATACATAAGGGGACTGGGCTGCTACACCTTTAATAGTTGTGTAGCAGAGCCAATTTCAGCAGGCATAATCTGTCATGCAGTTTGACATTCCTTCTATGTTACAATTAAAGGTACAGGAGCCCTGCTGTCTTTCACATTCGACCACAATACAGTCCCACCCTCAACTAAGCAATCCAAACAGTGAATCAAATTTTACTTGAGATGTTTGCTGAACTGCAGCAAAACTGGCTTTAAGAAAAATTCTGTTAATTTCTGAAAAAATCTGTTCCAAACAAAGATGTGATGGATTTGTCACATCTTTAGTTGGAGAGGGGGTCCTTCACATTCTTTTGTGTAAACCCAGAAACTAAGTAAGGCTAGTGCTCCTTCTCCTCACTTACCGTGCCTAGTATGTCAGGGAGAGGACTGGTCAGAGCCTGCAGCCTTATTCGGTGTCTTGTGCGTAGAAAAATTAACCACCCACTGCCAGCAGCCCTGACTTCGTAGCTGTTGAGCCATGCTTATGCATACTCTCTTAGCAAAAGACAGTGAGCCGGTTGAGCCACCATGGCCAAAGTGGTGCCCTTCAGATGTTCTGGAGTAGAGCTCTTGGCATCTCAGAACATTTTAGCTGGGGCTGATGAGAACTGAAGTCCAAAACAGCTGGATGCTGCAGAACACTGCCGTAAGAGGGCATCTTGGCTCTAGTTCCACATCCCCTTCCACATTGTCAGTATATTTTGGTCATCAGAACAACTTATTTGATTCTTTCATGGCCAAAAACACGACTCCTATCCTGTTTAATACTTCAGACATACAAATAAGGAGAGTGTAATTTCCTGAGGGCACAAAATCTGTTTTTTTAAGGGCCTAACATGATAAGTTACAAATGAATATTCATGAGCCACAACTCACAGGGCTGGTCCTATGATTAGGCCAAGTGAAGGGGTCACCTCCCACTATAGACTGAGATTCTGTGGCAGGTCTAATTGTGAGTTATTCCTGTATGATTGCATTTTCACAACTGGGGTGGAAGGAAGAGGCCCTTGTGAGTTTTGACTCCTCAGGTACAAAATTAACTTGTCAAATTGGAAGCCATGTCAGGCAGTCTGTCTGCAAAACAGGTTGGAAAGTTTCCTCTTCTCATTAAATCATACTTCAAATGTGACTCCCCAAAAATCAAAAATAATAGCATTCTAGTTGATGTTCTCATGCTCTGACAAAAGTATTATCTGGTTGGCAAGGCTGGCGCTTCCATATGGAACCAAGCAAGGGCCTTTAGGGTCTTGATCATTTCATGAGTGAGCACAGGAATACCAGCATGGCTAACCTTTCCACAACCTGGTACCCTTCAGATAGGCCACACTGTGGCTTTCCTCACCTCCAGTGAGGATGGTCACAGAGTTAGGAGCTGCAGTCTGAACATCTGGCGCCAAAGCACCAGTGAAGTGGCTGCCATGCAAGAGGACTTTTCCGCTCTCTCTACTAGGATCCTATAGAATTCCTGACAATGTGACCCATGGTGGCAGGTGTTTTTCTTTGCATCTCATGTGTGGAATTGTGACCTACTGCACTGGAAAAGTTTTATGAGTAAATGAGCATAAGGAAAACCCTGCTAGATCAAGCCAAGGGTTCATCTGGGACAGAATCATTCTTTCCCATCCTGAGATGCCAGTGATGGGATGGTATATGCAAGCGTTAAATAAATAAATAAAATCATTCTTGCCTCCCACAGCAGTGAATCAGATGCCTCCAGGAAGCCCACTATCAAGACAGAAAAGCAACAGCCCCATCCCATGCTTGCTCTTAGTATGTCGAGGCAGCCTGCCTCAGTTGCTTGGAGCCATCGTAACTAGAAGTCATAGATCTGCTGTCCTCAACCTGGTGACCTTCAAATGTGTTTGACTACAATTCCCAGAATTCCTAGTTAGCATGACTCCGGCCTGGTAGCCTTCCCATGTGTTCCAGTACAACTCACAGAATTCCCAGGCAGCATGGGCATGCCTGCTGGGAATTCTGGGAACTTGTAGTCCAACACATATAAAGTCCACCAAGTTGGAGAAGGCTGCCGTTGATAGACTTACTGCCCATGAATATGTCCAAGTATCTCCTCATGAAGCTTCTGAGCTAGATCTAGTAGCAGTGAGTTACAGCAATTAATTGCAGTTTAATTGAAGTACCATCAGAGTGGGATGGACTCATGCATGAGTGGCCCTTTCTTTCCCAGCGAAGATTGAGGGAAGGGAACACTGGCAGCTATGGGACACATTCTACTTTCACTGCACTGCCAGCAGTTTCATTAAAAACAACTCCAGCACAAAACAAACAAGAGTTTGCTCTGAGTTAAACTCCTCTGTGCGGCTGAGTGCTGCAGAGGGCCACATATGTCGGTGTAAATTGCACTCCGCAGTGTCTTCGACATCCTCCTTATTACACCCCTACCTCGTTCTAAATGCTTCCTTGAAGTGACACACAGAGGCTGAAGCATCACATCATTTTCAAAAGACAGATTAAAAACTTTAAAACGTGGGTGGGGAGAAACATCTCTGGATGAATATTTGAGAGAAAATCTCTAGCAAGATGCACGTGCTATATAGATGGAACCAGGGCATGTCTGGCAAGCGATGAGTACAGGAAATCCATTAAGAAATAGTTGTCGGTGTTGCTCAGAGGTGAGAACTGAATGGAGTTGCCCTTGTTTGCTCTGATGGATAAATTAGCATTTCTTTAGAAGCTGGTTGTATAGATTAGTGTGCACTGTTGTCAGGCTGACAATGTGTAAAATGCCACATAAGTTTCCCAGGCAGCTTTTTTCAGCGAGATAACGCTTAAGGAGGGGTTGAGAGTGACAACGACCACGCAAGCAATTGTTCGATGCTAACAAATAGCCAGATGTGATTTTTCTCATGTGGGTGAAGTTATGAGATAGGTTGGGAAAGAATAGATGGCTGGAGCGGGGGTGGGGCAGAGAAAGAGCGGAAAGGCGACATGGCGGAGACCACTCTTTGGGGGCTTGTTGGGAAGACCCAACTCGGAGAGAGACTGGCATGAGCCGTATCGTTCTTTCTGCAACCTGGATCATCCCGTCGTCACGCACCACGCCACCAAGCCCAGAAGGGTTGATGCCAGGAGAAGGACGCTTTGGGGCTTGTGGAGACCTGTCCTTCCATCTTAAGCTGGCAGGCCAGGCCCGTTCCTCTGCACGGAGAGTCTATTGTCTGCAGCCTTTTTACCTCTAATGGTCAAGACTGATGCCAACCAAGGTGCTCTGGGGAATGGGCAATCAGGGGCCTTTCATTGGAGCAATCATTCAGCACAAGTGCCATGCCTTTCAATGGATCTTAACTGCTAGTTTCTCACAGCCCTCCACTGGTGCAAGTGAATGTTCATGATTGCAGGAAGAAATAAAGTTTATAGAAATGCAGTTTGATCAGAGCAGAAGAATGAAGGCAAATGGGAAGATTTATTGCCTCTATTTAACAACAAAGTTTCAGGGAGAAATACAAATTGAGATGAGCTGATAAGAAATTATTCATAGGTTTAATAGCTCTCCTGTACTTTATAATAACTTGCACTGTGCTAAATCGCCAGGTTTTTTCTTTTTGGTCCATCCAGGGCTGCATCTTATATTATTTTTGAAATCCATGCTTTTATATGCTGTGGAACTGCACACGTTTCTAAGTACAACTAATACGGAAAATGTATTGAGTGCCATTGCATTGCTTTATTACATTAAAGCTGGCCGTTGGATTTTTTTTCATAGACATCTACTGCCTGAATTGCACAATGGAATTATACCTCCAGGGTTTCATGCAAGAGCTTATTCGCAAGGGACAGTGCTTGTGTCTAGACCGAACCTGGTCTCCTTCAAATCTGTCAGACTGTAACTTCCATCATCTTCAGACAGCGTGGCCATTGGGGATAATGGAAGTTGCATTGCAATATATCTGGGAAGGGTGGTCCGGAAAGCAAATCATGGTATATATATTAAAAGCTACACTCTGGCTGCAGTATGAGGGTGTTAAAACCCATTGAACTCAATGCAATCCAAAAGTGATACGCACAGGTTTGGCCATTTCAGAACTGCATACTAATATATCCAAGCATCTGATGAAAATATGCACGTGTTCTGCTCTTTCCCTTGCTCTTTTCAGAGGGGCATGTTGCTATTTTCAGAGCGGCCTGCCTGGGCTCTTTGGGTGCCAGCATCATGTGTCACGAAGCAGTTGGCTAGTGGACAGAGGAGTTCTTCAGTTGTGGCATCCTTGGTTGCCAAATGCTCTGCCCAGAGAGGCTTCCCAGCACCTGCATGATAGCCCTTTGGTATCAGGCGAAGAATTTTCTTTTTCTTTTACATCCTTGGGCTTTTTAGTTTTGCACTTTAAAATGTGCCAGTGTCTTTTTAGATCCTTATACCTTTGCTCTTGGTTTTACCTTGACTGCATTCTGCAGCTGCTTTAATTTGTTTTAGATTTTACATCTTTTTCTTTTCTTTAATGTTATGGTCTTATATTTTGTGAACCATCCAGAGAGCTCTGGCTGCTGGGATAGAAAGCTCTGGCTGTGTGGGATAGAAATGTAGTAAATAAACAGAATACTTTGTGAAGATGAATTAGAGCTTATGTACTCTCTTCCGAATTACTCTCTTAAGACTCAGCATCAGTGTGTGAAATAGGATTTCTTCTACAGGAGTTTTTAGCGCACGGTTTGTGACATCTCGGTTCCAGAACTGATGTAAACAGTGTTTAAAAAAACTACAAAGAAAAACGCATACTGCATTCCTTCCTGTCCAATAGGAAGCTGACTTGTATGGCCTAAAATCCATTTCTGCTGAGTGGAGAAGTGGCAACACTGAAAAGCTGCTTTTCAGATTCAATTTTCCTCTCATCATTGAAATTCTGGGTCATGTTTATATAATTGACATGTTTTCTGTACGTTTCCCACATACCACATATACCCAACCTAGGAACCATTATTCATTGCTTCTTCATGCAGCTAAAAATGGATCTTAAGAAATCAAGCATTAGTCTTCCATCGTCAGGCCTGCCTGTGTACATGATCACCAATAATCATCTGCACAGTAGCAGCTTGTTTTCCGCTATCTGGCTTGTTGGAGATGATGTATGAAGTATAAAGAATACTGTGAGATGTTTTTCTTAAGCTACGTTAAACCCACTGTGCTGACAGAGCAAAACAGAACTTGTTTTGACAGAGAGCTGAGCTAATGTGACACTGAAGTTAAACATGGGAAGGACAAGGATCTCTATCAGGCTCCGACATCCATTTTTCATTTGTGGATCACTTCTAAAGGCATTTGTTTTGCAGAGGAAGGAGGAGCAAAAATAGATCCTTTCTTCTGGAGTGTCCAAACCCACGATCCTCCTACCTTCCAGTCACATCTGAATTGATGCAGGTTTGTCCTTTTGAGCTCGCTGGACGCACATGGATCTACTTCTAAGCACTCCAATTTAGCAGGATCGACGGTTGAGCCAGGACTTTCTTCCTGCCTCAAAGTGGTTCCAATGCTGCTGCAGACCAGCCTAGCAGCCATGGCATCTTTGGGCCCTGCACACTGAGAAGGGCGCTGGTACTGGTGATTCTGGGCCAGGCCTGAACAGCCTAACCTGCCGGGCCAACACAGCCTGCAACTGTGTCTCACTCCAGCCTGCAAATCAGTATAAAAGGCATTTTTAAAGACAGGTGTTGACATAATACCTTTTGTGCACTGGGGAGGGAATTATCCCCCTCCCCACCGCCACTGCTCTGTTGGGTGTTGTGACAAACCCTCATATTCTGACCAACCTCAGTTGTGGACCCTAGAGAGTCTGGTATATTGGCCAAATTTCATCTTTTTTCTCCCTAATACACATCTCAAACGTAAGCTTTTTCACACAGCACTTGTAGTATGACCAAACTATTGGTTTTATTTTGTTATTTCAAGCTTCTAAAGGTTTTTACACTATGTTGTATGCCTTATTATTTTAAGTTTTGGGAACCACCCACAATTTGAAGTAAGAGCAGCTACATTAATTACGAACATTTTGCTAATATGAATGGTACAATTTATGGAAATGCGCTGCCAAGGGGTACACAAGTGAAAAAAACCACGGGCCTAGACAAACAGGAGTTTGGGCTGCCTTGCCTTGATTTCTGGCTGCCATGACTATCTGAGGCACTGCTCTCAGTCCAGACATTGATCTTCCCAAGAACACCTAACCAGGAGACCAAAGGTGTTCCCTCTCAGACCATCCACCTGGCAAGGAATTCTGCATATGCTCTGAAACCCAAAACTCTAGTGAGGTAGACAACACATTGCTAGCTAAGTTGGGTTGACTTTATAAATTCTATTTGGAATTCTGCATATGTGACTGCGCTGTCACTTGCGCTTCCTGTTTTCTCCCTTTCTCAGATGAGTTCCTTTTTATATTTCAACATTTTACCATGTTGTTTTAACAAGGAATTTCACACCTAAACCTTCCCCACATGACAACTGCTATCACTTTTGTATACAGAATTTTTCAAGATTTTGTTAAATCCAGGGTTTGGGGGGGCTTTGGGAAAGAAAACCCAATGTCTCTTTTCTGTTCTACTTTCCTCCTAGAGCTGGGCTGAACAAGGGGTCCTTGAGTCAACACACACACACACACACACACACACCACTGCTGGACAGTCTAGGATGTGTCAGTAGGTTTATCTTGGGCAATTTAACATTTTTTTTGGTGCGGGGGTGTCGAGAAGCTTTGTTAAGGAAGGATCCATCACTTGGAAAAATTATCTCCCATTCCAAATTCGTATCAGATGTAGTATATCAGGATCTGGTTGATCACAACAGGACATTCTGACTTCAGTGGTATGGGAAAGGCAATACTTGTATAAATGTGAAATTTGTGCCGGGGGAATTTCCCACTCCTGCAGGCATCCTTAATTCATCTTTCAGGACTCAAGCACACATGCCAAATGGGTGAGAGGAATCCATGTGTAAGTGATGCACGGGCCACTGGTTTAACGAAAATAGCCCAGAGTCCTTTGCAAGGCCTGGACCAACCTCAGCTCAACAACTGGAGTGAAATCACAAACTGTATTGAGAGACTGGCTTCTGAACCTTTACTACATTTCCAGAAATAATCCAAGAAGCTGTTTAGTTAAAAAGTATGTTTAACCCATGAAACACTTAGATCTAAATTTTTGCACCCTCTTTTCAGTTAAGAAGACCTAGTCTAGCATCAAAGGGGTGCCAACCAATCCCAAAATTATAGTGAAACAACAGTCCTCACTTTATCACACTGTGGTGTGTGTGTGAACTTGCTTCAAATGTTATCATATATTCAGAATGTGTTGTCCTCACACTGTCTGGATTGACTCTGTTTGCCCTGAATAATGCAGCCCTGCAGCAAACCTGATTAGCTACTTAGCATTGCAATGACATTTTGTTCCCTGTGTGATCGGTGATTAACTGGCATCAGTCATGTGTCTGATGCATGAGACTTTATGTGCCTCCCAGTTACACCATCATTTACAGAATAAAAGAATCATAGAACATTAGAGTCGGAAGGAGGGCAGAAGGCTATTGGGCCCACCCCCTTCTCAGTGCAGGACTCCAAGTTAAACCATCCCTCTCAGGTGGCTGTCCAGTTCCATCTTGAATGCCTCTGGTGTGGGAGAGCCCACAACCTCCCCGTGGAATTGGTTCCATGGTCGTGATGTTCTAACCATCAGGAAGTCCTTCCTGATGTTCAGCCAAAACCTGGCTTCCTGTATCTTGACTCTGTTATTGCATGACCTACACCCTGGGATGATGGAGAAGAGGTCCCACTCTTCCTCTCTGTGTGACAAGTAACCAACTTAACTGGTCCCCCATGTGACTAATCCAAAGCCAGCCCATCACCTTACAACACTGCAAAAAGATGCCTCTTCCTCTTTGTCCCCTCAGCAAGCCATCCAGTCAATGCCCAGGCCATCTCTCAGCTGGATGCCAGGAAGTGCCTCCTCCGTGGTCCTCCGCTTATTCACCTTTACCTCATAACTCAGTCACTCATAACTCAGCATCCATAACTCAGTCACTTATTTTGTCTTTCTAGTTAAGGGCACCATCCTTAATAAGCCAAAGCTCCCTGGGCAGTTTACAACTGCACATTAAAAACACAATGAAAATGCAGCACATTAAAACATCATTAAAAGCCTGTAATACAAAATTTAAAACCAATTTCAAAACAGATTTTAAAGATTACAGTAAGAGTCCTCAAGAATCCTCTCTGGGGCCTCACTGGGTCCACTGTTGAAGGATCCAGTGTGTCTCCCCGCTGATGCCAACGGTGCCTGGGGGATCACTAGGACCTGCAAGGTTTTCATGCTCTGCAATGGCAGAGCCTTTGTCCAAAAGGCCATCCTCGCTTCAGCCTGGCTTAGGACTGACCCGCGGTGATCAAGAAAGCCCCCACATGCAGCAGGGGAGAAGACAGGATGCAGGTGTTTAAAATAGTGCATGGTGTGGAAAACGTAGAAAGGGAGACCTTTTTCCTCACACTCCCATAACACTCGATCCTGGGGTCATCCCACAAAGCTAATTGCTGGGAGGTTTAAGGCAGATAAAAGGAAGTACTTCTTCATGTAGCATATAGTTAAACTATGGAATTTGCTGCCATTGGAAGTGGTGGTGGCCCTGCCAATTTGGATGACTTTAAAAAGCGATTGGACAGATTCTGGAGGAAGGAGGCCATCAGTGACTACCAGTCTTGCTTGCTCTGTGCTTCCTGCTTTCCCAGAGGTGGCCTGCCGGCAGACACCAGTTGCTGAGGAGCTTGGGCAGGAGGAGACCTTGCACTCATCCTGCTTGAGGGATCCTGTGAGCAGCTGGTTTGCCTCTGTGTGTTCAGAGTGCTGGGCTTGATGGACCTTGGGGTTGCCCCAACATGACTTTTCTTACATCTTGCAATCAGTGATAATATACATTACCAGCTAGAAGAAGGCACTATTACATCCAGTATTTAATATTCTCTAACTATTCCAGAGAACTGATTTCCTATCCAAACCTAATAAACAAAATGAAAGAAAGTTGTGACAGTTAATGATGCTTAGAATCAGCTAAAGATGGATCGTGATGCTTAGGCCTAGATCTTATGTGATGCTAGAAGGAAAAAGAAATAAGTGGTGTGTCTAGAAGGTATCACAGAAGCCTGTGAAAAATCAGATTTACCTCACCAGCACCACCAAACCATGGGGAAGGTCCACAGTTCAACACAGGCACGTGGTCCTAAGTTCAGTCTTTTAATAAAGATGCCTGTCAAGGATTTGGCCACAGACAGAGAAGGACTAATGACCTGATTCAGAACAGGACAAATCACTATGAATTGTGATTTCATAGTGTTGGGCTTGGGCTTGATGGCCTTACAGGCCCTTTCCAATTCTATGGTACTGTGATAGTTAAGTGGGACCCAGATCCTGTTTAAATATTGCCTACACGGCAGTGTTGCTGCTGTGTTGGGGTTGCTCTCATACTGTTCCAGCATTATATAAAGTGTTCCCCTCATGTAGCAAGTGTAGGCAGCAGGTCAACACTGTTCTAATCCGTCAAGTATTTGTCAGTCTCTGGTGAGTTACCCAGGAGCAGTTTATATTTATTTATTTCAAATATTTATATACTGTCCTTAATCCACATCAGATCTCTGGACGGTTTACATAGAAACAAACAAACAAAAAACCCAGAACATAGAAACAGAGCAAATCAGAAGGGATATCCTGGGCCATCTAGTCTGACCCCTGGCTCCAGCCAGCTCTGCTGGTGATATGAGCACAGCCATTAAATCTGCAACCACAATTAGAGCATATTATATGCTATATAAATATATAATAAAATCATTTTAACTATTAAAATACTGGGTAAATAAAAAGGTTTATCCTGGTGCTGAAATGCATAAAGGGTCAGTACCAGGCGTACCTCTCAAATTCTACAATCGGGGTGCTACCACTGAAAAGGCCCTTCCCATGGTAGCCACCCTCCTAGCCTCTTTCAAAGAGGGCTTCTGGAGAAGGACCTCAGCAGATGATCTTAAGTATTCTGCAAATAATATTTGGTCTTCTTGGATTGATCCAGTTAAGTACTACTACTTTTTTCTACACATTAGTCCCTCTTCAGGATAACTTAACTCAGATTAGTTATACCTTTCCTATTTAATAAAGACACTAGTTATACTTTTACTAGTTATACCTTTACTATTAAGTACATGCTCCTACTTTGTATATGTAGTTGACACATTGGAGGACAACAGGGATTCTAATAAGAAGAAGAAAAACTGACCATAAAACACTGAATTCAGTCTCCATGTGTTGCAAGTCAGCCTTCCCCAATGTGTTGACTTTCAGAAGTTTTGGATTTCAGTTCCCATCAGCCCCAGCCCACATGGCCTATGGTCAAGGAACTTGTACTCTAAAACATCTGCAGGACATCAGGTTGGGGAAGACTGATATGGAAGGTATGAAAGCCCTTCTTACAAGGGATGGGTGAAAAAGTGATGTTTGATTTCATAGAAATTCTCTGATCACTGCTCTCTCTCCTTGATTTCCACTTACAGCTTGTTTTGCGCAAATGAGAAAATTGCACATAATGGACAGTTATCCATAGAAATGTTGTGTGAAAAGATTTCTAAATTACATAACTTTTCAAAGCAATGAAGATGTCCCCCATAAACTTAAACATGCATGATTTGAAATGTGCAGATTTTGAGATGTGAAATGTGCATTGACATTTTGCACATTTTGTAAATGTGAAGGCAAGTAGAGGAATTTGCAGCTCTTTTGGAAAAAGTTCTCCTGCTTGTATTATTGTTTGTGATTACAAAGAGGCATTTTCAAGTGATTTGCAAATTGAAACAAAATGGTATGTATCCCTGCTTTTTGCTTCTCTGCTGCCAGGAGCAGCTGAGCTGATGAGTACAAGGAGCAGTGGGCCTATGCCTCGGGATTCAACTTCTTTGGGGGCTCATTGGGCCCTTTCCTTGCAAAAAACCTCGGAAGACCCACCTGTTATTGCCGGCCTTGGGCATGATTGGGCTATTGTGTCCAGTCCATAAGCATGCTTTTATTGGTTTTACTCGGTAAGTGCTGTTTTTATGGATTTTTATTGAATGTTTTTACTAGCTCCACTTTGTGTGATTTTCATCTAGTATGCTGCCATGAAAGGATTCCAGCCTTGAAGATGGCCTATGAATATTATAAACATTAATAGATAGATAAGTTCTACAGTTACATGCTTGATTGGCCATATTGGCTGAATCTGCAGGCATGGTTATGCTTAATGCAAGTATCTGTTTCATGTTATAGCTCTGCCATAGAGAGAGACCCTGTAATGAAGCGGCTTGGCATCCATGCAGGGGGGTGCCTTCCCTTCCTTGTTTTCCTGGCACCAGTGCTCTGATGGTTTAGCATTATACCCCCCATTATACAAGGCAATGTTTCAGAATACAAAGGTGAACAAGACTAGGAGCAGGTACCAGTCCCAGAAGGCACCACCCCACCAGCAGTTTCCAGGGGGAGAGATCTGCCCAAGCCAATCAAGCCCATGCTTGTGTAGACCCCAGGGACTCCCAGCATCCATGCCACCTCCAGAAACAGAGAAGTTCCCTAGTCCCACTGGAGCCAGCGCTTGCAGAACCCACCTACCAGAAGGAGCATCTTCTCCCATATGGTATGATCCTTCCTAGCTGCTATAGGAGCACCTCTGGAGGCTCTTCTTTGGGTGTGGCAGGTGGCTACCAGAGAAAAGCCCTTCTCTGTAGGGGTCCCTGCTATAGAATGCCCTTCAGCTATAGAATGCCCTTCAGGAGCTCTGCCAGAGGCCTCCCTGTAGAAATTAGAACTCAAGCTATGTCCTTTACTTCCAACAGCTGTGTAATCTGTAACTGCAGATCTAATAATTAACTTTACTCCCATTTCTTTAATATTTTCAATTTTTGTAATATTTTTATTGTTTCATTTATTACTTTGGTAATTTATTGCTGTTTGGGTATCTTTTAAGACTGTAAACTGTCTGAAAGGCATCTTCCAGTTGGATGGTGTGTAAATTTAATGCTAAAAGGAAATCCAGCAGTTTCCCAAAGAAGCATAGCTAGGAATACCCAACCTGTTAGAAGGCCCACCTAAGGCCTTAGTTAAGCACAGAGTAACATTGAATGCCAAGATATCTGTGTTCTCATCAACTGTTTAAAGAATGGCCACTATTAATCACTTAATTATCACTCTGCACCTTCAGCACACTATAACCTCCACATTTGCTGTTTTTACATACATACACATGCATGTGCACTAGGGATGTGCCAAGCCTCTCCAGACCTGAGTTCACACCTGTCAGTCAGACTCTTCTAAAGCCAAGCCCAGAAGAAGTGTGTAAGCATTCATGGAACCTTCTCCAGCTGCCCTTCCCAGCAGCAACTTTCCCCCCTGCTCTCTGCCCCCTTTGCATGGGGAACGGAAGCACAGCAGGTGGGCACGCTGGCTGCCTTCACAGCCACCAGTCATGGCACTATTTGCACAGCATGTGGGACTCAGTTTCTGGCAAGCACCCTGCAAACCCTGGGTGAACTGGCTAGGAACATGGATTCTGGGCCACTGCAAATTGTCCTGGGTCTGGGAAGCCAAAACAAGGGAATCTGACGGATTTCCCAAAGTAGATTCCTCACACATCCCTGAGGTACACAGATAAATGTAACTCAGGATAACACTTCATGCCTTTGATGAACTATAATCCACATAAGCTTATGTCATTACAAATGACCTGGTTTGCACTAGAAATATGGACTGAGCATGTGTTGTCATTGAATCATGGGTCATCATATGAATGCAAATCCTATGGTTTGATCATGGGTTATTACTCATGAGCAATGCAGGAAGAGAACTCAAGGTTTGTTGATGGGTTGTGAACTCTAGTTTGTTCATGATCAACAATCCATAGAAAAACCATAGTATATGGGTTATACAAAGTTACAACCCAAGATTCAACCATCACTCATAATCATCCAATACTCTGGGTAGCCATTATGTGTGAACCAGATTACAATAGGCCAGTTCACATTACACAAGGGTGATTATTAAGCCACAGTACTTTGTTAATCACGCACAGGTATGCTGGTCTCATGCCAGCTGATTTCCAGACAAAAAACTATGAATTCTGGGTGGTTTCTTAACCACGCAGCCACGTACCCTTGCTGGATTTCAGTGTCATAACAATGTGTTCCCAGTGAGGGTAATTAGGGAAGTCAGCTGGCATGCACAGGAGGGGTTACGAAGTCACGGTGGCTTCTTCACCAGCCTCATGCTATGAGAACCTATCAGGGCTCGTGTTGACTCTCTATTGCCATCACAGCTTCTGTGCTCCATTTTGGCTTCAAACTGCCTGCTCCACGGTGAGCTGTCCATGGTCCTGCACCTTTGCCTGGCCTCCTGTTGAGCCTTGTGATGCACTCATGTGGGCCTCGGCCCAGAACATCCACCCACAAGTGCGGAGAAGTGCCACAAAGGACATGTCCCTGGAAGCGCAGCTGAACGTTGCATCTCTGATCATGCTCAGAGCCAGCAGCTCTGCACCAGAGTCTGACAACGGAATCGTACAGTGGCTTTTTCTAATTGTCAGATGAAATTAATCTTAGATTATCTGCTTCACCAATCCAAAGATGGGTTCCTGCATTAGCATCTATTTTCCTTAGGTTGGAATCATTCAGGGAAGAAGGTGCAAATTCCGAAGGCTACGTGACTGCATGAAACCTGTCACATCCTGGCTGCAGCACAATGCAAGCTGGGAGGCAGAGGGAACGATGACACTCAATTTATTTACCACAAACTGCAAATGAGTGCTGTGCAATGGGGTGTGTGTGTCTGCGAGCTACAGCCACCAAAAAGAGGAAGACTTTGAATTTAGCTCAGTTACTTGTCAACTGATGTCATCTTGGGTGCTGCTTGGTTAGTTTCAAATTCCAGTTTTCTGCCTCCCAGTCAGATGACATTTGTTTGTTTGTGGAATTTAGCTTCACAAGTAGGCAATTTTAAATTTGTCTTCATGGAAATAACAGGAGACATTTGTTAATTATGTGATTGCAAGCTGCTCTCAAATATGGGGAAGACTTTGCAAAGAAAGAGGAAGAGCTTGCATGCTGCTGGTTAGGTCTACACCACTTTCAGGAAGGGCAGAGTTGTGGGAAAGGAAGTATTTCTGAGATTTGGCACAAATGTCGCTCTTGCACCTGGAAAAGCATGGCCTGCAAATTGGCAACTGAACTGGGATGCAGATTGCCCCTTCTCCACTTCCCAAGAGTAATACTGCAGGAGGAAGTCTTAGAAGACATGGTCTCTCCTCCTCCTCCTTCCTCCCTTCAAAATATCTGTTCCCTTCTGAACTGGAGCCAAGTGTAGCATTACGTGTGCACTAGTGAAAGCATGGTTAATGCTTGATAGCGCTGACAATCAAGACTTGAAACCAGAGTTTGAAATATGTTTGAAAAGCCCTAGTGACAGGGGAACAGTTCCTGAAATGCTCAGCTGTGATGGTTTTTATACATGTGTAGTTTGGATTTCTCTTGGCACCGCACTAAATTTGCTTATTAAATCTCTTGTTCTGAGAAAGGCTGCAATGGCAAGAGTTCCAGGGAGGCTTGGCAGCAAGCCAGGCGGCATGCTTTTATTGTAATTGAAGTTCATGACCTCAAGGCCTCTACCTTAACTGAATGAAAAAGAATTGCCCTCCAGAGGATATGAGGCTTGGGGATGGGGGATAACTGCAGATGTCTTCCTCACTAACAAGTCACCCGTCTAGTCAAGCATCTGATGAGGGTGCCTTTAAAATGGATAATCTGTCATCTGGAACAGGGAAACCTGTTGCAATCCTGAAGCATTCTCACCTCAAGATAGACTAGCAGATTACAGCATCTTCTGGGCACCCCATGCAATTCCCCTCTGATCCAAGTAACAGAGAAACAGAGCAAGTCAGAAGGCACATCCCTGGCCATCTAGTCTGACCCCCGGCTCCAGCCAGTTCTGCTCATGATATGCCTACCATGTGCATGTCCAGCCTATCCTTGAACACCGTCACCAATGGGGTTTCAGTCACCTCCTGTGGAAGCCCATTCCACACCCTCGGGGTCCTAACTGGCAGGAAGTACTTCCTGGCTTCCAAATTGAACCTTGGCTCCCTGAGCTTTGTTTCATTGGAGCGTGTCCTGCCCTCCTCTGCAGGGGAGAACAGGTCTCCACCCACCTCCGTGTGACACTCCTTCACATACCTGTATGTCACCAAGTACTTCTGCCTAAGCATCTCTCAAACATATAACTTTTGTACAGCTGAGAAAATCTGCTTTAATTTTTTTAAGTGGTCAGAATCCACATAAAGGTTGACTGTCATTTTTTAAAAATCCATCTTGAGTCTGCTCAGAGTCAGACAATCTGACCCTTTTGGGCTCCCAAACTAAAGTTTTTAATTGCCTGTGAGCCTGGGCACCTACCACACTTTTTGATCATGATACCTAACAGCCCATTTCTTGAGATTCTCCCACACGGTCTCCTTCTCCTGTTCCAGTGCCTAACCCATGTTCCAGGGCTAGTGCTCTTCGCCCCGCCAGAACCACCTTGCTGCCTTGCAGGCCCAGAGAGAGTAAACTGGTTTGCAACATCACCACAGCCCATTATAGCTTCTTTAAGCCACAACAAGCACACGCGGGCACCACGTTGCCTTTTCAGGCCCTGGCCACAACTGGTGGTATAATCCAAACCCAGGTAGGGGGTGTTTGAGAGTTAAACACTTCTCAAATAGCCTATGGTTTGTTGTGCGGTTTTCTGAGGGACGTTTGACCTTCAAACAATCTCTGCCACCCAGATTCAAATGACTCAATGAACGATGTCAACGTCCCATGGATTGTGGGATATTCTGAATGGCTGTCTGCATGTGCAGCAACTTACCATGGCTTAAATGAGCCACAGGGAGCAGCAGTGATCATGTGAAGGAGCTCAAAGTCTCTCGCAGTGAAGCACCCACTGCAGCTTTACAGTCGGCCTCCTTTACATTGGTGCAGCTCAGACCCTCTATGAGCCAGACGTCCCTGCCAGGAACACCCATGAACCTCTCATACTATTTGCTTCATCATGTTACATTATGACTAGACATACAACTGCAGTTTGGGGAGATGCTGATCTTCTAGCCACTCTTCAGAATCTCAGAGAGAGATGCTTCATAGCTGGGGAGAAACTGGTGTTACTGTTATGATTTGCTGACTTTTAAGTATGATGATATATTCCTATAGTAAACAAGCTAAGGGATTAAAGTATTGTACTGAGATCTCAAGAAAAATCTCTCTCTCTCTCTCTCTCTCTCTCCCACACGCACGCACGCATGCACATGCATACGTACACAGAGAAAGAGAGAGAGAGAGAGAATACCTTACTTCCCTCCATCCCTAAATTTCCTTGCTTGTCTTCACTGGGATCCAAAAAGGAATGCTTCCTCCAAGATTCTTTAATGCAAATTCTACTTTTGCATTGCACCATATTCTAGGGCTCTAGGATTCCTAATAATTAATGCCCTATATCAGCCTCAGCATCTATGGGGCTAAAGGAACCAATACATTCTGGTATAAGATTGCAGCATAGCTCTGTTGATCAGAAGATGACCTCTGCCCACTGCAAATTTCCAAGTATCCATGATTAAGCTGGAAATGAGGTCCTTTGGACAAGCAACCTGACCGGGTGGGAGCCCCGTTGGGTGGCATCTGTATCCTCCTGCTTGGCTGGGAGCAAATGAGTTACTGCAAAATGGAGCAGCAGATGAACTCTTCCTGATGCACTCCTTGGAGACTCCCACACCCCCAGGCATATGCACAAGAAAGTGGGTGAATTACAGAAGGGAGGTGCATGTACGACAGCATCCGTGGGGACTGGGAGGCACAGAGTCCGGGTAAAACGCAGTGCTGTGTAAGTAACTTACACTAGGAGTGTGTACTCAGGAAGACTGGAGGAAGAGTGTGGACTCCGGCTGGGTGGGCATCACCACCCCTAACCTTAAAAAGAAAATACCATTGGGAGTCAGCATGGAAGCGTGCCTACACATGCTTGCTACATTGCCCCTCCAGTCCATGGATTCAGAATTGCAGAATAGAGTTGGCATCATTTTTCCCACCCCCTAGGAAGGCCTCTCATGAGTATCTGAGAGGCCTTCGGTGATGCGAATTGCTGGAAGAGTGAAAGCCTTGCCTGCTATTGCCACCAAACCCAGTAAGGAATAGAAATGAGATGTGGGAGTGGGGAATAGAAATGGGTTATATAGAGACTATAGAAAGAAAAGGGGAAGAAAAGAAATGGGAACTTAGGGTGGCCTGTGGAGTGCAAAATGGGAAACAACCTCTAGAAAGAGATCTGTGGCACCAGCTGCATGTGGTTGAAGGACAATGAAAAGAAGGACAATGGAAAACTTTTTATCTCAACAGGGATTTAGGTATTAGCATGATGTCTGCTGCTAATGATCCACTGCTTCTGTACTTGTTTGTTTTAATCATTATTATGGTTGGTTATTTTTTCATGAAGAATTGGAAGCAACCTTGAGTTCCCATGGAGTAGATAGAAGGTCTGAGATTTCTATAAATAATAAATAACAGTGAATCAACAGGCTGCTTGGAGGAAGCAGAGGACTGCCACTGGTGTGGCCTTTATTGGAAGATAAAAGAGCCATAAATCCTGACTCTCCCGGTTTCACTGTGCCACGTCTCAGAGGATGTAAGATCATCCTGGGCAGACTCAGATGTATTAAGTTATTTTCCATATGTACATTTTTAATCATGGACTGACTAGCATTTTTTTAAAAAAAAATCATTAAATGGGTTTTAAAAAAACCCCAGCAAAATGATTTGTGATTCATTTGCCTGCAAGACACCAGGAATCTGTCAGCTTTCTGCTCATTATTGGAGCAATATGCATAGAATATCATAGTAATTATTAGGGTGGTAATAGGTTGCCTACATAGTACGCATGAGGGGGAAAACAGGGAAAACAGGAACATTGAAAAATGTCGTGGCCCTTTGTTATCATTACAAAAGACCTTTGTTTCTTTTATTACACTGTTTCAAGCTCACAAAGATGGTTGACAAGGGTCAGGAGTTCAGATAGTCAATGACTTGACTCGGAGGGCAAGTATGATTGGGCACCTGCCAAGGACCCACATCCAGCAGGGGCCCAGTGAGGGGTCTCCTGCACCCCCTCCTCCTCTCCGCCTTTGGGAGTTACTTGTTCACCTGCCTCTCATTCTGGCCTGGGCAATGGAGATGGCAAGGAGGAGGAACTGACATGTCCACCTGTTTGCTCACTGGCTGCTTCCCATCATGCAGGCAAGTAGTAGCAGACATCGAAATGACGAGGAGCAATATCACCCGATGGCAATGGCAGGGAGGAGCCAGATTCACTGAGAAAGGAGGAGTCTTAGAAGGTGCTTTGCTCAAGGCCCCCAAAAACTCAGGGCCAGCACTGACTTGACCTCTCCTTCGTTGCTGCAAAAGGTCTTTGTGGTTTCTGGTTCATTCCTGGGAGTCTCCTATTGGTGTCCCTGCCCTGTCTGCCAATGGGGACTGCATGCTGCTAGGGCACAGTGAGGAAAGGCTAGTACTGGGCACCTCTCTCCTCTGAATCATCAGTCCTAGCAAGGGAGCCTGTGGGTTCCTAGGCTGCCACTTCTTCCTGCTGAACTAAACAACCCATGGGCCCTCCATCCCTGGGTTTTTACTGTGAAGTCAAAGCATGGAACTGTAAGTTGCTAGTGGAAGAACAACCCAGACTTTTAACTCAGAAACAAGCCATAGGTTATTAGCCTATGTTTTTTCTCCCACAAAATTACAGTTCCACCTTTCAGTATCATAAACAATCCAGCTGTGGAGCATTCCTGAGTTGTTAAGCTCCACCTGACCACACTGGTAACAACTGGGTGGTGAGAATAAGCATGTTTGCTCTCGCCTGCTTCATTCACAGCAACATGTGGTTTAACAAACTGTGGGTTGTTGTGATATGCAGACTGGATCACTGTCTCACTAGGGTTGCCATTTCCACCATGCTGCAATAACTTATGGGCAAATGGGTCAGGGAAAGCGACTGTGTATTTTGGAGCAGTTTTCCTTTAGTAAAACAATTCTAAGACCCAAATGAAATGTTCAGTGCTTTTAAAAGTACCTTTAATGTGTATCCAACATTGTGTTGGAGGATTTCCTATTATTATTTGATATTAATTAATTTAATTTATGCCCCCACCTTTCCAAGCTGATCAAGCTATTAGTATTACAAGCATGTAATCCTATGGCCACTAGACAGAGTCTAGCTAGCCATTGGACAAGTTTAGAGTTTCAGCCCTGACCTCAGAAATGTGCTTCAAGGTCAGAGCTGGGACTCTGACCTTGGAGCACCTTCTCTCTGTCCTCTCAACCAGCATGAAAAGAGCTGCAGCTCTGAGGTCAAATGACCAACTTTGGGGCCAGGAGTGTGTGGGCGCTCTGGCCACTGGGGAGGAGAGGACAGAGGCTCTGCCGTGGTACAATGTACCTTGGTGGCACCTCGGCCTGTCCTCTTCATGCTCCAGGTCAAAAGGCTGAGGTGGCCAAAATCAGCTGTGTAAGTCTCTTGCAGGGTAGGGGAAATGTAGAAGCGACCTTTATCTCAGCATGCCTTCTGCCCTTGACTGAATGCCCATAATGCACTGAGTCCTGGGCTGCTATATTGCATTGTACAGTAAGGTGTTTTTCTTTTAAATATCAGACCAAACTGATAAGTGGTGCAGGTTGCTGGCACACATGTGCTGCTTCACATCAGAAGAGGAGAGCTGCCTGGGAAACTTCACCGGACAACCTTGGAACATCCAAGTTTTCTCCCCACCTCGGGTTGGGCGACGTTTGAATAAACAGCTGGTGGGGTGGGATGGCACAGGACTCAACTACAGGTTACACCAGATAGTTGTGACGGACTGTCCTAGCTACTGCTTCTTCTATTACTTCTTTCCTTGCCAAACACACCCAGGTGCTGGGTTCTGATTCAAGCAGAGGTGCTGAAGGCGGGACGTGTCCCATGTGAGCCTATGTTGTGAGCCACCCCGAGGCTTCGGCGAATGGGGCGGCATAGAAATGTTTTGATAAATAATAAATAAATAAAATGTGTTCCCATGCGATTTTCTCCATCAAATTTATCCCTGTACCAGCTGCTGCTTGTCTTGCGGTTATATACACGTACTTTCCCTTGCCAGGGCGAACAGCAGGTTGGAGGAGCGGATTTTGAAAATCAAATTAATACTGATGGTAGCTAAATGCACACACAGCCCCGCACCACTGCTGCGATCCAGTTTCCCCACTCATGGATGATCTAGTCGGTCTCCAGCATAATATAAGCTTCGATCCCAAGACCATGGCTGGTCAGCCAAGGAAGGCTTCTGGAAAGAAAGCTGTTTTAGGAGTTGCCAGAAACAACACAAGGCTGGGGCTACCTGACCTCCAGAGGGAGGGAATTCCACAGAAATGGAGCCACCACAGTGATGGCTCTTCTCCAGGTAGGTTCCAGTTGTGTCATGGGTTCACACAAAAGCACCAGGAGAATACCATCAGATAACCTCAGTGACTGGGCTGGATGATGAAGGAGAAAGCACTCACTCAGGTATTCTGATCCCAAGATATTTATGGCTTTGTACATTGGTACCAAAACCTTAAACCTGGTCCAGTAAGCAAATAAGTTGTTAATGCATGCAAATTGTTTGGATCACTAAGAAGCAGTGTTCCTCAGGTGGGCAGCTTGTGGCCCTCCAGATGTTTTGGCCTTCAGCTCCTAATCTGGCATAGACCGTGGTAATCTGGACAATGAGAATCGTAAGCCGAAACAAAACCATGAGCTAACCACTTCTGTGCTTCATAGACTGAAATTCTACCCATCCCAAAATGGGGCAAAGCAAGGAATAACCAGTTTCTTTACATCAGCTGGGACCAACAGTCATTAGCACCCTATCTTCAAGGTGCTCCTTCAGTAGAAGCCATCACACCTGACTGCCACTGAGGAAAAGGTGATACAGCAAGGCCCACTCCATCTTCCGTGGTGAGAGACCATCTTCCGTTTGGCTCCTTTCCATCTGGAACTGCCTTCTCAGTGTCTGTTCTAGTCATCATCATCATACATTTTGACAGTGAATTTAGGTGCTGAGTTACAATGCCTATGTAACTAAAATGGGGCCACTGACAATCAAGAAGGATATTTCAATATTCCCCAAGGATATTTCCTTGGGGAACCCAAGATTGAAGAAGGGTTGTTTGTTGTTTTACTTTTTGTTTTAAGTAAAAAAATCATAACTATTAAAAAGTTAAGTAAAAATCATAACTATTAAAAAATAAAAAACATAAAAGCCAACTATTCCAATGAGGATTGAACATGTTCAGTGGCCACAAAGTTGAGTGTCAGGGAAAGCAAAACACTGGAGAGCAGAGGAAAGGGGAGTGGAGTGGAGTCTCCTGAAAATTCATGAGCTGGATGTGGACTTAGAGTAGACACAGTGAAATGAATAGGACATAAATTAGTGACAACTGATTCACTCCCATTGATTTCATCTGGTCTACTCTAACCCTGACAAATTCTGGACCCAACCATAAATATCTAAGAATTGATACCTGCATTGACTTAATTACTTTTTCCACCCCACTCCTTTCCCCTTTGCGTTCTTCCTAGTTGATTATAAGCATGAAAGAAGAGGTTGTGGTATTCTTTCTTTGTACAGCACCTAAAAAATTGGGGGCACTCTGTAAATAGTGATTTGAATTAGAAAGGAGAAGATCAATTTCGCCCCCCACATCATATCACAAACTGCAAAAATTAGAAGCTGAGAGACTGTTTAAGAGCTATTCAAGAGGCACATGAGGAGAAAAATAGCCCCAAGTTCCCTAGTCTTATACAGTGCAATGTGTCAACTCAGAAGGAAGACTCACTAAGTGCAATGAAGTTGCTAAGCAAGAACTGGATTGCAGCTTGAAGAATAAAGTACATCTTCTCACAGATACTAAGATTCTTAAAGTATCTTATTTTGGGTTCCACCTTGGTTTCTGCCAGAATGAGTCTACTGGATGCACTTTTCACACTTCTGATTAGATGGAAAACATGATAAATGGAAGCAATCAGTGACCATTCTTCATTAAGATTCTAAGCCCCACAATTAGAAAACTATCAGCAAATACAGATGTACTGTATCTAAATTAACAGAAGAGGGGGGAACCCTGCATGATATATGAATTAGGGTTGATTGTATTCATCAAATGCCAAAAAGAAAAGATACAACCACTTAATGTGGTAGCCAACACCCCTTAACCTAAGCTTGCATGTTATCCAAGCAGCAGTTTCTCATAAGGATTTAACTATATTTTATAATTTCTTGAGATGGACAAGTTTGAGTATATAGGTCTTGTTCTCATTCAGCGATGATCTTGTACTTAAACAAAGCATGAAAGAACAGTCAGAAGTACTCTATTTGCAAATTATGCAAGCCATTGAAAGACAGATCTCATTTTACAGTGGAAAGAGAAGCCCTTCCAAAAAGTTCAGGCAACTCAGAGGTTGCATTTGCATAATGCAACAAGCAACCATAGTGGATACCATACTTCACTCTTTTTTCCATGGCAGTCAAGTGGTTTCTACATTACCACGATTCTGCCCTCCCTGCTCATTTCTCCCACTGTTGGCATGTATCTTACCAGCCACTGTGGGTGAAATTCAATTCAAAGTGCATCATGTCCTGCCTGATTCTTCCTCATAGGTCCACACAGAGGCTGGATGGCTGGAGCAGTTCCAGAAGTTGCTGCTCTTTGCAGAAGATCCTGTGGTGGTTGCACACCAGGACTGGGAAAACCATGATTCTGGGTTCAGAAAACATGACAGGCCATGGAGTTCCACAGAAACCATAGAACAAGCTACTGTTCTTACTGCAGTTTCTGAAGACCAAACTTACCATGGTGAAATAACCATGACTGGCTTTGGACAAGACGACAAATCAATTATGGTAAAGCACCACCATGAATTGTCATGTTGCCTATACCCACCCAGCATGAAACCAGGGTGGAATTCAAGGGGGAATGAAAGAACTACACTAACTGGTTATTTCAAAAACTGGGCCCAACCTACCCTATTATTGCTACCAAGAAAACTCCTTCTGTTCTCTATGGAAGTACAAAGGTAGGATCTCAATAGGATGCAGGCAAAGACTGCTTGATTTGCAAATTATGCTAGCCCAATGACATAAAAGAACAAAAAAGAACAAACAACTCACAACACAAAAAAGAACAAATAACTCACAACACAAAAAAGAACAAATAACTCACAACACTTGCCTGCATCCATTTCACTGAAGGCCTTGAATCTGTACTTTGCACAAGTCTGTTGTACAACATGCCACCCACAGAGTGATATTTAGCAAGCTATATATATAGGGGAGGTTGTATCATAAATCTTCAGATGGGCACATCCCCTTTGTGATCCCCCTAATAAGCCCATTTCTTAACTTTTTCTGATTTGGATTTTTTTTTAAAAGAAAGAAGAAATCCCTAACTTCTAGTCTGAAGTCTTGATATCTTGCCTACCTTGCTACATATTCACAGATCACTTGGAAAGTTGCAGGACTCCTCTTTAAGTCCCTCACTAATGGCTAAAAGGGTGGCCTGATCCTTCCACACCTTTTGCAACCTTCCCCAACGTGGCATCTTCAATGTTTTGAACCACATCTTCCTTTGTACCTGGCCATTGGCCAGGCCAGCTGGCAGCAATACTCTAACTCATTGGGGGTGGGGGGGGGCACCAGGTTGACAAATGCTGCCCCAGGGTCCCTCCCAAAAGTTCCCTGACGCATTTCCTCTTTCCTTCAGGCTGCCTTAGCCAAAGGCATCTCCTCAGAGCCATTCCCTGCAAGAGCGATTGCACCTCGCTTTACTTCATTTTATTGTAAGACCATCCTGAGGCTCCTGGTAAGAGGGCGGTATAGAAAAGCTTTAAATTAAATTAAATCAATCAATAAATCTGCAACTGCTGGAATCCAGAAAGGATCCTGACCTTGGTTTTCAGAATTTCGGAAAGGAATTATCCCAGGGGAATACCATAAATGCTGAAGGCCATTAAGAGTTAATAGCCCTCCTTCTAAGTGAGCTGCAAGCATTAAGTCATTGAATTGCTGGCTGGCTGGTGTGAAACACTGTTGCATTCTTATTAACTCCAAGCAGCCTCTCTAAATCCAGGAAGTGGTGCCCAGATTTTCAAGTCAATATTAATTTTACACTTGGCACCACAGGAGAGCGAGAGCAGCTGAGATCACCAGGGGTCAGTCTAATAAAGAGACACTAGCAGGGGGAGGGAGGAAGCCAGGCACCCGCGACTGAGTTCGCCTATCCTGGCACAGAGCATCTCGTCATAACTAAGCAGGCTGCTTTGGGTACCGGCGAACGAATTCAGCTCCGCAGTGAGAGCACCAACAAAGGGCTGGGACCCTGCAGGAGATGTCAGGCCCCTCAGGGGAGCATCAGCGGTGCAGGTAACTGCAGGTTTAGCCCAAGGTAAAGCACTTTGCGTTGTGAATCAAGGGCAGCAGGTTGAATGCGGTCCTAGATGTAAAGGCCACAAAATCAAAATGGATGGAAAGTGACCTACAAGGCGAAGGACAGAGCAGTCTTCCCCAACCCGGTACTTCCTAGATGCTTAGGACTTCAGCCCGACAGAATTTTGGGTGCTGTTGTCCAAAACATCTGGAGAACCACTGTGGGAGTCCTTCTGTGAGCATTGGCTTACAAGCCTCATTGTATGCTAGAATGGCAGTTTTTGAAGGGTTCATCTCTGAGCTCCTATAAGGAGGAGAGAAAGAAAAGACTTGAGCCTGCTCAAAGATAAGTATGGACTGATTCCTCTAATCATGTTCATGGTCAGAAAGCCCCCCTGAGGACACCTTTCGCCCGTTTTCACAGTGAACCAACCTTTGCCACTTTGCTTTTGGATTTGATTCTTCTCAGGGCATGGTAAACGGCCACATCAAGATGGTGTTCACACTGCTTTCGTGTGCTCACATGGATTTGGTCTCATGTGGGTCACATGGTTATCACTTAACCCCAGACCCAAGTGGCTTCATCAGTTACCCTTGCTTGTCCCCTGTATAAACTCAGACTGAGAAAGCAGGGCATTGCTCTTGAAGCAACAGGCAAACTATTAGGAGCCTTCCCAGCCAGGTACCTTCTAGCCATTTTAGATTTCAGCTCCAATAACACCCAGCCAGCATGGCCAACAGTCAGGAGTCCTAGCAGAACATTCAATGGGTACGAAGTTGGTAGTGATCCAAATATGATTATGTGCCTGATTTCAGGGGGAGGAGCTACTGACAGTGACCTGTGGAGGCAGAGCCGCAACAGCCGTTTCCTGTTACGATTTCTGCCTCCATTGCCATGGATGGTTATCTTCTCTGTCCTTTGGTGACTCCCACTGGTGGTTCTGAGCAGCAGGTCTGGCACATCCCGGCTTTTCCAGCACAAACTTGATACCAGAGCAGTACCCTTAAGGAAGGATGTGCATTCACGATGCACAAGGGGCTGATGATGCAATGCTCATGATTGTTTGTCAAGCCCCCAGTCACCTACCTGTATGACAAGCAGTACAATGCTTCGTGTGCATCATCCACCACATGAACCAGAGAGCTACTCCCACAAGCACCAACTAGACACCTTCCCTTCAGTTGCTAAGCCAACTGGGATGGGGAGAAGTGCATGGAAGATGCAAAGCAAGGCGGGCAGCCCTCACAGGACCTGCTCTCCCCAAGCCGATCCCCTGCCTCTTCCCTAAACTCAGTTCCCAGGCTGGGGCAGGGCCTGAGAAAGGGAATGGAAGGCCCACGATGCGGGCCTAAGGCTCCGAAGGCAGGATGGGGAGCATTCATGGGCTGGGTTGGCCCATGGGCTGGGATGCCCTACCCACAAGCAGAAAAGGCTGCAGATGTGGAGCTTCCTGTCCCTCGTGCCACTCCTGACCTTCCATGTGTCCACTGCTGCAGCTGAAATGTTGGGAATCGGTCACTGAATTATGCGAAACTGAAGGACACACAATGGATTTATGGATACAGAAAACTTTGTCCCAGAGAGATGGATGTGCCTGAAAAGGGTAATGTATGAGGAAGACTGGAACAGTCCCAAACATATTTCCGCAACAGCCAGAAGCTCCAGTGCCCTCTCACGCGTACCACCAGCAAGCCGTCCAATCGCAAGCCTTGCAGATGAGCTCTATGCCACGCAGGCTGCTTGATATGACTAAGGGACTTGCAGATGTTTTGGCTTGCAGTACCCGTCAGTCCTAGTCAACATAGATCACGGGGAACATCTGGACAGCCACAGATTGCTTACCTTTAGACTAGAGAAGTAGATGCCTCTTCCCAGATGTGCTTGTCCACGCATTAAGACTGAGCCAGGCAACATCATACCCTCCAGATGTTTCCGGACTGCAACTTCCATCATATGCAGCATAGTCAATGGTCAGAGATGATGAAAACTGTAGACTGAAACAGCTGGAGTGCACCAAGTTCCCTACCCTTGCATTAATATAATCACTGGAGGCCCTTCTCTTAATATCCACACCACCACCACCACCTTTTGATGTTTGGTGGGTGGCAAGGGACCTTGTCAGCTTAATGGAATGCTTTCTCCAAGAGGGCTGTCCAGCTGCAACTCTTACATCTTTTTAGTGCCTGATTCACTGCGTGCGAGAGAGAGAGAGAGAGAGAGAGAGAGAGAGAGAGAATGAATGAATGAATAGAAAGATAGGAAGATAGTCAATAGAAATGTCCCCAGACCTTCCTAAACATGACCTGACTATGGTCTTAAACTGGCGTATTTTAGAAACATTTGCTATTTTAATTTAACTTAACCTTGATTGTTTTCTTCATTTGAATTCTTCTTACAGCTCACTGCCTGAGTATTCATCCTTGAAAGTGGAGTATCATTTTTAAAATAAGTAATATGGGTAGAGATAAGGAATTGTTTGTTGCACATTTCTGTGGATGGATCTGGTAGAAGTTCCATTCTGTGGAGATGCACATTCAAGACAACAACACGCCTGTCTCTCATTTTCCTTTCATGTGACTAGCTCCGAAATAGCTACTTAAAGGTAATTTTATTTAATTGCAACTTTTTATGGGTCTTCTATATTTAACTGCAGTTGTTGCAGTAATAACATTGGCAATTTATTTTAAGACAGTAACCTTGTCTTGCTTATTATGACAACATTGGCAACAGCCATTGTCAAATAAAGACTTCAAGCCGCTGCTGAAGTTCTCCCAACTTTTCTTTTACCAGCACTCGATTATTCACCTTCCAGCCCACTGCAGGGTGCAGGCCTTGGAAGCCCAACCCCTGCTCATGCCTCTCCTTCCCAGCCCAGCCACTCACTACAAGGAGAAAAAGAGGGAGAAAAAAATGTCTGTAGTGCCTCCCTTGTCCAGTCCTCTCAAGCCACAGTCCAAGGGGCTCCCCAGTACTGCTTATGTCCATCGAAGAAGAGCTTATGGCAGAACCTTGTCAGGCAAGGACAGTGCACTCACTGACCATTTCGGAATTCCAGCCACATCGCCAGACCTTGCAGCATCCAAACCCAAAGAAGGCTTATTCCTTCCTTTGGGCAGAAATGCAAGACGAGCAGGCTGTTACCACAGCTTCCATCATTCAAGGCCTTCAGCCTGTGCATCATGGTCTCATTATAGCTTACAGCTCCTCCTCTGGACTAATTTTGTCCCTTGGTGAATAGAGGGCTGAAACCAAAGCCCTGAAGGGTCATAGGAAGTGTGGAAGCCCCCATGTGCTGGCAGAATGCCGGATGCATGAGCAGAGCGTGTCACTGCCACAGCAAGACATCTCTCTGTTTGCGAGGGAAATCCATTTTCCTCCTGCTCTTGCAAGGATTGCAATGAAGCACAAAGAGAAGAGGGAAGGCAGAAGGGTCAAGCTGTGTCGTCATGCTGGCTAACCAAAAAGTCAGGACACTTCGACCCTGGGAGCCCTGGCTCTGCCATGAGCAACATGCAGAAATGCAGCAGAGACATTGGGTAGGTCCATGTTTACTCTGCATCCTATACAATTTCCACCGACAGCAGCTTTTTATATCAGATCCAGATCCAACACAAGAAATTTCCCTGCCCCTGGGGCCAAAGTGAGTGGAGAATGAAGAAAGATACACACACACACACACACACACACACACACACACACACACATCTCCCATCCTCTTATGGCTCAGATACAGCATTTGCAGCAGCTCAGGAGATACTGAGTTACCCCTCCAAAAAAACAAAAACAAAAACAAAAAACCTCTCACATGAAAAAATACCCAAATACCCATTCCTTGGCTGCCCTCCAAGGAATGTGAGTGCCAGAGCCTTGAACTGTGCCTGTAATCAGACTGAGAGCCAGCCCAGCGGTTTCCCGGTGGGATGCATTTACGAGTTTGACCATGTGTGCCGGTGCTGGATCAGTCCATAGAGTTCAGCCTCACCCAATCTGTTGCCCTCCAGCTATGTCAGACTACAAATCCCACAATTCCCAGTCAGTATGGCCAATTGCCTTGGAACGTCTTAAGCCAAAGCAAAGCTTCTAGTCTGAACTCTTTCCTACTTGTTTCCACCTTGCTGAGCATTTATACCACAGCCGAAGAGTTGCAAGGCCCTCTTTGAGTCACTAACGACCATGAGAATGACCGGCTTCTCCAGCCCTAGCGTGGTCTTCCTCAGTGCGGTGCTCCCTCAGGTGGCCGACTACGCGTGCCTCGTGCCTGGCCCTTGCCATGCTGACTGGCACTGATGGAATCGCAGTCTAATGCCTCTGGAGGGCTGGGATGTTCTTTGACGCAGAGAACATACAATCCCCGTTCTGTTGCTGGATCATGTGAAGCAGCATGTGCAAGGAGTGCCATGGAGAAGGATTTTATTCCTAGCATCGCTGAGAACCATCATTCTGCAGTGCCCCAGCTGGAAGCCTTCACTGGGAATTAAGTACACACCACTGGCCGCAACATCTCCACCACAAATCCGGTGTGAACAAGGGTGCCAGGCAATGCCACCTGCAAAGTGGCCGCCAGCTCGGGGCCATGCGAGCCTCTGGAAATTAGACTCGCTTTTGCTTGTGTGACTCAAGTCATCAGGCCTAGCGAGTGGAAGGTGTGACCGAGGCACAGTCCCCAAAGCAGGGAGCAGGTGGGATGCCGAGAGAGGGTCCCAGGGGGAGGCAAGGCTTGGCAGGTGCAGGACGGGCATCTGTCCCTACATCTGTGGGACGCAGATGTGAGATGGTACTTGTTGTGCTGAGCCTGGCTTCTCCAATCTAGCAGCTCTCCAGCTTGAGACTACAACTTCCCTGGGTTGTGGAAAAGCTCACAGTGGGGCTAATGGATGCTGAAGTCCAAAACATCTGGAAAGGACCAGACTGAGGAAGGCTGGATTGAACTATGAGACCAACAACTGCATGTCTAATGTACAAGTGAAGTACCCATTAAAGAAAAGTTCCCTTTGCTGGCCCAAAAATAAGAGCTGGAAAATTTGGTGGTGGTGTTGTTTTTATTTTTACACTGTATTTATATCCTATTTGTCTTCCTCCTGCAAGGGACACAAGGCAGCTTACAAGGTTCTCCTCTCGAAACAATGACCCTGTGAGCTAGGCTAGGCTGAGAGTCCATCACTGGCCCAAAGTCACCTCGTGGGTTTCATGGCCACGTGAAGACTAGAACCCAGTTCCCCTGAATCCCAGTCCAGCACTTTTAACCACTGCATTGCACTGGTTCTTGTTTCCTGTCTTTTTCTTTGTGTGGGTATGCCCATTGCAGCTTAAGGAATGGATCCTTAAGCTGCCTCACACCTTCAAGGAGTGGAGAAGAAGCCCAGGCAGCATCTACAGCTCAGTTACCTGTCTCATTAGTGCTGCTGTCAAGCAGACACACTGGAGTCCAAAGACAAGCCCCAGCCAGAAAGCAGAGCCAGGGTGGCGTGGCTAAGCCTTCAGGGCCCCAGTGCCTTGGGCTTCTTGCTAGTCTGCTTGTAAATAAATCACACCCTCCACCTACAATGAAACAGTATCATTTAAACTTATAGGAAAACCAAGAAACACAGGGGTGACATGCAATATTATTTGTTTGTTTTCTTTCTTTATGGCCCAATGGCCAATCTGCCAGTTCACAACCATAGCCAAAGCTCTTTGTGGATGGTGTTAACACAGAAACAGAGAAACAGAGTGAGTCAGAAGGGATCTCCTGGGCCATCTAGTCTGACCCCTGGCTCCAGCCAGGTCCACTCATGACATGCCTGCCATGTGCATGTCCAGCCTAACACACCGATGAGGCTTCAACCACAAGAGGAAAAAGGCAGGATACAGATGTAATAATATAATAAATGATGAATAACCAATTCATTTACTATGTAATCCAATATCATACAGTCTCCAAGGGGTTACAGCAATGAGTGTCCTCCAGTATGGAGTGCTTCCTGTTCCAGAGTCCAGCCATTCCATTCCATTCCCCCTCCACCATTTCCCTCCCAATCAGTGTTCCTTGTCCACTGAACATGCTCAGTATGCATTGGGCTGTTTTGCAGGTGTTTTTTTGGGGTGGGGGCAGCCCCACATACTTCTGCCAGGTGGTTTGGTTTTCACCCAACCATTCACACATGCCAGTCACCACCCGCCTCCGCAGCCATGAAGTGAGAGGCACATGTGAACCAGCCCCAAGTGGCCCCTTTACCTGTCTTTTGATATTCCGGGGCAGCTCCAGCAAAGCCGGTCATCGAAAAGAGATGGCAGTTCCTCATTTACATGTGCTGATTTGTTAAAGATATAGAAATTCCCCCACCTCTGAATTGTACTGAATTAAAAGAAAGCCGACTGTCCTATTTAAATGCAGCCAGGCAGCAAGTCTAGGCCTAAACAGCCCCATTGCAAGAAGAAGCAGTTTCCATCAGTGAGATCTCCGAACCTCAAGCCAATTCTGTCATCTTTACATTTGTCACTATTCTGTTGAGAGGGTGCAAAGAGGAAGCCTTCTCCAGAGTAAATGTGGAGGGAGGGCACCATCCAGTGGACGGCGGGAGTACTTCACCCTGGGATTTATTCCCTGACTAACCCACCCCTCCCCCTTAGAGGAATTTTAACATCCAAAACTCAAAGGTTTTTTTTTTACTTTCCTTTGTTCATATCTGAAGATGCTTCCACCACTGAAGTAAATGCAATGCTTATTTTAGCACATCACTGCTCCAGATCAATACATTTAGGGTGCTACTATCACCCCACTCCTGAGGCACAGGAGCTGCTGGAACTGGTGCCCCAAAGGCGATGCACCAGTCCCGCTCTCCAAAGGGGAGGTGGTTGGGATGCTGGTAGCAAGCAGCAAAAGTCCTTGCCCCCGCCTCCCCGCCACACACACACACACACACACACACACACACACACACTCCTTTTCCCCCCTGCAAGGCACCAGTTTGCAGCCTCAGGGAAGGCAGCCCACGTGGTTTTTCTGAGCCAGCTCTGCAAGGAGCGGGATGGGGACTTGATCTTTGCAGTCCCAACTCTGAGATTGCAGGATCTCAGAAATGGGACTCCGAAATTTTTTACATAAACAATTTTAAAGACTAAAACATCATAATAAAAAACCAATATAATAATGGGTCTGGCAACAACCATATATAAAATAACTCTAGCACAGCTCTCCATTAAAAATATTTCTTGAATAAAAAGGCCCACCTTGCTGGTGAACATGATCCAAAGAATTGAATTGCTCTTGCATTGGTTATTTTGATGGATTGTCATCAGTCAGACTGCTTCTAGAGCCAATGTTTTGAACAAAAAGCAAGGTAAAATGCACAAAATAATACTAGTAACAGGATTCAGGAAATCTGGATTCTACTTCCCACTCAGCTATAAATCTCACTGAGTGATATTGGACCAGTCACTGCCTCTCAGCCTGGCCTACCTCACAGGGTTGCTTTGAGGATAAAATGGACAGGAAAGGGGGATTATGGAAGCGGTGCTTTACAAAACTCTTCTGCTCCAAATGTTGAACTGAAAATCCATTTGGATTAAGTGTGGAAGAGTAGAGTTGATGACATGCTAATATATTGAAGGGCACAGAAATAATACTTAGCGAGAGAAATTGTGAGTCTTGTCTTTGCAGCTCAGTGCTGAACTAGGTTGCTGCCCAATCTAGTCTCTGCTCCGAATGGATTCCAGTTGGACCACAGATCCATATGGAAGCACCAGGGACACGCCATCCAAGGACCTCAGCAACAGGGCAGGTTGGTACGATTAGAGGTGCCTCTCGGGCATTGCGAGGAATTCTTGCATCGCTAAGGAGAAAAAATAGCATCGAGACAGATTGTTTTAATCCCCAGGGTGCTATATACCAGCCTGCTAACAATGTATAGTAATTTGACACACAGGGCCAATTTCATATCTCCCAAACATAATTGCTGACCAACCACCATGGCATTTCTCCAGACACATGCTTATTCCATTTACTACCCTAAAATCAACTTTCCCCACACTGCCCACCTCATCCATTATTTTAGAAGATTTACCTTTGTTTTGAACTCTCAGCTAATTTCCCCTAAATAGTTTGATGCCTTCGGGCACAATTCTATGACCAGTAGATATCATTTGCCTGGTCCTAGGAAGAGGTGGGTGGACTCTCCACTGCAGCCTCAGAGACGGCCAAGAGCACAGCCGGGACTCCGCCTTCAGTGGGCCGTCTCCAGTCTCACAGCTGGCACCAATCTTTCCACACTGGTGGACACCCAAGAATGGAAGGCCACCTTCAGGACAGGTGTTGGGGGAGTGTACTGGAGGAACGGAGAGGACGGGCAAGACTTCTGCCAAATCTAGGCAGTGCTTCAGCCCCATCTCCTCCTCGTGAAGAGGGGAAAAACATTTAGATAGCCAAAATCAGCTGTCTGAATATTTTTGAGGCTCAGGGGAGGGTCGAGGCAATCCTTGCCTTGTGATCCTTTAGCACTCAATTGGATAGCTAAATCCTTCCAACTTTAGAAGGCTATGGGCAGTCACATAGGATGGAACCCTTGGATACCTATTTATTAAATTTATTTCCTGCTGTTTTCTCCTTCTCCTGCTCTCAGTTTTCTCCCCACAACAACAGCCCTGTGAGGTAGATTGGGCTGAGAGTCTGTGACTGCTCCAAAGTCTATCACTGTTGAAACTATTGATATGCCCACTGGTATAGCTGAAAATACCAGGGATGGAAATCCCTATCTGGATGGGGATAGGCTGGTTCCAGTAGTCTACACTCCAGTAATAGCTAAATCAGATTACTAAATTACGGCAATGCCCTTGCAGTGATACGTGGGGCTGCCCTTTAAGATGGCTCAGAAGCTTCAGCAGCCAGATTAATCACTGGGACCCAGAGATCTGAGCATATAAGACCTGCCTGGATGCTTCAGGACCCGAGTCAAGGTGCTGGTTTTAACCTATAAAGCCCTGCATGGCTTGGGACTACAGTACCTGTCACAGAACCTACTCAGATGCTATGCATCTGGGACCTTCCTTCAAGTGCCAACTCCAAGGGAGGGTCAGGGATGGAATCAACCATTTTCTGTGGTGGCCAACCATTTATGGAACAACCCCCCTACCTGTGCATTGCTTAATCTATCTTTAAAGAAAATAAAAAGAAAATGCAAGGGCTATACTGAGAAAGCCTCAGCTATTAGGCGATATACAAATGAAATAAATGCATTTCCCTGCACACATCCCCTTTCCAACTCCTCCAGCAATTGCATCTGTGTATGACACAAGGTTACATATTCAAGACAGTGATTTTTTGCTGCATTTATTATTGGAGGGCCCAACAGCGGTAAATGTATTTTCCATAAATACCATGGCAGCAGTCTTTGATTCACAGAAGGAGCCCTTCTTCCCTTGCCCCTTTAAACAGACATGCAGGAGCTCAGCAGAGCAAGCTGTGCCTGCTAAAACCGCCCTTCTACATAGCTATTTGGGCATCAGAACTCCCTCTTGTGTAATAGCCTTCCATAACCTGGTGTCCTCTGGATATTTTGGACTACAACTCCCAGCATTCCTGATCATTTACTGGACCACTGATTCCCACGATGATGCATCTTTTCCAAAGGTTTGATTTAGGGTCTTTTGGAGCAGCATCTCAGCCAGCCAATTGTTCTGATTACATGGATACGTTTTTTGCTTGCTTGTTTGCCTTTGTTTCTTAAAGCGTCATGAAATCTAGGCTCCCTCACAAGGGCATGGAAGTCTTTTGTTGTGTAGTGAGTGCCGAGATGAGGGATGAGTCACACCACAAAACTGGTTTCATCTGAGGGTTCAAGTAAGCCTTGTCGTGATGAGCCGAAGAGAGAAAAGAGCCCCTGCCCAGGCGACCCTCTCCCTGTGGCAATGGGGTACATGATGCCTCCATGCCCATGTCTGCACCCTCTGCCAGCCTTTCCAGATAAAGGTCTTTAGGGTAGTCCTCACTAATCTAGCCTCTGCACCTGGCCAGCTGTCTTCTGGAGAAGCTCTCTTTGCATTCGCCTTATCTGCACGGGTTCAGGGGGCAATAACTTTTTAAAAATTCTCTTCTGCAAAATGCGGTATGCAGCCATAGATCATTCAGCATGAGTGAAATCAGGAAGTTGTCATTGTTTCCAGTACAGGCTGCACGGAGTGGAAATCCTACCGCAACAGGCCACAGGTTGTTGTTGAGGAATGAAGCAGAGACCACATTGAGCTTGGAAGGGCCTGTCTCAGCGTTGTCTTGTACAAAGATGAATGGCTTCCTCTCTGTACTAGTCTCTAGTGGCTTTCCCACCACCACTGGCTCCTGCTCAGCCCGGCTGCTATTTTTTCCAGCAGTACGGCATTTCTAGCTTGCTAATGCTTAAACAAGATTCATCCCCACCTCCTCTGAAATCCTTCTGCTTTTTGGGTGCAGGACCATTAGATCAGAGGTGCTGAGCCTCTTTCAGTGTGGGGCCAAAGTCCACTTGGAGACTCTCTCAATGGGGAGCAAGGCTTAAGGCAAAAGCAGTGGTGCCACAATAACAGCAAATCTTAGCTTCAAGCTCTCATTGCCAGTCATTAAGCTGTTAGACCAGGGGTCTCAAACTCGCGGCCCGCGGGCCAATTGCCGGGCCGGGCGGGGCACAGGGGAGGGCCCTGCGGCCTTCAAAGCGCCGGCGGCGCCCGGGCCGGCAGCGGGATGAGCGGCCCACCACCACCGCGGTGGTGGGATACTTGATGCGGCCCAGCCTCACCCAGACTCTACTTCCAGCAGCGCCCAGGTAAGTTGAGTTTGAGACCCCTGCGTTAGAGTGACATTTCAACCTTATAGAAATGGGAGGGAGCAGAACTCACAAAAGTCAGGGAACAACCAAGGGGGAAAGGCACACAGCCGGCTGAGGGCCCCGGGCCGGTGGGGCAGATTTTGACCTGGGCCTGAGGTTCTGCACCTCTACATCAGAAGAATCTATGGACTTCACACACAGGGATTGATAATGGAGCTCATTTCCCTTTCGTGTGTCTGGGCCCAATGGCCTCTACAGCAGGGTTCTCATTTCATCTCACAGGCTGAAGTAGGTCTATCTGAGACCTCACACAACAGCAGGTACCAACATCTAGATACAGAAGCCGAAACCTGATATTGCTGTCTGACCGTTTGCCACATGGTGGAACAATATCCATGGTTCTTGTGCTTTGGTGAGCCATCAGTCCATGGGATCTGCTCATTTTCCCATCAGGTGTCAGTGCAACAGACATTGGGAAGACAGAGAGAGATAAAGAAAGCCTATGTGGGGCAGTGGATAGAGTGCTGGATTAGGGGGCAGAAAATCTTGAGTTCTAGTCCCCCCTTGGGCCTGAAGCTCCCTGGGTGACTTTGGGCCAGTCACTGATGCTCAGCCCAGCCTACCTCACAGGGTATTTTGAGGGTAAAATAGAGATGTGTAATCTGCCTTGTGCTGCTCACAGGAAGAAAAGGTCACATATAGTTCTGGAACCTTCTGCAGGTTTCCAAGTTTAATTTAAGGAAGAGATTTGTATGACGCCTTTTGAGGATACTCAAGGATTGCATTCCATCTGCCTTTCCAAGAGAACCATCTTAGCACCCTTCCTGGACTAATGCACAATTCAGAAGAATGCAGTTACCCTTCATTTCTGCACAATTCTGAACTTTACAGTGCTGTTTTCAGCTCAACAACAAAACAAAACGGGTATAAAATCTATATTGTGTATTAAAATGTGTAAATGCCTATGGGGGAGGGAAATAGTTTAAAACAATTAATTTTCATGTGTGTTTTTCCCAATAAAGAATGTACTGATTGAATCTGAACCCTAAGACTGATCCCTGCTGTTTCATTCAGATTCACTCTTGTGAAACTGTCTCAGAGCAGAAATTGATGCCTTAGTCTAACCCTTCCATTTAGGATCTCCAAAAACAAAACAACCTAAAAGGTCATTTTAATGACAACAACCCTAAAATGGTAACCAAAATTAAAAAGTCTACCTTGAATCGAGATCAGACTACAATCCAGCTGCTGTGCAGACCATTCCTTCGAGGAGTCGTAGCACCGGCATGCTCCCTCACCTGTTCCAGGGCATCTGTGTTGGCAGCATAGCCATAGGAAGCAAGTCCATTTGGCCTTTGCAGCTGTCACGTGCGCAGCTTTGGGCACGTCCCCCTGCCCATCTGAAAAACAAAACGGGGGACTGCATGACTGGTACCAGCTGCTCGGTGTGTGTGGCTGCTGGCTGTTTCTGCTCAGAGTTGTCCCACCATAGCTCAGGACAGAAGCCCAGTGTTGTGCGCGCATGTTTGGATGAGATTCCCAGGCGTGCATGAGAGATGGAGGGCTTCAGTGGGGATGGCAGCTCAGACTCAGAGGAGGGGGAGTGGGTAGCTGAACCAGCCGTGGCTCAGAGTTCTCACTCTGATATTGGAGTTGTTGAGATGAGTGAGGCCTCGGCTGCCCAAACTCTCCCAGTGTGCCAGCCAGAGCCAGCTCTGGATCAAAGCACTCCAAGGACAACTACTGAGAACCCCCCCCCCCCACACTGTGGGAAAGGAGCCGGTGGGGAGCAGGCTGGGGAGGGGTTCTCAGGAGGAGAGCTGAACACCCCTGGAGATGTGGATGCAAGGGCCGGTTGACACGCTCGCTGGCTGGTCAATTAGGGGCTCAATGGGAAGAGCGTCGGCATGCCTGCTTCCATAGTGCTCCCCCCTCCAGAGACCGGCCCTGAAGGATTCATAAACAAAGCTTTGGGAGAAAGGGGGCAGAGCGAGGGGTCGACTTCCTACCAGGAGTGTGTATTTTGAGGCTTGTGAATATGTTGTTTCTGTATGGAATAAAGACTCTTTTAATAATTGCTTTAGTGCCTGTCTCGTTTGGGAGGGGACACTTAGCTCACGACACCCACCCCAGCACATGCCTTGGCTGCAGTAGCTGGAAGGCTCGCTACCCAGCATCCCCAGAGAAATGGGCAAGTAGCAGGTGATCTCTTCTGGAGAGCCACTGCCAAGAAGAGTAGGCAAGACTGTGCTGAGGGACCAGCAGTTTCCTACATTCCTTGTGGGAGGAAGATACCCTTGCTTTTTCCCATGGTGACTGCTGAGCTTCCAGTTGCTCACTGCAAGGGCCAAGCAGGTGGATCTGATTTGCAGACCTGCGCTCATACTCATTTAGGCAAGTTTCTAGTCCTGCATGTCACTGTCAACTGTAACTTGATGCAAAAGCCCCTAAAATTTTGCAGCGGACCCAGTATTATCATGTGTCATCTTGAGCCCAGCAGAGGTTTCGTTTCTTCAGATGTGAAAGAAACTGTACAGAAATGAGATTGCAGTGCAGCGATTCTCCCATTGGATGCAGGCTCCTGGGAGAAAGAGAAGCAGCAGCAGCAGCTCCCTCCTTTCTCTTGAGATCAGTTCATCTCTTTTTAGGAAACTGTCTTTATTTGTGGTAAACAGGGCAGGAAAAAAGACTACTGGCTGCCTCTGGCCGGGTTGGTGGTTGGGTGTTTTTCTTTCTCCCTTCCCCTGTCAGTTTACTGCAAGATTCCACAGGAGGTGCAAGCGAACTTCTCAAAGTTTCGCTTGCGATGGCTGTCATGAACTGCGGTAGCAAGATCGGAACGAGGCCAGGCTCGGTCTGCTTTCCTTATCACTAACTGGGAGCGGAATATGGACAGGCACTGCAAATGGTGAGGCTCCTGAAATGAACATGTGTGGCTTTCAAAAGTGGCTTTCCTCCTCCCCAGGCAGGAAGAAGGTGACTCACTGAATCTCGATCTCTTCTCCCTCCCTCCCTGCTTTAGGTGGCTGTGTGTGCCGGGGCGAAGAAAGCGGAGCGACCCAAGTTCTTGACAGGTAAGATGGCTCTTCTTGCCGCCTCATCACCTCACCAGGTCTACATTTAAAATGCAGGGGCTTGGAGTGTCTGAGCACTGAGTGGTCGCTGGGCTTCTTAATGGATTATCTGTGCAGAGAGGGGGACGAGAATTGTAGGTGAGATGGCTCAGCAGCTCTTCCTGCCTCAAATGCTTTTGCTCCTTGCCCCTGCGGAAAGCTATCCTGTACACGTGGGAAGGAGCACGTCGAGCGGCATACTTGCCAGCTAGTCTTGCGAAAGCTTTTCAGCACCAGTCTTGCTGAGCTTGGGTGTGCTTTCTTGCCTTCTCCATACCAGTTTGCTGCCCGTTTTTGCTCCAGGCTTTCAGTGGGATCTGTTCAAGAGAACATCCCAGGCCACTGACCTGCTTATAAGGCCAGCATTTCTCAACCAGGTGTGGTTGGACCGGGAAGGGCCCAACTGCATCCCTCCCAGCCAGCATGGCCCATGGGAGTTGTAGTCCAAGTCATCTTGCGTGGTGCCAGGTGTCATGCCAAGGTAATCTTGGGGAGCAATGCACCTCAAGAGGAGTTGCTTGCCCTCCAGAAGGCTTCAAAGGTGTGAGGATCTTTTGCTGGGGTTTAAGGTGCATGGCTGAGAGAGCAAGCCCTGGTTTTGCGTTCACACAAACATGGAGCATTTAGAAAGGAGAGGAAAGTTCATTCATCAGGAAAACATAGAGCAGGCACCTGATGTTGTGCGGACAGCAAATATTCCTGTTGCATCACCGTCATACTCTATATTTCTAAAGAGAGAAATAGCTTCCTGCATAACAGAGGGAGATTAATGGGTGTGGGGGTCGGGGGGGGGGGGTCCCATTACCTGTCCTGCAGCAGTAGAGCTGGAGTTCAGAGCCCGCTTGCAGAGGAGGGAGGGAGAGACTCTCCCTTCCCAGCCCCTGATTTTTATACTATTTCTCCCTGAGCATGTGTCTATGGGAAAGAGGATTTCAGGCTTATGCTAATTGCGGGACAGGGTGCTTCATTCCTTCTTGATGACCTTCATTACTGTTTCTCTCAGGAAGACATGAATTCTTCCTCTGTGTTTGCTAGGTGCTATAGATAAGGTAATTTCCAGGTGTCTCAAGGCAATGGGTCGGCCACTCTGCAGGGCTGCCTAATCTCTTTAAGAGGGAGAAATGCCTGACCTTTTGTCCACAAGAATTCCAGCCTTCATTCGTATCTCACAGGATGCTAGGTCCTTCTTCTGTAATTCAAACCTCCCCACATGGCCTTTTGCCCATGGCCCAAAAGCCTGTTCTGGCCTGGGAGCTTATGTCTGTGGCACCAACCATGATATATACACACATTAAACAGGTTAAAGAAGGCTGCTGTAGATACCATTGAAAGATGTCCATAAAGATTTGCTGAGGGGAAAAGGAACAGGTGGTCAAACATGGTTAGATTTTTGTATTAAGATTCAGCAGGCAGGACAATTGAAAGCCACCTGGTGATTGAATTTTATTACCTTTAGGGAGGCTTATGCTCAGTCAGATGTGACTATATCCTGCTTTCAGCCTTCAAAGGTCTGTGGTGAGGAGCACTCTATTGCTAAGAGCTGAGAATAGGCTGAGGAATAGTGGATTCTTTTGCTTCTGTTCATTTAGGAAGCAACAAAGGGCGAGCCGTTGGAGGACGGGTGGAGTGCCACTATGAGCAATGTTGGAAAGCCAGCAGGACCTGGATCAGCCCTGGATCCAACTGAGCTGCCGAAAAGAAAGAGGGGGCGGCCAAGGAAGCAGCCGCAGGTAAATGAATGTGCAATGAATGTAGCCTTGCCACTTTCTTTCTTTCCACTATATAAAGATTTCTGAGAATACCAATGGCCATTCATTGGCCATAATGAGAGTGGTGTTGAATGATTAAGAATGTGACACTCAAACTGCTTAGGAAATGCCTGATAATTCATAGAATCATAGAGTCATAGTATCATAGAATATTAGAGTTGGAAGGGGCCACCAAGGCCATTGGACCCAACCCCCTGCTGTTGCAGGACACCAATTTACACCAACCCACTCAGAAACTGGCTGTCCAGTTTCTTTCTGTATGTCTCTAGTGTGGGAGAGCCAACCACCTCTCTAAGCAGCTGGTTCCACTGTCGCATTGCTCTGACAGTGAGGAAACTTTTCCTGATATCTAGCCTGAATCTGGGTTGTCGCAACTTGAACTGATTATTCCATGTCCTACACTCTGGTATCAGTGATAACAGATCCTGACCTTCCTCTTTATGACAGCCTTTGAGGTACTTATAGAGGGATATCATGTCCCCCCTCAGTTTTCCCTTCTCAAGACTGAACATGCCCAGTTCTCGCAGTCTTTCCTCAAAGGGCAGAGTTTCCAAACCCAAATCCAGCTTTGGGGACATCAGATCCTATGTACACATGCCATGTTACATCTGTAGCAGGACCTTCGGTCCAAAATCCAGGGCTTGGTAGTCCGAGGGCCTCCAAAATAATGACCCAAATTTAGAATGCAAAAATGCACATGTTCAGTCTCTGTATGTGTGTTTGTCACAGGACTGAAAATGTTTTTATGTTGTTCTTACATACTGGGAATGTAGAAGCATCAGCCAAGCATGGAATAGTGGTTGGACAAAGTTCTCACTTTTATGTTTTATTTATTTATTTAAACCATTTCTATGCCGCCCCATTTGCAAAAAGCCTCGGGGCGGCTTACAACATAAATAAACAATTATATAATTAGCCTTAAAAATCCGGAAACATCTTGGCACGTACATAAAAACCCAATAAATACAATCAATAGATTAATTTTTAAATAAAAAGGTCTTGGCCTGGTGCCGAAAAACAATGATGGCGCCAGGCAGACCTCTCTGGGGAGCACATTCCATAGGTGGGGCGCCACTGCAGAGAAAGCCCTCCTCCGAGTACTCACCCTCCTAATATCTTTCACGGAGGGTTCCCGGAGAAGGGCCTCTGCTGCCGATCTCAAGGGGTGGGAGGGCATATATGGACGCCAGCACTCCTTTAGATAACCAGGTCCCAAGCCGTTGAGGGCTTTATAGGTGATAACCAACACCTTGAATTGGGCTCGGACTTCAATGGGAAGCCAGTGAAGCTGACGGAGGACTGGGGTTATATGAGAACAACGCCCTGTCCCCGTCAGCAACCTGGCAGCTCTGTTTTGCACCAATTGAAGTATCCGGACCATCTTCAAGGGTAGCCCCACATAGAGCGAGTTACAGAAGTCTAATCGGGAAGTTACCAGTACATGTGTCACTGTCGTCAGGCAATCATTCTCCAGGCAGGGACGCAGCTGATGGATCAGCCGAAGCTGAAGGAAAGCGCTCCTCGCCACCGCCATCACCTGAGCTTCTAATGACAGCTCTGAGTTGAACCTTGTCTCTAAGAGGGAGTGCAACCCCATTTAGGACAAGGTCCAGGTCCCCAAGTCCGAACCACCTACCAACAGAACCTCCGTCTTGTCTGGATTGAGCTTCAGTTTATTGGCCCTCATCCAGCCCATTACCTTGGCCAGGCACCGGTTCAGTACAGCCACTGCCTCACCTGGATTGGTGGAAAACGAGAGGTAGAGCTGGGTATCATCAGCGCACTGATGATTCCGCAGCCCACACCTCCTAATGACCTCTCCCAGCAGTTTCATGTAGATGTTGAATAGCAAGGGGGACAAAATGGACCCCTGTGGAACTCCATGGCATAACTGCCATGGCGCAGAGCCATAGTCCCCCAGCACCACCTTCTGAAATTGGCCATTGAGATAGGAGTGGAACCACCGCCACGTGGTGCCTCCAACTCCCAATCCCGCTAGCCTATCCAGAAGGATACCATGGTTGATGGTATCGAAAGCCACTGAGAGGTCCAGGAGAACCAACAGGGACGCACTTCCCATCTCTCTCCCTGCACAGGTCATCATACAGGGTGACCAAGGCAGATTCAGTACCATACCCGGGTCTGAAGCCAGACTGAAATGGGTCCAGATAGTTAGTTTCATCCAAGAGTGCTTGGAGTTGTCCTGCCACCACCCACTCTAACACGTTGCCCCAGAATGGGATGTTGGCCACCGGTCTATAATTGGCAGCCGTCTCTAGATCCAGGGATGCCTTCTTTAGGACTGGCCGGACTACCGCCTCCTTTAAAGGGACAGGTACCCGGCCGTCCCTTAGAGAGGTGTTGACAACCTCCAGGATCCAGGCCCCTATCCCGTGCTTGGCTTTGTTAAGTAGCCAAGTTGGGCAAGGGTCCAGTAAGCAGGTGGTGGGACGTACTTGTCCAAGCACCTTGTCCACATCATCAGGCCGCAACAACTGAAACTCATCCATCAATTTTGGACCAGACGGCAACATTGGCACCTCCCCAGAAGGTTCTGAGTCACTAGTGGAGTCCAGCTCGTGACAAATCTGAGCGATTTTCTCCTTGAAATGCTTGGCAAAGTCATCACAGCGGGCCGTCAAGGGTGGCACGAGGTCTTTTTTGGGGCCTCGGTGAACCAGCCCCTGTACCACCCGAAAGAGCTCCGCCGGACAGCATTGTGAGGAGGCAATGGAAGCAGAGATAGGTCCGATAATGGGCTCTTAAGTGTGTTCGGTCAGATTCATCCTGTGATTTCCTCCACCTACGCTCTAGACGTCTCCCAACCCGCTTCATCGCCCATAATTCAGGTGTATACCAGGGGGATGAACGGGCTCTGCCAGGCGGGAGAGGACACTTAGGGGCAATCGTGTCAGTTGCTCTGGCCATTTCCCCATTCCACAGTTCAACCAGAGCATCAACAGGAACACCAGCTTTATCAACCAGAAAATCCCCCAGAGCCTTCAGGAATCCATCTGGATCCATCCGGCTCCAAGGGCGGACCATCACAACAGAGTCCGCACCCTTACAGAGTGAAAGGTCGCTCTCAAGCTCAAACCTCACGAGGAAGTGATCTGACCATGAAAGGGATGTCAGACACAAGTTCCTCACCCTCAGATCCCCCTCTTCCTGTCCCGTCGAGAAAACCAGGTCCAGAGTGCGTCCACGTTCATGGGTCAGGCCAGTGACATGTTGAGACAGCCCCATGGGCATCATGGAGGCCATGAAGTCCTGAGCCGCCCCGGTCAGAACAGTCTCAGCATGGAGATTGAAGTCCCCCAGGACCAGCATCCTGGGAGTCCTCAACACCAAGTCCTCAACGATCTCCGTCAGCTCAGGCAGGGAGTCTGTTGGGCAGAAGGGTGCACGGTACACCAACAGAATCCCCAATCTGTCTCAGTCGCCCAACACCATGTAGAGGCACTCTAGACCTGGCCTTGAGAGAACAGGAAGCCCCGTGAGGGAAATAGAGGCTCGGTAAACCAAAGCGATCCCCCCTCCCCTCCCCTCCAGGCATGGTCAGTGCTGGACCAAGTACCTGGGTGGGCACAGTTGAGAGAGGGAGACATCCCCCACCCTCTCCTGCCCAGGTCTCTGTAATGCAAGCCAGGTTGGCCCCCTCATCCACGATCAGGTTGTGGATGAGAGATGACTTATTATGGACCGACCTGGCATTAAGCAACAGCATCAACAGGCCTGGGGGGTGGTTGACAAGCCTACCTGGAACCCGCCGGCTGGGGGAATAACCAGAAAGAGGAACAGGTGTTAACCATCTGTCCCTCCTTCTTCTACGTGGACTCGTTAAACCCCCAACACCATAACGTCCATTGCCTGTAACCACCCCAATGGCGGCGCCCACGTGCTCCCCAGGCAACCCCATAGTCAAAGCCGGAGATGAATCCATTAAAACAAACTAAAAACACATTAAAACACTTAAAAACACCCCCACAATCCCCTCAGCCCAATATAACCAGTCCCACCCGCTGGCCAACAACAAAGACCCTGGCCAGCCCAGCCCCCGCTTGGCCCTGAACAGTCCCAAATGGCACCACCACCCTTAGGCCGATGCCCTTCAGCCGCCGGCCCCGGTCGCTGCCGGCGAGTTAAAGGCCACAGCCCCTCCCCCGCGCCCCGCCCCCGGACCGGTGCAGCTCTCTCCCACACCGGACGGGGGTGGGCAGGAGCAGGGCCCACGGAGCGCTCGCCGGCAGGATGGTGGGCCTGCAGGCCGGCAGCATCCCAGCTCCCAGTCCCACGATGGCGCCATCCTTGCCTTGGGGCAGCGGCGTCCTCAGCGGGCATTGGGGCTCCGTTCAGCCGCGGAGGCGGCGGGTCTTGCGGCGACGGGTCTTGCAGCGGCGGTGGTGGGCCATCTCTCCCTTCACACTTTGCTGTGTGCTTCATAATTGCGGTAACACACATGGCCATTCAAGGGGGCCAAGAAGAGCATTAAGTCCAGGATTTAAGATGCAACAAAAAGCAACCTGTCAGATGTGAAGAGGCTGATCATTGTAGCTTCAGCCATAGTGGGAAAACTAACATGGGTGCCTGGGAGACTCTAGAGCAGTGATGGCGAAACTTTTAGAGACCGAGTGCCCAAACTGTAACCCAAAACCCACTTATTTATTGCAAAGTGCCAACACCACAATAAAACCTGAATACTAAGGTTTTGATTTAGAAAAAAATAACTCACAGCCAGTCCATGCAAATATATATATATATATATAATATATATATATATATATATATCCTTGGCAACGCACTGACCAGCCATGCGAAAGCTCGGATAAGTCACAGCTAATGAGTGATGTCATTGCCTGGCATGGCTACTCCTTTCTGAGCAAGCGCATGGCCCCTGTGTGCACTCTTATCTGATGCTCGGCTGCTGGGGTGATGCTGGGGTGACTTGGCTCGTGTGCCAACAGAGAGGGCTCTGTGTGCCATAGGTTCGCCACCACTGCTCTAGAAGCATGTTTTACAACTCTAAAAAGGAGCAGCTTTCAACATCTAAAGGTGATGATCAGCTAAGTATGGCTGAGACAGCGGAAACAGCCTCACCAGTTGGTGAACTGGGGTGTATTAGTTGGCCTTATGGATTAGAGGGGCACTTATTTTGCAACTTTTCCTGAAGACAAGAGAAAGGGGCAAAGGGACTGGAAAGGAGAGTGTTTCCAATCCATGTTTTCCTGGGAGAAGGAAATGAATCTTGTCTCAGAACTTGGTCAAGGGCATTCATATGCATCCTAAACCCACAAGGTGACTTCTAGAAAAATGTAATCACAATTATATACACAGTCATACAGAGTGACTGTCTCTCGACTGATAGGGAGAATTTCTCATTCCATTTTCCTGCATAGAGCTTCATTTCTGTCCATGAGTAAACTTATATTCTAACACAGCCTTCCTCAAGCTGGCCTCTTCCAGAGATTTTACACCTCCATTTGCATCAGCATGGCCAGTAATCAGGAATACTGGGAATTGCACCCTCAAATGTCTGGAGTGCACCACTTTGGGGAAGGCTGATGCAATGCATAAATGAATGCGTGACAGCATCTTGATACTGGGAGGCGAATAGATTTGAGCCAAGACAGACACATATATGACTGGACTTGAGTGTACTTTATAATACAAAAGTATGGATTTCCATTCATATAAAATAAATAAGAAAAGGAGCCACAAACACATTCCTATAATATGGGCAAATAACAAGTAAATGCTGAATACATTATTAGTAACAAGAATACATGCCCATGCAGCCATCTGCACATTGCTTATGCACCACATGCACATACAAATACAAGTATCTTCATATACTTGTGCTGTGTTTTTATTTTCTTGTGGTACACTTTGTTTCTATAAATTTATACATTATATTGATTAAGTTCTATTTTGGGGGCTTATCCAATGTAAATCCTATGTTGAATAGCCCCATTGAATAGCCCCAAGACTTATTTAAGCCTTGACTAACTTACATCCCATTCATTTAAGTGCCTCTACTCTGTGTAGGACTAATATTGGATACAGCCCTTTATCAAGCAAGCGGGAACTGCAACTCCCACAGCCAGGAATGCCCTCTTCTAGGATTCTCCATCCCATTGCGACCCCAGCCCAGTTCCTGTTTAATCCCACCCACAAATTCACCCTGCATTTGGTACCTACTGAACATGCTTTCTTCTCACTCAGCTATTTGTGGATCTTCCCATCTTCAGATTTACTTTTCCCCCTTAAAGATTTTTTTGTACTTCTACATACCTTGAGGTTCCTGGAGCCTATTCATATTTTTTCCTGAGTGTGGACAAGGCAACAGAAGGATCTACAATTAAAGAACAGGCTTACTATTAGCATACAGGATGAGCATTTGCCACTTGGTATCCACAGCTCTGGTAAGATGTACAGATTCCTGGAACCACACCCAGTCAAAGGTATTGACAAGCCTGTGACTCCATTTCCCCAAGAAAGCTCTCTTGGTATCAACCGCAGCCTCATTCCATTGCACAGGGGCATCTTCCACCCCCCACCCCCCCGTCCAGGGCCATCATTGCGGCAGTCTCCACAACTGCACTGTGCATTTCATGTGCTGTGGCTATTGGTTTGCCATATTACCTGGTCACAGCAGCTCTTAGCCAGGCACTCAAACCACAGGGCTCCATCTTGGCAGCTGAGCCAAGCTTTACCCCATCTCCCAGTATCCCAACTACATGCCTACACTGGTGGAGTCTGAGCTGGCCAGGAAAGGGATCCGGAGGTTTTGCTGGCTGGCCCAGTGAAAATGTCAAGCCAATGTGTGGTTCCTGTGAAAAAGGCAAACTGAGGACCATTAGGAAGGGCCCAAGAATAAAACTGCCAAAGTCATGAGGCCCTTATACAAATATACCATTAGCACACTTGGGACCCCATGTACAGCGCTAGCCACCACAACACAGAATGTTATAAATCTGGAAGAAGGCAACCAAAATGATCAAGCGCTGGGGCAATTGCCTTACGAAGAAAGGTTATGACGTCTGTCGTTCAGGTTTAAAAAAAAAGTAGGTATGTGGAGGATGTAATAAAAGTGCATAAAATGATGTGTGGCATAGAGAGAGCTTTTTTTCTCTCATAATTCTAGATTGAGTACAGCTCAGAACAGATAAAAGAAAGCTCTTCTAGTCACAACACAAAAACTGTGTCATTTGCTACTACATGATGTAATGATGGCCACCAGCTTAGGATGACTGTAACGGGGAATTGGACGGGATCAAGGAGGATGAGCCTATCAGTGGCCATTAGTCACGGCTGCATATTCCCTGCAGTATCCGAAGCACTCTGCTCCTCAGTAGCAGTTGCTGGGGAGCCCAACTGGGAGGGAGCTATTCCATCATCCCCGCTTGAGGGCTTCCCATTGGAGCGCCTGGTTGGCCACTGTGGGAAGAGAATGGCAGACTAGAAAGGTCTTTGGTCTCATTCAGAAAGGCTTTCTTGTCTTCCTAAATATGCCTGAGTTTGTGGCTGTTTCCAGTGCTGATGCAATCTGGGAAGCATCAGGGCTGTGAGGAAATATTATGGGTAATCTCTTGGCGATACTGTACTCTCAAAAGGACCCTGAAGAAACAAGCAAAGTTTTTGACATGTGTTGATTATATGGAATAACTCAGCTATACCTGGTGGGAAACCGGTATCCTTTAATATGCTATAGGTACTCTAAATGCACTTTTGTTGGTTTACTGCTCTTAAGAAAAGGCACTAAAATCTACTGTGTTCCGTAATGACTGCACTGCTCTGGTTTAGCCTCTGTTCAGCTAAAAAGAATTTGTTCCCACAATATTTTCTTCTAAATCCTCTTTTGCAAGTGTTATGTCAAATACTTTCTTGATATTTCCTGGTTACTCAAAAATTCCCTCAGCGTCTGATATCTGAGAGCTAATACCTTGGAGTGTTTAATAAAAATCCAGTGACCTCTTATTGCCCATTATCAGTATTGATGACTAATGAGCGGTTGTACATTGCCATGGGTTTCAGACCTTTTATCTGGAGGGAGCACTTTCTACATCAATATCTACCAAGGAACGTCTGGATGTTGCTGTAGAACATCCGTGCTCTAGAGCGCATACTCTTCTCTATGCGGTCATGCCGGGCCTCAGCCTCATGCGCCGGCAGTGCCAGGATTCACAGAACAGACAGATCAGAAGGGGCCAGGAGGGCCATTGAGTCCAACCCCTTCTAGTGCAGGATGCCAGTTACACCATCCCAAGTGCAGAGTGTGCCCAAGAATATGCACAAGATTGATAAACTTGTCTTCTGAGCATGTTTTATTCCTCTTTCTTGTAAAGTAATGCCCTTTCGGAGAGCACTGTAAGATGTTCCACCTATCTCGTAGCATCTCTTCGTTATATGATGTGAGTGAATTCCCTTTCACTGTCTGAACAGGAGCCTGCTGGGCCGTTGCCACCAAAGAAACCACGTGGAAGACCAAAAGGAAGCAAAAAGCTGGGCACCGTTAGTGGACAGATGGTAAGAGAACCAGTGGCAGGAAGCTTTCAAGCTGATTGGCACAACACCCATCTCCTCCCGGAGTTCTGAAGGAGAAGCAGGGAGGGAGGGAAGCGTTGCCTTCTTTGGCATGCATTCATTTCTAGGTCTGCTGAAAGCTTTACAAGTGATTAAATTTGCATAATTCAGGCAAGCTGGAAGCTTGCCTCTATTAATGGCCCCACCTCTGCTTAAACAGAGCCCTCCTGCATTCTACTCATCATGCTGCCGCTGTTGTTGCTGGATTCTCATAATTCTCTGCTAGTCTCATTCATTACCCTTTAACCCCTTTCACTTAATTTCACATAATCTTCTTTGCCATCCTGAGTGTCATCTTTCGTGTGGACAATACTGCCTTTTGAATCTAGTTCAACATGGACGTTGCTGTCATCCTCATCCTCCTTATTCTTAGCATCCCCATTATGTCCTCTGTCACTTCAGACCAAGATTGCATGTTTCCCTCCTTCTCATCCACTGCTCTTTTGGGTTCCTCTGCTCCACAAGTGGGTTGAGATGGGGGCAGGAAAGCAAGGAGAAATTCTTCCATCCTCTCAGACCCATGAGGAGGTACAACTAGATGATTTTAGATCCCAGACCTATGGGGGGGGGGCACATGTGTCCTTCCCAACTGAAGCTATACAACTAGCATTTCTTTTTGCTCCCCCAACCTACCATTCCATGCTTTAAAACTAGTTCTATGTTTCTGCCTTGTTAAAACAAATAAAAAAATGTTTGATAACTCTGACTTTTTAAAAAGAAAGTCTATGCATGGACAGTTTTGCAATTTGAACTCACCTCAATTGTAGCACGCACATGACTACAGGAATCCAGTGGAGCTGCCCTCTGCTGGTGTCCTCATCACTTCTGCTCTTGGTGCTCCTGGGGGGAGTGGCCCAGGGGGCGGGGGGTACATATCTGGACACATCTCTGGAGAATGGAAAGCTGGTTGCACACAAACACCCAGCACGGCATCCAGATGACCACACTAAGGCCTGTGATCAGGGCAGGCATGGTCAACTGGGCCACCCTTCGGCCAGGGCACCCTCGGACCAGCAGCCAGAACTTCTAGTCCTTCAGGCACATTCTTTCCTCAGCTCCAGCCTCTCCATTGCCAGCCTCCTATCTGTGGCTGCTCTTTTGCCTTTTAATTGCCGTGTGCTCTTTTTGCCACGGCTCATGATCCCTTTTCTTCCCGGAACCTCGAGGCACTGCCGATCCAGAGAGTGCCAGCTGTGTTGCCTTGGCTGCAAAGCCCGTGTGTTACCAAAGGGGGAGATTATTTTTGGTTTCTTCTTTATTACAGGTACAAGCTTCAATTGAAAAAAGACCCAGGGGAAGACCACGAAAATGGGTGTGTTGTGTGGAATCAAAACAGGGTCACTGTTGTTTTTCTTGAGCAGCATCTGATGTTCCAAAGAAGCCTGAGGAGGGACTGCCCAAGCCCCTCTCCCAGAGATTCTGAAGTAACATTTTAAAAGCAAGGTGTAGCTGGGGAGTGAGCAGCACGTACCTTACGTCCCCCTTCCCGTGCCTTTTTCAGAATATCTAAAGCCATTCGCCCTCATTTGGGGTTTGCCAGTTTGCAAGATCTACTCATGCGCAAACAGACATATGGGGAACAAGCCCTGTCATCAACCAGCAAGAGAAGGAATGTGGCAAGTCTAGACCCATGCCTCTAACCTGTCAGTGAAAGGATCAGCAACCAGCCTGTTTCAGGGGTCTGGAAAATGTTGCTCCCAGTTTTAGTCTTAATTTGTCTATAGCAGAGGTAGGCAACCCAGCTCCTTCCAGACCTTTAAGGCTGAAGAGCACCTGCTCGCCTATCCCTGGTGTGCAGAGCAGTTAAAGTCCATTTTTGCCATCTCTCTTTAGCAACAAATATTACAGCTGCAATCCCGAACACATTGAACTGGGAGTAATCTCCAGTGAACACAGTAGGGCTGATTCCACATCATGGATGGAGTTAGGGGTGCATCTGGGCTTGGGTCCCAGATCTTCTGAGCTGTACCTGGTCATTAGAACTGCCCCAGTTACTTATCTGACTCTGAAGGCTTGCTTCTTCACTCTGAACTCCTTAGCCTTGTAGTTACCAAGCTACATGAGGATTCATCCTCTTAGCAGGCTATTGGGAAGTGCAGCATTTTTATTTGTTTGTTTCTTCATTTCACGAGCCCAAAGCCAAAGCTTTCTGGGTGGTCTACAACAACCTTTCCCAACCTGGTGGCCTTCAAAGGCATTTGGACCACAATTCCCAGAATTCCCATCCAGCAGGGTCATTGACCAGGAATTCTGGGTGTTGCAGTCCAAGCATGGCTGGAAGGCATACGGTTGGGGAAGGCATGAAAGCACCAACCTTCTTAACTTCCATCATTCCATCCACTCTTTTACATTTGGAGCCTGGAATCCCGTAACAGCATCACTGTCACCCGGTTATCTCAGACTGTGCTGAGACCAGCCCAGCCAAGTGCTGCTGCACAATTGCACTTGTGCCTTGGCTGTGGAGGCAGTGAAGCCCCAACAAGAGGAAGGACTGCTCACATCTCAGATCGACTGAGCAGAGCCTTTCTCATCTTTTGCTTCCTCAAAGCTGTCCCAGGTCCTTTACCTTGGGGGGAAACAGAAACAGGTTTGCTTGCAAAAAGGATATGAATGCGCAGCAATGTCTGAATCTGGAGAAAGGTAGTGGATGTGCCTGCAGCTTTCCCAGGTTGCTGACCTGACTTATTGCATATGGAGCTCCTTGGCTCTCCAGTGGTCTTTCTGGAATGCGCCTGCTTCTTGCATGAACCATTTGGCCAGATCTGGTGGGAACATGGTCCTCCTTGGCATCAAGGCTTTACACTTGGCTGGAGGAAGTTGAACAGAGTCCCTTTGTGTTCAGAAGCTTCAGTATCCTGTGGCACTATAAATATTCATAAATTTACTGTGACAGAATCATTATAGAGTCTTGAAGGATGTTGCTTTTCATGCAAACTGGAGAAAAATGCCACTTACTGAAATAAAAGTTCAGGAGTCCTCTTTGCCTGCATGCACTTCACCTCCTGATGCTTTCCTTGAATCTTTCAGTCTGAGATTTTTTTCCCCTGAGATCAAATGCCTTCTTTTCCCTTTTTCTATGCATTCCTTTTTTACAAATAGAGATGTCTTTAAGAGACTGTTAAAGACACACGAACACACACATTTTAGAGCCTAAGGTAGCTACTTCAGACAGCTGATTTGGGACATTAAAAAGCAGCAAATTATCCATGACTTAATGCATTAATTATCACTGTATTTCTACTGCCAGGGAAGGGGATCGGTGCTTGTAGGATCTGCTGCCTTGCGGTCTACTGTGCACCTTGATCAGGGCTGTGGGGGAAAGTGCCATTTTCTGCACAATATCTTGGGGCCAACCCTAGACAGAGGTTATGTGGACCCCACATAAAGACAGTTCAGATGCTATAGGAAGTAACGCTGGATAAGGAAGCAACTGGGGCTGCAGAGAAATCTGTGAATGGGGAAACATATTCGGGATTAAATCAAAGTTTACTGTATAATCCTAAACATGCTTACTGAGAAATAAGTCGCATTGAGTTCAGTGGGATTTGCTTCCAAGTAAATATATGTCGGCTTGGAGTCATACTCCTTAGTAAATATGCAGAGAACAGCAACCTGCCTTATCCACTCTGAAGGTAGTTCCAGCATACGGACCTAGAGAGAAATCTGGGGACTGAGAACTTTGGTAACTTACGAAACAACCAATCCGAAATACAGGTCCACTTGGGCAATACCTTTCTTAGGAATTTTGGTTAGTCCTAATAAAGGTATCTAATAATACATTTTGATACTTTCAGAGCTGTATGATGAAGAGTGTGTTAGAAACTTCATTTTGCAACATCTAGTGTTGATTTCAGGATTTCCAAAAATTGGAACCCAAGAACTGTTTAATAAAGTGTTCTAGATTTCCCCAAACTACTAAAATAAATACTTTGAAATAAAATGACATGAGAAGAGGCATTTGGCAGCAGCTCCCTCTGCCTGCTACCTGCTCCTGGGACCAGCAAGAGCCAAGCAACATTCTCCGCTGCTGAGGTCCCTCGTCAACAGCAAGCTGCTGCGCCCGATGGGTGGCGTGGAGAGAAGAGTGAGTGAAGATTTAGTCGGAAGTCCCACTGTGTTTAGTTGGGGTTACTTCCTAATAATAATACAAGTTTACAGCCTCACAGCATGGGTTATTATAGTCTACCATACACTGCTGCTCTCTCCTTTGCCAGCTTTTCTATGCCTAGTGCCACGTTCAGTTTGCAGTGGATTAGTAGGTGTTTAAGGCACTGCACGGCTCTTGCTGGTCCCGTCCTCTCCCACTGGATTTGGGCCTGAAAGACCAAGGACATGTGTGGGTGCATCAGCCATTAGTTTTAAGCAGGCACAATGCAGGACTTTGCACAGTTCTGCCCTGAAAGCAAGCAAGAGGTTAATTGGCTTGCCTTCTATACAATTTCAGTTACAGTGATTATCCTTAATTATGCACATGCATTTGCATATGTAAAAAAAAGCTGCACAAATTTTTGTTGCATGGGCCTGAGTTCCGTATCTGTTAGATACCTAGCCCCACACCTGCTCTGAACTAAATATGCAAAGTATTGTAAAGCAGGAGCTTTCCATCAAGTGGGCTATTGATTCCTAATAGCTTTTAGTTTTTCTCTTGGAACTTAGTAAATATCATATGAAGACAGCAAATGGGTTTTATTGCTTCCTCTTCTTTTAGCCACCTTAAGTTTGTTTCATGTTTCTGTATTTCAAGCATTTCAAAGCAACTGTCGGTAGAGTAGGTAGTTCATATCACCTGCAGAGGGAGATCTCTTATCAGTCAAAAAACAGAATCCTAAATGGCTCAATGCTTCTGCATCTAAAATAGTTATATCCTGTCTTGCCAGAATGGCCAAGGCAGCTCACATGAAAAAAGAGAGTTAAACTGTACTCCATTCTAAAAATACAGATGGGATGCTTGCTTGCTGCTTGCTTGCTTGCGATCATGAGTGCAGAATTCAGAACTGTCACAGTGGCTGGCTCTAAGACACCTGCTGACATAGGCTGGCCTGTGGTTAAACTGCCAGCAACACGGGGGTGGCGGGGCAGGGAGACTCAGCCATGACTCACAGCATCACTTTGCAACAGTTGGTGCTTCTCATGTGTCACTGGAGACATGGACGGGTCCGTAGTGGAAGGAGACTCTTGTAATTGCCAAGCCTAAGTTCCTGCCCAGGTGCTCCCAGGTAGTAGACAAGGTCGAATCGCCTCCAGCCCTTGACCCCCTTTTCTGTGCTCCTGGAGGCCATGATGGAAATGGCAGAGCAGAAGTGTCACAGCTGCTTCATCCAGAGGGCCAAGTTCAGTTCTGAAGAAAGTTTCAGGAGCTCTGTGGCACTGCTGGGGGTGGGGAGGTTGAAGGCAAAGAGGAGCAGGACCAAAATCCACCCCTCAACCCCATGCCCGTCGACTTTAGTTTAAAACATGACTGACCTGATATGGTAGGAAACGCTGAATGAGATCAAGGATCAGATTCTGACTACATGGTGAGAGTGTTGCAGGGCATCCCTGGGAATTCACACATCGAAAGCAACACCCAGAGCCACATTTTCTGTGCCCAATCAATGGACCAGGGCCGATGGGAATTGCTGTCTGAAACATCCAGGGAACACCAGAATGTGGAAGGCTACATGGCAGTCACCGCTGAACCACACGGGCTCTCCTTTTCTTGCTACTTACCCGAGAACTGCTGACATGCAGGCTAAGCATGGAGCTGATCCTAAAAAGTCATGGGAAGAGACAGGTGAGAGCTGGAAAGCAGGCAGGCAGGCAGGCAGGCTTCCCCCAGTGATAAGTGTGGAGTCTTCCTCCAGTGCGGCTGCCTATCTACACTTGTCGGCTAATTGTGGGTCCCCTCATAAAGAATGGAGATTTACTTGCATTCTTTATATGTAAAGAATGTAAACAATATAATTGTGCTTTATTTTCTCTCCTGTTTAGTGCTCATGGTAAGATTAGTTTGGCGAATAGGGTATATACTGCTATTTCTGCAACACATTCACCTTCCAACAATAGGATTGTTTGTAACTGTTTCCACTGTGTTTTGTCAGGTTGTTTGTTTATTGCTATTTGCTATCTGGCAAATACATTTCATTTTGTGAGCTGCCCTGAGCACAATTTTGTAGAACGGCAGCACACAACCAAATAGCTGCTAGTGGTGGTGCCAGGGCTGAGTGCAACAGACACTGACTCTGCCACAAGCGCGTTACTGAGTGCACACTTCTTACCTGCTTCAGTGTGTCACATTAGTTCCTGCGCTGCTTCCCCATTTGTGTGTGTTGTGTTAGATTTCCAGAAGAGCTCCCTCTTCCCCCCAAAGGCTCCTAAGCAGAGGGTGCCCCCCACAGGGAACTGCATTCCCCAGAGGGGCTTGCCTGGTGCCTCTCCAGTGGCTGTTCTGGCTCCTGGTGAATAACCTTTTGTTTTCCCAGGCTTTTCAGAAAATGCACTGGAAAGTTTTAATTTCCTTACACTGCTGCAGATTTTTACTTTGGGATTTTGCTTACACAACTTTTTTCTGTTTTAACTGTTTCATGTTTTTAACCATTTTATGCTATTGTATTTTATTATTTGGAGGTTTGTTCTGGGAACTGCAGAGAGACCTTTGGCTACTGCATGGTATAGAAATGTGAGAGGCAATCTGATCCAGGTGCCCATAACCCCTTGAACTCAGAGGATAACAGGCCACCTATGTCGTCCACGTTTCATGCCTTGGAGGACTTTTCCGCTCCCTGATCCCCAGAATGCCCCTTCAACAAGGTCAGTCACATGACCTTGGAGTCTCAGCCAGTGCAGTTCTTCCCATGCCAGCTATGAAGTGTGGAGAATGACACTCCAAACTCAGGAGCCCGCTTATGAGGTCGCAGTGATTTTCTGACCCTGTGGCTGGGTCTCCAAGAAATCCCTTTAAATGCTAGTGGCCACAGGACTGTGCCTCAAATTAAATTTCCCAAGTGATAGTAAGCACAACCAGAATGATGTCTGAAAGAACCTTGAGGGAGCTGGGGAAGTTTCATTTCTGCAGGCCAAGTGGGGGATGCTTTAAGAACATCTCCTGGAAGCTGGTTATAGTTTGTTGCTTGCACATTTTAATGTTGTGTTCTGTTAGCAGCTGTTCATGTTTCTCTTGCAGCTTGTTGTCCAGGGAGAAGCATATCAGAAAACCGGTGTGCAAGGAACAAGCAACCTGAGTTCTAGTATGCGCCCGGCCACAGAAGGTTTGTGAACAGCTCTTGAAAGCAACATAAAGAAGTGGCCCTGATCTGCAACTGGGGCAGAGGCACCCGGCTCATTGCAAGGCACTACCTGCCAAGTGTTTGCTTTTGGAAGCCTGGAATTTAGAGGGGGAATCACAAAGCTGTTGCGCACTCTTAATCTTCGCACAGCTTACTGTTTGCCTATTTAATTATGTTATAGAGTAAGCTGTTGAGTGCCAGGCAACCACGCTCTGCCTTTGTTTCTAAGAAAGCCAGCACCGATGCCACTTGATAAATTTCGGGGTGATTAACCTCAGTTGTTCAAGTCCATTTCCTCCGCAACGTGTGCGATCACATCATTTCTCACCTCCAAGACGCGCAGTGACATCAGCACAGCCACAGTCTCCTTTGTGATAGCCTCACTTCCTGCCCAGCTCTCTGTCAAATTTGTATCTCATGTTGCTCCTTCATACCACTTAAAAGAAGAGCAACAAAGAACATGTCATGCTTTCCTGCTTAGCGTCGCCACAGTCACAACCTCCCGTCCTGTGCCATCCGATAAGAAAGATACATGAATGTGAAAGCAATGTGGGTACCAAAATGTGTCTGCGTGGTACATCGTGCTTTAACACAGCCTCCCTAGCACTTCTTTGTGAGAAGGAAGAGATTTATAGTGATTTTGGTGCTAGGTGAGGTTTGCTATGCACATGCACCTGCTAGTGGTAAATAAGAGATGAAACACTCCGGATGAGTGCAGAAGAGATTCTGCTTGACCCAGGAAGCTCCAGGTGAGGGGGCTCCTAGCAAAGGTGTGCTACCCTATATCCACATGGGCTTCCTCGCTCATGTGAACACAGCAGTTGTGTTGGTGGGGCAGGGAGCAGTGCCACTGCTGTGATCATCCCTGAACTCCTGAGAATGGGCCATCATTTTTACATTGTGGGAACATGCAAAGGGCAGCACACTGGCCTGTTTTCTCCACCTGAGGGATGCAGGCCTGGGAAAACGGGCAGGTGGGGGGCTGAGTTCAAGAGAATGCAGAACCGCGCGGAATGGCAGCTCCCGCAGATGCCAGGTGATGCCACTGGCCCTTGCAGCAAACTTACGCCCCATTCCCCACTGAAGTCAATGGGATGGACCCAGCCCAGCTGCAGCTTTTGATGACTCTTTCCTCTGTCATTCAGCAGTCTTCCAGCTGAAGCACACAGTGAGAGCAAGGGGGAAGCCCAGTTCATACGCTTGATCAGCTGTACTTGCTGCTACTAGTCAGTTCCGATTTCTGTAGAATACAGTCAGGAAGTCCATTTTTATTCATGGATGCACATCCACAAGTTTGTTTCATGAGACATCTACATCTACTTGCAAATCGGATGCACAAAAAGACCCCAGAGGCAGCTCCCCCACCTGGGTCTGTGGGACTGACGGCACAGTCCTGTTATGCATGCACGGAACAGATCCCTGATGCTTTTCCAAGGAAAGGTAGCTGGGGGATTGGTGATCAGTGGAGAAAAGGAATTCATAGCCCTGTATCTCTCTGCTCCTTATTATCCTCCACATATCTTAACTCCTCCACATTCATTTTAAACTCATTGTGAACACTACCAAGGGAGTCTTTGAAGCAGAAAAGCTATCTTTGAGGAACCAGTTAAGCAGTTCTTCCTCCACCATTTCTCCTCCTAAAATTCCTCCCTGAAGCTGCTTTTCTCATAAACAAATAGTTCTGAAGTTTTTCAGTGTGTTTGCATGTAATGCAGAAGGTATTAGACACAAGTATAAGATCCTTCCCATGTCATAGCTCCTGCCACAGAGTGAATCGTGGGGAACACCCAGTCAAATCGAACCAGCCATGCTGGAAATAATCTTGTATTCCTGGGTTACATCGAAACCATTTGCAGCAGTGTTGGGGAGCTCTCTCTCTTTCTCCTTCTCTCTTTCCGTGCTCTCCGAATACTCTAATCTCCCACACGCCTTGTTACACAGAAAGCATGCCACACACTACGGTTTTCACACTGAGCTGAGAAGCATGGAGTCTCCCACAGAGGCTTCTCAGGGTACCTACACAGAAGTTGTACATAGCGGACAAGCTTAGCAATTTCCCTGCCTGGGGTGTGCGCTCTGCCTGCTGCCTGGGATCCTCCTGGGCAAGGGATGCTCCATGGCACGGACTGTGTACTCCCTAGAACATGCACCAGAATCCTCCGCCGTGCTCAGAAGCTCTTCTCCATTCAGCATGGAAAGGGTTGCCAGAGGGTAGAAAACCTGGACACAAGAGCTCTAATTTGCTCTCCATTTCATTCACTCTTCTTTAGGCACATCTGGAAAAGAAAGTCACAGAACCAACAGGATCACAGAATTCTACAGGAGGTCCCTGAATCCAGCTCCAATTGTGGCCCAGCAGCAGTCTTCTTGTTGATGTGCCACTGAAGTAGCATGTAACCCTAAATTTCCCATGTTCCTCATTGGTGCAAACTGAATCGCGGCTCTTGCTTTCTTTGTTCGCATGCTGGTGCCACTTCGTGTCCAATCCAATTGCCTTCTCTCACAAAGGTCAAACAGCTGCTTCTGAAATGGCAGCCTTTAACTGAAGAGGGTTCTTAGATTGTTTCTGCATTTGTACAAGATTAAGCTTGCACACCTTTCATTGAAAGCTTTTGCAGATTTGTGCCTTTGGGAAGGCTCAGTCTTCCAGAAAGCAGCGGTGCTGCGGTTAATAAATGATAAAAGTGCAGAGGACAAACGGTATTAAGAGCAGCAGGTTTGCTCAGAAGTTCCACTTAGTAAAATGGAGCTTCCTTCCTTGTCAGTGTGCTTTGATTTGCAGTTGATTTGGTAGCATTGCTACTGCCCAGGTTGACTCATGGGTTTTTTGTGTCCTGCCATGCCCTCCGCTGTCATGAGCATATATCTTCCCCCACCCTTTGCTTTCCAGCAGATCGAAATGAAAAACTCATACAATACTTGACAGGCTTTGCTGTGTCATGTTCCCTTTACTGTGTCATGTCAAGTTGCATACATCAGAGTAACGATCCCTCTGATTTGTGTGGATAGCTTCTGTCCATGTGAAGAGTTGATGCCAAACTGAAATGACCCCCTCCCCCCTTCCTCTTCCCAGAGTCTGGGTGGAGTGGGATTCATCCAACCTGTGGGCCAAATGCTGCGAATGCCTGACATTATATCATTGGGGAGGGGAGGGAAACCTACAAAGTCATGTGAAGGGACTTTCTGTGATGGAGCCCTTCCGCTCATGGAGAGTAGATCCTGGGTCCAGCTTAGCAGGTGATTTATTATAATGTGAAATGGCCGCTTCTTAAATAGGAAAATAAGTCCCATTGCATAAGCTTCATTTTTACAGATATTGTTTTTCACACACATGGTTTACAAAAGAAAAAAATGTCTCGGTTAGTTTAGCATCACCCAAGGACATACAATCCTGATCTGATTTGTTGCTATTACATGCCATCAAGTTGCTCCCAACTCCTGATGACCCAAGGAATGAATGCCCTCCACAGCATCCTCTTCTGGCCACGGATTCTTTGTGAAAAAGAAATGCTTTGTGGGAATTGTAGCTGTTGTCCCTTGGATGCACTCAGCTTTAGCATAGTATGTCATATTGCAAGAAAATACAGTATTTTCTGCAAAGATTTGATAAGTTTAGTCTCTGAGTCATGAGAACAAATAATCTGTATACTTTTTTCACCGCTGAAGAGGTGAACCAATGGACCATGGTGCTTTATTCCCTGTTCCCAAAGTCGCACTCAGACCAAGCGAGCTCTTCTCATGACAGCACCACCCAGATCATGGCCAGAGATGGGTGCTGTGATTCATCAGCCCAGACAGAGCAGACGATTCGCAGTGTGTGTGCTTGTATGAGAGAGAGAGAGAGAGAGAGAGAGAGAGAGAGAGAGAGAGAGAGAGAGAGAGCGAGCGAGCGAGCATGGTTTGGCCCCTCAATCTGAGCGCCTAAAAGGTCAAGCATAGCCATAGTTTGTCATGCTTCTTCATGCCAAGCCCTCTGCCCATGTGCCTCTGGACACTCGGGACTTTGTTTTCTGCTCCAGACTTCGACTTCAGCCCAGCCTGAACCACCGAGCCATCTCTAGCTGATCCCACTGAATGTGTAAGGTAGCCTCCTTGAACCTGGGTCCCAATCCTACTGATCTCCATGTGATCCATCACAGCTCTATGAAAGTTAGCTGCTGCACTCCACATACAATCACACCATTCAGTTTGCCCAGTGCATCCTTTGTGGTGCATTACTTTTAAGTCACAACACAATTTCAAAAGACTTTTAAACAAACGTGTCCTGAGGATCAAATATCTGGGAAACATCATTTCAAACCATACGTGATATGCATTATCTAAGCAGTATATTGTTTTACTTTTAAAGCTTCATGTTTCACAGCATCGTACTGGTGCAAAAGCGAGTAACCTCATCCTAAGCACAAGGCACAACGAAGGACAGGAGTGGAGCAGTAATGTATTGTCAAGTTTCACAAGATCAGCTCCAGTTAGCATCCCCTCTAGCCTTCCCTCTGCTAAACCTGAACTTACTAAGCGACTAGGCAAGCAGTTAATGTTTGCAAATGAAAAAGCAGTTGTGGGGAACGGGGATTCTCAAAATCCCAAAAGCATCCTGATAAGGACTTGCATGATTCCAGAGCTTACGTGGTACTAAGGTATCAGTTGAGAGAGTGCAAAGGAGCTGGAGGGAGAAGAGGGAATCAGTCTGTTTAAATCAGAGCAGCCCATAATAAACCTGCAGGAGGAGACTACAGGGTTGAGGGAAAAGACACCCCCCCTTTCCTTCATAACATAAGGATGCATGTGGGAGGGCATAGGGAACCTTCTGCAGCGTTTCATTGTTGGACCCATGCGGACATTCTGTTATAGATTCCACACAATTGTTTGATTTCATATATTCTCCAGAGTTCATATAGGCAGGAACATTAGTGTAGCTCAGGTTGGGGCAGCAGTGGGCATGGCCAGGCTTTCTGGTTACCCCTTCCCATTAAGACTGGTATGGATTAGGTATTACTTTTAACTTCTCAGATGGCAGCCTGACACAAGAGCGCTGCTGGACATGAGCAAAGACCTCTCTTGCCAAGCCTTCTCTTCCCACGATGGCCAACCAAACCCTCAAACAGAAGAAGCAGTGCCCTTCCACTCCTTCCCCCAGGAATTGGTGTACGTAGGAATATTGCCTCCAATACTGAAGGTAGGATATCGCCATCAGGGCTAGTAGCCCCTGCTTGCTGCCTCTTCCATGAGTCTGCGAGAGCAAATCCCAGAGTTTATGCCTTGTGTGAAGACGTTCCTTCTATCTGCCCCGAGTGCCACTGAATGACCAGGGATCTGGAATTATGAAACCCTAACCCCCCATGCATAATTTTATGCACTTCCATTATGTCCCCCATTTCTATTTTTTATACATTGAACAGTCCCAGACATTGTAACCTTTCCTCAGAAGGGAGTTGCTCCAGCATTTTGTTTGCTCTTTTCTATACCTTTTTGAGTTCTTCAACATCCCTTTTCATGTGCTGGGATCAGAACTGCACTCATTGTTACAAGTCTGGTCATTTCAAATGTGTATAAAGGCATGATGATGTTGGCAGTTGTTTCCTTCCCTCGTGATCCTCAACATGGAATTTGCCTTGAAAAACGCAACTGTCAACTGCACACAGTTTCACGTTCATGCAGCTATTCAGTGCAACTCCAAGGTCTTTTTCCTGACCAGAATTTGCCACATCAGCATATACACAATGTTAGGCTGTTTATCCCTGGTGTACTTCACTTTGCACTTGCTTACACTGAAATGCATTGCCATTTCAATGCTCATTATTCCATTTGGCCAAATCCTTTGGGAGGGCTTCCTTGTCCCTTTTTGTTTTAATCCCTTTACATAATTCAGTGTTAGTGGCAAACTTGGCCACCTAACCTCTGCCTGCAGTTCATTATGAACAAGTTAAGGGACAAGAAAGTAACAAGTTACTGGTCCCAGTACTGAGCATTGGACCCCCCCCCCCCCCCCCTTTGCATCTTTCCCTTGCAAGAACTGTTTCAACTCTCTGCTTTCTGTTCTTTATCCACTTCCCAATCCAGAAGACGAACTCTGCTCTTTTTCCATGACTGCTAACTTTGCCCTCTTTTGTGAGAAAGTTTGTCAAAGGTCTTTTGGAAGCCAAACTAAACAGCATCCACCGGATCACTCCTCTCAACATGCTTGTCGTCCCTTTCAAAGTACTCTAAAAAGGTTAGTGAAATAGGACTTACTTTGCAGAAGCCATGTTGATTATTCTTCAACAAGATGTGTCCCAGACAGTCTGGGTAACAGTTTCTAGAATCCCTGACCATTGACCATGTTGGTCGGGCTTGACAAGAGATGGCATTCAAAATGCCTGCAAAGCACCAGGTTGGAGAAGGCCGCTGGTCTGGAGCAAGGCCCAAGAAAGCTCACCAGCCCCAAGCAAAGCAGGAATCACCTTGCATTCTGCGGTCCTTAGCAGACTACTTCTGTTTTCAGACAGTACACTATTTCCAGGGCTGGCAGGTTATCCCTCTCTTGTCAGGGTATGTTGGGAGAAAGGGAGGGCTTTGGATTAAGTGGATCCAAAGTTTCCTAGCCCAGAACGTGCCCTATTTGCCATTGATACCAATGGCAGAACAGCGAAGGCTTCCAGGCCCCCAGCAGGGAAGCGTTCCAGGGCGGACCTCCCTCTCTGCCAGCAGAGCAAGCGGCCTTGAGAGAGCTCTCCTCCATACCTTTGTCTAATCGCCATTTACAGCTATCCAGCCGGTGGCCATTCTGTCACCTTGTGGCAGCAATTTCCATAAAAAAATAAGCAGCTCCTTGAGTAAAGAAGTGCGGGATGATATAGGGGTTTAGCTCGCAGGACGATGGTTGAGGAGACCCACACGCACATCCACATTCAGTGATGGAGCAAACAAGGTGAGCCCTGGCCAACCACGATCTCCTCGTTTACTGCACTGGGTCTGGATTAGAAAGGCAGCAGGGGAAGAGGAAGAGCAATGTGCTCTGTCTTGGGCTCCTCCAGGGAAAGAGAGGTCTTCCCTGAATGTACTGCTAAGTACTTGCCTTGGATGACACTTGGTTCTCCTCTTCCAGGAGACAGGAAAACGTCCCACTACCCATTTGCCCTTGCACTCTCTCAAAATGCTAGAGCTTAGTCTCCATAGCGGAATACAAACTGCATCATCAACCACCCACCCCACACCCAAAGTCTATAGACATGTTTGTTTCATTCGTTAAACCTCTGATCCTGTGAACAATTTACAAATATTTTTGCGTGTGGTAAGGCTGCAGCTTCAATGGATGGTTGGCAATGTTGTTTTTAAAGAAGTTCTGAATGTTTTATCACCATTCGTGTGGTGGGTTTTCAAATGCGCCTAGACCGAAGTTCTGCACATAAAGATTCCTGGACTGGCTTCTGAAGCCAAGATCTTTGAAATGCAGCAGGCCAAAAACAGTTGAGATAAATGAGTTTATATTTTCAAAAGAGCTCTGTGACGAGGCAGAAGAAAACTCAGGCCCTCTTTCATCTGAGGTCTAAAGGTTTGGCTGTTCTGATCATTGATCCTGCCTATTTAAACAAAAAATGATAATGGCCAGCGTGGCGGCAGCAGTGGTACTGGGACATTCTTTGGTTCCACTATTAATAAACCTGTATCTCCAGCTGCACCTTTTGGTTCCCAGTTCTCTTGGATTTTGTGCTTTCATATGAGATGTGATAAGCACAGTGGGAGCTCAGGACATTAGCACATCATAAAGTAGCTGTACTTTGATTGCTTGAGCTGACAACAGCATGCGCTTCCAGGATAAGGGAGGAGAGCGTGCAGCCAACATGGACAAACAGGACACCATGGAATAACTAGCTACTATGATAGATGGAGTGGCTGCAAGTCATTCTTCGCACGTTGGTTTTTAAGGTATCCACCTAAGGTGTATTAAGTATGGATGGCTAAAAATGTAAAGTGGGATTGCAGTGCACACAAACGTGTATATCACAGAGGCACACTCAGCAGAGATTCGGGGTTGGCTAAGGTTCCCTGCAAGGGTCCATCAGGCCTGACTTGCATAACAGAAACATGGCCCTCATGTAACTTGCAGACTTGGTTCCCAACCTGGTTCCCTCTAGAGGTTTTGGACTGCAACTTCCACAGCAGTCCCAGCCACAAAAATCAATGGCTGGGGATAAAAGGGGGTACAGATCCAAAACATCTCAAGGGCACCAGGTTGAGGAAGGCTGCAGTGAACATGGACTGTCCCAAAATAACTCCGACCTCCTCTTTGCCAGGTAGCAAGAGAGTGAGAGATAGAAACCACCTGTCTTGCTTCGCATGCCCTGGTGCTTGTGCTACCTTCTTCCTCACTTTGGAGTAGCCAATGGTAGGCAGAGAGGGGAAGCAGGGACTCTGCAGTTAGCCTCCTTCTGGCAGGTCCATGACAACGTGTTGTCTGGACAAGAACAGTTCACTACGTGCATTGCTGAAACTTTGGAGCCTTTCTACAGAAAGCCAGAATGCACCAGGCCTAACGCTCCTATCAGTTTATTAGGGCTGTGCACCAACCACAAGATTCAGTCTGGGGCTTCAGAAAGCAGCCTTAATTTCTTCGGCTCTGGGAGAGAGAACGGGCCAAAAGCACTGAATTGTTCTTGCAATATGTTACTTCAACTTTCCTCCTGCACTGTTCTCCTTATGTGGAAAAATGTATGGGGATGGGGGAAATGTGTCATGTTTTGGAGACATGTAGTCAATGTCTCCGTGTCCTTTCAAATCTCCAGTCTTCATTTGTTCAGATCTGAATTCAGGCTTTGAACATTCAGATTTGGATTTGAAGACACTCTGCTTCAATAGAGACATTTCCTAGATTTGTCCGAATAATCCTGATTCAGACTCAGGATTCATCTGGATGTAGAACAGACCCAACCATTTCCCAAGTAAACCTCTCCATGCTCAGCAAGTGGGGGAAGAAAGGGACCCAGAACACGCACACTGGATTTCACATAAATATTTTAATAGTATTTCAGATACAGGAACATATTGTAACAGTTATCCTACCATATGCAGATACTTCCAAGTGCCAGGTAAGAAAGGACTGACTGCATTAGAAGGATTCTGCCATACAAGCCTAGAAAATGCCAGCACCAGTCTCTCAGTCAAGTGCTCAGCCCAACGTGATCGGAGAGGTTCCAACAAAGAACGGAGCTTGCCAAGTTAAAGGGTACAAGTAATGACCCATCTTCCTATGACCAGTCATCCCAACAAAGTATGGCACCCTCCAGGTGTGCTGACTACCAATCCCATCATTCCCAGCCACCTCGTTTGGTGTGGTGACTGGGGGTGAAAGGGATCATAGTCTGATGCATATGGAAGGAGGGAGGGTGCCAAGCTGGATCTCTTCTAGCAACGGCCCAGGACTAAAGTGCACATTTGTACCAAGAATGCAGTACGTTAAATCACTCCGCCTCAATGCTTTCCAGTGCCTGAGAATTGCAAGGAGGCACTTCTTGGAGGAAATTGTTGCCTTTAGGAAACACATTCCATTTGCCAGTCACTTTTTGTTTTTAATTTTTTGCTTCAGTGATGGGATTGCTTAAAGGATGAATGCAGTCTCTGAGAAAAAGAGAGAAGAGGGGAAAGGAATCCAGCGCTGTTGAGCAACAGCAGCCCTTCAAAACACAGAGCATCTGGAAAATCAGCACAGTTGTGGCCTGCCGGGGAACTCTCCAACAGTCCAGTGGCAGAGGCCAGCAGTGGCGAAATGGTCGCCCTCCAAAAGATCTGATGTGAACAGACTTGCCAGGTCTGCTGTGAGCATGCCGAATGGCTGCCAACAGAGCAAAGCTATTTCAACGCAGCCTAGAATCAGGACCACTGTTTCTTAGAAACATCACCCAATCACCAGCAGCCTCTATAGCAGGGGTGAGGAAGCTGCATGACCCTCTAGGTCTTTTTGGACTTCAGCTCCCATCAGCCCCAGTCAGGAAAGTCCACCATCAGGATTGATGGGAGTTGTAGTCCAAGGGCATCTGAAGCGGCCCGTACGCCATTCCTGCCCTACACCAGCAATACCAGCAGCCTTGTTGATTTGAGCTGGAAGAAAAGTTGAGTTGCCATCAACTCTGAACTGTGGATGCAGCTACACCTTTGGAATTATTTGAGGGGGCGTTAATTAGTCCCAAAGGCGGAAACTGTGGAGCCAATGCTTGTGTCAATGCATTCCTGTGGGAGGAAGGTATGTAAGTGTGGGAGGGGGTTAAACGGGCTGAGAAGTTCCAATCCATGGAATCACACACCGTATATTCACATAGCCAGTAACATGTGAAATCCACTTCTACACAACAGTTTTAGGGAACTAGACAAGACCCCATTTTTGACTAACAGACTGCATGCATTTAAAAAAAGGATGATTGTATAGCGATAGCACAGATACACAGATGCATGCACGGCATACATCACATCACGAACTCATCTGCATAATATCAGAGATTCAGTCTCAGGTGGCGCCCAGCCTTCCCCTTATGCAAAGCTACTACTGTATGTGAAACAAACCTTTTATCCGGGGGGAGAGAGATGTGGACACACAGTCAGTGCATCTTGGCATGAAAGCCCAGCTTTGCTCAGGCTGAACCTGCCTCTGTCCTGATGGACAGGCCTTGGGCTCTGAACCTGCACTGAGGCGTGCACATGCCGATAAACATCGACACTTACCGTGGCTCATCGTGATTCAGACAGCTTCTCATTCTAATTTTTGAAGCCCAAACCTGTCATGCCCCTCAGCACCAATTCTTTACTGCATGTCGTCAGTGCTTTCTTCTGACAGCTGCCCGAACAGCATGCCTTCTCTGCCTCCTCTATCCAGCTCTGCTTATATACCAGCTTTCCCCAACCTGGTTCCATCTGGATGTGTTGGACTACGGGTCCCATACTTCCCCAGCCTCCTGGTCCCTATGCAAGCAGGTTGGCAATGGGGTGGCAGGCTCCAAAGCACCAGGTGTTGTGCGGGGTATTTGAGGGAGAAAGGAGGTTTAACATTTCCTACGCTTTCAATGAAGGTGCAGGAAATAGGCATGGGCATTTTGATGGAGGACAAGGCAGAAGAGATACAACTTTGATTTTCACAGTGATCATGGTTAACAAGAGAGATTTCTACCACCGTATCTGTGGTTCCGCATTTCCTTTTGCACACCATGATGAACTAATAGGGTGACACCAAGCACCAACAGCCAAGGAGGCTAAAACCAGTTCTCAATATTTCCCATCAAAAATCATTTTCCTGTGTGAATTTTAGTGTGTCATACTGTTATGTGTGTGTGTGGGGGGGGAGGGTTAATGGCTTTCTTGTAGCTATATTGTGTAATGAAGATTTTATTTTCCTTCTTGAACAGCAAAATGGAAAAACAATACAGAAATCTAATAAATACATATATAATAATAAATAGCCAAGGAGGGGGATTAGATGTAGGCAAAGTGACAATCACCCTAGGAATCATGAACAAATGCAGAAGCTGACTGTCACTGCATATCCCTGAGTATGTAAGCCATCACTAGGAAAGAGAAAAATGGACAAGCTTATGCTTTTTATAAATGGGAAGCAAAAACAGAATATTTCTGAAATCTGTCAGTTAAGCTATAAGAAAAGCATAGAAAACATATGGAAAACCATTGCTCAGGAGCTCCCCTCCATCTGCATTACTGTTGTTTTATGTTATATGAATTTGAACTGGGCTCATGCGCAAAAGAACTGGACCAAAACAACCCCAAGTTTGGTCACATCCATTCCTTGGGTGCTGTATTTTAATGAAAAAGCAGAACCTAAATCATCTAAACAAACAAACAGCCCCCAGAGTGGGACAGAAAACTAAAGTGCACAATTTCAATTTATGGGACATAGCCTATTTTGAATAACTTATTTAAATAAATTTGGTTTTATGTTGTCACAAAAGAATCGGAATTTCTTTAGCATGGAGCATGAGATCATCCCCAACACCAAGGTCAAAAAGAGTACTTGAAGCGTAACATTAGACTGTATATCTTCCTTTGCTTGTAACACTCTTGCTTATTTTGGGAGGTCAAGAAAAAAAAAACAGAAACAAAAACCTTGAACGCAGATCCTGGAGAGCAGACAAATTAGATCAGACTTTAAATCCACGCTGTATGGAGAAGAACCAGCTTCTGACTGGTAACATACAGAACAGCACACATGTCTACACAATGTTCTTCAAAAGGGGACTGCTTTTCAGCCAAGGTACATGGTCTTTGGCTGAAGCAAGATGAGCTAAATTGTCTCAGGATCTATGAGTTAATATTGCTGCTCTTACTCAGAAGACTTTTATACCCCCAGTAATATCAATAAGTGCTCAGAAGGGGGTGCATTTTGGACACATGAAATGTGTTTGGACACTTCCACCCCAGTGCTAGAAGTCATGTGGTTCACACCACCTGCAGCACCATCTCCCAAACGTGTCCTTTCTCTAATGCTAGCTGGCAGAAAATCTACCATTGAAGAAATCTAATGGAAATCCACAAGGGAACCTCTGACCCTTGGGATCCCACTTGAAGAAAGTTGCTAGCGCACAGACATGAGTTGGGACAACCAGCTGCACAGACAGGTGTCCTGGGACAATCATATGCTATGACAACATGGTAGACACAGCTGCCCAGACTCCCAGCTCCAGGAAATGACTACCGCAGCATTGACAATGGTTGTCATTTTTTCAGTCTATTGCATGGGGTGGCTTGGGTTAACCTGCAAGACTTTGAAGTTAGGATACTCTGACGACAACAAACCAATGGAGGAAGGCCTTGGAAATGGATGTTCTGGTTCCCACCACTAACCTTCCCTGATTAACCTATCTACAAGAAGCCTCGGATCTTTCAACACACGCAGCTTGTTATCAGTATTACCAATCCAACTTGGAGTGTAGTCTTGTGGGGTTTTTGACCGACAACCAAAGCACCAGCAGTCTTCACACTCCTGGCATACGTTGCTTCCCACCATCATCTCCCCTGCTGAAGTCAATGGACACCATCCATGGTATGTTGCTGATCAGCTGCCGTCATCTCCCGTGTGCCCAGTACAGGAAGCACAGTTCATGCATTGATGGCATTTGCCACATCTGTGAACACAAGGCGACTGGGTCTCTGGAGCACCCCTTGGTTTGTCTACAACAAAAACGGGAAAAAGTGTGAGAGGAGGAAATGCAAGAAATGTATGTGCGCTCGACCTTCATAGGCTTGCTGGTCCTAAACAGTTGAATTAGCTGGGGAAAAGCTGGGAATGACAGTATATTGAGCCAAGTTCTGACAGGTGCGTGTGGTCCTGAAGTCCATGTGCAACAACTCTCTTATCCTCTGATGATCTAGGATACAGGAATTAGTCGCTCATATGAATGTTGTTAGGGGAGAACAAACAGAGTGTGTGGAATGGAGAAGATGATGCATCCAGAATCAGAAGCAGGGGGTTGCTGGTACAGATGTATGTGGATCTAGACCTCTAGGACAGAGGATAGGAATGAATGGGGGCAAGACTTACACCTGGAGAGAGTCCAAGAAAAACCCTTCAAGAACAGGCCCCAAGGACTGGCATTGCTAGTGCCAGCTTTCTCTCAGCAAGCAGCCCTCCTCTCATCCTCACGAGCTTCACACCCCTCTGCTTCAATCAGAGACAGCAGAAGGGTTCCCAGCCCCACTAGGACTAAACTGAGGACAAAGACACAGCCATGTCCAGTCACAACAGCTTCCCGGGAGGAAGCGAGACATGGCACCCTGGCTACAGGGCTCTCCAAGCCTGCAGTCTACACTGAATGATGGACAGAGCAGTACTCCAAACTTGCTGCTTTACGTCCAGCCTCTTCTACAGCAGGGCACTGAAGCACAAGCCCTGTGGCCAGACTGAGCCCATGCAGGGTCCGGGTCTGACACTCCAAGGCCCCTCGGAGAGCCACAGCTGCTTCTGTGCCACGATCCCACAACCCGAAAGGCTGGGATCCTTCTCCTAGGGCTGAGCTACTGGCAGTTTTAAGCTTTTTATCACCTACAGGAAATGGTTGCAGGAGAGCCAGGCTGATGTGTCAACAGTTTGCCGATGATACTCAGCCCTACCTCTCATTTCCATCTACACATCCTGCGGAAGCTGTCAGCTCTTGAACCAAGACCTGCTGGATGTTTGGGGGTGGATGAGGGTCAACAAGCTGACGCTTAATCCAGATGAGAAAGAGGTACTTTGGGTAAGGAAGCCAATAACTTAGGATGGAGGCCTACAACTTTGAATATCTCCCACACTGGAGACATTCCAAAAGAACCTGGACTGCCATCTAAGTGGGATGGTGTAGCGTAGTGTCCTGCCACAGCAGGGGGCTGCACTCCATGGCCTTCATGGCCCCTTCCAACTCTACTATGATTCTAACTAGCTTTAGATGGGGTTGCACTGTCCTTGAAAGACCAAGAGTCCTCCTGAACTCTGGGCTAGCTGGGGAAGTCCAGATTGGCTGCTGTGCGTAGCAGCTCATGCTCCCATCTTAGGCTGATATGCCAGCTTCAGCCTTATCTGGAGAGGAGGAAGCTTGCCCCAGTTATCCCTGCATTAGCGAGGCCCAGGCTGGACCACTGGGATGCGCTGTATATGGTGCTGCCTTTGAAGACAGTCCAGAAGAATGAGCTGGTGCAGAACTGAGCATTGGTGGGTACAAGGCGATTCCATCAGATCATTCTTTTCACTGGGCTAGCTGCACTGGTTACTGGTGTGTTTCTGAGCCCAATTTAAAGTGCTGGTTTGGGCCTTTAATGCCTTAAATGGTTTGGAACCAAACTACTTAAAGGACTGCCTATACCCCTATCTCCCTGCTTGCCCTTTTAGGTCAGTCAGAGAAGCCCACCTTATTTGCCCACCTTTGATGGCAATTAGGCGGGCAATAAGGGAGAAGGCCTTTTCTATAGTGGCCCCACAGTTCTGAAATAAGTTGCCATTATACAGGACCTCTCTTGGCAGGATTTCAGGAAGGCTCTGATAACTGGTTTAATCTGGCCTTCCACGATTATGCTTGATTAGACTGGGTTGAAGCTACAATTTTGTGTTGCAGGCTTTATCTTCTGCTGGTATCTCTTGTTTACTGGAAAGTTTGCCATTTTTATTACTATATTGGTTACTACAGTTGTACCTAGGCTCACAAACTTAATCTGTTCCAGGACTCTGGTCGTGACCCAAATTGGTCATGAGCCAAGTCAAATTTCCCCATAAGGGTCAATGTAAATAAGGTTACACTGGAGAAGGAAATGGCAACCCACTCCAGTATCTTTGCCATGAAAACCACATGGACAGTACCAAAAGGCAAAAAGATATGACGCCGGAAGATGAGCCCCTCAGGTCGGAAGGTGTCCAATATGCTACTGGGGAAGAGCAGAGGGCTAGTACTAGTAGCGCCAGAAAGAATGAAGCGACTGGGTCAAAGCCGAAAGGACACTCAGTTGCTGATGTATCTGGTGGTGAAAGGAGAGTCCGATGCTGCAAAGATCTATACTCCCTAGGAACCTGGAATGTAAGATCCATGAATCAAGGCAAGCTGGATGTGGTCAAACGAGATGACAAGACTGGACATCGACATCTTATGTTTCGACATCGACATCTTAGGCTTATGTTGTAAGCTGCCCCGAGGCTTCGGCGAATGGGGCGGCATAAAAATGTTTTAATAAATAAATAAATAAATAAATCTTAGGAATCAGTGAACTAAAATGGACAGGAATGGGTGAATTTAATTCAGATGACCATCAGGTATACTACTGCGGGCAAGAATCCCTCAGAAGAAATGGAGGAGCCTTCATAGTCAACAAAAGAGTAGGAAAAGCAGTACTGGGATACAATCTCCAAAATGACAGAATGATCTCAGTTCGAATCCAAGGCAAACCATTCCACATCACAATCACAGTAGTCCAAGTCTGTGCCCCAACCACTGGTGCTGAAGAGGCTGAAGTTGACCGGTTCTATGAAGGCCTACAACACCTTCTAAAATTAACTCCAAAAAATGATGTCCTTATCATCATGGGGGATTGGAATGCCTTGGAGTACAAAATGAAGCAGGGCACAGGCTGGTAGAATTTTGTCAAGAGAATACAATGGTCATTGCAAACACTCTTTTCCAACAACCCAAGAGACAACTCTACACATGGACATCACCAGACAGTCAACACAGAAATCAGATTGACTATGTGCTCTGCAGCCAAAGATGGAGAAGCTCTATACAGTCAGTAAAAACTAGACCAGGAGCTGACTGTGGCTCAGATCATGAGCTTCTGGTTGCAAAATTTAGGCTTAAGTTGAACAAAGTAGGGAAAAGTACTAGGCCACTCAGGTATGACCTAAATCATATCCCTGTTGAATATACAGAAGAGGTGATAAATAGATTTAAGGAATTAGATCTGATAGACAGAGTGCCTGAAGAACTATGGACGGAGGTTCGCAACATTGTACAAGAGGCAGCAACTAAAACCATCCCAAAGAAAAAGAAATGCAAGAAAGCAAAAGGGCTGTCTGAGGAAGCTTTACAAATAGCTGAGGAAAGAAGGGAAGCAAAAGGCAAGGGAGAAAGGGAAAGATACACCCAACTGAAGGCAGAATTCCAGAGAATATCTAGAAGAGATAAGAATGCCTTCTTAAATGAACAGTGCAAAGAAATAGAAGAAAACAATAGAATAGGGAGGACCAGAGATCTTTTCAAGAAAATTGGAGATATGAAGGGAACATTTCATGCAAAGATGGGCATGATAAAGGACCAAAATGGCAGGGACCTAACACAGGCAGAAGCGATTAAGAAGAGGTGGCAAGATTACACAGAAGAACTATACACAAAAGAGCTTAACATCCCTGATAACCACAATGGGGTGGTCACTGACCTCGAGCCAAACATCCTGGAATGTGAAGTCAAATGGGCCTTAAGAAGTCTGAGCAACAACAAAGCTAGTGGAGGCGACAGTATTCCAGTTGAGCTATTCAAAATCCTAAAAGACACTGAAGTTAAAGTGCTACACTCAATATGCCAGCAAATTTGGAAAACTCAACAGGGGCCACAGGATTGGAAAAGGTCAGTTTACATTCCAATCCCAAAGAAGGGCAATGCCAAAGAATGTTCAAACTACCGCACTGTTGCACTCATTTCACATGCTAGCAAAGTGATGCTCAAAGTCCTACAAGCTAGGCTCCAGCAGTATGTGGACCGAGAACCACCAGAAGTACAGGCAGGATTTCAAAGAGGGAGAGGAACTAGAGATCAAATTGCCAACATACGCTGGATCATGGAGAAAGCTAGGAAGTTCCAGAAAAACATCTACTTCTGCTTCATTGACTATGCTAAAGCCTTTGATTGTGTGGATCACAACCAATTGTGGCAAGTTCTTAAAGAGATGGGAGTACCAGACCATCTTATTTGTCTCTTGAGAAACCTATATGCTGGTCAAGAAGCAACAGTGAGAACTAGACAGGGAACCACTGATCAGTTCAAAATTGAGAAAGGAGTTAGGCAAGGCTGTATACTGTCACCCTGCCTATTTAACTTATATGCAGAGCAAGTCATGAGAAAGGCAGGACTAGATGAATCACCAGTTGGAATTAAGATTGCTGGGAGAAATATCAACAACCTCAGATATGCAGATGATACCACTCTCATGGCAGAAAGTGAAGAGGAACTAAAGAGCCTCTTGATGCGGGTGAAGGAGGAGAGCGCAAAAGTTGGCTTGAAACTCAACATTAAGAAAACTAAGATCATGGCATCCGGGCCTCTCACTTCCTGGCAAATAGATGGGGAAGAAATGGAGGTAGTGACAGATTTTATTTTCCTGGGCTCCAAGATCACCACAGATGGGGACTGCAGCCAAGGAATTAAAAGACGCTTGCTCCTGGGGAGGAAAGCTATGGAAAATCTAGACAGCATACTACAAAGCAGAGACATCACCCTGCCAACAAAAGTGCGTATAGTCAAGGCTATGGTTTTCCCAGTTGCAATGCATGGCTGTGAAAGCTGGACCATAAGGAAGGCTGAGCGCAAAAGGATTGAGGCCTTTGAACTGTGGTGCTGGAGGAGACTCCTGTGAGTCCCTTGGACTGCAAGGCGATCAAACCGGTCAGTCCTAGAGGAGATCAACCCTGACTGCTCTTTAGAAGGCCAGATAGTGAAGATGAAACTCAAATACTTTGGCCACCTAATGAGAAGGAAGGACTCCCTGGAGAAGAGTCTAATGGTGGGAACAATAGATGGCAAAAGAAGAAGGGGACGGCAGAGGATGAGGTGGCCAGATGGAGCCACTGAAGCAGTTGGTGTGAGCTTGGGTGGACTCCGGGAGATGGTGAAGAACAGAAAGGCCTGGAGGAATGTTGTCAATGGGGTCGCGATGGGTCGGACACGACTTCGCGACTAACAACAACAACAAATAAGGTTAATCTGTTCTGTAACTATTTTTTTAATCAGAAAAAAATATTTATATATTTTTGGATTTATATCCTGCCTTTTTCCTACAAAGGGCTCAAGGCAGCTTACATAATTCTCCTCCTCCATCTTATCCCCACAACAACAACCCTGTGGGGTAGGTTGGGCTGAGAGTCTGTGACTGGCCCAAAGTCCCCCAGTTGGCTCCATGGCCGAGCAGGGACCAGAACCCAGATCACCTGAGTCCCAGTCCCAGCTCTTAACCACTACACCACACTGGCTCTCTGTGAAAAATGTGAAGCAAAGTGACAAACAACAACAAAGATCGTGGCCATCTCCCCCCACCCCGAGCACAAGCGCAGCCCTCTCCCCACCCCCCAGCACAACTGCAATAGCGCTCGTCATCCTGGCGCGCTCGGGGGGGGGGGGACAGGTGTGATCATGCTGGGGGGCGGAGGTGGTCAAGATCGCGGTTGCGCTCCTGCAGGAAAGCTGGGCGCAATCACGGGCACGCTCCTGCAGGAAAGACAGGCGCGATCTTGGCCATCTTCCCCAGCCCCCAGCATGATTGCCAGGGGGTGGGGAGTTGGCCACGATCACAGTCGCTACCCAATGTGACCTGAGTCAAATTTTTTATGAAATTTTTGTTTGCAACCTGATTTGGTCGTGAACTGAGGCGTTCGTGAGCCGAGGTCCCACTGTATTATGTGGATTATACTGCTGCACGCTGCCTTGGGAGGGCTCCTGCCCCAAAAGACTGCCAGTTAAAAAACAAACTCACTCAAATCAATTTGCTACAATGTGTTGGTATTTCTGGTCTTTTGCCCGCTCCTTTTTTGCCTGTGGCCTCACCCACTGCTGAAAAGAGGCCCCCAAGAGCTTCTCCAAAACTGAATGTGGCCCTTGGGCTGACAGAGGTCAACACACCTGCTCTGCAGGTAGCTGGCCCAGCATCCAATTTCCTGCTTTCACCTGCCCTCCTGTCAAATTCTGCCAGTAGCCCTGCAAGGTTTTGGCCTGAAACAGGATAGCTACCCTTGGAGGTGAGCCAAGTATCCGTAGCTCTTCCCAGGCTGCCCACCTTTCTATGCCCACATGCTGCCTGCAAGAAAGCAAAGGGAATGCAGTGCTACACTTCTTCCTCGGCTTTTCTTCCAACCCCCAACATCAGACTAAACTTCCTGAAGACTGATATTTCTACCAGAACTGATTTCATAGGGCTAATCCAGTTGCTCTTAAGATACTTACCTATCAATATAAAAATGAACAGGCTCTTTGCTGGTGTGAGTCTATCCTGTCGCCCAGAAAGCAACCATGATTTCTCTACAGGTCTGCTATAGGATGGGTTCTAGCACAAGAGAAGGGTCTACTCTACAGTCCACAACTCCCATGTAGTAACATACCGGTTCTTCCTGTCCCTGCTGGCTTGGCTTTTGGAGAAAAGTGACAGAGAAATCAAAGAATATTGTGAAATCAAATTTTCTCTCACCTCTTTCCATCAGATTTTTGTGGTGCTTTAGTTTGGTCTGAGAACTTGTATTTGATGCACAACCCTGGTTTGAAACACTAATAATGGAAAATCAGCTGCTTGAATATAGACAGAGTGTCTCTTTCTCAGCACCTTAAAAAACAATATTTTTCCAAACTTTCCATCATATATAATCCTGACTTCAAAATATGAATGTTAGCTTGTGGTAATATTGTATAAAAAGTCCACACACTTCAGCAGTGTGACATGAAGGAAGGGTCTCTAGCTCAGTGGTAAGGGTAGGAAGAGAGAACCTGCTGTCCTTTGGCTGTTGCCAGACTCCAGCTCCCATTAGGTCCAGCCACCATGGTCACTGGCCAGGGCTGATGGGAGCTGGACAGCCCCTTGCAAGCTGCAGGTTCTTCACCCCTGCTTCGCAAGGACCAAATACTAGGGTCAGTCCCAAAGAATTCTACTTAAAGTAACCTCTCCCAATCCAGCACATCCCAAATGCCAGGTTGAAGAATCCTTGGCAGGGGAAATGGGGTTTGTGATCCAACACATCTGGAAGGTGCTGAGCTATAAGGGCTTCTATCTGAAGAGCCTCTGCTCTTCAGAGTAGATATTACTGGATGATACAGACCAGTGTTCGGACCCAGTATATAGCCACTCTGTATGTGCAAGCCCAGAAGCATTCTAGGGACAAAACCAGAAAAGTTCTATCATGCTGGTTCACAACCTGTGGTCCGCAGACCCTTGGGGAGGGGGGCGAGGTCATCACAGGGGGTCCATGAAGGCTTGAAGAAATGTTATGGTTTTTTTACAGTTAAATCTGAACGAATGAGTGAATGGATGAAAGCAAGAGGGAATGGAAAATGGAACGTGTTAATTTTCCATTCTTGTTTTGCAAAACTTGGCTTTTTAAACCTATTGCCTCAATTAAAAACAATCGGGTATGAATCAGCTATAAGGGTAGCTGTCTGATGGCAAACAGCTGCTTTGGTATTTCTGCACACACTGAGAACATGCAAGTGAATGTAGTTTAAAGTGGGACCCACTTTAATGAGGCAGGTTTTCTCTTAAAGACATTTTCTTAACTCAATGGCCCTCTTTAGGGCCACAACAGGGCTGAAGTCTGTTCCAAGTGGTGACCCTGGACCCATAAACAAAAATATACGGTGACTGAACACAGACAAAGGAGAAGGTGAGAAGAATTATAAAAACTTTTCATCAAATTTGAATGTAAAACTTTACATCAAATTTGGAATTAGCATGTCAAATACCATAAAATGGACCATTTCAGCAAAAAAGAATGTTGATACTATTATTTGAAATTCGTATGGAAGCATTTCAATAAAGATATTATAAAAGGAGTGTATACATTAACAGATTAACTTATTTCCCCTTCTCTCCAAATTTGAAGGCCCTTCATGAGAAAATTGGAATAAATATTTGATGCAATCTAGTGCTTTAAATCTTGAGTTAAGTCTTGGTGGTCTGTGACCACAAAAGGTATTTAAAGGGGGTCCGTGGTGAAGGAAAGGTCGAGAACCACTGTGAATAAAATCAGAAACTTGCAGGACAAGTGCCTCGTGGTCTGCAGCTATGACCATCACCCTCCCCTGCTGTCTCTCCAGGTTCTTTTATTCCTAAAAAAAGTAAGGTAAAGGTTTTCGAAGTCCAGTCATGCCTGACTCTAGGGGGCGGTGCTCATTTCCGCTTCCTAGCTGAGGGAGCCAGCGTTTGTTTGCAGACAGTCTCCGTGGTCGGGTGGCCAGCATGACTAAACACCAAAGCGCACGGAACGCTGTTACCTGCCCACCGAAGTGGTACCTTTTTATCTACTTGCATGTGCATGCTTTTGAACTGCAAGGTTGGCAGGAACTGGGACGGAGCAACGGGAACTCACCCCATTGTGCAGATTCAAACCGGGGACCTTTCAATCAACCAGCTCAGCAGCACAGTGGTTTAAACCACTGCGCCACCTGCAGTCCCTCTTCTATTCCTACTTGACATTTAAATTTTGAATTCTTCCACTCCAACCTTCAGTGTGCTTATGTGCATTTAGGGCCCACCCAATACAATCTGGAAGTATTGGCCTACAATCTGGAGGCCACAATCCTGTGCAGAGTGATTGAAAACCAGTCCCATTCAGCTCAGTGACAGGGCATTACCTTGTTCTGAGATGCCTGCAAAGAAGCAGCATCTCGGCCATGCTCCAAGAGCTCCTGTTCCAGTTCATCCTGTTCTTCAGCAGGATCAAAGTTGTACATGGGCATGAGCTGGTGCCGCAGCTTCTCTAGTCTACCAGGGAAAATGGAAAACGAGAGGTCCACCACTGTAAAACTTCAGACCAAACTGCAACATCGACTCTCCAAGATTTGCCCTGCAAACAGTGAGAACATCTTTCCCCAGCCTGCTGACAGCTGGAATCCAACAGATTGGGGAAAGCTAATTTAGCATTGACACCCTCTGGCCAGAGACCATATTGCTTCTGCAATCTGCAACTGGCATTTAAAGTTGCAGAAGAATCCTTGAGACTTCGTTCAGTCCCTGCTGATTAAGCACGGAGGTCAGTATGGGAGACCCCCACCCCACCCAATATAAAAACCAGCCCAAGAGAAAGGAGCACTCACCGTTTCCGCTTCCTGATGTACAAAACCTAGTGCGAGAAAAGACAAAAATTGTTGTTGTAAGCTGACTTTCAGCAAAACTCCTGCTGGTCTAGACCACCGAAATATATACTCTGAAAAAGCTAGCAGTTGCTCACACTTTATACCAGTTTCCTGGGAAAGGCAGGAGAGTCTGGGAAAACATGTGAATTAATGGACAATGCTCTTCAGCACTGGGAAAAACAGATGAGGCATCCCATTTGTCTTTGCCTCACGTGCATCTGTACCAAGATGTCCGGGGCAGCACACTTGTGTTCCCATTGCTGAGGCACACAAGCGGGAGGCTGCGACAGCACACATGTCCCACTTGCAGGTTCCCTACAGGCAGCTGGCTGGCCATTGTGTGAATAAGCACTGGACTAGAATGCCCTTGGTCCAATCCAGAAGGGCTCTTCATAGGTTCTCAAGAGTTAAGCACTTCCCTTGTAACCTGCGAGTTTTTCCTATGGCATACTCACAATGGATACTGCACCTAATAGATTGTCTGAGCATACACTCATGTGATGTAGGGGCATGCACAAAATCCTTACTCGTTCCAAAATAAAAAACACAAAAAACATCAAATGAATAAATAAATGAAAGCAGACAAAACTCCCCTGAAACAAATAGGAAAGCAGGTGCAGGTATGCATACTTCAAGCTCCTAAGTCTGTAAGAAATTGCAGGCCGTGGGCACCTGAACATAAGTTGTTCGCTGTATCACTTCCTAATGTATAATAATTGATACGGCTGTAATTGAGTCAATCTTAGGGCCACAGCAGGTTGACAAAGGTGCAGGCAGTCCTTCAAGCAACCCAGTCCCAAAGGATATTGGCTAGATCTACACTGCCAACTTAGACGGGTCTAATAGGTATTCACTCCCCCTATGGGATGGCAATTCTGTGATGAGAGAGGGGCTGTGGATCTCCAGTGGTACCATTTTTTGCATGCTGACTAATTTCCAAGATTCTTTGGAAGAAGCCAAGAAAAGTAAACTACAGTATTGTATGCTAGAGATATATCCAAGGGCTGACCCAACTTTAATACTAAAAGTAGGGCACAAAAATGCTTGAAGTGGAGCTCCAGTTCACATCCTCCCCATCACAGCCTCACCAAACAACGAAGTCTTACCATAGCAACAGCTAGCCCAATCACAGTGATGATGCCAAAGGACAGTAACATGGTCCCCATGCCAGGACTGTTGCTGGCAACATCTGGGATTTTGGTGCCATTAAAGCTGCTGGTCTCAGGAGTCATCGTAGCAGTTTCTGACCCAGTCCCATTGACAGATGTCGCCCGGTTGGGCTCAGAGGTGGCTGTGCCACTGCGATACAAAGTGTTGACAGTGGATGTGCTGTAATTCATTTTGGGCCAGATTCTATTGTCCTCTTCTGCCTGAAGGGTGTCTTGAACTGCAAAGTTATTAACTACAAAGTCATCAGCTCTTCTCTTCCGTCAAGAAGCTCAATGAGAACACTGTTTTCTTGCATTTTCTTTAGTGGCTCCAGTGAAAAGATGTCCTGTTGGCTAAACCCTAGTGGGAAGGGAAAAAAAAAGACTCTGACACTGGCCTCCCCCAAGTTATCATTAGAGCAACCCTATAGAATAGGTTGGTCCCCTTATGCCAACACTGCAGATGGAGACCTGTGGGGTGGGCTGGTTGCCTACAGCCAGTGGGATGAATGCAGGGCTTGAATGCAGATTTGAACCAAGGTTGTACTTCTGCTACCCAAGCCTTAAGGATGACAGCAGATACTATAAAGATATACAGATGTGAGAAGTGCACTCATAAGGAAAGCGGATCTGCTGGTGTACCCTGAGACCAACCAGGCAGCCAACTGACCTAAAGCAGCCTCACATGAGCAAGCCTTATAGAAATATCACGTGCGTAAGCTTTGGGTCTAGACGAGTACGATACCCTTTAAAAAGGGAACTGCAACTTGATTTATTTGCACACGTGAAAATGCCGTGGTCGGATGCTGTGGGGCTGTTCTATTCTATTTATTTACGGTAAGCCGTCCCAAGACGTTCTGTAGGGGACGGGATAGAAAAGCTTTTAATAAATAAAAAATAAATAAAATTATCTTATGTTTTTGCTGTAAATATTGGTTCCTGTTTTTGTATAGACATTAATAATTTCATCCTTCTTACTGTCAATATATATGCTATGCATACTAAATATTTGTGCTAAATGTATTTTCTCTTTTTAAAAAAAGTTGCTGTAAAAGCTGTCGTGAGCTACAGAGGATCTCAGAGTACTTAACAGTGCAATCCTATGCATGTTTACTCAGAAAAGGAAGCAAACCTATCTCAGTTCAATCATACTTGGTTCCAGGTAAATGTGTAAACAATTGTGCCTAAATCAGTTTTCTATTTAGCAGCTTGCCTGGCACCCATTGACAACCAGGACTTTCACGCAGGCAAGTGTACAGGCTGGTGGGGGAAGGATGGATGGATCTATCCATCTCTTATCCACCAGTTTATTTAGTTTCCAGGCTAGGTGCAGAGAAAGGCAAGCCTATTCCATCACACTATACACAGAAGCCAAGAAAAGCAGTAGCAAAATAAAATATATCATGCTGTCTTCCTTCCGTCAGTCTACTGAACAGAAGGCAAGGTTTGTTTGTTTTCTATTTCTGGCCTTCTAAGAGGCTAGCAGGCTGCCTTTCCCTAGTGGCTTTTATAGCATGCAAATACAGGCTACTGGCCACATAGCACCATGCTTTTGCAGGTTAGTAACTTTTGCAGGTTAGTCACTTCTGCCACCTTAAGAAGCTAGCCGGAACCTTCAGTCAGGTGAGGAGGAAGATGTATGTGACTGTATTGCTCTCCCAGTTTAAAGGTGGAATGGGAGAGCAATTCTCCCATCGCTGGCCCATTCTATAGCCATGGCTGGGTGGAAAGTAGGTCTCCAAAACCTTTGGACTTCAACTCCCAGTAGTCCTGAGCATTATTCATGCTGGTGGGGGCTGCTAGAAATTGAAGCTGAAGCTCTGGGAATCTGCCTCCTGCCCACCCTCTACAGTAGCAATCTAATTAGGAGGGTCTAATTACATAAGGAAAGTTATGGACCACCATCACTGAGTGAAGTACTTCACTAAAGATGTTAACCAAGATGTGCTCACATCAATAGGTACAGAAATTCTCTATTAAAGCTCAGCCTTGGCATTGGAAAACTCTACACCTATGGTTGGGATGGATGGATTTAAATGCTGGTGTTTATTCTCACTTCTACCATAACGTCCAACATAAATAGTTCAAAAACTGACCATGAACTTGCACTGTGTGAAGGAACACTTCCTTTGACATGAGCTGGCACCAACAAAAGAACATAACTTCTTTTATTTTGAGAGAAGGGGATTATATCCCCCACCCCACCCATCTCTCTCATATATTGACTTTATATCAGTTTCTCTTGAATTGCTCCTAAAAATCCTTAATGGTCACACTTTTTCCTGTTCCACCCCCCACAATATTCTTCAGCTGTAAAAACTTCAGCTTAAAAACTGAACAGGCAAAAACCAGGAAGGCCGGATTGTACCCTATGCAAACATATGCAATGGTCATAAAATGAGATTTACTCTGAACACCGATGTCTTTTATCACGGCACTTACTCTCTACGGAGTGTGTATCGTATTGCAGCCTTAGCCCTCTTTTCATCCTTCCCCAAGCTTTATTACTAAACACAGGTATTTGCCTTAATACTGCTGCACCTGTCAACTGAAGTAGCATTTTAGAAGAACTTTTAACCATTAACACAACTATCTTTCATACCACATCAGTCACTGCACACACGCAGTTGGGATGCTTCACCCATTATTTCACCTGGATTAACACTCTGCCTCATGTGTCACGCATCTGCCCAGAGATCTGGGGCAAAAACTCTGTCCCAGAAAACTGCTTGAGAGTATGAAGCAAAATCATGCAAAACATGGCTGAACAACTTGCAGCCCTCTAGATGTTTTGGCTTACAATTTCCATCAGTCCTAGCCAGAATAGTCAAAGGGAGTTGTAGCCCTCCAGATGGTTTTGGCCTACAAGTTACCCACTCTAAAGGAAAAGGAAAGACAATTTGGACATGTTATAACAGAGTGGCAGAAGCTGCAACCTGGGGCCAATCTGCCCCTCTAGCACTGTCTCCAACTTGGGATTTGGGAATCCAAATACATCCTCCTCAAATAATGTCTATGGCAGCAGAATCACTTCTTTTGTTTCTCTAAACACTTCATGGGGAAGGTGGCAGTATGAATGACCAACAGACCCACCTTAAGATCCTGGGGCATATTTTCTCATGGGCTTCCACCACTGTGATTTGCAACAGGGCAAAGATGGAACCAGGAAATGGACCGTTTTCCAAAGTCACTACACTTCACTATGAAAAAGCTTTAAACTGGATTTCAAGCATTATAATAGCCTAGACCCTACTCCTTTCCTTCTGAAATTTTAAGTGTCTTGCTTGAGGACATCTCAGTGGTCTGTGCCATTTTCATACACATTCACCATCAAGTAAAAAAAACAACACTTTTTCTCTCTCAGTGTCTGAAAGGATCCGAAAGCAAAACACTTCTCCTCCTCAATTGGAGAACTCACCTTTCACATTAAGTGCTCTATCTACTTTTCCGAAACGCTGTTTGCTATTTTTTTTTAATTTAGGGACACCTCCAGGCTGCATGTAACTTTCAGAACAATGGGCCACAAAAATATAAGGAAATAACTATATCTTCTTTTGGAAAACCTCAAAAAGTCAAGCTGCTCTTGTACAAAAAATCCTGTGGCTATCATTCTACTATCTGACAGATGTGATCCTTGCAGTTTTCATCCGTCTGCCAAGAATTTTTTAAAAGCCTTTATTGACTTTTCTCTGAAAAGCAAATCAAAACGTTAAGGGACATAACCCCTGTACTCCTATTTTTATGACACGGAGCTGGTGTAAGCCCCTTCCTAAGGCGCACTGTGCCTGCATCTATCATCCAGATGGCTCACTTTGTCACACCTCAGGCACATCATATGAAGGCAAGACGGTCTGGAGAAGCCAATCATGCTAGGGAAAGTGACCGCAGAAGAGGAGGAAGACCAAATATCAGATGGATTGACTCCATAAAGGAAGTCACAGTCTTGAATTTAGAAGAGCTGCAGGTTTATCATAGATACGACATTCTGGAGGGCTTTTGTTCATAGGGTCAGCATTAGATGGAGATGAATTGATGGCACATAACAACAACATTACTCAATTCAGACCAAGAGAAAAAAGTGTTTTGTTTTGTTCTGTTTCCCATAACAACCAAGAGGAAACACAAACCCTCTGCTTTCTAAACCTTGACTTGGGTTCGGGACTGAGTCAAAGTGAACCAACTCCAGATGGGTCTGAGCAGATCAGGGATGCTTTCCAAAGCACCACCTGAGGTGCAAGTCAAAGTAGCTTTGTGTGCATGTGTGCGCACTTGCATATGGGTGTGCATGCACAAATTACAATTCTGTGTCCCAGATCTTTTAAGCACTTGCAAAGTCCCTGCCAAAATAATATTTCATCCTTGGGCTGGAAGAGGTTCAACATCCCTTTTTTATAGTATATGCATGATTTTATTTTCTCAAGAAACCTTCCCCTGCACTGAGAATAACACAACAGAATGGACATTCCCCAAACTTTTTAAAAGGCACAGCTTGTTTTTGCTTATCTGGGGCAGCCAGACTCTGATTCTGCAGAATGTCTGCCTACTTACCAGCACCATGCAGCAAGATGCACTTACTGGCCCTCCAGGAGAAGAGGAGCTTCATTTGGGCAGCATTATTCTTATTTGGCAGGGAGAAGTTCAGGAAGCATCACTTTGCAATTAAGTCCAGCTTCTCTTCCCCCACCCCCAGCCACTCCAATTTCATTCTCCCTCATGATATTACAGAGTAAGGCAAAGCAGCCCTGAAGGGAAGGGCGTGGAAACGGAATTCTGAGCTCTAAGCAGCTAATGCAATAGACAGCATGCAAGGTTGGAACATTATTATTTGGAGCCAATTTGCAAGGATAGCCAACACTCCTGCTCTCCATCAGTCCCTGTGGCCTGCCCAAGAGGTTAATCCTTCTAAACCCTAAACAAAACCATGACCTTAACAGATACAGACATGATTCCCAGCCAAGGAGGGGGCCAGTCTCCTCCTAGTTCTTGACTTCCACCTCTGACTGGGAAAGCAGCCCTCAGGCCAAGAACGCGGCAAGCAGGGAAGAGGGAGCTTCCCCCTCCCCGCGACTAGGGAATTCTCCCCCCGCCGCTCTTCGTCTGCAAGCGCGACCCTCGCTTGCTTCCCCTCCCCAGAACTTGGGAGAGTGGCAGTGACGGGAGCGTAGATGAAGCGTGCTGGCGGAGATGGGATGATTCTGCCCTCCTCTCCTTTGCAGAAAGCCGGCTTCAATGGCTGCCCGGGGGGACCTCAGCAAAGCCCGCTGGCTCGCGGGAGGCAGGGCGGCCTCGGACCTCTGGGGCTTTGCTGCTGTTCAGGTTACCTGCACCGGAGGGCAGGAACGGCGGCGGCCGCGGCTACGGCCAAGGTCTTACTTGCCATTGTGATTTCCAAGATGCTAGGAGCAGCCCGACCCCCTCCCGTCGCCGGCCGTCTTGATGTTCTGCTTTGATCTCCTCTTTTCCTGCGATTGGGTACCGGAGGACAGCGCTTTGGCTCAGGATTGGGCCGGGTCTGGTGTCACTCACAAGGGGAGGATCACTGCCGCAAACTCGGAAGTTCGGCAGTGAGAAGCTGCGATTTGCGCGGGCCTCGCTGCCAGCCGAAGGGAGCTGGCGTGGCCGGCCAGGTGGAAGAGCCGCCTGCTTCTCTTCTTCACAGTATTCGCTTCTTGGTCCACCCTTGCCAGGGTGAGCCCGCCATCCGGTGCGAGCAGCTTTTATTTTTTGCAAAGTGGTTCTCGCCTAGAAGGGTTGTCAAGTCTACTTTCTACAGGTGCCCTCCAGTGGTTTTAGTTTGCAGTTCACAGGATTCCCTGGCTGAGGTTGAAGGGAGTTGAACTCCGAAACACTGGAAGGACCTGGTTGGGGAAGGATGTACTAGATGATGCGGTATTCTTGTTTGAACTGCCTTTTCAAGGTGGTCACTCTGCACATGCTCAAAGGCATCATGCCACAGTTCATACGTTTCCTCTGAAGACAGTATCCTATGGAGAAGGGCAATGGTTTCCAAAACACTACTGTTCCCCTTCCCACCGTGGACATGGGTCATAAATTAAAAGCAACAACAACACACTTCATGAAGAGTTATTTATTTCATCACAAATGTTCACCATCCTACAGACCACAATGATTAGGAAATGGCTCAACAGGAGAATCCTCACAGCTGAAAACATTTTAGTATGCAATCCCATACTTACTGAACTGGGAGTATGTCCCACTGATGTCAGTGGGCCTTACTTCTGAGTAAACATGGATAGGATTTCCAGACAGGCACTGTGTAAGTCTGCAGCAGCACAAATAGCCAAGTCATGTGACACCTTAAACACAAACATATGTATTCTACCAAAATCTTTCATAGACACTGTCCATTTGTTCATCTAATGAGCTGGATAATGTCTATAAAAACTTATATATTAGATTCCACAGAACTCTTTGGTGGATATGTTTGTACTTTAGTCGTTAAAGCTAATGATGCTCCTATATTAGTTTTTGTGAATATTAAGAGTCAACCTTTGATCGTGGACTATTTCTGAAATATAGACTATATGTCCTCCAGATGTTTTGCACAGCAGCTTTTATTCCTTTTTTTATTTCTGTAACACCCAACAACAAAAGCTCTCTTGGCAGTTCACAACAGTTCCTTGATATAATATGATAAAGCACCATCACATTTTTCCACCCAGCAACAGCATCTCTGTCTTGTCTGAACTGAGCTTCAGCGTATTAGCCCGTTTCAGGCATAGTCTCACCTGATGGGATGAAAAGGAGAAGCAGAGCTGCATGTCATCAGCATACTGATTGCAACACACTCCAAAACTCCAGATGACCCCACTTGGTGTTTTCATGTAGATGTTAAATAGCATGAGGGACAGAACCAAGCCCCCAGGAACCCATGCTAGAGAATCCACAGCAAACAATATTCCCCAGACACCAGCTTCTGGCGCACTCCCCCATACATACACACGTGGTCTCCCAGCTCAAACAAATGCCCCAAGAATACCAGGATGGTAATGAAAGCCACTGGGAGATGCAGGAGTATCAGCAGAATCACACCTTCTCAGGCTTTTCCTTGACACAGGGCAACCAAAGTTGTTTCCATGCAAGAACCTGGCCTGAACCTGACTGACATGGATCCAGAGAATCACTCTCATCCACGAGTACCTGGAACTAGCTGACTACTACCCACTCAGACTGTATTTGCCACCAGCCTACAGTTGTCGATATCCTCTGCTCCAAAGATGAATCTTTCAGGTGTGGTCTCGCCACCACTTCTTTCAGGCGCCATGGGACCACTCTCTCTTACAAGGAGGCATCGATCAGTTCCCTGGCCCAATTAGTTCTATCTGACTGTTGACTTTTATAAGCTAGGAAGGATAAGAATAATGTGGAGATGTGACTGCATGACCCCATCCAAGCACCTCATCAATGGCCTCAAGCTGTATGAACTGAAACTCTTCCAAGGAAACTGTACCTCCGAGGACCTCATGTAACTGTGTAACACTGGCATCTAAGTCCTAGCCAATGCCAGAGATTTTGTCCTGGAAGTGCTTGGCAAATATATTACAGTGCAACTTGAACAAGTCTAATATATCCTTAGGGAATAGCATAGAACAGGCTCTGGACTCCCTTGAGCAGCACAAAGAAGACTGGATAGAAGCAGCATAATGTTGTTTCCTTGCCACCTTCACTACTCCTAATTATGCATGATTACAGGCACATGCCATGGTTTGACTGCATCCAGTAGGAGCTTTTCTCCATTTGTACTCAGTCACCTGTTTTGCTGCTTCACTCTCCACTCCAAGGTATACCATGGAGCTATACAAGCTCTACTACAGAAAGGGTGCTCACAAGTAATAGTGTCAACTCCCTGGGTCATCTCTGTGTTCCACAGATCAACCAAGGTTTTAGCAAGAGCACCTGCTACATCATTTGGAAATCTCACCACTGGAAACAGTCTGGATCCATTAACTTCTAGAGTGAGGCCATCTTAATAGGTCCTCCACCCCTGCAGTGGGGATAGGTTTCCCTTAGTCAAAACTTCAGCACACAATGATCAGTCATGACAAAGGGATCCTATCTTCTGAACAACATCTTCATGCTTGACAAAAAGACCAAGTGTAGAGTGTGCCCTGCTGCATGTGTTGATGACATGCTGGGACAGTTGTTACGGTAGGCATGAAATCCTGAGTTGCCCCAAACAAGATGCCATCAGCATGAATATTGAACTCCCCCAGAACCAACAGCCTGGGGAACACCAGCACCACATCCAAGACCACCTCTGTCTGCTCAGGAAGGGAGACTGATGGATCAAGGAATGAGCAGTGTACAAGCAGAATCTCTAATTCATCTCATTGGCTGAACACAAGATGTAAATTCTCCAGCTCAACAGTCAGACAGACAGGGTGCCTTGAGAGAAGAGACAGAATTCTTACAGATCATGACAACACCCCTCCCCAGTCCTGAAGTCCACCCTGAATCTATACCAAGTATCCCAATAGGCACAATTGGGAAAGGCTACCTCATTCCTGGTTGCCTAGCCCATCTCAGTTACACATGTCAGAGCAGCTGCCTTATCCACTATGATACTGAGGACGAGGCAGGTCTTATTCTGCACTGATCTAGTGGCAATATTGACTATTGCCCATACTGACTGGGACTGAAGGAAACTATAGGTCAAAACATCTGTAGAGCAGCAGGATGAAAAGGCTTAAACTAGGGTGGACAATTTATGGTGCTCCAGATATTATGACTTACAGCTCCCAACCTTAATCAGCACTGGCTATACTTAGGAAAGATTAGAGCTGTAGCCCAAAATACCTGGAGCACCATAAATTGCTCCCCCACTGATTTAAACGGGATGAGGCCAGATTATTTGAAAATGTGTCTTGAACCATACAGATGTGCCCTGGTCTTGGAAGCCCTGTTTAAGAGCAGGTATGCTGGCAAACACATGGGCCTAGGCTCCTCAGCTCTGGCTTTCCCTTCCTCAGCAAGTGTGCCTCACATTCTCATTAGTTTCCTTCAATGCTTTTTACTGAGAATCACACTGGCCTAATACTTTAGTTTTTGTTTCATACATGGTATTGCAAACCACCTTACATGATCTTATGACTAAGAAGATCATCCGAACCCAAGGTCTACAGCAACAATTCAAACATCAGAACTAAAGCGTTTGCCATTTGCTGAGTTGGACTCTTAAATTTCATGTTGGTTTGCAGCAGGCCAATAATCAGCCTAAAAGTTTTGGGGCAGTTCATCTGGTTTGCAGATCCTTTAATGGCAAAAAAGTAAACTTTTTAAATTTGTCTGTTTAAAAAATGGCAGAGAAAATGTAAGAGGAGCAGCCACACCCCATTCGCTACTGTATACAAGCTCTGTTCTTATGTTTGCAAAGCTCGGATAGCTAAAAACTGTTTTTAACACAATGCAAACAGAACACTAACCAAGAGATAATAACAGAAGATGTCCCTTCAAAGAACATACTGAGAAAGAAACAGCAGCCCCGTTAAGGTATAGGACGAGCATCACTCTAGCGGGGCTTTTCCAGGCTCAGCGGCTTCTCCACTCATGCGGGAGGGCGGCGGACTTGCTTTTCTGGGGTCAGCACCATGCTGCAACCCGGCCAACTGCAGAGCACAGCGGGACTTACCGAGCAAACTGGCAAACGGTCGGATGGCTCGACGCCACCATGCACGGTCGACTTCGCCGCACAGCGCCTCTCGTTCCTTCGGGGGACCTGCTGCAATCAGGCCGGGCTTCCACGCGGGGTCTCCCTCGTCCCTCTCACGCCGCTGTCGCTCTTTCCCCGGGCGCGGAGGCGTCCCGGAGGTGGGGCTCTGGCTCTCTAGGAACTTTATTCCGGCATCGTCGTTAGCCCTACAGCCGCTTTGCCTGCAGCCCTAACCGGAAGTGCGGCGCTGGGGCTCTCTTTCCTCCGCTCGGTGGTCTTTTCTTCTGCTTTAAGGGACCGACTCGCCGTGCGTAGCTTAGCGCATCTGTCAGTTCACAGGTAAAAAAAAAAAAAAGCACGCCGGACTTCATGTTACCAATCTTCTCACCTGAGGGAAATGCGCACATTGCTAATTTCTTCCTTTCTACCCCACGCCCAGCCGTTAAGTAGGAGATCATTTTTAGGCCCCGGTTTGTTTCCTTGATTTATTTGATACTTGTTGCGATACCTCTGCCTTTATGTTTTTCCTCAGCTGTATGGATTAGTTCCCAAACGCGGCGTGAGGGCAGGAGATTTCTCAAAATGTGGTTGGGATTAAACTTGAGAAGTTAGGTTGTAGTTTTGAGATTGGAAGACCATAAGGAAGAAGGTCTTTCTTTTTCCCGTTTCGTTTTTGTTTATTCTGTTGTTTCTGCCTTTGAAAAGTCCCATTCGGGCATTTTGATAGCGTATATAGCAAACTTGGCAGATGAGCATGCTAGCTCAGTCCTCAGCACTCTACGTGTTGCAGCCATCAGAAAAGTTATGCATGGGATGTACATTGCAGAGCCTGCACAGAGACAGCGGATCTCTCGCAAATCCATTGATGGAGGTGCTGCAGAGCTAACGTATGCCCTCTCCATTTGTGTATGTGTTTGTTAGGCTAGGGCTACCGTAGATAGATGGTGATACCTTCCAAAGTGAAAGTGGTAGTATGGTAAAGGCAGGCCTCAGTGATAGAGGCATTCATGCTTCATCCAGTATCATCTCTGCCCCTCAGGTTTCTGTGGTAGTTCCTGTTCTATCAGAAATGGAAGCAACTTGCTCATCCTTGTTTCCCCTTCACATGTTCACTCTACTGAATACAGTCGACACAGATGCACAAATATGACTTGCAAAGGAAAAACAATAGCTATCTCATATCATTTCCAGGTGCTATAAATTATTTTGTGTCTTGCCAATGCCCATTTCTGTTTCCTAATTATTTGGAGAGATTAGAATAAAGATCAAATCCATGTGTTTCCTCCAAAAAATAAAAAATCCATGCATTATTTCTAATACTTGTTTCTACTTACCTAAAGAAGGGATGATTACCTAATTGCTTATAACTTGTCAAGCAAGAAGATTTAAAAGAACACCCTAAATATTTAAAGCAGTGTTTTATAAATGCAGTTTAAAACTGATAAAATTATATAGAATGGAACTTCCATCCTACCTAAATATATCTTAAGTCTGAACAGAAGACTGTTCTCTGGATGATTTGTAATAAAACTGCAAGGGTTTCTGACTCTTAACAGTTTAACAACAGTATAAACTAAATTATTTTTCTCCCTAAAGTAAGCTGTTGAAATGGAGAAAGAGCACAGAGTGGGCTTGTGAGTTGAGTTCCATTCCATTCCTGTACTGAAATCAAAGTCATAATATGCTCAGAGGCATTTTGTGCTTTAATTCTCAGTATAAATCCTTTGCATGTGGCTCTTTTTGATGGAGTTTAGGATCTGGCTGCCTTCCAAGATTGGAAAAGCAACTTTGGAGGAGAGGGAAAAAGCACATTCTGGAGGGTAAGAAGATAAGGAGACCACAGAAACCAGGATATGAGATATCCTGAGTGTCCACCAGGCTTCAGTCCCACAGGGCATAGGAATCTCAAAAGCCTTCAGATTCTGGGGTCTCCCACCAGCGAGAGTTCAGTCAGTAGGACTGCTCCACCAATGTGAAATCTACATGGAGATCACATACCACAAATGTGCACTTCTCAAAGTGTGTTGTGAAGCCAAAATTGACTGTGATATCACATCATGGGCATAGTAGGGTGTGCATTTCAAAGTTTCTTCTAGGTAGGAATTCTGAAATGTGTGATGTGGCCTGTAGGCTTGCATGCTGTAGGAGAACACATCAGTGCAGTTTCAAGGGTACCTACTATCTATGCAATCAGAGAGTTGAGAACAAGAATGTTACCTTTTCTATATTCTTCAGCTATATAACATGGATTTATCGTATACACTGTGTTCATAATGACCCAGCCCAAGTGAATCCCCTCTGGTTTTCTCACTTTCTCTAGGTTACTGCAGGACAATCTGAATGCTTTGCCAGGACATGATGTCTCCCGTTGACATTCAGCTTGAAAGGAATGACGAGACTGGAGCATTTTGCAATGGTGATATGTTCTCTTAAACCAGACTGGTGATAGAGGCTTCCAAAGTCCCGTGGTAGCCCAAAAAAGGAATACCTCCCCTCATTCTTGGACCTAATTACCCTCTGGAGCCATGAAACCCTTCCGTGGATCTTTGTACAAGAAACTTTTGTGTTTGCTCCAACACTGCGGACATTTTGGACTGAGTCCTGCCAAAGGCCCCTGCCATAGACTAAGACAGTATTCCTGTTATAAAGCAGGACTGGTTACAGCTACTGATCTGGTCAGTTACTGGCAAGATGTGTTTGAAGCAAATGCAATCCCTGAACCACAGACATCTGCTGAATATATTGTTGCACAAGTTCTGGGAGCAAAAACAGTTAAGTGTCATGCATGAATTCATTGTTATCTGTGCAAAAAATTACTATTAGTGTCTGAAAAAGTGCTCATATCTGGCTGTCCAGTCAGCACATCAGTGCTCTTATTACAACTCACTCCTGTCCAATGGAATATATAGTGCTTTTTGTAGACAGTTAGGCTCAGATCAGGCATGTCTTTAAAGAACACTGCTCTTTTGAAGCAGGTGTATCATGGCTGTTGGCCATTTGCAGTAACATCTGAGTGCAGTGTATCCTGTTTACACTGCAGATATTTGTTCTGGATTGCTATTTATATTGGACGAAAACTAGTCTGTGCTTGCCATTAATTGAAATGGCTGAGCTACTGCTTATACCATTCCCCAAGAGGAAACTACCTCAACTACTGCATACTCAGCACCATACTGTATGACCTTAGAATTGTGCAATGTTCCCACTTGCTCTGTTTCTCAGAGGCCCAGAATTTTGACTTTGAAATTTTGCAAAATACTCCTAATCTCAGCAAGAGGGGAGCTGTATCCTCAGGCTTGCTAATGCAGCTACTCATTTGGTAGCAGTGAGAAGGAATTACGTGCATGTGGGCAAGCAGGAGAGCTTTTGTAAGTCTTAGAGTAAGAGATTTGTCTTTATTTTCAAGCTGTTAATATTCCTCAGATGAGGTTTTTTCTCTCTCTCACATCTCTAATTCTAGAACTTGGGGTTAGCCAATGAAATGAGTTGCTGGTAGACTGAGGACAGTCAAAAGGAAGTATTTCTTAACACATTGTATGATTGAGTTGCAGAATTTGTGGAATTTGGTGTGATACAGTGTGAGAGCCACCATTTGAGATAGCTTTACAACAACCACATAAACAACCCCACAAGAATTACTTGGCTGCAAAAGAAAAGAAAAAAAAGTGCTTTCTTGCCATGAAGCTAGGTGCCTGCATTTCCTTGTTGACTGCCTAGGAAAAGAAGCCTCTTTTCCATACCTACCATGGTATGGAAAGTAAAGAAAGTTTACTTTCTCCCAAGTCAACCAGCAGAGAAGAAAGTGGGCACAGTAGGTCACTCCTTACCAACCCAGTTGATTTCCAGGCTGATTACAAAGAAAGGAGCTTACCTTCCTCCATAACTTTATAACAAAAGCAGACAAGTGACAGAAGACTGGATCACTCCAACCCATGTTCACTGTGCGTTCCCATAGTGGCCACAGCGGATGGAATGTCTCTTCTACTCTGGAGGGCCCAGAAATCATCTTTTGCCATCCTATGCACTTGCCTGCATGAAACCCCATGTTGCTTAAAGCTACCCGGTAAGCTGCTTTAAAAGGAAATCAGTCAAATTCATGGTGGATATATCTATGAACAGTCATAACAGCTAGTAGGAACCCCTGTATTGAGAGACAATAGGCCACTGAATGTCAGTTGCACTGGTGATGTGGTTGTTTTCCATTACCTATTTATTGTGTTTTTAGCAGCCTGTAGTTCAGCCTTCCCCAACCTCATGTGCCCATGGCACAGGTGTTTTATGCTTCAGTTCCTATCAGCCACAGCCAACATGGTCAGTGGTCAGGAATGCTGCGAGTTGCCCAAGCACCTGGAGAGCACTAGGTTGGAAAAGGCTGAACAAGTCAGTCACATCTTAGACTTTTCTCATCCAGCACAGCTCTTTTTATCATTACCATAGACATAGACATGAGAGTAGGCAGGCATTTCAACATCTGGTTTGTGGTTTAACAACATTTGGGGCCTTCCTTTATTAAACACCTGCCACTGTCTTCCTTCTCAGTTCCAGAGCTTGAGCACCAGCTGCATCTCTACTCCCCTCTTGGCAAAACAACAGGATCAGGTCCAGGAGCTCTGTGCAAAGCGGCTACAAAGGTAGGTATGTTCCTGCTTTTCATATGTTTTACATAAAATGTGAGAATAGGAAAAAATGACTGGGACCCTGAGCTCAGTTGCATGTACCATGATGCCTATAGACTGTCAAGCAGTTTACAAGACAAGTTAGGGTGGAAGACATGAACAAGCTGGGGTAGAGGGGGAATATATTAAATGCGTATCTCCTTTAATGAGGAATTGGAATAAATTTTAAATGGAAAATTTAAATGGGTCCTCCTAGTAGCAAAAATGCAAGAAGGTACTAGGACTGGAAGTAGCTGCTGAGCTATCCCTGCAGCTCTGTAAAATAGCAGCAGGCCATTAGCATTTTATTCTGAGTAAATCTTCTTGAAATCCAAAGGGCCTTGGTTAAGAACCAAGCCAGCAGAGAGGTGCAAGTAACACACACAGCTACTAGGCTTACAAGAATACTATTCAGCAATTGTGACCTAAAATTATTTAAATAAATAAGAATTTCCAGCAAAACAAGAGCACAGAAGAGGCAGAAAATATTTCATTCTCCAAATGCCAAAATGTGTCAGTGTAGAGTAGCTAAATCTGTCAGTTCCATAGGTTTCTTCAAGCATGTTGAAAATTGAAATGAAGAATTTCAATGAAATGTTGAAATATTTCATAGAAAATATTTGCAGTGAAGAGACCTAGATTGTGATCCATCCTACATGGAGCAGGAGCCAAGCCATCCAGGTCTATGTGTAGACCAATGAGGAAAGAACAGGCAATAATGGCAGGAAGTGAAATGCCTTGGGATTGAATTTCACACACAGTAGCTAATGGGATACATATCAATAGAGGGAGGACTGAGTGGCAAGAATGGAATGTGTGTTTGTTGTATGGGGGGGGGGTTCTTTGTTTTTTGTAAGCTGTTCAGAGACTGTAGTATTGGATGGCATATAAAAACTTTAAATAAATAATTGGAATCCATGATAAAAGTTAAAACCGCTTGATTGGTTGTCAAGTAGATTGTGGGTGGGTGGGTAGGTGGGTGGGGAACCTGCAAACCATGGTAACCATGAAGGGTTGCTTGTTTTATTGTGTGAACACAGCCAATAGGTCAAAGTAGACTAGCCGTCCCACAACTAGGTGTCCTCAAGATAGCTCAGACCAACTCCCAGCATACCCCATCAGCATGTCCAATGGTCATAAATGGTAGGAGTTGTAGACTGGCATATCTGGAGTGTACCAAGTTAGGGAAGTCTTGAAGGATAAAATCAAAATGATAAGCCATCTTCATTAATGGAGGATGTCCGGAAGCTTGACAGCTTTACAACCTCAAGTACCAGAAGTTGTACCACTATATATTAGCACATCAGATAATATTGTAAAGTCATGCATAGTGGATCTGCCTTCTGTGACCTCTGCTGAACTGCTCTGTTTTGGAAGCAAGCATTGCCATGCATTTTTGTTTGCCTCAGAAACTGCTAGGCTCTCACTGTGCTCAAGACAGGATCCTCTAGCGCTGGAGCACTACGGTCCAAAGTTTATGGTGTTACCATCATCTGCCTTTAGGCATGCAGGGACCTCTTGACATAGTCACTGTAGGTCTCAGTATGTATCCAAGGTAGATCTAGGACATTTGCATCTTCCAAGACTCTGACTCAAAGTGACGGGAATGACATCTTTCTTTAAATCCCACGTAACATGATGTTTGTCCACTGGGTTCAATAGAACAAACTCCCTAATAACTGTTATTAGGCTTTCATCTGCAATGTAATAACTGCACTATTAAACTATTAAATGCCTCCACATGTATCTTTTGTGCAACATGGCAAACCAGCCTGGAAATCATCAGTTAACTTCAGTTTCCTGTTAGTCTTAACCAGTAATAGCTGGTTAACAGCTTTGAAAGAACACAGGTTGTGAAGCCATGCCTTAAAGCTGGCTCAGTACCTGGTTGATTTGTGTGTGTGTTTTGTTTTATTGTTTGAAAATGTTTCCCATTAATTTGGAACCAAGAAATGGGTATCTTTTAACTAAGGACTTCCTGGCATATTTGCCAGCTTGTGCAATGAAAGAAGCAAAGTGGCTCCACATGGGTGCATAAGGCAGTTCTATATTAAGTCAATATATGATTGGCAACATGTATCTATACATGTGTTATATTAAATATAATTTGATGTTTGCCAAGCAAAATGGACCCCTCTCAGCAAAATCAGAAAGGAAAACCATACAGGGAGCTTAGTTACAGCCTTTTCAAGTGAAGGAATTGAGCTAGATCTTGCATTTGATTCAAAAACAGCTAGAAAAGTAGGTACTCACCTGGTTCACATGATCAGCATAGCTCACCATAGCTTAGTTAACCCACACCTGATTGATTGGTTGTCCTTGTCCCATTTTATAGACTGAATTATGACAAGGAATTAAAGTCACACAGTATGGGGATCTCTTTCAGCGATACCACTTCTGTTGGAAAAAAATGGAAACATTTAAGCTCTGCTGTTTTTGTTTTTTCCCTCCTGTAGGAGAAGACAGCATAATAAAAATATGCAAGAGATTGATTTTAGATACCTAACATATCTAATAAATGATGCAAACACTTTTATCATTTCACTTGTCTTAATCACAGTGTCTTTCAACATTATAATTGCAGTACTTTTACATACTGTTGAAAATGGCTTTGCTGCCTGAGGATGTATCATGTGCATCTTTGATCAGAGATCTCTGATCAAAGATCTCTTATCTATATTTCTTACATCTGAGTGTGCCAGGAGCTGAAACATAGAACCATGTCAGTTTTTAAATGTATGAATGGATTCTAAATTAAACATGCTGCATATTTACCTTGACTCTTTTAACAACAAAAAGTATGGGGAAAGATAATTCCCCTAGTTTATATGCTTTTCCAGAGCAGAACATGTGATTTATGGGGGAAAGGTTCAGGAGCATGTATATGAAAATGACTTTATTCTGCAAACATTTTAATAATTGATTTTATACTGTTGAATTTTAAGGTATATAGTTTTATAGTACTTTGGTTTGAACATGCTATTTTAATCTATTCATACCTTGATCCCTCAGCTGCATAATATATGTTCTATTGTATATTGCTATACTATATATGTTTCCTATTGTGTAATGCTGTTTTTATTGCTTCTTTGCAATCCACTTAGAGGCTTTTAGACTAAAAAGTGTGCAATATAAATTGAATGAATAGGGAAATATGATGGGCCTTAAAATGCAGAGATAAGAGGCAGAGTGCTTGAGTATATTGATGCCTGCTGGATGGGTAAGCTTGTGATGTCTGTTTGATGAATAGAGCTGAGAATTCAGCAGAGACCAGCACTGTTGAAAGGAAACATAACAGTGAAGAAAGTTTCCTTATCTCATAGTTTGCCAGTTTCTAAGGGACTCTTCATCCAGAATGTTAAGTGTCTGCATGGCTTTGGACACAAAGCTTTGCATTAAACAAAAGTCTTTCATCTCCTAGCATGACCCATCCAGCCATGCTGGGAACTACAAGATTTTTTTCTGCCTCAACATGCATATTAGGATGGCACCTTCAGTGAATGTAGTCTTCTTCAAAATCAAGAATACTGCTTATGTAGCTTGACTTGTTGCATTATATTTTACTTTCTATTTGACCAGTTTCTGGCAAGTGATTGCAGAATGCTTTTCTGTGGGATGCTGGGTGGCTTGAATGCTAGCAGTTCTGTGGCAGCAGAGAAGTAAGTACACCCTGAGGTATGAGGCAGAGTAGTAGATAGCCTGTCATAGAAAACCAGTGCTATCATTTATAGCCTCACTAGCTAAATTCTTATCATTTGTCAAAGAACATTTGGAAATCATCTATGATAGCACTAAATGTTCTCCTTCCCTCCCACTCTACCCATTTTGGAAGGTACTGCCAGTGCTGTTGTTTGTGCTTAGAGGAGGATAGTAAATTTAGTATGATGATAAGAACTTGTAAGTAATCGGAGTCTTGGCCAGATACACCATGTAACTTATCTCCTCCCATTCCAGAATGCCAGTGCAGTATGTTCTTGGTGAGTGGGATTTCCAGGATCTGACACTCAAGATGAAAGCTCCAGTCTTCATTCCTCGACCAGAGACAGAGGCAAGTAATCAGAATGGGAAAGCTTTAGCTGTTCTCAGGAGCTGCTTCATTGCTGTATGTCTACAGGCATTTTTTTTAGCCCTTGCTGCCTTTCCAGCAGGAGAAATGGAGCCTGACATCAGGGCAGTCTTTGTTGACTAACCTGTTTTATCTTGGCTCTGTTCCAGCTTGAAAAATCTTTGGAATGGCAATTGCTTTACTTGCTGCTATGATCATGCCAAAGTTTGTTTAGATGTATTTGTGATTTTTTTTAATATAGTGAGTTTTTATCATTACTTAAAATGTCACTGGCTTGGACAGTTTTGTGAACATGGATGTTTAGAAGCACTGGCAGTAGAAAGATGGAGCAGGGTAATCTGTTGGTCTCTCTCTTGGTTTGAGCTAGTAGGAAGGTGACAGGGGAACTTTGACTGTTTTATCGTGGATCAGGGAATAATTGTGCAAAGGCACCTCTGGTGCAATACTGTGCATGTCTCAGATTTAAACCACATTAAGTTCAATTAGGATGTACCTCCAAGTACTTGTATAGGTTTGCAGCCTTAGCCAACAGTTCCTGAGCTAGCAGTTCCCATTTGAGCATCACACTGGACTTGCAGACCTTGCTCATTTTCTGTAATGACATCCCTGTGCTCCAACAAAAGACCGGAAAGTATGGCAGGACAATGTAAACCTGGTGTAGGAGTTCCAAGGTCAGACTCCTCCTCTTCATGGCTTCATTGCACCTGTGGAGATTCTACAGTGTCAGTGATAACATCAGTGTTGTGACTGGTATAGGTAAAGGTGCTCTTCTAAAAGTTGGTTATGCTACCAAATATGCTTCTCCTTTAAAATATTTGTATTTATACTACCTTTCTTATAATCATAGAATAGTAGAATTGGAAGGGGCCATGAAGGCCATCAGATCTAGCCTCCTGGTGTTGCAGGACATCAGTTTACATCATCCCACTCAGATGGCTTTCCAGTTTCTTTTTGAATGTCTCTGGTGTGGGTGAGTCCACCACCTCTCTAGGTGACCGGTTCTACTGTCATATTGCTCTGACAGTGAGGAAACGTTTCCTGATATCTAGCCTGAATTTGGGTTGTTGCAACTTGAACTGATCATTCCATGTCCTACACTCTGGTATCAGTGATAACAGATCTTGACCTTCCTTTTTATGACAGCCTTTGAGGCACTTATAGAAGGATATCATGTCCCCCACCTCTGTCTCCTCTTCTCAAGACTGAACATGCCCAGTTCTCTCAGTCTCTTTCCTCATAGGGCAGTGTTTCCAAACCCTGGATCCTTTTTGTTGCCCTCCTCTGGACCCTTTCTAATTTTTCTGCATTTTTTAAAAATCTTGGTGTCCAGAACTGGACACAGTATTCCAGATAGGGCCTGGCTTGTGAGGAGTATAGGGGAACTCCTCCTCCTCCTGATTTGGAAGTAATACTTCTGATAATGCATCTCAAAATAGCATTTGCTGTTTTGGCTGCTGCATTGCATTGATGGCTCATATTTTGTCTGTTATCCACAATTACTCCAAGATCTTTTTCAGTTCTCTTGAGCCACATATTTCCCATCTCATATCGATGCATTTGGTTTCTTTTTCCTAGGTGGAGGACTTGGCATTTGTTCCTATTGATTCTCATTATGTTGCTTTCAGCCCAGCATTTAAGTTTATCAAGATAATCTGGATCTTCATTCTGTCTTCTAGGGTGTTTGCTATTCCACCCAGTTTTGTATCATCTGCAGATAAGATTATCTTTCCTTGTACTTCCTCATCTAAATCAATAATAAAGATGTTGAAGAGCACTGGGCCCAGGACTGAACCCTGCAGCACCCCACTAGTTACCTTCCTCCAGTCTGAGAAGATGTTATTGATGAGCACTCTTTGTGTCTGATTTAGCAGCCAATTTTGGATCCACATAATAGTTTGTCTATCTAGATCAGTTTTTGCTAATTTTCTTATCAGAATGTTGTGGAGCACTATGTCAAAAGCTATGGTAATATTAAGACCAAACAACTTTTTTTTAAATTGTCAGAGTCATGATAAAACTAAGAGGTTAGACTGAGGCACTAAAATTACTAGGGTACGGAAAGTTGTCTCAAGAATTTCTCCACTTTGCGTAACCATGAGCCATATTGTATTTCAAAAGCAAATGTCCCAGGAAACACAAGTGCAATGCAAGCTGTTTAAGGAGATTATGCTTTCCTTCTCTTAATAATTTTGTGATACCTCCTAAATTCTCTTCTCTTTCTTTTTTTCTGTATAGTATTCCCTGATGCACTGCTGATGGTTCTTCTTGTACCCAAGGAGCACCTTATTTGAGTTTTCCTGCCTTCACCTAGCAAAAAGCTTAGTATTTATGTAATAGAAAGTACATTTTCTTGGTAGTCATTGTTATGCATTGGGGAAAAAAGATCCTAAGTCCCTTGAGACAGAGAATGGAAATCAGTTTTACCTTTGTGGATCCTTGCAGATTCAGTTACCACAAAGAAATCCTGGTATGCAATTCATCCATTGCCTAAGAGAACTTCAACATAGTGGCTCAACACAAGACTATCTGCTGTTATTGCCACTTTCTGTGCCATTTCCTTCTTTTCCTCAAGCCACACCAGCCGCACCCACCTTGTTCCTTCAGCAAATGCCCACTGAGGGTAGTGCATGCAGTGACAGCACAAGAGAGTTTTGTAAGTGTACAAGTGTGCTTCCATAATTGATGCCAGTGTGTGCCAACCTAGTTTGCTATTCAGCATGCTATCTTGTGCCACCTTTGAATTCTGCTGCAAGATCTTAATATGAACGATGGACTAAGAATTGCCCATCGCTGCCCTTTCAAATAGCAAACAAAGGGCAGATAAAGGCTTTAGTGGATTTCTGGAAAATTCTGAATTGAACATTTTTCTGGAAAAAAGTCCAGTGCAAATTATGGTGATTTGTATCAGAAAATGTTCAATTTGAATTTGATCTTTATAACATAGAGAGTGATCATATCTTAGAGTAGTTATTTGACTCGCATTTATTAATAATCATTTCATTTCTGTACTGCCCACAGCCAAAGCTCTCTGATTTACTAAACAAAGTTAAAAGTAAACTTACCAAAATGCAGGGACACTTGAAGTTTGCTAAGTAAATGTCATATTTAAATTTTATTCCTAAGAGTGCATGCATTTCAAGTCTTTTGTGCTAGTTTGGTTTGTTGATAGTCTAGCTACACACAGGAACATAGGAAAGAGTATTCACATCGCATCTCCAATCACCATATAGGTATAAAACCTGCTGGAGGCTAGAACACCTACAAAGATTGATGCTTGGACAGAAATAAAGGAGAGTTCAGTGCTCAGCATCACCTGGAGAATGGGCATAGCTAGACAGATGTCCCCGTTCAGTTGCTCTTCACCTGTGTAGAATCAACACCTGAGAGCCAGCAGCAGCACTCTAGCCTGGTCTGCGCCCCCCCCCCCCACCCCACCATGTGTGACTTGCGTAGAACAATGTTCTAAAGAGGACAGTTTCCACAGGGTGTGAGGCTCTCCTCCTCAGATTATCACCTTACACAAGTGCAGGACTATGGAAATGCGAGAGGAGCAGCAGGGCTAGAATATTCCTTTTCCTTGTGTGTCTATTCTACACAGTATGATCATTTAAAGAGTTAGTGCTACATTGATGTGGGGCTTCCCAAAAATCACCAGCTATGCTGCATATCCTTTTTTACTACTCTTACAGTTTTGAAATGCTTTCAACACATGTTCAGGACTATAGGATCTGCTGAATGAGACATCAAAATCTGTGTGTGAAAGAGTGTTAGAGAGAGAGCGCTCAGTTAAGCTTTGTTGTCCTATTTTTAGGAAATTTCGCAGTGCAGTGGTATTTTTTCCCTGTCTCCTGCCTGTGTTGTAGTGTGATAACATCTGTTTGGCCACCAGAGGGCAGTCTGGCTCTAAGCTGAGAGAGCAGTTAGCTGTTTTGACTTCTGGGAATTACTGCTCTTCTCTTAATAGGCTGTCTGGTGTCTCCTCTTCCCTTTTGGCATTTCCCTTTATATAGAAATTGAAGTAAGTCTAGTGAAAGTTCATTTTTAATTCTCAAATTGTTCCCCCTGCTTTTCTAGGAAAGATTTATGCCTGATTTTTGTTCCATCAGTTCACAGAATGACAGGGGGAAGTAGATGCATCCTCAAGTAACTTTCTGAGCCTTTCTAGATATGCTTGTATTGTAGCTCTTCTTCAGGAATCTAACAAAATAAATGGTTTTCAAAGACATATTGAACACCAGGGATATGAATCCTCTTGGGACAAACCCCGAATCCAGAAATGAAATAGGATGCTTTAAAGCAATTTGAGTTTTGTCTGAGGTAAAGCAGGATTTCCCCAAGGTAGCCCAAAGTCTATCAGGGTGTTCCCAGGGCCTCAAGCCTGTCTCAGAGATTTGGTGGAAACAGACAAATGTTGCCATTTGGTCCTGCATGGTAAAACATCATGGGATTATTCATTTCTTTAATTGCTTGGCCAGCTGTTGTGAGTCAAGGTAGAGAAGAGTAATTTACTTCCTTCCTTTCTTTGGTTTCTTCATTGCTGCTATAAGCCTTTTATGTTAAAATTGTTTGGATACTCAGATGGTGGTTGAGTTCAAATGAGCACCCCTATGGAAGCTGGTCACAGGCTACATTATTTGCCTAATTACCTTCATAGCATGCCCTTCCCTGGGTTATCTGAGCCCACTGAGGTGCATGGTAGGGTGGCTTCCAGCCAATGGCTTGTTACAGGGTTCTGGAATGGTTTGGCTACTGTGCCTGTCACCAGCTCTGAATGATGTGGCACCCCATGTGCTGTGAGGGTACTGTATAAATTGTACAGTATGTGACAGGCTTGCATGGGGATGGGGAAAAGAAGCGACTTAGAGAACATTACAGAGAACAAAGAGAATAGGAGAACAAAGTCAGTGGGGTTTTCTACATTTACTTCATTCTATCTGTGACTTTTTTCCACAATTATAGTAAGAAAAATAAGGAATGTTGTTTCTGAGAAACAAGATGAGCTATCTTGGCTATTTCTAAATGGAAAACTGCTTAGAATCTCTCAATAGTAGGTTGCATGAAATCAGTGGAAACCATGCCAGACCAAAGTTCTCTCTGGGTTGGCCCCTGAGCAGGAGAGAAAGGGAGCATGATGAAATATAGTTAATGACATGTGAACAGTATCTGGGCAAGAGTGGGAGGATGTTAGTGTTTCAAGATTATGTTATCACACTGTATCGTGCTTTGTTAATAATTTAGTGAGAGAAAATAACCTTTTAATGTTCATGTCCAAATACTACCCACACTTGACTTGTAAAAAGTTCACTCTGCTTTGCCAGCTTGTTTCAAAATGATCTCTGGCCTAGTTGAGCCTTTGCAAGTGATTGACCATGGTTTGTGGTTGTACATACAGGTGACGTGATTTTTCTCTGGCAAAGCTCCCAGAATGTACATTCTAGGGAAAGTGTTCTCTGGGCTGGAAACTTGCTAATTCTAGGAATGTATTTTCTGACGAAGGTGTTCCACAGACAAGGATGACATTCTTTGTTGTGGAACAAGAAAACACCTCTGGATCTTTTGCCCTCCTCGTTGATTCTCTCTCTCTTTCCCCCTTTCCTAAATGTTGATATGCCATTGTTCCAGTAAAACATGTCTCCAGAGCAACACATACAGCACTCCCAACCCTAAGAGCTTAAAGCTGAAGCAGAATGAAAAACATAATGTTTTGAATGCAGCAGTCGAACAAAATGAGCAGCAGCAGTCAATAAAAGAACTCGTAAAAGAGGAGCAACATCACTTGATATTTATAACTGTGCCTAATAAGCACTCTACACTGCTCAGAAATAGAAAAAAACAAGTTCCTGTCTGCAGACTTATTATCTAAACACAGTGCAAGGCAAAAGGACAAGGAAGAAAAAGGGAAACTTTGAACTAAGTAGAGCACAGAGTAAAGGAAGGGGAAGGAGCTAAAGAATATACAAGACTAATCCCAGAGTAAGAAGGTATTTAAAAATCGAGTAGAATAAGAGGGAAATCAATGCAATCAAAAAAAAGTCTATTTGCTTCTTTAATGCATTTTAAGCTACCTAATGCACAAGTTCTCTGAGTGATACAGAATATATTGAAGTCCTAAAATTCAGATGTAAAATAATTAATGAAAACAGCATATAATAAAACCAACAGCAAAGAGTGAAATGTTACAGCATATAAAATCAACAGTAAAATAAGGCCACTAAGATCTAAATGCAATAAAAATACTTCTTTCAACCATTTGTAATAGTGAGACAAAAAGAGGACAGCTGAATAGTTCCACAGCAAAGTAGGGTTGCCATGGTCTAATCCCCCAAATTTGAATGGCTGAATTCTGTAAAATGGATAAACATGCTGATCAAGTGGCTGGTTGAAAAAGATTGAACAGCAATACAACACTCAGTTTTTCCATTCCAGATCATCCCTTCCATTGCTGCTGTATAATAAAGGAACATCTTGCTTGACTTTTCCAGTATATACTTTGAACCCTCAAAGGTTACATAAACACTGAGACAATTATAGATTACAATGCTTTACCATCACATACCCCCAAATTGGAACACACAGGAACCCTAACCAATTCTATTACTAGCACCTCCAACTAACAAAATTTTAACAAGGTATATCCCAAAGGCAGAAGAGGAACAAAAGTAAGCTAGTGATTTTCCAGGGGCCAGAAAGCTAACTAAAGGTGTGCTCTGAAACTGCTGAGACAAAATGCTTTGAAACTCTTGTAGTACTTTAAAGATTAACATTCTTTTAATGGCATAAGAAGCTTCTGGGGACTAGATTCTACTTCATCAGATACAAAATTCTTGTTGTTTTTGGTGCAGAGGCTAACACAGCTACCCTCTGAAAAATCTAATTAATACTACAATCCTCTGTTGCTTGTTGTTATATGCCATCAAGTCTTCTCCAACTAATGCTAACCATTGAATGAAAGCCCTCCAGAATGTCCTGTCCATCACAGCCCCGCTCAGCTCTTCTAAACTCAAGGCTGTGACTTCCTCTATGGAGTCAATCCATCTCCTGTTTGGTCTTCCTCTTCTCCTGTCTTTAACTTTCCCTAGCACGATTGTCTTCTCCAGTGAGCCTTGACTTCTCATGATGTGCCTGTTGTGCAACAGTCAATACAAGAAGACTGTGGGACTGGTGTCCATAGGTTTAGCTTAGCTGCTTGAAAGTTTGTGCTTACTTGAGAACATGAGATATTTTCATCAAAAGGGCATGTCCTTTTAGAAACCAGTTCGATAGGAAACAGAACACTTGGGCAGAGAGATCATATAAATATCCTGTTCCTGTTTACCCTCTCAGAAGAACCAACAAATAAATCTTAGTAACCAGGAGCAAAATTACTAGTGACCAATACCTTATGCCTGATGCCTCAACAATTGAGCCAGGTTGTCTTGGAGCCCTGGGTAGACCAGGAGAAGGGGCAGATTATCTCAGGAACTGGCTATTGAGTTCTTTCTCATTCTCTCACTTTGCTTCAGTCTTGGAGCTCTGTTTCCTTCCATTTTGGTGAAATCAAATGCTTTTAAAAATTACTCAAAGTATGCCCTGTCCACCTTCTCGCTCTTATGCTGCTGTTCAAGCATGTGCAAAGGAAGAGAGGGAGAAAAAGAGAAAGGAAGGAAAGTCAGGGCATGACTAGGGGAGGGGGAGAGTGCTTCTCTGGGTCCTTTGTTGAGTGAAAGTAAATGAAAACCAAGCAGCCCTCCCTGTTGGGTTCCTTTTGCCTTTCCTAGTAATAATGCTGTATGTACTGGAGCAAAGTTTTTCAAATAACTGATGATGGGTTTTTTCCAAGCCTGGGGAGAGACAATTAATTTTGAAATGCTTCCACTCAATCAATTCTAGGAAAGAGGCACTGAAATTCCTCAGCTGCTTTTATAGGCAATACTAGGGATTCAGACTGGCAGAGGGTCTAGCATCTAGGATATACTCAGAGTCAACAACCAGTAAGTTGCTCTGCTAAGAGTTACTTGCATTGAACAATTCTCCACTAACCTAATGACTCATCCATCTACGTGAGTATGAAACTAGGTCAAATGTATCTTCAGTGCTTTCATGTGCCACATGGAAGAATCTACAGAGAAATGAAGTAGCAAGCAACACGGTATCGATTCCTCCAAGCTTAAGGTGCATCACAATGAGACTCTAGAATTAAGCATGTTAGGCACAATTACAGGTGAAGTTGAAAAAAATGTTGCCTGTATTAGACTCCCTATCTACAAATCTATGGGGCAACCACACATGTAATACAGGCAGTCCCAGGGTTACAGACAAGTTCTGTTCCTGAGAATGTCCTTAAGTTGAATCTGCAAGCAAGTCAGATCACATGATTAAGCCAAATGTTTGTCTTAGTATATGTATATATTTTACCGGTTCATGAATATAAAACATTTAAGAAACACTTCCATATTCACTAAAACACTGTATAGCATTGTATGATAATAATACAGTAATAATAAAGTAACTCCAGGTCCTGAAGATAGAGAGAAATGTATGTATTTATGTAGGTACACTGGAGTGTAAAAAACAAAACAAAAAAAAAAACCCCAAAAGGAACAGTTCTTAAAATAGTTTAGCACTTTCTTGAGGTAACATTAAGCCTAACATTAACTGCTAATGATAGAGATGGACCTGGTGCTAGAGAGTCAGGGTTCGATTGTGCTGCTGGTGTGGGTGGGTTACCACTGGAATTGCTTTCTTAAAGTAGGCCTCAAGGGTTGTTTGCACAGCCATTTTCTTTTTCTCACCATACATGGCCTTGTAGCATCTGAAGGCCTGGTTACAAGGGCAAATGCTAAAGAAAAACCAAAGGGGTTTTTGTTCTATGTGTTCTATGCATGCGCTGAAACACAGGCTTGGGTATGCTTGAGTCAATGCCGAGAACAAAAATCCATGAAGGTTGGTAGTCAGATTGCAGGGAAAGCTGTATGAGGCAAGACTGAGGGAATTGGGTCTTTTTAGCCTGGAGAAGAGGAGACTCCGAGGGGATCTGTTGGTATGTGAGGTGATGTCAGGGTAGAGACCTGTTCTCCCCTGCAGAGGAGGGCAGGAAGCGCTCCAATAGAGCCAAGCTCAGGAAACCAAGGTTCAATTTGGATGCCAGGAAGTACTTCCTGACAGTTAGGACCCCGAGGGTGTGGGATGGGCTTCCATAGGAGGTGGTTGAGGCCCCATTGGTGAGGGTGTTCAAGGATAGGCTTGATATGGACATGGTAGGCATATCGTAAGAGGAGCCGGCTAGAGCCGGGGGTCAGACTAGATGGCCCGGGAGTTCCCTTCTGACTCTCTCTGTTTCTATGTTTCTGTTTCCCTAGAAAACTAGGCTGTCACTGATGACGCATCACCAAATGTGTCACATAGTTCCCTAGATAAATATTGCATAGTTCCTTAGAGGTAGCAGTGACTATCACTAGTGAATCTCTATCTCTAGCAAAAAGCGTTGAATATCTCTAATGAAAAGTTGTGACTATCACTGGGGAACTACATGGCCACTGAAGATGTATCACCAAATGTGTCATGTAACTCCCTTGAAATATGCACAGCTTTTCACTAGAGGTATTCAGATAGGGTTTATGGCAGTCCACACATTTGTAAGTATGGGTTGTTCATCACCTGGACATTCATAACTGGGGGACTACCTGAACTGTGTGAACTTCTGTTCACTGCTCCTAGAAAAGGTATTATTAAGTTGAAAAAAGTACAAAAGAGGGCAACTAAGATGATTGAGGGATGCAGGTGGCACAGTGGTTTAAACCACTGTGCTGCTGGGCTGGTTGATCGAAAGGTTGCTGGTTCAAATCTGCACAATGGGGTGAGTTCCCGTTGCTCTGTCCCAGCTACTGCCAGCCTTGCAGTTCAAAAGCATGCAAATGTAAGTAGATAAAAAGGTACCACTCCGGTGGGCAGGTAACAGCGTTCCGTGCACTTCAGTGTTTAGTCATGCCGGCCACATGACCACGGAGACTGTCTGCAGACAAATGCTGGCTCCCTCTGCTAGGAAATGAAGATGAGCACCGCCCCCTAGAGTCAGGCATGACTGGACTTCATGTCAAGGGGAAACCTTTACCTTTACCTTTAAGATGATTGAGGGGCTGAAGCAATTACCCTCGAAAGAAATGTTACATCTGGGACTGTGTAGCTTAGAGGAAAGGCAAGTGAGTGGAGATGACATAAAGGTATAGAAAATTATACATGGCATGAAGAAGTGAATAGAAAGACTTTTCTCTTCCTCTCGCAATATTTGAATAAGGGGCCATTCAATGAAGCTGACTGGTAAGAGATCAAAGCTAGGACTTCTTCACAAAGTGCATAATTGTATGTAATTTACTTCTGCAAGATGTAATGATAGCCACTGATAGGTTTCAAAGGTGATTAGACAAGTTCATATAGAATAAACCCATCAATGATTACTAGTCCCGAAGGCTTTATGCTACCTCAAAGGCAGCATGCCTGCATACAGCAGTTGCTGTGGCACCCAGGCAAGAGATGCCCATTGTACTCATGTCCTCCTTGTGGGTTTCCCACTAGTGGCTATAATGGCCTAGTGTGCAAACAGAACACTGGGCTTCTCCAGCAGGATGTTTCTTATGTTATCAAAGCAAAAAGAAACAAATGCAAATAGCAAGGTTGAGTGGCAGGGCTGTCACCAGGAAGAACAATGTTTTGTTTCTGAAACATTGTGCAAACCTATGAATTTTAGTCATTTTAGAGGACTTTCAGGGTCATAAACAAAATAATAATAATAATAATAATAATAATAATAATAATAATAAAGGATTTCCAGAAAGTATAGTGCAAAGAGTGACACACTAGGGCACTGTATGGACCATACCAGGCCCTTATATTTTTCTATAGCAGACCGGACATAAAAAATCCCACTGTCTGAGCAGCCTTGGCTTAATCAGTGGCCCCTGGACAATTTATTCTTGAGCCTTTATCCAAATAAAATTAATTGTGACTAAGGTCCAATGAGAGCTGGCTAGCCATGCCAACCTTTTGCTGAATCAAGGTAATTTTCTGTTTCCTATTTTCATAGGCAGCAATTTATTGCCTTCTGACAGTATAATGCTGAGTAGCACAAAATAAGCATATAAGGTTCAAGTTCTAGTATTGTGAATTAACCCTTGGAGCATTTGTCTATCATAGCACAGTTGGTTATGCCTAGCTATTTCTCTAAAGCAAGAATAGCTACAATTAGCATATGAGTTTTTGCCACATTATACATTATGCTGCATTATGTTGAACAGCACAGAAATGGGCAAGGGAACTGATATAGCAATAGCAGGGTCCAAGAAAGCTCAGGGGTTTTATTCTTTCCAGTTGGTTTAATTTTAATTATTCTTTACGTGAGACTCCTAAAGGATTTTAGAGATGACTATTAGAGTAAAAAATAATAATTACTAGGCTGGGGGGTCATTCATATTAAACTCAATGTTACATGATTCAAAATGCCATCTACATTGAACAGAACAGCCTTTTCATATGCCATCAGTAACATTAACTGATCTGTTGACTGGGGAAATCTTATTCTATAATGTATCCAACTCTAGATACAGCTATTAACAGCCTCATGTAGAAGAGTTCTAAAAGGGAGATGAACCTGCCTCACGTAAACTCTCCTTCCTGGGAACTTTTCTCCCAACCAAGTTCACTTTTGATATTGGAACATTCTGGAAGTGAGAAAAGCACCAGAAGTGACAGACTATGAAGGGGATAAATCATGGCCCAGTGAAAGAATCTAGGAGGTCCACCCCCATGTTCTCTTAATATTTGCTTTGCCCAGTTTCGAACAAATGGGTCTGCCTCTGTCATATGTAATTTTGATCTTAAGCACACAGACTCAAAAGAGGAGGAAACAAACTCCTTCCTTTTGCAAGTGCCATATAAGCTTCTGGATTATATCTTCATGTTAGTGAATTAAACTTCTCTGTGTTCCATCCTGATGCTTGACATTTTCCTGAAGTGCTGAAACCTTTGTATAAATAACACATAGTCATAAAGTGCCAGAAGGCCAACGTGTTCAAGGGCGCTCTTGCTGACCAAGCTTTCTAGGTATAGGTACAAACTTCATCTGCAAATTCGAGGAAGAGCTCTTGTTATCACCACTGCCAACAGTACATTCCCAACTCTGGTTTTCGTCTTTGAAAAAGAGAGAGCAAAACAAATGAAAGTACTGGATACAGAGGCCTGCTTTCCGGAGTTTGTGTGTGATCTCAGACCTTCCTACAGCCATTGTAAGAATATTCCATGAGCAGCAGTATCTCCATGGGAGCCAGATTTACCTGTATTCTAATAAACTGCCCGTATTAGAGCAGGCATTTCAACATTTTCTAGTTCTCCAGAAACATATTCTTGGCACAATGTGCTCCCAGTTCTTGTCCTCAGGCCTCCCTTGAATGCTGCCTTCCATCACTGTTTCTAAAAAGATTGGCCATGTTCCAAAATAATTAGGCTTCTGTCCCAAATGTTCTGAGGCAAGTTCACAAAAACACCTTCTCCCTTCAGCCATGGAGAAACTGCATCTCCTTGCTTTAGCTCATAAAGTTGCACAAGCTTGTTCTTTTTCGATTGAAACATCTAAGTGACTACGAGACAATTGATGAGCCATTATTCCAGATTTAAGCTATGATTCCTTTTTCTCTTTGTGGGTTGCTGGCTTCCTCTGCTACGAAGGCATACCAGTATTTCCTTTCAGTCCAAAGGCCAGAAGTGGGTGCATGTTGTCAGCTTAGTGTGTAGCCCCTCACTTAAATCTTAAAACCACTACACCCCAATCTCATACGCCTACTTAGACCTCTGTGGTGGAGCTACTACTCTGGATTTGGGAGAATATGCTGGAAACCTTGAGGGCTCTTGGCTTGGTGGTGAAGTAAGTCAGCAAGCATCTTGCGGTATTATGTGACTTTGGATCTGCTTTTCACAAGGGGAGCCATTTGGCTGAAGCTGCACTCTCATGGAAATGCCTAACATCTCCATCTTAGGTAATACTGTTCTGAATGAATGCTTCCCTTGAGGGGTTTTAATGTTTGGGGTAATTTCAGTATCCTCCCACATACACACACAGATGTAAAAATGAAAGGTTACCTTATGAGGGTTTCACCTCAGGTGGGAAGCATGAATTGACCCGCAGGGTGAGCTGCATGTATATAGCATGGCTTGCATGACTTATGCGTGGTGGTGAACAACTGTAGTGGAGAGAGAGAAGGGAATGCATGACCAGTGGAACAGTGGCAGAAGGACACCTCCCACCAGTCTGCCTCTGCAGCAGGCAGACTGGTCCCTTAAGGCTGTCATCCTTACACTGAGCTGACACCATTGCAATATTTCTTTTTTCCTTTTCCCTTCATTAGTGTGAATGTTGCCAATCTGCCACTGTTCCAAAATGCCCTCAGCAACTCTTAGGCCCTAGTAGCTGCATTTAGTCACCTGTTTGCAACATCTTGTTTCCACAGCAACTGCTTGTAGTGCCCTGCAGACACCGTTGTGGTGGAGAATAACTGGGAGAAATGGATGCGTGTCCTTCTAGGCTTTGTAATCTCTTCTGCTGTATTTTTGGTTGCTTATTTGCCAGTGTGTCAAGAGACAATCTGGGCTCTCTGTTGGTGAAGGCTGAGGTTTTTTTTTGAGGGAGGCCTATATAGTTCTCAGTTATGAAGAAATCTGTCTTCCTACAAGCTTCCATGCTGTGTTAATATTTACATAAAAATAGAAATTAGTGCTGAAAACAACAAACAATCATTTTATGATCTCATGGGCATGCATGTGTTTGTCCTGGAGTATGTTTCTGCTGAGTCAAAGATTTTACACACACACACACACACACACACACACACTTGTTCTAATGCTCATTACCCACTTCTAGATAACCCTAGTTTAGAACTGAGGCACTTCCACTTCACAGTATCCTATATTTGAGGAATTCTCAAGCACTAATTTCATTCACAAACCAAGGTGGCAGTTCTAAACACACCTGGGAATAAGTTCCATTGAACTTACTGTAGTTTACTTCTGAGTAGACATAGCTAAGATTGTATTGTAACAAAGCAATCTGTTAGGATGCAGTTTCAATTATACTGGTGGTAAATTTTCCTGCTACTGACTTGAACTATCAATACAGGCTCTGTTTTTATTTCCTTGCATCCCTTTCTCTCTCTCTCTCTCTCTCACTCTCTCTCACTCTCTCTGCCCCACTCCTTCCAGTTTCTGTGTTACACAACTGCAAAGCAGTCAATTGCTACTCTTCTCCTCTCTCTACCCTCTGTATGACTTTTATTCTAGTATGTTTGTCACATGGAGCTGAAGAGTCACATCCGAATTGCAATCTCTGCCATTCCCGTTCTCAGAAAATGTGTAAACTCCCAAGGGAGATGCATAATCTGTATTACATATGAGTTACTGTTGGCAGAGGAAAACATGTGAGGGTCTTGTGCTCCCTTTCAATTTGGATATCCCATCATACCCAAAGCTGCTCCCAGGCTATGAGCTGGATCACTTGTACATGTACTGTCAATATACTCTGGATGGTTTCCCACACATCTGGAACAGATTTTTTTTTGTGGGGGGGGCAATTTACAGGGAAGCGGAAGAAATCCATTCTACCCATGGTCCTTGGTGAAAGAACACCATTGGCTACCACACTTTTATAGGGCAAGGACAAATTTAGTGTACCATTGAGACATGGGCTTTCATTGGCAATGAAATAAGCTTCCACATTTCATCAAGAAAGTAAAATGGTAAAATGGACAGATACACCTGATTCCCTGGTCTGTTGCCTGCAAAAGCACAAGGCTCAACAAACAATCTCCAAAGTGTCTCACAGCATACGATGTCCAAACAGGAAATTGAGAACTCAGGATGGAAGCATCACAGGGTTTGGTTTTGCCTGCTAGGAACTGGTCTCCCTTACTGTGGCTGAAGAATTGAGGAAGAGAGTGACCACAGCATGCTGCAAGAATCCTTTGCTGTCCCCAGAGCCCCATGGTCCTGTGATCCTGGAAGTTGGCTGCGGCTCAGGGGCAATTGCTCTGAGTCTTCTGAAAAAGTTGCCCCATGTAAGTGGATTGTTCGCTATATGCATAAAAACCATCTCATCTGTGCTCCCATTTCATCCAAAAAATGCAAGGAAGTAGGAGGAGGAAAAGCTATGTCTTAGAAGTGTTTTTGAATGAAGGCCTAATGGCAGGACTGCATACCACATTCACGCTTTATTTTGCAAGTGCTCTACTTTCAAGTAGCCACTTAGTGATGCTGGGCTACGTTCTAGGACTTGTATAATCCACAAGCTCAGACACAGCCTTCCCTCCTACAATATGCATATACTAATGGTGAACTTTAGCTGCACATATTGTCAGAGTAATGCCTTTTCATCTTTATTTTCTTCACTCAGAAAAATATTAAGACATGAGTGATATCATGAACTCCTGCCTTTTGGTTGACATACTGCTGCCCAAATTCAGTTACTCCTGGATTTCTAAAATGTTTTATATGGCTTTGCTTACTTCCTAACAGGGAAGGCTCCAACAGGGATTAACACACCCAGAAAGGCATTTGCTCCTAGTGCTAAGGGCAACTATGAAAGGCACGAGCAGGATGGTTTCTCAGAAAACAACAGTGCAGGATAATGGCTGCACATTTTGACTACTGTCTCAAATTCTACAAGGGTTAGAAGAGAGGTTGTTTTAATGAACATTAGGAATTTGGGGATAATGGCTCATTGAGCAGGGGTTAACTATACCTCCCTGTGGAAACGAGTGCTCCTGCTGGAATGTGGCACAGACAGCAGCGTAAAGACAAGATGGTGAGCCTCAAGACTACCAATAAGGAAATATGCAGGGTTGTTCATGACCATATCAGAAAATTTTACACACAGAGCCATATGTGCCTGACAAAGACCACCCATTATCCTGTCAAATGCTAGCTGTCAGAATTCCTTTTCCCAAGAAAAAGAGGGTGCATTTTCCCAAGTACCTGGAGTCTTTAAAAATGTGCATAATGTATATCATCCTGTGGGCTGTTATGGGGGGAAAAGGTGAGGATCTTGCTATGAGGGGATTAGTCACACCTCTCCCCTTTTTCAAGCAGAGATCTCTCATGCCTTTGTTTCTCTTGACAGTCTGTTTCCCGACAGCCGGAAAGGAAAAAAGCAAAAAGGAAGGAAACCTGTTTGGAGCCTCTTTGGGGCAATGTCCAAGGTTGATACATTCCACACTTTGGTAGCAGGTACCCTCCTGCACTTTGACCCAATTGAGGTTTCAAATCCCTACACTCCTGCATCTGCAGACCTCTGCAATTGTGCAAATTAAAATAAGAATTAAGCTATTTGCACACATTCTGCTCTGAGTTTTTTGTGTGAGTGCAGGATGAGAGTGCTCTGCATTCAGGGTCCCAGCTCTTACCTCAGAGCAAGTTTCTAAGATCAGCTTAAAACACCTGTGGCGGTCATGACTCAGTCTGTTTGTTTGTTTGTAAATTTATAGGGCACTGAATAACCTGACAAGGCTCTCTCATAGTCTATTAGACTCCCTAATTTTATATTCTATTAATATAGACTATATTATCTAATATCTAATAGTACGTTCTAATAATAGAATAGTAGACTCTCTAGTAGCCTTAGGAAAGTACTATTCCCTGTTCTTTCCACAGAGGGCATTCATTTGTACCCAATAAATGGCTTATGTGTGCTTCCCTTCCCTCCCCTTCCCTCCTTTCTCAGAGCCAGGTCATTGCCATAGATAAATCAGAAGCGGCTGTGAATCTAACCAAAGAAAATGCTGAAAGGTAAAAGCGCACATCCTAAATATTGATAGTGAACAAATATTTGAGGTGATTCCTTCTGTAGCTGAAATAGCACCATCCAAACACAATAGGAAGGCATCAGCAGACTTAGGGAAAACCCCAAGGTTTGCAGAAGTACAGAAAATTATTTAGGAACACACACACACCCAGCAACCTCTGTTACTACAGAAAGTGGGCAGGGAGCCGGGAATGGGACAGGATCCCAGTAAAAGAAAGAATTGAATGAAATGTCTGGATCGCAGAATAGGAGCACTCCACACTGCCCCTTTTTATTTGTTGAATTTACTACTTTGTCAGTCAGGTCCAGTTATCCACCACTGGGGCTCTTGAAATACAGTCCATTGGCCAATATATATGTATTTTAATAAATAAGTAGCTCACTAGCCCCAGCAGTTGATGTAGCATATGCATAAATCCAGTGTAGAAAGCACAATGGGCTAATATAATGGTTTTTAAAAGTCATCTGTTTCAGAGTTACTTATAATTCATACATGCAAGAATTCCACATTTATTATTTGCAATAAACGTGCAAATATTGCATATTTATTGCATGTTTATTATTACATTTATATGCATGGAAATTGCAAGTTAAGGTATCAAGCTTTAAACATCTGAACTATATACACATTCTGCATGTGGTGCCTCCATGTATGCAAGCATTCTTTGGCTCTTTTGGCCCCAGTCCACTTCTGCTACAAATTCCCCAGACTGTCCTTTGTGACTCAGTCTAAGTTTAAAACAGCAACCCGTTTCAGATTGCCTTTTGCATTTGCCTTGTTTGTCCCACCTTACTTACATTTTATACTGTATCATCCAAACAATGTAGTGAACTTTCATGTGGCTCAATCTAATAGATATTTGGGATTTGTATCTTGCTAGGGGGAGAAATCAAATATTTAGCAACCCCACAAACAGGCCAGGTATTAGAACCTGGAGTTGCCAATCCACAAATATACTCCAATAAGTCCCAGCTAACATGACCAGTGGTCAGGCTGTTGTCTAAAATATCTAGGAAGGCACAGCTTTCTCCCTTCTGCTCCACAACAGAACTTCAGGGTTAGCTCTTTTGACCATTTCTGTATATTCTGTAACTTGGTAAACTCTTTATGCGAACAGCACACACTTCATGCAACCCACACTCAAGTATTTCACCGTGTACATACACTAAGGATGCAGCTCCCCCTTGTCTTGAGCTATTGGCTTCAACCTTCCTAGTGTGACAAAGGCCATCTTTGTTCATGGAAAAGGCTGTGAGCATGTATTTTAAAAATTTCAAGGACTCTGAATTGCATTTAAAGACATGAAAAACTTAGAAATAAATAACATAAATATATCATGGATTTTAATAAAAGCATGAAAGGCAAAACCAAAACAATTTTGTCATACTTTTGGACATAAATGAAAAGGCAGAGAAAAAATGTGAGCAAAAAAAATTAATGTTACACCTCCATCTCCTAAAGCCATGGTGATGGTGTGTGTGTGTCCTTCCTTCCTTCCTTCCATCCTTCCTTCCGTCCTTCCGTCCTTCCTTCCTTCCTTCCTTCCTTCCTTCCTTCCTTCCTAATCAGGAACTGACTTTGATGCTTAAGATACCTGGTAATAAGAACTTGGCACATCGTTTTTTTTAGTTCTGAAATTCCAGCACTAACATTGGTATTGGTTGTGTAAGGATTGCTGAATAGCTGAACTCTATACAGTGATACCTTGACTCACAAACTTAATCTGTTCCAGGACTCTGGTCATGAGCCAAATTGGCCATGAGCCAAGTTAAATTTCTCCATAAGTTTCAATGTAAATAAGGTTAATCCTTTCTGTAACCATTTTTTTAAAATCAGAAAAATGTGAAGCAAAGTGACAAAGGACAACAATGATCGTGGCCATCTCCCCGTCCCCTCAGCACAACCAAGATCGTACCTGTCATCCCTGCACGCGCCCGTCATCCCAGCGCGCTGGGCGGGGATGGAGACGGGCACAAACGGGGCATGCTGGGGGAGGGAGAGACAGGCGCGATCTCGGCCATCTCCCCACCCCACCCCCAGTACAATCATGGCCATCTCCTCACTTGTCGATGGCCAAGATTGCACCCGTCTTTCCTGCAGGAGCACGCCTGTGATCACGCACATCTTCCCTGCACAAACGCAACTGTGATCATGGCCATCTCTCCACTCTGGGGGGTGGGGAGATGGCTGCGATCTTGGTTGCCACCCAATACAGCGTTCACGACCCACGTCAAAATTTTCATGAAATTTTTGTTCGCGACCCGATTTGGTCGTGAACCAAGGCGTTCGTGAGCTGAGGTACCACTGTACTTCTGCTCATATAATAATACACTTTTGCAAAAATGTACAACTGCAAAAAATCTTTTTATTCAGCATCATTGCATTTCTATCCATGCTTTTTAGAACTGGGATGTTCCCCTCTGAGTCGAGTCTATGCATTATGAACATGTGGTTCAGCTCTCCTGGACTGTACCACTTAAGACAGTAATGGGAATCACTCATTTAGGAAAAAAAGTTTTACTAATTAAATTAGGGTTAAATAACCCTAGTTACTATATCTAAAAAGATCTGAAAGCTGTTTCCATATGTAGCCCTGCAATTTATTTCTATGTGAACCAATAAGATAGTTTGTTGTAGCAAGCAGCACATAAATGTTACTAATAAATTAATAAAAACTTGCTGTGTGAGATAAGTTAACCTGATAGAAAGCAGTTGACCTACAGGAGCACAGGGAGCCTTGTGCCTAGGCAAGGATATGAACCCTGACCATTTTTCCCATGGTCCAGGTCATATACTATCTCCGTGATATCACTGTCTCAAGATAGGGCATGAGGGGCGTCACACCAACATCCCTGGTACTGCATCTTCTAAGCTAGTTGCATAGCCACTGCCATATACAATGGCCTAGTTTGAAGCATGGGGTACTATATTCTGTCTAATATGAGCCGAGTCATTCCTCCCCACCCCTGACCCTGGCCTCACTCACATAGACACTCCTCCTTGTTTTCTTATCTCATTAAAAATGCAGTTAAGGGCATAATCCTCTGGCATTGTGAGTCCCCAAATGGGGATGACAGCAGAGGTAATTTTCACCTGCTTGCCCTTCTACTCTGTATTCTCAATAGATAGGCTTTTTAGCTCTTCTAGCAGGGAGATCTTGGTTGGAGGAAGAGAGAATGAAGCAGTTTCAGGATACCCTGTATCCTGGCCACTCCCGTCTCTTCAGCTCCCCACTCTCTTCACCCCCTATTCTAGATCACTTTCCTGATCTCAGAGAGTTGCTGGTGCAGTTCTTTCTGTGCTGGCCAGAAGGAGGATGGGAAACAGAGCTCAGGTTCTCTCTTCCAAGGTCAGAATGTTTCCTCCAACCTCAATGTATATGGGAATCTGAAATGTTCTGTGGCCTCTCAGAGAATGTTTAGAAGTCATAGGATTGCTACTAAAGTCATGTTTTCATCAGATGTTAAGCGCTCTTCAGTCACCCTGAAGACTTGCTGTCTCTTCTCTTTTCATAGTATAGTAGAATTGGAAAGGACCAGAAGGCTGTTGGGTCCAGCCCCCTGTTTAGTGCAAGTAAACCATTCCTCTCAGATGGCTGTCCAGGATGGGAGAGCTCACAACCTCCCTATTGGTTTCATTGTCATACTGCTCTAACAGACAGGAAAAGGTTAGTCTGGCAGGATTTCCTGATATCTAGCCAGAATCTGGCTTCCTGTAACTTGAGCCTATTATTCTGTGTCCTGTACTATGGTATGATGAGGGTCAGATTCTGTCCTTCCTCTTTGTGACCACCTTTCATGTACTTATAGAGTGCTATAATTTCAGTCAAAAGAATAGCCAAAGTAAGAATTGAGCACATCTGTCTTTCCTTTACCATCTGTTATCATTTGCCATGAGTAGTTGGTCCACTTCCATTTGTTCTTGTTTGTCCTTAAATGCAAAGCCTAGAGTAGCTCTACTGTGGAGGCAAAAAGGAATTTGGTGCTGGGACATATCACAGCAGCAATATAGAATGGCTTCTAGGATAAGCTTCCATATGGCACAGTTGTGTTGGAGGAAACCCTGTATTGTTCACTTAAAAGAAAGGGTTTCTATCACTTGGTGCTGGAAGAAAAAACAAAAACAGGGAAATGAGTCTGTAGTTTAACAAAAAAGGCCTTCAGATGTCTCGAGATCCTTAGTGGAGCTACAGTATATCACAGAAGTGAGTACACTCCTCACATTTTGTAAATATTTTATTCTATCTTTTCATGTGACAACCCTGAAGAAATGACACTTTGCTACAATGTAAAGTAGTGCGTATACAGCATGTATAACAGTGTAAATTTGCTGTTCCCTCAAAATAACTCAACACACAGCCATTAATATCTAAACCGCTGGCAACAAAAGTGAGTACCCCCCTAAGTGAAACTGTCCAAATTGGGTATTATTAAGTCATTTTCCCTCCCTGGGGTCATGTGACTCGTTAGTGTTACAAGGTCTCAGGTGTGAATGGGGAGCAAGTGTGTTAAATTTGGTGTTATCACTCTCACTCTCTCATACTGGTCACTGGAAGTTCAACATGGCACCTCATGGCAAAGAACTCTCCGAGGATCTGAAAAAAAGAATTGTTGCTCTACATAAAGATGGCCTGGGCTATAAGAAGACTGCCAAGACCCTGAAACTGAGCTGCAGCACAGTGGCCAAGACCATACAGCGGTTTAACAGGACAGGTTCCACCCAGAACAGGCCTCGCCATGGTCGACCAAAGAAGTTGAGTGCATGTGCTCAGAGTCATATCCAGAGGTTGGCTTTGGGAAATAGGCGTATGAGTGCTGCCAGCATTGCTGCAGAGGTTGAAGGGGTGGTGGGTCAGCCCATACACCGCACACTGCATCAAATTGGTCTGCAGGGCTGTCATCCCAAAAGGAAGCCTCTTCTAAAGATGATGCACAAGAAAGCCCACAAACAGTTTGCTGAAGACAAGCAGACTAAGGACATGGATTAGTGGAACCATGTCCTGTGGTCTGATGAGACCAAGATAAACTTATTTGGTTCAGATGGTGTCAAGCGTGTGTGGCAACAGCCAGGTGAGGAGTACAAAGACAAGTGTGTCTTGCCTACAGGCAAGCATGGTGGTGGGAGTGTCATGGTCTGGGGCTGCGTGAGTGCTGCCGGCACTGGGGAGCTACAGTTCATTGAGGGAACCATGAATGCCAACATGTACTGTGACATACTGAAGCAGAACATGATCCCCTCCCTTCGGAGACTGGGCCGCAGGGCAGTATTCCAACACGATAACGACCCCAAACACACCTCCAAGACGACCACTGCCTTGCTAAAGAAGCTGAGGGTAAAGGTGATGGACTGGCCAAGCATGTCTCCAGACCTAAACCCTATCGAGCATCTGTGGGGCATCCTGAAACGGAAGGAGGAGGAGCGCAAGGTCTCTAACATCCACCAGCTCCGTGATGTCATCATGGAGGAGTGGAAGAAGACTCCAGTGGCAACCTGTGAAGCTCTGGTGAACTCCATGCCCAAGAGGGTTAAGGTAGTGCTGGAAAGTACAAAATATTGACACTTTGGGCCCAATTTGGACAGTTTCACTTAGGGGGGTACTCACTTTTGTTGCCAGCGGTTTAGACATTAAGGGCTGTGTGTTGAGTTATTTTGAGGGGACAGCAAATTTACACCGTTATACAAGCTGTGTACTCACTACTTTACATTGTAGCAAAGTGTCATTTCTTCAGGGTTGTCACATGAAAAGATAGAATAAAATATTTACAAAATGTGAGGGGTGTACTCACTTCTGTGATATACTGTAAGGGGAGCTCAACAGATTGAATGTGGCATCTGGGAGATGGAGGTTTGCAAGTTTAGCCATTGAGTGCTAGATGGCTCTCTGCAGATTAGCAGTTCTGAGCTTTGAGTCATTAAAATGGGAGTGAGAATGTCTTCCCATACAGCATAATATGGGGGCAGGCAACACTGATGGCTCAAAAGTTCTGCAGAATTGGTGGGTTGCAACAGCAGGTAGTTCTGTTTTGAGTTTGTGCGGTTTTGAAGGGCTTCTTGTAGTGATACCATGTAATGTTTTGCGTGATGCTTTTGTTAGTTTCAATTTGTTCTATGCTACTTTGGTGGTTTTACCTTGGAAAGGAGATTAAAAATCCTAAAACTGAATCAGTAAAAATGAGAGAACAACATTAGTTCCCTACAGTTCTGTGATTCTGTAACATTGCAGTTGATCTCCCTCAGGGCCTTTTTTTGGTAGTTGTATTTTGGAAGGAATGGGTTTTAACAAGCGTTGTCAATTATAACATTTTAAAGGTGCATTTGTTGTGTGTTTTCTCCTGTTCATAGATTACATCTACAGGACAGGATCATTATCCTTCGCCATGATGTCTCTTCAAGTAAGTCCCTTTCCTACTTGCATTCGGTGGCACAAGGAAGAGGGAAGAAAAGCTATCTGCCCACTAGAAGGGCCTACTAGCTCACTCACACGCCACAAACACTGTTCGGTAACCTGCAGAATACAGTTGCCAGTGAGGCCTTATCTCCCCATCCCCTCCTCAGTATCGTTGTAGTGTGCAGTATGCCCATATGTATGAATCATCACCCTTGTATAGTTGAAGTGATACTCTCAACTCTAATGTCATGTCAGACTTGTGCAGTGTTGGCAAAGTGAGGAAATAGAGTATGGGAAATGTATTCACATGTAAAGTTTCTATTGGCTATATTCACAAATCTTGATTGTATTACCTTGGTGGCACAGAATGCTTTTCAGTACCATTGTCCCTCCTACAAAACTTCCTCCTGGGTAGAGAGACTGGCTGCAGTTATTCATACAGTGATAACTTTTGCATTAGACTGCTGCAGAACATGTGTATGAGACTGCCAGTTAAAGAATGTGCAGAAACTGCAGCTCTACTTTAAAGCAGAGCTGCTAGACTGTTAACTGGGAGCAAAGCTTAAGAGCATGCCTCACTTGTGCTTAACCAGGTCTGCTGGCTTCCTGTCTTTTCTGAGCACACTCCCAAGTGTGGTTGCATACCTTTTAAGCCCCATAGGCCTTATTCAGCGTCAGACCATTGGTCCATCCAAGTCAGTATTGTCAGCACAGAGTGGCAGTGGCTCTCAGGGTTTCAGATGTGAAGGGGGCTTTCCCAGCACTGCACGGAGATGCCAGGGATTGAGGTTAAGACCCCCCATATGCAAAGCAGATGCTCTGTCACTGAACTGCAACCCCTCTCCAATCTAGTCTCACATCCAGATCTTCCTCAGAGGCCCCTCCCTGAGGTAACCCCATTTCTTGAGGTAACGAAGAGGGAAATGGAGGAAGGACCTTTTCAATTGTGCCCTTCCTGCAACTTGTGGAATCTTGTCCCCAGGGAATCTCAACTTGTGCCTTTGGTAATGTTCTTAAGTTTCAGCCTCCTGCCCCCAGAATTTTTAACCTCTGATGTATCTTTTAAAACTCCTGCTGCAGTTGTTTTCAGTGCTGTCAAGTGTCTTGACTTGTTTTCCTGGTCTGTCAATTAACATTAAGCCAGAGTTCCCCAGTTCTAATGTTACTGTGGTGTCTTACTATAAGCTGGAATCATTGTGTGCTAAAGCCAACATGTGATTCAAGACAATGGTTTATGAAGTTTGGAATAATTATCCAAACCAGACCAATGTATAGTTGCAGTTAGCAGGTATATGTCAACTGCAGGATAACTGTAGGATCATAACACATATAATTTAGAGAGTGCTAGTTTACCATAGTATTAGGCATAATGTTTGTTTTTATTCTTTCCTTGATGTAGGCTATTGGGAATGTCTACTGCCATGGGGTTTGGTAGATACTATCATCAGTAATCCACCTTATGTTTTCCATGAAGATATGACTCATCTGGCTGCAGAAATCCTCAGGTTGTCTCATACCTCTTCCTTCTCTCATCCCTAGTATTCTTCCCTAACTTATTGCTAAAGGCTGCTGGATTCTAAGGGCCAAACTAGACACAATGTGGGAAAGTCATGTCTTAATAGGATCTCTCCTTATTTTAAAAGAATTGTTCTAGCAGCTCTGAAACCAACCCCTTGCCCTAAAAAAATAAAATAGGGGACATGGCACTGAGGAGGGGATAACCTTTTGTTTTAATGCCATTTCTCAGTTTAAAATAGTTATTGCTGGAGCTGCTGTTTGTTCTATTGGAAGAAAGTGCAAGAACTACATAGGTTATCGCCTATGGGGCACATAGTAACTTTATGGAGGTGCTGTTCTCTCACTCCACAGTTCCAGTCACACCAGGGGACTCACTAGTTGCTGTTAGCCCTTAAAAAGGAGATGCACGATCCTATTCATAGATCTCCCATGTCATGCCTACTTTGATTTTTAAAAGACCAAGAGCACTGGGACCTGGTAGTGACTAAATAGCATTTAAAGATCAAAAGAACTAGGAATGCTTCAACTGCCGAGAGGCATTTCTAGCTGTTCACTTCAAAGGACTACAACCACTGTTACTAAACTGGAAAACACTGTTGTGTTCACATGACATGCCAGCAAAGTGGTGACTGTTGTCACTGGTTGGTTGCCATGGTTACCAACCACAACAAGCACCATTGGTGTGTTGAGGGTTTGTTTGTGTTGTAGCAACCTCATGGATTGTTATGCCACCCAAAATCCCTTTGCTGCTCTTGCCAAGTGGCTAGTAAGAGAGCATGTGGCACTTGGAGGCAGCTGTAAGAGGCTTCCTCTGCTCCTTGCCGTTCCTGCCAGCTGTTTTAGGCCTGCAACAGCAGCCAAAGCAGCAGGGAGAAGAGCCAGTTTTTACCTGGCTCTTCAGACAACAGTCATTTCCCATATCAATAAAGGGGCAGGACTGCCATCAGGATTACACCCTAAAGCAGGGATCCTCAAACTTTTTCAACAGGGGGCCAGTTGAAAGGTGGCGGCAACGGGTCCAGGCCGGTGAGGCGGGGGTGCCTGCAGGCGCAGGCCAGTGAGGCAGCAGTGGATGCGCGCAGTGGCTGGCGCAGGCACGGGGAGTCCAAAGCCTCTGAGGCAGGCCGGATAAATGGGCATGGCAGGCCAGATCCAGCCCATGGGCCGTAGTTTGAGGACCCATGCCCTAAAGGGACAATAAGATACCAAAGGGAAGAAGAGTAGAGGGAAAAGGAAATAGAGGGTGATCTTCATTTCCCGATGCTCCTGCTTAGATAGCAATTGGCAGCTTTTCTTTCTTTGTGTGCTGAGCAGGACTACTCTGTTCTTCAGCAGTCAGTTAAGTGTGAGTGATCTTTCTGGCAGGGAAGAAGCAGCAAATCCCTGCACCTGCTCTTCCTTTGACTAACAGACTGGCCAGCCTGGGCTCCTCCTTGGCTCAGTGTTACTCCTGGGAAGCAGGGGGCTCATTCTCTTGGAGAATGGCTTATTCTCTAAGAGAATGGCTTATGACAGAAGCCAGCCTGGGCTTCCTTTCTGCACTCCAGTCCCAGCAACTGTGAGCAGGAGCTGGCTGTTCTTTTGCCAAGTATGTGGGAAGGGAGCTTCCTGCAGCTTGTTTCACTGGGATTCATCACCTGCTGTCACTCCATGTGCTGATAAACACCAACACCACCTTCAGTGTGATTAGGGAAGATCTGTGTTTCAATACATAGTCCCTCCTCTGTTCTATCTAATTTGGCACTTGGTACTTCATGTAAATGAAAATTGTTTCCTTTGCACAATAAGAGATGAGAGTAAAAACTTTGTAACAGCCCCCATGGATCTTGGGGAACGCACATGCTCAAGGCAAATCAGACAGTGAATGACAGCAACAGGATGAGCAATAATCATCCCCCAAAATGATGCACCAGAAGTGTCCTTGGTGTCCCATTTTTCACAGCTTTCCAGTCTCTGCTTGCTAGACTTCTAAAAGAATCTAAAGGTGTATTATCGTTTGCAATTGTTTTCCAGTAGCATGCATGTTTTGCTGCTGTTAGTAAACCTACATAATGCTTTGGTTTTCATTATCATGATTAGACTTTGTTGTTTGTGTCCAGCTATGAGGATCTGGAAGCCCTGGATGGAGGAGATGATGGGATGGGTGTTATCAAAGAGATCCTGAATCTGGCTTCATATATCCTCAAGGATTGTGGGTGAGTTCTGATGCTGGCTTCTTTTCAGCATGTAACAGGCTCTGTTGTCAGGTTAAGAAAGGGAGAAAGAGGGTGTCTGATGGGTGCTCTCTGCCTGCACAGCCAAAGTAGCTTAGGGAGAGAGAAGCACAGGAGAGAGCAAATGAAAGCAACTCCAGCATTTCCCAGTTCTCTCTCCCTTTATTCCACCCTCATAACTTCAGGTATCTTATTGTTACTACTATTGCTGCATTATAATATGTTTATAGCCCAACTTTCCTCCAAGGAGAGCAAAGCCACCCAGTAAGTTTCATGGCCAAATGGAGACTAGAACCTGGGTCTCCTGAGTCCCCATCCTCTACGCTTCCCATCACACTGCACTGGCTCTCAACAGAGGGACGACTGAGATGGACCACATCACTGCTTGGGGAAGCCCCTCCCTGGCATATGTACTCTGATCACTTTTTCTCTCCTGGTTTTCTATATAAGGAAAAAAGGGGCCCAAAACTGGAATATACTGTGGAGAATCACCTCTAGTTTCCCCATCACCCCATTCATATTGCTCTAGACAGTGACAGGACACAGGGAACTGTGCTTATATTCAGCATGATTAGTCCCTCCCTTCCTCACCCCCCCCCCCCAGAAGGGCTTATAGGTAAAATAACTTAGGTCTAATTGTTTGGAAGTTTTTTCCTCAGAATTATTACCATACGCCAAGTATATAAAGGGGAAATGTTTACTAACGCACACAGTTCTTTGCATTTAACTCAAAGGCCAACCCATTAAGTTGTCAGTATTACTAGCTAAAGCCTCTCTTGCCTGGTACTCCAAAAGCCACTGAGTGTGTTGGTCTCTGAAATGTATAGAATAAAAAGTTGTTTGGAAATGGTGGAATTATGGAGAGGTGGATAAACTGGAGTGTGGAGTGATATTAGGCTACTTCTTAGAAATGGATCCAAAAATTAGTCTTTGAGGCAGTTCTTCAATTATTTAATGTGGTTCTTTTTGGGAAAAGCAGAGGCAGGTAGGCAGCAGTTTCTTAGAATATCCTGCCCTGCAATGACAGAGGAGGTGTGACTCCCTAGTATTAAGGGTACACCCATTAACCGGAAGACCTCACTCTGCTACTGCAGATCTCTGCAAATAAAGGCTGGAGGAGGAACACCCTAGTAGCTCTGATAAACAAGTTTGAGAAAGATCTCTTCAAAGCAGCTTCATTAATCTGATTATCACAAGTAAATATTTGATAGAATCTCTATTTCAACAAACGGAACAGCTTGTTCAATACCAAACCAACATCCTAAACAAGAACAGCTTCCTTTCTCTTTGCACAACTACAATGTCCCTGTAGATTTTAAAAGTCTTGAGGAAAACCTTTCACATAACTAATCACAAAGCATTGAAAACGTCATTTTTTGTTTTATGTCGTGGTTGTGGCACACTTGCTGGGGGCAGGCTCCCAGTGGGGGAGCTAAGGGGCCATGTCCATTGCTCCAAACACACACATAGACAGCCATGTATTGCCTCTTCCTGCTCAGAAGTCCCACTGCTGTTGGTCCAGGCAGTAGCGCTGGAACCAGTAGTGGTGTGCAAAGTGGCATTTCTGAGTAAGCCAACCAGCTCTCTGCCCTCCTGGTGCTGAAGAAAGCAACTCCCCTCCCACCCCCTGCCAGGCCTGTGACTCACCACCCTGGATGTCTTTTCTCTAAAGGCTGGGATGGCCCAGCTCAGAAGCAGTCCTGACTCTCAGGTGCACAGCACTGATCTTAGGTTGTGCAGTGTTCAGCACATTGTTCCTGAGAGTCATGTCTGAATTCGGCTATCGTCTGGCCACATATTCCTAGCACTGGAACAGGGTCATACTCCAGAACCTCCGTGGTGATGGCATGCCCTTGTTCTAATGCCTGGTGGTACATGGATCATTTGCTGTGTGTTCACCATTCCCTGCTCACAGTTGTTCCGGGGTTCTTTAGACAATGTTATGACCGTCCATTTTTGTTTCTGTTCATAAACTACACTTAGAGAAATAAAAATTGTGTGTTTTTCCCTTGATGATGAAGGAAAGTGTAATTTCCACTTGTGTGTTTGTACCATCCTGCTACACCACAGTGCCACCTAGAGGTTATGCAGTGGAAAAGTAGGAAAGGAAAGCCGGATGTGATCTCAAAGTAGTGGTCAGGTGCTACATTTTATCAGCCTCATGTAGCAGAGCCCACTGAGAGCAACGTCAGAATGTTCTTGGCTTTGTCAGAGTTACACTCTATTCTCACATTTTCTCCTCAGTTGACCCCCCATCACTATTAAAGAAGAGGATGCTTGTAGGCTAAAAGACGCAGCAATGGGAAATGTGTATTGGATAATCTCATACCCTTCACCTGGGTTAAAGAAGTTGGCTGCCCCTGCTTTAGAGAAATCTTGGACCAAAAGACTGCAAGTAGCACTAATAAAAAGGAGAAGGGGAATTAAGACTTTTGGACTTAAGCCTTTTAAAAAGAGTAAATACTTTTTTAAGGCTTAGAAGAGTAACTGTTTGGAAGAAGGTTGAACCTTTTCCAGCAGTTTCTGTGTGGGGAAGAATGTATTTTTTTTCTGGAACATAAGAGCGAAAACCAGTAGCAAGTATATTGCTACATTCTTGTGGGTTTTTGATTTTAACAGCCCAAGGATTATACCTTAAAATCTCTTTGGCAAAATGTGAGTAGGAACCTTGTAATCCCAAGCCTCAGGTTTTCTTTTTTTAACCTTGAAACAGAAGCAATGTTTCCCAGCATCCATGAAGGCTTTTGATATCCCTTCTTTCTTTCCCATCCCCCACCCGGAAGTGGAGGCAGTGACATTGAGGGGGGAAAACATTCTTTAGGTCACAAATAGGATCCACACCCACATGTGAGTGTGACTGAGCCTGCCCGATTCAAAGGGAGTGTTTTGTGTGGGAAAGCTCTGGAATTCTGAGAAGCATTTAGTGCTTGGGTTTGGCTCCTTCCCTCTGAGTCTGTTTTGTATCCAGCAAAACTGGCATAGGCTGTGATTGAGCTGAAAATCTAAGGGATGGGCTTGGGCACACAGTTATTAAGATGGCTATCAGGGTGCATGTAAAACCTAGATTCTGAGAATGATTCATTCTGATGGGGAGGTGCTGAATCCTTTAGCTTTGGGCAGAAAATAACCTTCAGGGCCAAACTATATGAGGAATTAAATGCATGGTTGCATTTACTGTTTCTTGGTTGGTTTTGTTGCTTTTCTTAAAGCAGCCACAAGGGGGGAATCAGGAGTGGGACCCTGGCTCCTGATGAAAATCATCATTTCCCAGAAGCTGTTGTATCCTAATGGTGAATTCCTTTAGGGCAAATCATGCATTTGAAGGGCTGAGAAGTGTTTTAAAAGCTCTCTGCCTGCACTGCTGACCAGGTCCTCATTGTCCCTCCTGCTGTTTAACAAGATGCGTTAAAAGTTAGCATATTGTGTAATTTGGTCACTAGTGTAATTAGGGAAAGTTATTTATGCCCAGAGTGTGATAACTGATTTGGCAGATAAGATGAGGATTATGATAAAATAATGAATGCAGTGTTCTCTTCTGATGCAAAAAAGTCGTTGTTGTTGTTGTTGTTGTTGTTGTTGTAACTACACTGAGAGTCATTCAGTAAGAAATGATCTGCGGTAGATTCAGGACCAACAAAGCAAAGCACTATTTTGCATAATACATCCTCCATGTTTGGAATTAATTGCAACTCTCATCTTGGTGGAGGCTCCAAGTGACTGCCAACCAGACCAGCTGAAAACAATTTCTTATGTTCAGGTATTGAGCAACAGAAAGTGGCTCTCTCAGTCTTACAGTTCTTGGGCATTGTTGGAAACAGGGCTGAATTAGATGGCCCCTTAGTCAAACCCAGCAGCTCTGGATTACCTGACAGTACTTAGAATACTGTTTTCAGCTTGTTTTGCCTGGCCCAGCATTCTGGTCGCTCCTGTCTGTGCTGTCCTCCTTTCAGAACCTTTCATTGCCTCAGTTTAAGGGCATGGTGAGTTTCACTCTCACAAGTGTATTGAAAGTATCCAATATCCTCAGTATTGTTTCCTGTTGTTCTCAGTATGTGCAGAGATAAGCTTTTTCCAGCCCTACCTGGAGATGCTGAGGATTGAATCTGCATGCAAAGCATGCAGAATGGGGCGGCATAGAAGTTCCCTAAATAAATAAATAATAAAATGTGCCCCATTGCTTCATGGGTCTCATGGTTTTAATGTGAAATTTAGATCAAAAGGGAACACTAATTTCATGGTGTGAGAGAAGTAGGGAGAAAGCAGCAGCCTCCATGCTTCCCTCCTCTCTTTGACCAGGAGACAGAAGTGAATGGGCAGTGCCAGGGGGGCAGAGGTGGGATCACTTATTGAAGGTGGCCCATGGAGAGCATTTTACCCAACCCCCCCAACCCCCCCGGTACACATAAGAAAACCTGGCACCAGCATTGGAAGCCCAGTAATTATGAAATGTAATGAAAATGTCAAGGCTTATTTTCCCAAGTAACCAAGAGTGATGCATTCAGGCTGCATCAGTTGGCTCACTATAGAATGTACTCTGATTAAGTGCTGCATAATAATTCAAGAGGCCCCCTGTTAGGATCCAGGCTCTGATCCGTGAAGAGCTGCACTTGGGCTGGAGTAGCCACGTGATGGCATCAGCGGCTGCCATCAGCGGTTCTTCATTCAGTTCATACTTAATATGTGCCTGTAAAGCTGTCCAGACCAGTAAGTGTGACCAAGGGGAAGTGCAATATGTTTGAGCAGTTGCAGGTCCTGCTTCAGTGTGTGTGTGCTTCTACACAGAGCCACTGTGCCAACATTTTCAATAAGCAAGTTCAGTCCTGAAGAAGATTTGATTGAGCTCATTTCTCTTCTGCTTTTAGGAGTGTGTTTCTGGAAGTTGAACCCAGACACCCAGAGATGGTGAAGAACTGGCTGCGCTGTCACCCTGACTTATCCCTCTCCGTGTTGGCCACCTACAATGACTTTTGTGGAAAGTGAGTTGAGGAGGACTCCCACATGTACATTCTTTCTCAGTTAGTCTTTTTATCTACCAACCTGTTATATTTTAATGTCATCTAGCAACCAAAGCTCTCTTGGCAGTTTACAAAATAAGCAATAAAATACACAAATGTTGAGCTGGCTCACATAATTCAATAGCCAGCCATGGCTTAATATACCTGTATGGACTATTGCATTATGCTTGGTTCCTACAGGTGCAATTTTGCATGATGCCCAGCTTGCAATGGCTTGTATTATGAAAAATCAAGTGGCAGGAGTTGTTTGAGTTTAGAAAACCCTCGAATATCCCTTGAATGAACCATTAATTATTTGAGAGTTTTCTTATCCCTGCCACCTGGGATTTATGCTTGCAAGCCAGGTCACTGTCCACTAAAGGAGCTTCACAGAAGCATAACAAACATTGGACAGAGCTTGTCTCTGTGTGAAATGTGAGGCTTTGATGGTGGAATGTCCTAGCCAATTTGTATACTGTACAAAAGCTGGAGCCAAATACTTTGATCTTTCCCTAGTGCACTTTCATAAGATGACCTTACAAAGGGAAATAGCAACTTGGAAATCACAACTTGCTATCATCTTTCTATCCAAATGGAAGTAGGAGGCCCTTCAGGGACTGAACGTGAACATTACTTCTTCCCTACCGTTCCCAGCTAAAACCCTTCCAGCATGTCATTTGTTTGTTTGTTTGTTTAATGTTTTTATATACCACTCAGCAGCCATACTTGGCTCCCAGAATGGGTTTACAACAACTTAATGAACTACAATACATCATGCACCAGATAAAATGGGCTCAAAAGCTTATGCACTGGTCTTTAAGATACTAAAACTTTTTGTAATGTTTGTATTCTCACTAGTGGGGCCTAATGCTGTGCCTTGCCTTCTTTTTATCTATACAGGCCAAGGTTCCTGCATATCCAAAGGCATGAGGAAGAAGACCGCAGGAGACCAGGATTAATTCCCTCATCCCAGCATTGTCCTCGTTTGTGTTAGGCGATACAGCAGGGAATCTCAGTGCTGCAGTGGGAACTGCCACCATGCGCAGCAGTTCCAGCAGGCTTTAACAGAGCGGAAGACGGGCCACTCCGCCAAAAAGCTACTTTATTTTTCCTCTTCTTCCCTGCTGTTTTTTCTTTGCATGTCACACATTTTTAGATTTAGGGCTTGTCTTCTTTAAGTGATTTCTTGTGAACAGCTACGAGATCCTTTTTGGCTGAGGGGCAGGAAAATACTTTAAGTAAATGAAGTTGAGTGTTGTGTTTCATGGCCTGTACCAACAGTCTCAGAGAGTACGTTCTCAAACAGCCAGTTTTCTCATAGAGGACTCATCCCATGTGGGTGGACACACTTCATTCACGTGATCAGAATGCCCTGTCAATCGTAGATAATACAGGATAAAAGCATCCAATCATCAAACCATCATCTGATTAGTCTCTTACATGATAATAGTACCAATCTCTGCATTTGATCTAGAAGCACCTTTCTCTCCCCCAACCTCTGCCTCAGAAAGCATGTGCTTTGCATCAGGAGGAACTGCAAATAAACTTGGTCTTGCAAATATGACTAGGTAGTTCATCATAAGCGAAACCCACACTGGGGAGATTGGCATGACAGGGCCAGCTCACCATGGCTTACTTAACCCACAGCATGTCAGCCAATATTTTGAATATGCAGCCTTGAATAAGGATTGCTGCATGATGAACCCAGCCATGAAGGGTCATTTGAGGGTTAAACAGCTCCCACATCATCCTACAGCAAACTGAGGGAGAACAATGTGTAGGTTATTGGAGGGTTGGCTAGTCCATGTCACTTGGGGTTGCATGACTTGAAAGGACATGGCAAGCTGGACACCTGCTGCTGCCATGAAAAAATGGCGCACAGCACAACAGCCCCTAAAGTCACAATGGGCTGTTATGTTGTGTGAAACAGGTCATCATGTTCTAAAGTCGCTTCTCAAAAACATAATGAGCACTAGCCAAACCTGCCCTCTGCACAGAGTATTGTGAAGCACCAATGGGAAGATGTCCCAGTTGTATAGTGTACAATAGCTTAAACTGAATCTTTTGATCCATCATAGCATTAAACAATGCCTGATGAGTCTGCCGTACCACATGAGCCTGTCTCTGTGGGCTAGTGGAACCTTCGCAAAAATAGACAGGAGCTACAAGCAGTTGGAAGATCTTAACTATGTATTGACAAGTCTCATCTGATAAGATAAAGAAATATTCATAAGCTGGCTACAGCCACCATTTCCTTGAAGCGATCGGTTTATTTATGATGATGTTAAATTTAGAAGGACCGGAAGAAACTATGTTGCTGCTCATCTTGAACTGTTAATCTGGATGCTATCACACATTGAAGGCAAGTCCAGCCATGTAAGCAAGTGAAGCAGACACTTGGACTGGCAAATGTTAAGCCATCTGTGATCCAAGAGGTGTGATTGCCCAAGTTCCTTTGCAGTGAGGTAGACTCGACTCGTGCAAAACGGAGTGCTCACTTAAAGTCTGAGCTCCAGTGAATTAGAATTAAGCTTGGACCTTTGTGTTTAGTTCAGATCCAGGTCCAGAGTTGTTTATCCAGAGTTTCTGATCAGGAAAAATTACTCATCCTGGAGGAATGTCTGGAGAAGCAGGAGATGAATTTGTTGAAGGAAAGCACCAAAGTATGTGTTATAAATAATAGTGCAGTTTCATTTTTGAATGGGTGGTTTCTTTCCTAGATTGAGCCAGCCAGTAGGTTATGTAGTGGCTGTGAAGAGGAAGAAACTGGGCATCCTGTAGAATCAGGTATAAGTTGGAATTTACTCATTGGTTTGACTGAAAGCCTTTGGCCAGAGGACTTGGGAGAAGGAGTTTTTCATAAGATCAGCCTTGTTACTCTAGATTTAGGATACCTGGTTCTTACTTCGTCTGTACAAAACTAAGTTCTAAAGTCCGTTTAAACATTGCATGGCTAGTAAATTGCACCTTTGCATGTGACACCATCCTTAACCAATCTAAGGCTGAGGCATGATATGGGAGAGGATCCCTGCCATTTCCACATGTATGCAACTATACATTTTATCATTCCTTTGCATGTTTTATTTGGATTAGGTTTGGGTGTTTTCACAGTCTCTGAGCAGAAATTAGAATTTTCACCCAAACTGGTCATAAACACTCAAGAATAGTAGAAAATGCCTGCCATGTTATTTTCACAAGAACGGTGAAGTGTGCCATTAAATAGTTGTTTGGTGTTTGGGAGTACAGGCACTAAGTAGAAACTGGTTGCTTTATAAGTGAAGGTAAACAGAATCTGAGGTATTACTGCTTTTGTAAATGTTGGCAGGTTTTTTCTAGATTTGAAAGAAGCCTGTAGTTTCTTCAAGAAGATTCTGCATAGGCAACACTTAGTAAATGTCACATTCTGCTGAGAGCTAGTTAAAAGATGTACTGTTCCGACCATTTACCCTCTCTATCATCGCGTGGACTTGAGTAGTCTGGTGCTTGTGGATGGGTGATAGAAAACAAGATGATGCCGTATGGGAAAGAAGGAGCTTCTATGAATTGGAAAGCTGGCAAGTTCCAATGGTGGCGAGAAACTGGTTTTGGATGGGCTTGCCTCCCCACTGAAAAAACAGGTGTACAACTTGGAGATGCTCCTTGACTCAGTGCTTTCTGGCCATCGAGTGTCTCTTACAGGGCCTGGTTATTGCGTCAGCTGCAGTCTGCGCTGGAGTGGCAGGAACTGAATCCATTAACTGTGCAGTGGCCACTGCCAAACTGGACCACTGCAGCACACTTTATGCAGGGCTGCCTTTAAAGAAGATGGATGCAGTGGCTACAAAAAGCACTCCTGATGCTGGTGACTGCTGGGATGCCTGAGTGCATAACAGATACTGTGGGAGCTGCTAGCAGTCTTCCAGGCACAATGCAAAGAGCTGGTCTTAATCTATAGTTCCTCAAGCAGCTTTAGACCAGATTATTTGGGGAATTGCTATATGTTACAATCTGCCTCAGAAGGTCTTTGGGTGCCCTTCTTGAAGATGGGATGCATAAGACAAAGAAGCTTCTTGGAGGTCCCAAGCCTGTAATTTAATTTCACATACTCGACAGTAGGTTCTTGTATTTCATTGCTCACAAATAAAGCAATGTTTTAATCTTTCCTTCTTGCCCTTTCAAATTCTACTTTAGCCAAGAACGCACATTTACCGCTTTAGGCACATTTCTCTCCACTTGGAATTTGACCCCAAACCCAGGCTTGGCCCTTCCCTTCATGCCCTCAGGCTCCAAAAACACTTTCTTTACAATGCAGATCTTTATTGGCATTTCTCAACTACAAGACAAAGCAACTCTAAGCCCTCTAGTGCAGGGCAGGCCAACCTTTCACACTTCAAGGGTCACATGAGGACTTTGACATGGAACCCTGAGGCCACACAATGAATTGCATGTTCATATTGTAACACAGGAATTTAATGTACACTATTTAATTAACCATTAAATGCTTTGTGGACCTGTGATTTCTGCAGAGATCACAAGCAGCTCCTTCTCCAACTGCAGCCAAGCACAATGACTGCTCCTCTGGGGTGGCCCATCCCTTTCTTCCCTGTTTCTCCCACCCAGATCCCTCCCATGCTGTAGCAGTGTTGGACGTGCTGGGGCAAGCTCTCGCAAGGCTCCCAGCCTGACCCATTCTCAGGATGAGAGAGAGCTGGGCTGGTGGCCTCAGGAGAGCTCACTGCAATCATGCCCATGCCATTGCTGAGATCCGGACTGCGGGAAAGAACAGGGGTGCTCTGAGTGGAAAGAAGGCCACAGGACAAGGCCTCAGGGGCCACATGTGGCCTGCAGGCTGCTTGTTGGACCACCCCACTCTAGTGCATTGAAAGATTAGCCTCTGTTCATGTCAAGAATGTTTAACCCAAGCTGGGGGCTTCTCCCCAAAACACTTTTAAGTGACTCTGTGGGCCACATCCTCAGGGTAGCTCCAGCTGTTGAAGGGCCAGCTACACAAGGACTCTGACCTACACAGCTCTCCTCCCCTTCTTCGCCCCCTCCTGTCCCTTCCAAAACACTCCTGCTTCCCTGGGAACCTGTAGGCAGCAATCTTGGGGCACTTCAAAGGCCTGTGCCTCTCCCTGAATTCCCAAAACTCCCATCTTCAAGGTGTTCATTTTCAGAATCCCTGTCAGGTTGACTCTGGGATGCTCGCCAAGAGAGGCAGTCAGGTTCTCTCCCTACAAAGCCCAGCTGGCTCCCCCTGCCCTTTTCTATACTGCCTGTACCCTGTCCTCCTTTCCACATGAGTGTTCACGTCACAGTTCTGATGCCAATGGTGGAGCATGGCTAGTCCTGACCTCTTAAGGACACACATTAAGAGAATTGCCATGCTCTCTTGTGTGAGGCTGAATTTCTTTGCCAAAGTGTCCTGGTAACAAAAGCATGTTTTTTCAGTACAGTGTGTACCACAGCATCTAATACACATTTGGGAAAAAAATTCCATGCAGAAGCCTTTCAGAACATATTAACATGGCAGCTTCTAAAGGGTCAGAGCTGCTTCCCAGCCTGGCAGTTTCCCCACAAGAAGAAATTCTAACATAGAAAGTCCACGATTTGAGTATTTATTTATTCATTTCATTTTTATACTGCCCAAAAGCCAAGGTTCTCTGGGCGGTTGACAAAAGTTTAAAACACAAACAAGAAAGGGGGAAAAAAAACAACATAAGAATAAATCTACGGCAACTGCAACCAAACCAGCAAAGAGGTATAGCAGCAATGCAGGATAGAATGGAATGTTAACACTAAAGGTTACAAGTTAATTGTTTCTATACTGGGAAAACAAAAAGGGTTTCCACCTAGCACCAAAAAGAATACACAGTAGGCTTCAGTTGTGCCTCTTTGGGGAGCTCCTTCCATAGCCAGACTGCCACAACAAAAATCCCCTCTCTTGGTAGTTACCCCCTTCCTTCCTTCCTTCCTTCCTTCCTTCCTTCCTTCCTTCCTTCCTTCCTTCCTTCCTTTGGAAGGGGCTTCTGGAGAAGAACCCCCAAATATGACTTTAGGGTCTGAGTAAGTACATATGGGACAGGGTGTTCCTTCAAGCCATTTTGAAGGTAAGTACATATGGCCCCAAGTCATTTAGGGCTTGGAATGTTGAATCAGGCCCAGACTTCATCTGGCAGCCAATGCAGCTGGAAGAGGACTGGCATAATATGTTCTTGTAAACCAGTCCCCATTAACAATCTTGCTGCCCCGTTTTGGATCAAAGCCCCACGTACAGCCCATTGCACTTCTCCAAACGAGAGGCTACCAGTGCATGGATTACTGTAGCCAGGCTCTGCCTGTCCAGATAGGATCATTGTTGGTATATCAGCTTAAGCAACTCCATGCCACTGAGTCCATTTAGGCCTAAAGTGACAGTTCTGGATCCAGGAGCACCCCCAAACTACGAACCTTGTCCATTAAGGGGAGTGCAACCCCATCCAGAATAGGCTGAATATCATCCGACTGGACAGACGAACCACCCACTAACGGCACCTCCATCTTGTCTGGACTGAAACTCAGTTTGTTGGCCCTCATTCAATCTATTACCATGCTCAAACACTGATTCATGGACTCTCTAGAGAGTTAGCAATTATTCCTTAAAATTGCAGGCAGGTAACATTTCTCAGGGTTTTCAGTTTGCACAATCACATCATGATTTAATGAACCTCATTCTCGGTTGGCACATGTTTTAATTTATTTGAGCCTCAACAAGGAGAGGAGTTGTTTTTCTGACATAAAATTGGCGGAGATTGGATTTTGTTCTCCCCCCTCCCCTGGAGGTTTGGTTTCTTTGGGGACAGCATGCTGCATCTGTTTAACAATTTGTTTTCCTGGAAAAGTGTCTGCATATAACATGGGCTGTGCCAGGAGGTGGCGCAACGACTCCAACAACAGGATTATAATTTTGATCTGCACCGAGGAGCTTGTCATGGAGAGAGAGAACTGCTCCATTGCAGATTTCTCAGAAGGGGCACTTGGCTTTGGGAAATGAGATCCTGTCCTCCTTGAAATCCATGCAAGATTTGAGATTACATTAATGGAGGTTGGCAGTATGTCCCGTGAGGGGGACAGAGCTCAGTGACAGAACATCTGCTTTGCATGCATGAGGTCCCAGGTTTGATCCTTGACATCTCCAGGACAGGCTGCAAGAATTCCTGTCTGGAGCCTTGACAAGCTTTTGCAAGTCAGCACCTTGGTGGGAATATGAGGCTAGCTGTGCTGCAGCGCTGCTTTCCTGTGAAAAGGGGGCTGGCTCACAGCAGGGCTCAGCAGTGTGCTCATTTGGGAGGAGACAGAAAGGATTTCATGGCACCTGCGAGCACCATTTTCTGACCTAGTGCTGTCAACTCCTGTGGAATGTTTTCAGTCACAACAACACTAACTGCACGGGTCACATATGGGCCTCTTCTCCGTACCACAGGGGTGCAAAACCGCAGGCCCAGGGCCTGCTTAATACCCCAATCGACTCAGAAGGTCACCAATCTTGACCCCAGCCACCAATCATTTGGTGTTTTCCCACCTGTGCAGTTTTCTCCTTATGCTAAAAGTCCAGATTCTCTCTCCTAGAGCTTAGTTACTGGCATCTAGACCATTAAGCTAAAATGTGCTGTTAATTTTGGTATTTTGGTTTTTGTCTTCATCACAGTCATGTGACCCCCCCCCCCCCAAGCTTAGTTGAAATGGAATTTGCCCTTTGGACCAAAAGTGGTTGAACTTCCTTATATAACCATGGTACGCCAAGCCACGCAGGAGAGCCAGTTGTGTGTGCCTGCCTCTATTCTGCCTCTGAGGATTATTTTTTCTTTTTTGGCCTACCTCTCCAAACCACCCTAAGTATGGATGTGCCCGGTGTGGACTCTGCCAATGGCAATGGCTGCATTGTGCATCAGCTGCTGAACATGGATTGGGAGTAAACATGGGCGAGGCTTTTTTTTTCCATTCTGCCACCATGGGCAACATTACTCTGCCTTAGAAGGCTAAAGGAATACAGACCTTTAAACTGGACCAAACCATTTCCTATAGCAGGGGTGGGGAACTTCAGGCTCAGGGGTCAAATCTGGTCCTCCAGAATTCAACAGATGGCCCATCCCACTTCCCCCAGCTGCCAGTCATTTTATGGTTTCTGGTTTTTCCCACATCCTAAAACAATGAAATGCTTCTCTCAAGTTACTGGCAGGAAGACTCTAGACTGCAGTATGCTTGGGAGGGGGGAGTTGTATTTTCTCCCACCCCCTTCTGCCTTTGCTGCCACATACAACTGAAATTCAGGCCCAGGAGCTTCTGTACAATTGAATTTGGCTCTGGGGCTGAAAGAGATGTCCCACCTCTGTCCATGAGATGTGAATAGCTGCAGTCAGTTTTGGCAGAGTTTCCCCATACGCACAGGGCGGAGGAGATTGCAGCAATGGCTCATGAAAAGAGCTGAGAAGGGACTTACCCGTCCTCCCAGGAAGTGGGGAAATGACACCCATGTTTTGTTTTCCAGGAAATATTCTTTGATCTTTCTACATTCTACACAAGGCAAGCTTCATCCTCATTAGTAAGAAGGGAAAGTACTGAAGAAACCAATGCATTTGCTTAAGCACCTGCCACCACTCCGAAGTGTCCTTTCCACACCGAGGGCAACAGTCACAGCTCTGCTCACTTGTCACTAGCACAGTACTCTGAACCATGGGTCCTCAAACTAAGGGCCAAGGGCCGGATCTGGCCCGCCATGCCCATTTAACTGGCCCACACCAGAGGTTTTGCACTCGCCATGCACGCGTGGGCACACGGCTTGCTCACGAGGAGGTTGTTTTGGACTCGCTCAGAGAAGACAGTCTCGCAAGCTAGCACCTCGCCCCCCGCGCCCCCCACCTCGCCTTGCCTCGCATGCGAGTGCACCGCACCCCCCTCAGCGGCACCGCCTTGGCGGCCTGCGGGCACCGCTGGCACCTGTCAATTGGCCCCCTGTTGAAAAAGTTTGGGGACCCCTGCTCTAAACAGGAAGTTGCCTCACACAGAAACAACCCTTCCTTAGTGCGGAGGCTCGGATCGTGCCTCTGAGTTTGTCACTACATTCGGCAGTAGATTAGCAATGCTGGCTGGGAATGGCGGGAGGTCTAGGCCCAGGCATTTGGAGGCACCCAGTTGGGCAGGCTCTTAGTAGGTGAACAGGCCTGAAGGAAAGTTTGCACGGATGGAGAACCAGAGGCGAACTGCCATGAGAAAATGTTTGTTGTGAATGAAAGTGGAGTGCAGGCAGGGACAACAAAATAGGAAGCTGCTTCATTCCATGTCAGACTGTTGGTTCATCGTCTGCACTGCTTGGCCATGGGTCTGCAGAGTTTCTGACAGGGACCTCTCCTAGACCCACTTGGAAATGCCCAGAATTGAACCTGGGAAGTTCTGCATGAAGGGTGGGTGCTCTGCCCTGAGCCACAGCCCTTTCCTTCATGTTGTCTGGAGCAAAGCAGAGGGTATGAAGGATACTAGATTAGTATCCTAATCTTCTGTTACCACTTCCCATTGCTTACAAATCCAGTTGATTGTCACTTCCTGGACTTAAGATTCTGGGGTCCAGAGTGTGAAACCTGTGATTTTGCACCCCGTTATTTAGAGCTTCCTAAACACCTCTCCTTCCCTGCCACAGTTTTGCGAACCACCTTTGCTTGGATTCTAAAACAGGTCCTAACAAAGCTTTTCATTAAAAGTAGGACCTAAGTGGTAAGATACTGTTCACAATGTGTCCCAAACTTTGTAGCAGCATAAAGCCCGTACAATACCTTGCCTGGATTTAAGAAATAAGCGAGCACCATAAAATGTTACACCGTCAACTGCTCCTCATACAGGATCCAAGTCACTCCTTTCTCCCCTCCCCGCCCCCTCCCCACAATTTTCCTTCCTCCTGTGCATGGGTATGACTAGCAGCAAGTTTACAGGAGCAATGCCCCAAATCTATTTCTACGTGCCTTGAATCTCAGCCAGCCTGTGCCACAGTTTGATGTGAAGGGAGTGGTTGGTCAAGCTGGCGAACACAAGCTGCTTAAGCAGTAGCAGCCAGTGTGGGAATGGCCAGAATCAAAGAAGGCATGCCTTGCTCCTGGGAATGCAAAGTCCTCTCACTTTTCCATCCCTGCAACCAATTGCTCAGCCCAGTTCCAAATCCTGCATCTCAGTTCCTTGAAATAAACTTGAAATTCAGTAGATAAGTGGTATTTACAATTTTACTGTTAATAATTTCTTCAAAGGCAGTTGTTCCAAATGTTAAGCTTTCCCACAGAGCTACCACATATAACCTTGTTCAGTTACAGATTCTTCATCTCTGGAAGAGTCAATGCCACCAGACCAACTGATCTTTGGTCTCCTTTGGTGTACAAACACAGACTGCTTTCACAAGTTATTTGGACCAATTCTTACTGTCCAGGAGTGAATGTGATTCAAGATTATTCTGCAGTCCTTCAAACTTCCATGCCTAGTTGGAACAACTACTGTGTAAATCAATGTCATCATCCCTTTTGATGCATTTCTTAAAACACACCCAATGGCAAAATATTTGCTGAGATAAAACTAGAGCAGTGGGAGTAGAAATAGGCCTTTTGCCACAAATTTTTATATCTCTTGAGAACTGTGAAAAAACCAGCAGAGAAATGCAAGCCATTCTATCTTGCAGTGTTTAACATACAACATCAGCATCATTTCAATGAATGGCTTACAATTCTGATTACAATTCTAGAGCACAGAAACCAGGTGCATTGCTTCTAATTCTGGTACCAAGGGCAGTAGAGAAGAGTACTTTTGGTTTCCCGAGTTAGAAGTGCGAGATGGTGCATCACACAATTGTGGGGTGGATGGAGGGAAACACTTAGAAGGTATTATATAACTCAAAGACAGAGTCAACTAAAATTAATTTTATTTCTTTTAAATTAAAGAAATCTTTCCAAAGGATGTGAAGCTTCAGTTAAAATGTCATTCCCATCAAGCTCTATTGCTCTCCAATTATGATTCTTCTTCCAGTAATGAACTCCTCTTTAAAACTGTATAAGTATTTTTGATTCTTATAAGGTTGTGTACTGTGCAGCCTCATGAAAAAGGAAAACATGGGTGCATCTGTCTTTGTAGCTAATTTTGAAGCCAGTCTTGGACCTTCCAAAATTCTAGATATCTGTTGTTTGTACAACAACTGCACCTGCTGCCTCTTGCCTTGTTGCCAACTTAGCAGGTGTGAGATAATAAGATATCATTATCCACAGTACATGCAGTCCATTGCCTCTGCTAAGACTAGCCTAGATGAGTTTGTGCTTTTCGCTGCAAAGCATAGGCTGTCCCATCCACCCGGTCAGTCTGGAGCCTAGTGAGATCCCAGAAGACCCTGTTCTCTTCTCATGCTTACAAGCATCCTATAAACAGAAACAAACAAGACACTCCTTACAAACAGGAGTGCTCTGAGAGTCAAATGTTGCAAAGACTTAATAGCCAAAGCTTTCTGGGCTGTTCATGAGTTGACTGAGCAGTACAACACAGAAGAGATTTTGGAAGGACTCTTTCTCTGATACAGCAAACAAAACATAAGCAACCCCTGATAACAGGAAAAAGATTGTTTCTGAAGTATGTTGGGCGCAATACCTATTATTTCCAGGAACCCTTTGGCTGTTTTTCGCAACTTAGTAAAACACAATACTCAGCTTTTAACGTACAAAAATGCTTGGAATATAGCTATTAATAATAAATTAACCTGCAATATTAAAGTGAGAAAAGGGCAAATAAAGAAAAATAAGTTAACTAGATTCAGTTTGCATTTATTGAGTATGTTTTAAAAAGGGAAAGGATTTGAACCATCAGAAGAATCACTGCAATTTTGGAAGGGGGAAATGTCCTGAAGGAATGGTTGAATGAGTTTTTATGTCTGTAACATGTAGTCTATGGTCCTGGGGGTAGGGGGAGGCACATTATATTAAAGAATTGTTTAAATTGTGTGTTTATTTTTACATGTTTCTATTTTAGTTCTAATCTTTATTTTAGTTGTGTTTTAGAAGAAAAAATATTTATTTTTAAAATAACATATAAAAATGTAGCAGCTCAAATCTGTTAAAATTATTTAACCAGAAAACTATTAGGGTTTTCAATAAAATCCAATAAAAACTAGCACTGAAAAGGCCTCTCCTATCTGTCAAGGAAGAACATCTTCACTTGATACCAAAAAGATGGCAATGACATGGTCAGGCGAGCCTCACTGGGGAGAGCATTCCCCAGAAAACTGGCTGAAGTATCTATTCATCTATTTGTTTTCATTACTGCCCCACAAAATACAATATTATACAATACAAAATGCAAATGCAAGAAAAACATAAAATTTCACTACAAAAACGTTTACTTATTTATTTGGCATATTTCTAGCCTGTCCAATCATCTCTGGACGGCTCACACAATAGATACAAGACCTGTTAAAAACAGCTGACATAAGCCCCCCCCCCCCAATCTGTCACAAAAAGCCACGAGAAGCCATAAATGCCTCAGCATAGAGGGTCACCTTATCCTGATGCTGAAAGCATAACAGAGTTGATACCAGGCAGGTTTCTGTGGAAAGAGCATTCCCTAATCAGGGGGCTGCCACTGAGAAGGCCCTCTTCCTTGTTGATATCAGCTGAGCCTTCCTTAAAGGTGGCACCTAAACGAAGGCACTCAGAGGTCCAGTATGGAAGAAGGCCTTGGATGTTGGGCACAAAGTAGATTTAAGTCAGGGGAGGTGCTCTGATATGTAGTGAATTGCCAAATCACATAAGGCATTATAGGTTAGAGCCAACACCTTGAATCAGACTCAGAATGATACAGGCAGCCAGTACAAGTTCCGAAGGGTTAGTGTCATGTGCTCAGATGGTCCAGTTATTAGCCTGGTTGCTCCATTTTTCACTAACTGCAACCTCTGAACAGTCTTCAAAGGCAACCCCACATGGAGTATATTGGAGTTATCTAACTTGGAGATCACCAAAGCAGAGCTTACTGAACTGGGTAACCCTGATCAGACAGAGGAGTAGTTAGCCCTTCAACCAAAGCTGGTAGAAGGCATTCCATGCCCCTGAGGCCACCTGATCCGCCAGTGACAAAGAAGGCTCAAGGAAGACACCCAAGTGACAGGCCTGCCCTTTCAAGCCAAGTGCAACTTCATCCAGAACTGGTTGAGCACCATCCTTCTGGTCAGAGGCACTGCCCCTTAGCAGCCTTTCAGTCTTGTCTGCATGGAGATTCAGTGTGTTAGTCATAATCCAGCCTACAGTCACAGTCTGACACTGACATAGCCCCTTCACAGGCTCAACTTCAGAAGATGAAATGGAGAAAAAGATCTGTGCACCTTCAGTGTGCTGATGGCTGCATAATCCAAAACATTGGATGACTCCACTCAGCAGTTCCATGGAGTTATGGAATAGCATGGAAACACAGCTGGCCCCCAGAACATTTCATGCTGAAGTAGCATTGCACTTGTGGTAAAGAAGAGGCTATTCTATAATTAAGGAAACTGCGTAAGAGCAATTTGAGAGGCTATAGCCAGGATGGGGAACATGTGGCTTGCAGGCAGGATTTGGTGATTTCTGCCCAAAGTGCTGCCCACTCCACTCAGAGAAAGGGGAGCAACTAAGCTGCGACCTCCAGAAGCCCTCCAGAAGCCGGCCACTGCTCTGACACCTTCACTCTTCCCCGAGTCAGTGAGCAGTAGGGGAAGCCAACGCGCTGGTGGGGGCACCAAGGAGCAGCTCCTCAGGGGAACAGCTGAGTCCCTCAGTTGGGAAAGGGGAACGGAGAGGTATGACTCAACCGGCACCTCAAGGAATATTTTACAAGCAAAGGTGAAGCTGGCACACAACTCAGCCGTGCTCCCTGAGCCACAGGCTGCGCCCTTGTGTGGGAAGGTAGGCATGTGAGCTGATGGCGCGTGTGCAGGCATGCAGGAAGTGCACGCCACTGCTGGCTCGGACCTCGCTTGCTCCTAGGAATGAAACCGATTCCCATCACTGCACTCTGGGAAAGCAGCAGGCAGAAGCATGGCAGAGGTGTTGCACATGGCACCAGTTAGGATGCTGTCGCCCCACAACAAGGACTGAGCCTCAAAGCACCCCCAGGAAAAGCGTTGCCACTGAGCCGTGGCTCTCTGCTTAGCTGCCTCTGGTCCTGGAAGAGCAGTGCAGTCTGGCCAAGCGGGCGAAGCAGAGGATGGCCGAACATCGTGAGTGTTCTTTGGTGTCTGGTTCACTTGTTGGCCCAGTATCCACAGTGCATCACACAAAATCTATTTGAGGCCAATGCTGACTTTGTGGAGGGATCACGCTGCAGCAGAAGATAGCCTCTTTGCCATTTCCTCTTAATGCAATCCATCACCACAGAGGATCGATCACTGAAAATTAGTTTCAGCTGAACAAAAGGACCTTGGCAGGCTGTTCTGGCATCGGGTGGAGTTTCCTCCCCATTCCAGCCTGTCCTTAGCTGCAGAGTTGCGTGGCAGTGTATTTCTGTAAGATGGACATCATAAGACCGACTGAGTGGCAGCAGCTTTCACTGGGGAGAGGAAAAGGTCATCAACTTGGCATCCGTGGAAAACTGAGCAAGCCCCAGCACTGCACATGTCATGAAATGGCAGAGGAGGCTGGCAAGCTACACTTAAAACTTACCTTTCTTAGAAAATAGACCTGAATACTCTGAGATGCTGGGTTGTGTTGCATCTTCTGTGTACCTTAAGAATATGCTTAATGTCTGATTTGATTCCTGGAGTACAAGAGTACTCATGATCAGAGTTTCAACATGTTAACCGGATGGCCACATCAGTCCCTGGGTGTAGCCCTGAGCAGGCCTTCAAAGTGTCATGCAATTAGTTGGCACCATCATGTCCCTGTTCCTATTTCGAGGCAGTGGAGACAGTGGAGACTGTGGGCCCGCCATGGCCCAGTGACCCTTTCAGCCCCAGATGCCAGGAACTAAATCTGGGGTCTTCTGCATTTCTGAACATGCTATTGACTTTCTCAGGGCTGAGCCAAGGCCACATCCTGCCACTTTACTCTTCTTCCTTCCCCCTGCCCCCTGAGTATAAGCAAGGCCTTGTGGGATGCCTCCCTAATACTGCCTCACTCTGAGGAAGAACTCTGCAGAGTGAGGTATGTGGCCTGCTCTGGATAGGTGCACTGGCTGCCTAATGCATCTCTCTGTGGGATTTACAAAGCAAGGCACTGCGCCCTGCGGGTGCCCCAGAATGAGCATGTGGTGGCCACAGCCTACCAGAAGAACAGGGCCAGTGTTCCTGCAGTGGCAGCAGGAAGCCCTCTGGGCTATGGATGGGGAGCGTGTGCTATTTGCCAGCTCTCGCAATCCTCTGTTTAATGCAAGGGTCTCACTCATCTTCATGGAAGGGTTGGCCCTGGATCCTCTGTAATAGGGTTATTTTTAAATACTCTTTAAATTCCTGACCACTGACTAAGTTGGCTGAGGCTGATGGGAGTTGGACTCCAGCAGCTACCAGCAGATTTCTCAACCCTGCAATAATGTATTCAAAGCATAACACCTTTTTATTTTAAAGACTTATATGTCGCTTTTCCTCCAAATGTTAACAAATAGAGTTTTAAAGCAAAAGTAACAAGCAGAACAACAAAATAACAAATTCTGGGCTTTTCTGCAGAAAGCATATCTGGTGAGTTCATGATTCATCGTTCATGTGGTTTGTGGGAGCTTTTCACAACGTCGCCATACTCCAGGGCCTCTCCTGTGCTTCCCAAGTATTTCCAAGGCATTTTTTAGATCAAGGAAAGTGAAGCATTATCTGTAAATGGCAGAAAGAAGCAGAATGAAGCAATCTTGTATTTCTGCAGTTCTGCTACACCACATTGGCTCCTTGCATAATGGAAAATATACAAAGGCTGAGAAAGAAAACCCCCAGAGGAAAGCATGTGTAAGGAGCCAATCTTAACTCCCGACATTTCAGTCAAAATCTGAAAGCAGAAGCCTTGCTAAAGTGGTGGGTTAAAAGCTTCATATACAGAAGGCTCTTAAAAATCAGAGGGTTTTTTTTTTAATCTAAAAACTAAAGAAACTACAGAAAAACATATCTTTCATCATACAAGTCACATAACAGTCTAAAAAGCAATTAGGCAAGAACAATGTCATTTAAGCAAACCCCACTTCCTAACCAAAGGTGTTTTGAAATAAGTGTTTTATGGCTCACCAAACAGAAAATTGCAGGGGAGTTGCACAGATGGGAAATGTCATTGAAAGGACCCTCTTTCACCACTCACCAACTTGATGGTACTGCTGCTGGCTCTGTAAGCAGAGCCTCCATGCCTGTTCTGAAGGCTCAGGCAGGCTCAGATAATCTGGTCCCAACTATCGAGAGCTTTAAAAATGAAGGAGAGCATTTCCCATTCCTTCGGGAAGTGAAAATGCAGCCAGTAAAGCTGTCCTGCTGTTGGAATGATATGTGTTGAATCCTAATGCAACCTGGTCAAAGGCACTCCTGGCCACTGCCACCACTTGGGCTTCTACAGTAGCACTGAGTCCAGGAGAACCCACAAGCTGCAAACATGGTCCTGGCAGCCTCTCCCAAGTCCACATTCTCCACTATCCTTGTTCATTGGGGACACTCTGTTTTTTCTGGTACTTGTCCCTGATAAATCACTGTTTTTACTTGGGAATGTGTTTGAAAAACCTAGGAAAAGCCCTCCAAGGGAGCAGCAGGGACCCTCCACATCTGCCCTTGAAGCCAGCACGGTTCTTTCTGGCTCCAAAGACGGAGCACCATGGCTTTCAGTCAGGGACAGTCAACATGGTACCCTACACATGTTTTAGACTACAGGTCTCACAAGTTCCACTCAGCCTAGCCAATGGTCCAAAATGATGTGAATTATAGTCCAAACATCTGGGGGGTCAAACATCATAACAGATCAAGCAGGGAGGAAGACCAAGCAAGAAAAGTAGAAAATTATAGGAAGCTGGGATCTGCTGTTGAGTGTAGAAATAGGAGAAAATTAGACAAACAAGAAGGACAATAAATTGAATCAAGGCAAGAGTTCAAGATGCAAATGCCACCTCATTCAGCATGGGAAACAGAATTAATGGAAATGGTGAGGGAAGAAGTAGGGAATGAGACCAAAACAGAGACACTACATTTTCCAAGGAATGCAAGCTGCAAGTATGTTTTTCCTTAATTGCCTAGCATACACTAGGAAGAAACAATACAAATAATAAGCCAGCTCCCCTTTGATCAACCCACTATCTCTGTCATTTTCTTCTACCACTCCCAAGCTGATCATGACAAGATAGCAGGAAACCTGCTTACCTGAGTTTCCCCAAGTGCTATCAGAGGTTGCCATGAAGAGAAGAGCGGAACAAACCTTGACTCTCTCTAAGCTCCTGTCACAGTCTTTTCCAAGTATTGAGCTGTGAAAATGGAGGAAAGTTTGTGTGGTGGTAGAATCCTGTCTAAAGCAGAGAGGGGTTTGTTTTGTTTTGCTGGAGTTTTAACTTCTCTCTTCTATTAAGAATTCCACAGTTCTTCTCATACTATGCATGAGTCCCAGTCAGTCAGTTGTCTAGGACATGAGCCTTTAAGATTCCACAGCTTCTGCCTTCAGATTTGGTTTGGAAGGTACACACCTGTTCAAAGATTGAAGCATTGAACTGCTTTTTGGAATATGACCTAACTAAAAGGTTTCTTCAAGGTAACACTCCTGACATATCCCTTAAGATATGTTCAAAGATAGGCTGGACATGCACATGGTGGACATGTTATGAGCAGAGCCAGCTGGTGCTGGAGGTCAGACTAGATGGCCTGGGAGACCCCTTCTGACTCGCTCTGTTTCTGTGTTTCTATGTTTCTAAGATCTCTGTATCCAAGGGCTTTCATAACAAAGCTATGAATCAGATTCAAATATCTTCCACATAAAAGAATTATAGGGCATTAAGGAAGGTGGATTTGCAATGAAATTGTCCTTGGAGGTGAAGTAATTAATCTTGTATGGACATAAATAATGCCGCATCCCACATTCATTTGAGAGGATCATCCACCTACTTTCTAGTTGCAAAATGGTGTAATGATTACAAGAGGACATGGACTTTGAAGTTTGTGAAATTATTGATGCTTCTAGGAATGTAGGTTGTATAGTACAGCACTCAACTGGGGCATCTTCACAGATTGGGTGTGCTTGTGGGAATGGTTACAACAGTCACATCTTTGACTTGCCCATTTCTCTCCTGGAAAAGCCATCTCTATCCAGCAAAGGCAAACTACGGGGTTTAAAGAATGATGTATGCAGCAACTGACTTCGTGGTATGTCTAGAGCAGAGGTAGACAGCCCTGTGCCCTCCAGATTTTTTGGATTACAATTCCCATCAACTCCAGTGATCAGAGGTTATGGGAGCTGCAATCTACAGTATGTGGAGGGTGCTGGGTTACCTACCCCTACCCCTGACCTAGATGGTCTAGGATTTCATGTGACCTCCATGATAGTTTTCCAGGGAAGGTTGAGACATAATGACATGTCTGCTGGTTGGGACACAGCTTTGAGGATAGTTCCTGGCAGTTTACAGAATTACCAGCCACTGCAGTTGTCCAGAAAACCTACTGGGGGAGCTATGGACCCAGGCCTCTGAAAATGCAGAAAAACATCCTTTAGGAGTAAGGCAAGTGCTGTCGCCTCCCTGAATGTGTGTGTAGTCATTAATTCCTCTAGCGTTGCCTGTGGTCTTCGAAGCACTAGTCTTGGATAGCTCTCCACAATTTGATACCCCCTGATTTGGGGCACACTTCATTGTGAGTGGCTTGAAGAAAGTATCCTTAGGTGAGTAGAGCCTACGTTTTATTGACAGCAACTTGCCTCCTTCTGCCTTCATGCCTTCTGCCCAGGAATCTTTCTGCATGCAGTTCCAAGAAAGAAACCTAAGTCCTTGATCACATGTAGAATTCTGCATTTATTTGGGAATTGCTTCCCTTAGAGTACTGTACATTAAATATAGGCACCAGTCTAAATGCAAACCTATGCTCTGGATGCCTGGAATATCTCACCACTTTTGAGTCCTAGCCAGCTTGTGCTAATTAAAGGGAATGCCTCAGCTTTGCCCTGTTGTTTAAAGCTATTATGCCCGTGTTGAGTCAGTGGCTCAGTTATCAGACCTTCATAAATTGTATCTTTTATGAAGTACATGACTACATTTCATGAAATGCTGAATTTCACAGTGGAACTTGTAAGGGTTACAGAGGAGCTAAAATACAAAGGCCCTCGACAATATTTACTATTTGGAGATGCAGTTATTTAAGGGTGGAGGGTGAGATTCTAGTGCAAGTTTATGAATGTGAGCAACATTTTCAGATTCCTGAAGTTCTGGATGAGTCTACATCAGCATACAAACCCAAAAAGAGGTTTAGAACTTTAAGGTTTAAAACTTTAAAAACGATCAGCGTAAGGCTCCAATGTATGTTCCTGGTTTCTGAGGGCCCTTGAGCAAGACACCCCAGTGGGCCTCCCCTTCCACTAAGGCGATCTTATCACTGGACCGTCTGCTGCTTCAATGGCCCTTCGTCCTCTTTTTTTATTTTTTATTTTTTATTTTTTTTTATTGCTACCACTGCCGCTGGCCTCTAGCTAGAGGCAGCAAAGAGGAAAAGCAGAACCTCCCACGGAAGCTTCTTAACCACGAACCAAAAACAAAACCCCTCTGAAAACATGCAACTGGTGAGAAAGCGGGATGTTAATTTGCACAGCAACCAGCCTGATGCTTTGCTGGCAATCCCAAAATGTTTTTATTCTGCACGCTCGTGCTTGCTGCTGTACATTCTGGAGCAGAGCTGCATGGAAACATTTTGAACAGAAAAGGGTGACGGGCTTCTGTAGGTTGCAAAGGAGGGAGGGATTGGATCAGTTTAGAGAATTATGAGGAAGGCTTTGTAGAGTTCTGTTCTAGTAATGCCAGAACAGTTTGCAAGACAAGTTAGCCCTAAAAACAGGAAACCTTGTAATTGAAGGATTATGCAGCAATAATGTTATGCGACTGTGTCTGGAAGGGACTCTTTTCAATAATGCATGTATTTATATTGTGCTTATGTCTCCCCACAGAGGTTTGGGCACAATAATATTTCATACTGCCAGTACTTGCATGCCATAGCAAAATCCCATATATCTAATTTTCTTTTTAAAAAAGAAAAAGAAAAAGAGGGAAGGAAGGAAAAAGAGGGAAGGAAAAAGTGTTGATCTATTAACAGTGGGATCCTACACCTGTCTGCTTAGAAATAGGAGTGCAACGGAGCTTACTCCCAGGTGGGGTACATCTGGAGGATGAGGTGTGGGGAGGCTTTCGCGAAGGACAGCATGGGGAGCCCCATTCCACAATCCGTCTCTGTCCACCGGCGAAACAGCAGCTCTGGATACAACTGCACTGAAGGCTGAAAGAATATTTGGGAACAACAGACCATGCTGTCGATTGTCAAGCTGATAACTAACGATCACTAATAATAACTAACACTTTATGAACGAACAGTTTAACTAGTAAGTGATACTGCCTGTTGGTATAAACATTAGCAAAGAGCCCAATAAATGCAACGGATTGCTAGTCAGCCATGACTATCTGAACTATGTTTTGTAGGAAATGTTTTCTTGCTTTGTTTTTGTCATTTTGCATTGCTTCAAGCAACAGTCGTGCCGCAGACTTACCTATTTTGCTTTGCATTTTCCAAGAAAGAAACCACCGAAAGTTCATTGTTACTGGTTTCAGGAGAATTATTAAAATGTAGGAAGCCCACTGTTGTAAATGTATAACTCTGCACTTCTAGTGCTCAGTTTATTTCAGCAAGCTATCTCTGCTCCCACCTCTAATGTTTGTGTGTTCATTTGAGAAAACTCCGTATGTTCAGTTTGGCACCAGAGAGCTGCCAAGTTTGTAAGCTTCAGGTGGCGGCAGCAGGGGGGGCATTCATGGAGCCCTGGCAAAGGTTTATTTTTCTGGGTTTTCTAAGAACACAGTTGTGTTCTGTCTCCAGCCGCCCCCTCGGATGTTGCTGGGAAGAGCAGCTGAGTTTAGCTCACTGTTCCTGGAAGTCCGGTAGGCTTATATCAAGAAACTGACATTCTCTGTAGGCAGGAACTGCTGAATGGAAAAGATGAACAGCTTTGCAGTCTTTTCTCTGCTGCCCTTTCCCCAGTTTGTCTGGGTTTTATTGATCTGCACCTATAAAGCTTGGATATTAATAGCCACGATGTTGGCTGTAGACTAAGAAAGAAAATAAAGGCATATTGCACCAAATGCTCCAGGCTTGAATCCTTGAATCCTTCTTTCTCTTCACTGGATGAGATCGTGTTTATTTTTCTCTATAATTAATGAAGAGTGTACCAAGGACTCCCTCTTTGGCTTGGAAGCTTGATGTGAATAATCCAGTCAAAGCTAACCTGCAGAACCTGGTTAGACGAAACCCATGCTAAGTGGAAAAGTGAAGCAGGACCAGAGGCTGTTTAGCCAGCATGTAAATTGATTCCTGCCCTTGGACAAATGTACCCAGTCCGTAAGTATTAAGGCTAATAGCTCAGATCCAGTATTTACCTTCCAGGGACAAAAGGGTTTGGCTCATGGAATGTGCCTTCACCTGATTTTGGGAGATTCCCTCCCACCTCCACAGACAGACCACAGTTCGTCCCTTTTGCAGAATGCCCTTCCCCTCCATGTAGCACTTCTGGGGGGCTGGAGAGACTGTTGTAGGAAGCCGAGGGAAATCTCCTTCTTCTAGCCCAGTTGCTGTTTATCTGACCTTGCCTATTTTAGAAGATGACTAGACTGCAAAGTGCATTTGGCCTTAGAAGTCTTCTCTATTTTTTTACCTAAGGATCTTTGGTCTAATACAACTTACCCAGTCATGTGCCCTTCCAAAATATTGGACTGTTACTCCCATCATTCCCAGTAAACATGACTAATGGCTATGCTGACTGAGAGGTGATGGAACTTGTGGTTTAAAAATCTGGTAGGCACCTGGCTGGGGAAGGCTGGTCTAATGGAGCATTCGTGTGATTCTTAAAGAGCAGCAACCACACCATGCTGGTAATGCTAAGAACAGGTCCCTCTATAGAATGGCAGGGGAAAAGTGGGGCTAGAGTCCTTTCCCCGAGTGTGCAGTTTTCTATGTACAGGGAGACACTTTTGTTTGGGAGAGCACATTGTCCAAAGTGATACAGTCGAGAAGCAGACACGCCCCCTCACCTGCCATTTCTGAAGAATGGCCTTGGAGGAGAGTTGGTGCTCCATCTGACCCTTCTTGTTATTTTGGGTCAGAAGAAATGTCAGATCGGCTAGAGATGGCAAGAAGGGCATAGCTGCATTACTGAATGGGCAGTTACCCCCTCTTACAACTTATGGCCTGGCTTTCTTATTTGAATTAATATGGAATGACCTAACTTTAAAGATGAGCGAAATAATATCCTTTCACAGCAAACAGATTTTGCTTTGACCTGTTCATAGAATCATAGAATAGTAGAGTCAGAAGGGGCCAAGAAGGCCATCGGGTCCACCCCCCTGCTGTTGCTGGACACCAATTTGCACCATCCCACTTGGATGACTGTCCAGTTTCTTTTTGAATGTCTCTAGTGTGGGTGAGCCCACGACCTCTCTAGGCAGCTGGTTCCACTGTTGCATTGCTCTGACAGTGAGGAAGCTTTTCCTGATGTCCAGCCTGAATCTGGGTTGTCGCAATTCGAGCTAATTATTGCATGTCCTACATTTTGGTATGAATAAGAAGATACCTCATTCTTCCTCTTTGTGACAGCCTTTTAGGTACTTACAAAGTAATATCATGTCCCCGCTCAGTCTTCTCTTCTCAAGGCTGAACATACCCAGTTCTCTCAGTCTTTCCTCTTACAGGGATGTTTCCAAACCCTGGATCATTTTTGTTGCCCTGCTCTGGGAAGCCCTATCTCTTTCTAATTTTTCTGCATCTTGGTATTGCAAATGAGGCCTAGTGAAGAGTATAGGGGAAATATCACCTCTCAGATTTGGAAGTAATACTCCTATTAATGCATGCCGAAACAGCATTTGCTCTTTTTGCAGCTGTATCATATTGTTGACTCATATTTAACCTGTTCTCTACAGTAACTCCAAGGTCTTTTTTGTCCAGTTCTGCTGAGCTACATATTCCCCATCTTGCATCAAAGCAAGTCCTCCACCTTCTTTTTCCGAGGTGCAGGACTTGGCCATTGTTCCTGTGGAATCTCATTCTGTTGCTTTCAGCCCAGCGTTCAAATTTTCCTGGATCTTTATTTTGTCTGCCAGGTTGTTCACTATTCCACCTAGTTTTATATCATCTGCAAATTTGATTATCATTCCTTGTACTTCATCATCTAAATCATTAATAAAGATGTTGAAGAGGACTGGATCCAGGATTGAACCCTACAGCACACCGCAAGTTACCTTTCTCCAGTTTGAGAAGGTGCAGTTGATGAGCACTCTGTATCCAATTTTGCAGCCAATTTTGGACACACCGAATAGTTTTTCAATCTAGTCCACTTTTTACTAGTTTGCTTGTCAGGATGCCATGGGGAACTATGTTGAAAGCTTTCCTAAAGTTGAGATAGATGATGTCCACAGTGTTTCTTCACTGTCCAGCTTTCACACCAATACATAGTGTTCAGGAATAGACTGCTGTGGATGATCTTAGCCTTGACTTACAGTAAACATCCTTATAGCTGATTATCTTTCCTCTTTCCTTCATTGCTACCCTTCCAAGTCTCATTCTTCTTATAATTTCCTGTTTGCAGTCTCCATTGGAATTGAAGATTAAGCCAAGGTATCCAAAATCTTTCACAATTTCACAGTGTCGCCTTCAAGTAGTGGCACCTTTATTGTTGTAAGACGCCCCAAGGCTTCGGCAAATGGGGCGGATAGAAGCTTTCTAAATAAATAAATAAGTAGTGTTGCTCTTTGGGAGCTCTCTGCCCCCATTATCATTAGCAATATCCATTCCCTTCTTCTGATGTAACAGTCACTCCTACGAGGGAAGAGGTACCTGAGTTCGGTGCCTCAGGTTTGACTATTCAGTCTTGGGTGACCCTGCTGGGAGACCAGTCTCATGACCAGAGAGTCTAGTCTCCTGGTGGCACTGCTCTTGGCTTCTCATACACTCTCAAATCCCCTCACCGCATTAAGGTGTACATCTAAACTTGGGTTACATATTTCATGTGCCCCTGTTGTAAGTGATTCTTCTTCTTATCTTTTTGGTTATAAAGTTGTATTTGTGTTGGTGTAATTCATGTTTAAAACTTAGTACTGTGTTACTTGTGTTTGTTTTCGTGTTTCATTTCTATACAACTCATTACAACTTGAAGCTTTTCCACTGAGCTCCTTATACGGAGCACCCTCTTTTCTGTGGTGGCACCCAGCTCTGGAATCTGCTTTGCAGAGAGATGTGCCTGGTGCTGATGCTTTTTGGCAGCAGGCCAAAACCTTTTTATTTACCCAATATTTTAAAGGTTAGTGTTTTATTAAAATTGGAATTTTATAAAATTGTATACTTTTATATTGTATTTTAATGTGCTGTTACTGGTTTGTCAGTTGACTTGACACCCATTTTGGGTAAAGACAGAGTAGAAATGTTTTAAATAAATAAATAGCCAAAGATCTCTGACCACTTCATAAAATGGATTTAAAATAGTTGTCAAATGCAGGCTTGCTGGATGAGAAGACCAGTACTTCCATTGGGCTGATAGTGGGTAAGTCATTCTCTGGGCCTTTCCATTATTTTCCATCATGCCTTTCAATGAGTCCTGACTCTTATGTTCCATCTTCTAGCTTACCTTCCACTAACACTCAGTTCTCTTTGCAGCCCTTTCTTCATCCCCCACTATCAAGCCTTCTTTCATTCATTCTTTGTCTCATACAGTACAGAGCAGTACAGAAACACACACCAGGGAAGGGGAAGCCCATGCTGTAGCAAAAATTCTGCCCATACTAAGCGGTATTACCTAGCGGATGCTCCAACCACCGTGTGCACAACTTTGGGTTTCCTTGTGTGGGAGAAGTATGAGGTATGAGTGCTGGAAAGTACCAAATTAAAATAACTCTACATCCTGTCAGTTAAAATGACTGTTTTCTGAGTAAGTACTGGAGTCTATCATGTCCCCTGCATCCTGATTCTGGCATTGCTTTGAGGGGGGATTTGGCTGAATCCCCTCTTACTTTCCCTCCTCTATACCCTTCTGACTTGAAGATGAGGCTCTCCTTTGTCCTCCCACTCTAAGGAGGACTCTCCTGTGTCTTCTCCAGTTCCAGAACCAAACAGAAACTTTAGGCTGTAAAATCAGCCCTCTTTAGGTATTACAAAACATAATCTAGCCCAGACAGCCTTTGAAGACCCCAGAAAACTTCAGTTCTTTGCTGAGACAACATTTTTCTATAGCTCACCTAGCCCTAATTCTGAAGAACCTCTCATGTCTATGCCATTTTGAACTGCCTTAACTGGACCTGATTTTACATACTTTGATTTACTTCACCATAATTGACTTTGAGTTGTCCTAATGTAACTTTGAGTGTGCAGTATTCTAACTGATTCCAAACTGACTTGGCATGACTTAATTCAGCCAGAATATTCTTGATTCAAAGTGTTTCTTCCCTTATAGACTGCAGTTTCCAGTGAAACAGGTTCAGTATGCAGCACTCAGAATAGGCCTGTAGCCACCCTAAAAATTGGGAAGGGGACAGTTTAACTGGCTGCAGACTTTTAAAAGGTGGAACTGTAAACTCTTTTTTATTTAACCTGTATTTTGCAGCTATACTACAGTTTATGTACATTTAAAAAACCACTAAGGAATTTCAGCACTTGTTATGGTGCTTGCCAGCAATTATTAGAAATAATAATTTTTGAAGAGTTTTAGAAAATGAAGAGTAGCCTACTAACAGGGAAGAAAAGAATAAGCTACAGCAGAAATATTCTTATAGAAGCATAGATCTAGAAGGGGCCACTTTCTATGTTGAATCTAACCCCAGCTCATTCCAGGAATCCAGTTTAAAGCATTCTTGGCAGATGGCTGTTTAGTCTTAGTCAGTAATGGAAAGTCCACAAGCTCCCTAGGCAGTTTGAGGGCTCCCAGGAAGTTTTTTTTCCTGATGTGCAGCCAAAATCTTCATTCCTGTAACTTAAGTTTGTTATTTCATGTCCTACAAACTTGGTAGACAGAAAACAGAATGCGACTCTCTTCTGTGTGAGAACCCTTTTGTCACTTTAGGTACTTAGTTATCATATCCCTTTCAGTCTTCTCAAGGCTAAATATACCTAATTCCTTCAGCCATTCCTTGTAAGACTTAGTTTCTAGTTCCCTGGTTATCTTTGTTTGCCTTCTCTGAATTAATTCCAATTTATGTGAACCCTTCTTAAAGGGTATTTCATTATTCCAGGTGAGGACTGATAAGCATAAAAAAGAGAAGAACTTCCTTTTTCTATGATTTTGGAACTATACTTCTACTGATGCAAGCTAGAGTTGCATTTGCCATTTTTGCATCTGCATCACACCGATGTCTTATATTGAGCTCCTGATCAACTACAGCTCTCAGAACATTTTTGCATGTCCTATTGCCAAACCAGGCATTTCCCATTTTATACCTGTGTGTTTTATTACTTTCAGAAATGACAAACTTTGCATTTCCTTTTGCTATTTTCTGTCCAGTTCTCCAACCCTGGGATCGCAACATGATGCACACAACCCCTGTGGTGCCCACAGACCCTTCCAGTGGTGCCTGTGAAGGGTGCCCAATGTGGTGGGTAGGGATGTGTCAGGAATCTGTTTTGGGGGCAGAAGTCTATTGGATTCCCTGGGCTCAGCTCCTTGGACTCCATCCGGCTTTGTTGCAGCTGTGGGTCTGGTTTTCCTGGCAAGCTTGCCCAGCGCTTGTGTGTGTGCAACAGGAACTGACCCCCAGGTGACTGCTGTGCCAGCAGCATACCTCTTCCGCATCACCTGCAGCATCCTTGGTTTGCGCTGCACGTGATGTGGCACAAGATGTAGAAGGTTGCTGGTTGGACAGCCTGTGTTCGTGGGCTTCCTCCTGGCTCAGTTCACTTTCAAAGCCAGGACTAAGCACAAGAGGAATCTGCAAATGCTGGAGGGATAGATTCCATGGAGCTTCATCACAACCCTACCTGGGGGCAGTTGTCAAAAATGTTCCCTATATATGGACTTAGATTTGTATATATACATAATAGTGAATACTTATGAAATACATAAGACTTTCTAGCAATTATACATAGGTTTAAACGAAAGCAGACCAAATATCAAAATAAGTGACTATTTGATGTTGGTATCTGTAAGCCACCCATTCTTGTATCAAAAGTGTTTTTTTTTATTTATTAAAACATTTTTATGCCGCCCCATTCACCGAAACCTCGGTTTTAAGGTCCTTAATCCTTTGCATTATAAGCGGTGGGTGTTTATCCTTTCATTGTTGTAATATCAATTGTTTAGCTGTCAAAAGGCTCAGAGAACCCATTTCCCTTTCCATTTTTTAATTCCTATGGATCAGGGAAATAATTTCAAAGAGTGTGTTCGTCAGTGAATATTAAATACTGTTCCAGTAGAGAATTCATCTGTGTAATAATCTCCTTCAAAAAAAATCCACCTCCAGCAAATAGCCACATTAGACAATTTCCCTTATTTTAAAGATGCTGCAGAGTCCAATAGACACAAAACCGATGTTTTTACTAGGTAAGATGCAGCTGAAGATCCAAGGACGTGACAGGTTGATGTCAAAGCAGCAGTCTACTGATTTGGCATTTTATGTTGTTACCCAAAGCACTTTTTCAAATTTACAAATTATTATTATTATTTCTATACCACCCATAGCCGAAGCTCTCTGGGTGGTTCACAACGTTGAAGTCCCCCATCCAGATTCCAACCAGGCCTGACCCTGTTTAGCTTCCAAGATGAGGCGTGATCAGGCCCTTCAGGCTACATGGAAGCTACAAATGTACAGGCTACAAATGTATCCATAGATCCAAAAAAACTGGGGACCTTGCTCTACCCTCTCAAAATTATTTTGATTTATGTTCCTAAGGTATTAGCTATCTCAACCAAATGTGTGCCATCTGCTGATTTGATCATTCCCCCACCCTGATCCCCAACAGACATTTTTCATTTCATTCCATTCCACTTTTATCTGGGTCTTCCTGCAATGGAATCCTACTTATCCTTGCTCTGAGTGTATTAAAATCAAATTTTCTGAAATCCAAGGGAGTTCACATGTTTTGATGATGCTCCATGGTCAGGAGATTGACATGCTTTCTGGACTGCTTCAAAAATGTTGAAAAGTATTAATTTGCATTACTTGCAACTGCCTTCTAATACAGTCAGTATATTTCAATGCTGCTCTGATATCCAGATGTTACAAGTTTAATATATCCCAGTATTTTTAGTGTAACTTCAGTAAGAAAGGGAAAGGAAATACTACTAATCTGATTGAGCAATCCAGTGCCTTTGGTTTTTAGAAGATAAATTTTTGCACAAGGGGAAGAGGCAATGATTAATCAAAGTGTAGACAGGATGAATTCTTCATTTGATTGTATAACTGTAACTGAATTCAAGTGTCTATTCCACAGTTGAACCAGCTATGCTTTAAAAACTGCATTTAGAAATCTGAGCAACATAGCCCTACTGTCAAAAATTATTTACAACTGTTTGCCTAACTTGAAATAGTACTTCATCTCAGGTATTGCATGTACCGTTAGGAAGATCTGGGCAGATTCCATTGCAGCTCTGCCTCAAAATAGTAGCACAGTGCCTTTTAAGAAGAACAGCAACAACTTTCTTGGTGGTTTTCTAAAATGCCCATAGGAAGTATAATCATCTGTTGTAAAAATAATTAGGGGAGCAGAGAAAATTTAAGAGAACAGGCCCTCCCTCTCCCCCCCCACCCCCACCCCCACCCCCACCCGCAGTCTTTGACTCTGAACCCAATTTTTTCACCTAGAGGGAATGGCGTCTTGTGGGAATGGCAACGTTCCAAGGTGGGTTTGAGGCTATATCTTCTTTCTCTATCCACCCATTCTTTATTTGCTGAATTCTGCAGAGACCCACACTAAGTCTGTATCAGGCTGTGGTTGTGGTTCTTTATGAGATGCACAGAGAGCAAACTCTGCCTGCCTTTTATAAGATCAACCAGAAAATGCAAGAGCTGTTGTTTTTATATCCACTCTGTCAGTGTGGCTCCTCTTAGTAGAGGCAGATTGTAGGGAAGTGCTACATATGTTTTTTGATTGGCTTTAATGTTTTATTTTAACATGGTTTTGAGAGACTTTGAGGAGCAACAGGGCACCCCTATTAGTGTAGTCATGAGCAGGGGGAGACTTACTAGCCAACGGAGGGGAAGAGGGGTCATATATCTTACACCTGTCCCCTCCTCTGGCTTCTCCTCCAGCCAGATGATTCCAGGTATCAGTCTACCCTCAGGCCTGGAGGAGCTGCTTTTAAATGCCAGGTCAGCCCAGAATAAAATCTCTTTAATCATGACATGATAATAGATGAAGGAGCTGATCTGGCTTGAATTACTGAGAGCTGGGTGGGGAGGTGGGATATGTTTTTCTCTCCCAAATATGCCCGCCTGGATACTCAGTGCAGCACCAACACCATCCTGAGGAGCAGGGAGGGGGAGTGTCTACAGTCTGTAGGAAAACATTACCTCTCTCCAGGCTTCCTGTCTACTCAAAATTGGGTTTTGAGTGTTTGTACCTGGTATTGGGCAATTGAGACAGAATTGGGTTAGGTATTTTTGACTGGACAGAAAGATGGTGATTTGAAGGTGTAATATTAATGCCTTTGTCATGGTCATATCACTTCCAGGTGAAATTTGGACTTCTCTTCCCCCTGCAAAGGTGGAGGACCCGTTAGATTTTCTGTCCTCAGAGTCTAATGGTTCCAGATGGTTTCCAGATGACTCTGGGGGGTTTTCCAGTTGATATGGTTGGTGCTCTGGTGAAAGCCCAGATCACCCTGTGGAATAAGGAAGTGACCTGGGTAATCAACATGATTGCCACTAAACACTTTCTTCCCCCATGCAAAGTCTGCTTGGCTCTTTGGTGTACTGCTGAATTGCAGGCAATGAGGCAAACAGGTAGCTGGCCAGAGCTCAGGTGGAGGAAAACTTGTACTGAATCTGACTGAACACAATTAACAGCTCATTATCGAGCCAATTCCATGGTGGTGAAGGCAGCAAAAAGTGGGTTTTTTTGCCAGCATCATGTCCTTGGGGTGCCACCCAGCAGAGCTGTTCTGAGTGGTTCAAGTGTTATTATGAACTAGCCCAAGGAGGTCTAGGCAGAACTTGTTATGACAAGTTTGCTCAGCACTTTGAGGATAAAATCCCTCAGATTCACCTCATATTGAACTCTACATTTAATGCATTCCCTTGAGCAGGGGTCCTCAAACTTTTTCAACGGGGGGCCAGTTGAAAGGTGGCAGCAGCAGGCGCAGCAAGGCAGTGGTAGCGCTGGGTGTGACAGTGGGCGCGGCGAGGCGGCGGTGGCGATGGAGGCGCACGAGGCGGCGGTGGCAGGCGCACACGTGATGAGGCAGCAGCTTGCTCATTCGGAGGTTGTTTTCTCTGAGCGAGTCCAAAACCTCTGAGGTGGACCGGATAAATGGGCCTGGTGGGCCAGATCTGACCCGCGGGCCATAGTTTGAGGAACCGTGCCCTAGAGCAGAGGCATCCAGTGCACCAACTAGTTCTGTTCTACTGGATAAGTTTTAATTGTTGAGGCCTGATAATGTGGACAAGATGCTTTGAGCGGTTCAGTCAGCCATCTGTTTACTTGACTCTTGCCCTTCATGGCTGATCATCCAGGCCAAGGAGGGGTGTGTGCCTGGATCTGGGAGGTTGTAAATGACTCTCTGAAGGAGGTGCTGGTTCTGGATCCTTTAAAGGAGGAGCTGATTAGGTCCCTCCTGAAGAAGGCAACCCCGGATCCAGAGGGTATCAACAACCTGTGGCCTGTGGCCAACATCCCTTTCTTGGGCAAGGTGCTTGAGCAGGTAGTGGCTCAGCAACTCAAGGCACTCTTGGAAGAAACTGATGATCTGGATCCATTTCAGTCTGGCTTCAGAACTAGTTTTGCTGCAGAAACTGCCTTAGTCTCCCTGGGAGATGACCTTTGCCAGGAGAAAGACAGGGGGAGTGCATCCCTGTCGGTTCTCCTGGACCTCTCAGTGGCTTTTGATACCATCAACAATGGTCTCCTTCTGGATAGGGTGGGGATTGAAGGCACTGCTGTGTAGTGGTTTCCCTCCTTCATGGTTGGCTGATTTCAGAAGGTGGTACTGGGGGAGTTTAGCTCTGTGCCATGGCCATTATGCCACGGAGTGCCACAGGGTTCTGCATAATCCTCCATCCACATGAAACCATGTGGAAGAGGTCATTCAGAGGTTTGGACTGAAGTGCCATCAGTACACTGATGACACTCAGCTTTACCTCTCTTTTTCATCTGATCCAAATGTGGCAGTGACTGTTCTGAACCAGTGCCTGAGTGAGGTGATGGATCAGATGAGGGCCAAAAAATTGAAGCTTAATCCAGACAAGTTCTGGTGGTAGCTGGATCCCTTGTAGATCCCAAATAGATGATATCCACCCTGTCCTGGAAAGGGTTGGACAAGGACAACATGTAGACTTTAGGTGTAATTCTGGACCTGGAGCTGTCTCTGGAACTCCAGGTGAGCTCTGTAGCCAGGAGTGCCTTTTCTCAACTTCAGTTGATTTATCAACTTTGCACCTATCTGGACTAACAGAACCTGGGAACAGTGATCCACACCCTGGTCTCCTGTCATGTTGACTGCTGTAATGTGCTTTATGTGGGGCTGCCCTTAAAAATGGTCCGGAAGCTTCAATTGGTCCAAAATAAGAGCTGCTCACCTCCTAACAAGAACTGGAAGACATGAGCAGAGAACCCCAGTCTTATATCATCTGCACCAGCTACCAATTGAAGTTTGGGCCCACTTTAAGGTGTTTACTTTGAAATATAAAGCCCTAAACAGTTTAGGACCTGTTTCTCTGAAGGAATGTCTCCTCCCATATACATCTGCCTGGACCTTAAGGTCATCATCAGAGGTCCTTCTGCAGGAGTCACCTCTAAAGGATATAAAGAAGGCAGCTACTATGTGAAGGCTCTGGTACCCCATTTGTGGAACAAGTTCCCAGAGAGGTGCACCTGGTTCCGATACTCTATACTTTTCAGCACCAAGCTAAACTCTTTTTATTTGCCAACATTTTACTTGTTGAAACTTTATTATTTTATATTATATCCTATGGCACCGTGGATTATTTATTTATTATATTGTTACTGCTTTTATATTCTGTTTTATTGTTATTGGTTATATTTTTATTGATTATTATTGTAATTTTGCTATTGCTATTGGTTTGGTTGTTTATATTTCAAATGTTGTAAATGGCCCAGAGAGCCAATAAGCTAAGGGAATGGTATAAAAATGTTTTAAACAAATAAATAAATTTTGACAACAGCATTCCTGGTCACAGCACTTCCCTGGCTTTCATTTCCTTGGGAAGATAATCACTGGAGAGTTCTCTCTCCAAAGAACCGTCAAAGGACAACCCTCTGTTTGAAAGGATCTTCGTTTGATGAAATATCCAGTCCCAACAACTTTGTTTTTTAAAATGGGAATATATAAGGAGCAAGAGGGGAAATGTGGGAGGAGACCTGAGCAGGGAAGGTAGTATTAATGGCATGTGTGCTGTTTGTGTTGCAGCCAAAAATGGAAAACATCTTATACAATGTTAATAACAAAATAAAGAAAGAAGTTGGCTTAAGAAGGGAGCGCAGGAGCTTTGATGTTCTCCAGCAGCGCTTCATACCTGGACAGGCGCTTGGGAAGGCACGCTGGCTGCCTGGTCATAGCCTTTCCCCTTGAATGACTCTCAGACTTGCATCTCTCTGTGCCCCCTTTTGGAGATCCACTGTTCCTTTTCAGCCAGGTGCCAGTGGCCACCTCTCGGAGAGGTTTCTTTCACTGTTGTCCTCAGCCCATGAGAGAGAAGGAAATAGTAGACTAAACATGGGGTGCCTGCCAAATCGTTGCTGAGCTCTTCATAAATTTGATGTTTCTGTGGTTCCTAGCCCAGCTGTCGCTGCGGGCAAACGGCCCAGCGCTGAAGCCCTCAGCTTGGTGAGCTCATTCAGGGTCGGGTGTTTTATTCTAAGAAATTAGCTAACATACAGTCCTCAGTAGGAGTACCCCTCCCATGGGAACATCGACAGATTTAGGTCGTACAGTGAGCTGTCTCTGTGGGTTACACAAGTTTTTTTTTAAAATCAGCTCTTAGGGAGTCCTTGAAGAACAAAGCCATTGCCACAAACATTGAATCACACTTCCCCTCAAAACAGTGCGAATCCTGTGACTCACTTCCTCCTAGCAGTGTTGCTTCATTAGGGACTGCGGAAGAAAAGACTTTCCTCAAACTAAGTGTCAGAACCAGAGGAGTGCAGGCAGCTTGGCTCTTGCATCTGCACAGAGAGCCTTCACAGCACCAAACTCAGCCCACATGTGTGTCATCTACAGTTATTTAAAATGCAGCATCGGCCAGATTTTCCTCACAGGCATGCAGCCTCCCCCACCGCCCCACAAGGCAAATGGAAACAAGAACATTGACAGTTGCCCTGAGAGATTCTGATGCGAGCCGAGCCGGGACAAAGGAAAATCAACAATGGGAATACGCAGCAGCTTGGTTTCGCATTCTGTGAGTGGGTTGCTTACACAGAAGTTGCCACTAAGTGATGTCTACAGTGGAATTTGATGTGACTTGAGTGGGTTCTTCTCAGATGAAACATGCATAAGAATTGGCAGGACAATTAAAGAAATCGGGAGGCGTTTAATGGAAATGGATTTAAAGGAGGATTAGACAAATTCATAGAGGATACAGCTTATTAGTGGCTACTAGTCAAGATGGACAGATCAGTCAATTTCTAGTTCATGTCACTTTTGTAACCATTCTTTCCCAAGTTTGTCCCATCCCATCTCTGTTTGCATTTGCAATTAGAACATCTTTTAAAGCCAACACTTACATTCACATGTAAATATGTATCTTACTGTGTTATGTGCCTTGAAACTTTCTACTTTTAGAGGCTGCCCTCTGTCTGAAATGGTGCCTGAGTTCTCCTGGGAGTGACCAGAAGTGGAGGGAGCCATTTCCTCCTGCTCCTCGCCACCACAGTGCCCCTAAGACTCTGTCTCGGCCTTGAGCTTGAACAGGAAACACTCAGCTGCATCTGGGTGGCCACTGTGGGAACACAATACAGGACCAGCTGATAGAACTAAAAGTTCTTGGTCTGATCCTGCAGAGCTTTTGTTCTGTTTTTAAGTACTTAAGAATACAATCCTAGGCATGTTTAGACAGAAAAGGATTGCCCAGCAACTGATGATGATGGCTCGGGCCTCCGAGGTGTTGTATAACTTCTGCCTAAACATGTCTAGCATTGTTCCCTGAATGCTTCAAGGCTGGTGGGAGGAAGGAGAGGATTGGAAGTTCTCCAGGTAATGTTCTTATGTGCCATCAAGTCATCTCTGACTTACGGTGACCGTATGAGTGAGTGCCCTCCAAAATGTCCCATCCTTGACAGCCCTGGCTCAGCTCTTGCATACTCAAGACTGTCATTTCCTATAGCTTAAAATACACTTTCACGTTTGGACAGGAGCATCTTAACAGAGGCATCATACCTAGGAGTTGCTTCCATGTACTCTAAATACTTGATATTCATGACAAGAGCAGATCTTGTGTGTGTTGTGTTCTTCTCTCCCTGCCTTAGAGGATAAGGTGACACAACCTCAAAACAATCATAAGAGATAGCTTAGGGCAATGCCAACAATACAAGGTCATGCTGTCAAACACATGCCTGCCATCTTGTTTATACAATGCTTGGGGCCACTTTTCTGCACTTTCAGAAGGGAACATGAACAGGGACGAAATGTGCTGCAAAATTACCAGTGGTTGTGGTGCTCTCCCAGCTAAATTTTTGGAAATAGCTTTTGGCTCAGCCCTTGTCCAGGTTGACCTAAGAGAGTGCTCTCTCACCAATCCAGAGAGTGCCCCCATCCTTGGACTGTTTTAAAATAACTCGTAGTGTAGAAATCTCCCAGCTTCGATGCTTGAAAAGCAGCCTAAGCTTATGGTTACCCTGAAGTGAGTCGCATTCTAGCCAACAGGGCATACTTCCAAATTACAAAGAGTCTTGTGGGACTTGAAAGACTAACACATGTGTTATGTCACAAACTTTGGTGGACTAGACTGTTTCATCAGACGCATGAAATATTATCTGAAGCTGCAAGCACAGCACATGGCTGTGGGGGAGGAAGACAGCCAGGTGAAAGGGAAATGAAATGCAGGATGAAGAGCAGCCAGGGAACATTGTGTGAGTTACAGTTGTAAACCCTGCAGCGTTTTTTTGTGTTTTTATCACAGCTCACCACCTTTCCCAGTTTGACACATTTTTATCCAGAAGTAAGTTGCATGGAATTTACCCCCAGGAAAGCATGTATAGGGTGAGGGTGGGCATGTACTGGATGCTTGCTACAGGATGCTTGGAACTGTAGTCCATCCCTTCTAGAGGGTGCCAGGTTAAGGAAGACCGGACTTGGAGTCAAATACTCTGGTGGGGTGTAATCCTGTCCAGAAAACGTACAATTCCTGGCATGCTGCCCATTCCCACCTAGCCATGCTGCCTCAGAAAAGCTTAGAAAAGTGGTAGGACTTCTCTTTCTAATTATGCATATGACTGTGTCCCTTACGTTTTGATGCCAATTACAGTGGAAGGAAAGGAGGCTTCTGTTGCAAAGAGTTGCCTCAGGAAGTCACTATAGTAAACTACCCCTGGAAATATTCCTGCACCTCAGTCTGGCAAATCTGTAGAATGGAAACCTGGCTAAAAAGGCAGTTTTGTTGCCAGCAACTAGTCTAGAAACATTACCCCGACAATGAGAGGTGCAGCAGGGAAAGAAATCTGGGACTCATCCAATCTGGATGGCTGTGAGTAGAGAAGCTTCTGCCCCCTTCTTTCCAGGAATAATAGTGTTTACTTCTATTTGATTCTCTCTCATTCAAGTTACCAAGGTCAGGTTTCAGCTTGCCTGTCTCTCTTTCAGTCACTGGAACCTTAGCAAGATCTAAACCACAATCCTGGGCCTATTTATTGAACTGCATTACAAACAGTTGAAGTACACTGAAGCACATTGCAAATATCTGTACATTTGGCCGCGTTCTTTCTCACATACAGTGCAATCCTAAACGTGTCTACTCAGAAATAAGTCCCATGGACTTCAGGGAGATTTACTTCCAAGTAAGTGTGTCTAGGTTGCACAGTAAAGAACCCTTGATTTAGTGTCGCACGTGAACTGGGCTGCCATGTAGAACATACTCTCACATGGCTGGCTAGATGTTTGAAGGGGACCTTAAGTCTCTCACAGCAAAACCAACAAATAAATCTGTGCATTCTTAAGGGCTCACACATTTCCAGTGCAATCCCACACAGGGTGACTTGAAAGTAAGTCCCACTGAGTTTTTTCCCAGCTAAGTGTGCATAAAATTAAAGGCTTATTGCCACAAAAACATAAGTGGGCTACAACTCACTTCTTCAGATGTTACTTGGTTGTTGTGAGGATGATGAAATGGTTTCTGACTACCTACCAGTGCATGGAAGCACTGCCTTACCATTGGGAAAGTTTCATTTCCCCTCCAATTAGTCTGTCTGCTGCACAGAACTGTACCTAGAGTGCTCATACAAATGCGTGGGGTAGTGATCCAATTCTAAACACACTTACTAGGGAGTAAGCCTCAGTGAGCACAGCTTATTTCTGAGTAAATATGCATGAGGATGTGTTATGAAGCAATACACTCTTTCAAACAGATGTTTTCAATGCCATCAATGCTTCTGATAAATCCATCTGCATGAATCCTCATCCAGCAGTAGATTACTGTCTCTCCCCACTAATGTGTAAGCATAACTTGTGCTACTATCAATGCTACAGGTTATCAGTGCTACTGTCAACTTGTGCTACAGGTTCCATCTGCCTAATAGCTTCCTTACTACATGGGGGTGATGACCAGAGGATGTGGTGGGATTACAGCGTAACTCTGCTAGGCGCTTATCTGGATTGTACTTGCGGGTTGAATCGAGGTCTTAAACAGGCTCATTTGTTGTCTGGTTACAAGAGTGTTGCTGACTGTACTGTTCCAGCTTTTAGTTCCTCCTGATTGTGATGAAGAAATGCTCTTCTGAATATATTTTGATATCCTAGCAGTTCTCTTCAAATTAAAATCTGACCCAGGGAGAAGAGGTGGGATCAGGCATGTTCCAGGAAATTGCAAAGATGGCCCTCATCCCCTGAAATCTCCTAGTGGCCTAATTAGGCAACCAACTGGCAACAACCTAACTCAGTGGCAATCTCTACAGGACACTTTAATCCAATCAACAGTTATTTTCTTCCCTGCAGTTATCTCTTTTTATTAATTAATATGCAGAGCTGGCCAGGCCAAAATATTCGCATTGCCTGGAGCTCAATTAGCAAGAAATACCATATACCCAATATCCCTGGTGTGACTGGCTTCAATTCCCAAAGGAAGATTCTAATTGGATTTGATAACCTACACTCAAAGGGCAATATGGGATGAGTATGGGTTGTTGTTCTTGTTCAAGTGTGGGTTACTGTGTGGTCTGAATCCAGCTCTGCCAACAATCCAGTGCTCGTTCACTGCAGAGAACCCACAGTTTGCAGTGGAATTTTGAAATGTAGGTAAATAAAATCCCTATCCGCCTCCACTCCTTGAAACTCCTCCCTCCCACCACCTCTGCTGTGTTCACGCCTGCCTTCTAGGATATTCTGCCACATAGTAAGCCCTGGAGCAACAGTCGTAAAAAATATGGAAATCTTGAGTCACTTGCTCATTGCTCCCGAGTCAAGTCCAAGTTGAGTCACTGAGGTGACTTGAGTTGATCTTGGGAGAGAGTCGCTCAACTCAGGTCCCCAGCCCTGGTTTCCTGCACTGATAAGCTGGAAAATAAGAGCATTAAGATGCCTCCCATTCTTCATTCAGACTATTTTCAACCAGTTCCCAGACTGTGTGGCTTACAATTCTCAAGAAATATGTTGGAAAATGTTGCCAAGTTTCTCACATCACAAATTTAAGCATTTCCACTGATGCATTTGTCAGTTGTTGGACTGGTGTAGCTAGCTCCTGGCCCGTCTCATCCTAAGTACTTGCAGAAAAGCTTATGATGGCCAGGACTGGTGGCCCTCCAAACCTGTTGTCCTAAAACTGCCATCAATTCTAGCCAGCAGAACCAGTGTGGAGGCAACCAGAAGCTCAGTCATCTGGAGGGCCACAAGCTTAGGGCACATTAGCATCTCCAGCAACGCCACTGCTTCAGCATAACAGGAGGCAGAAGGAGGGTCCTCAGAATCATTGGAAAGCTGAAGCACCATCATCTCATCCTGGTCTGTACATAAAGGGCAGAGATGTGAGCAAGGTTTAGCTGAATCAGGGCCTTTGAAATGAGGCTGGGGGCTGGCTGGCAGGCATGCTGCAGCAGCCAATCTGCTGCTGTGCCTTGGACTACAAGGTGCCCTTTGAGGTCTCCACCAGCTCTGGGATCCTGGGATGAACCGATAGGATCAAAGATTTAGATCCACCATCTTTTGGCTTCAGCTTACAGGAACAGGCAAGGCTTTGCTTCAGGCTTACAAGAGGCTGTTGGTCAACCCAGGCAAATGCACAAGTGGCTCAAGTCATCTGCTCCAGAATGACGCATGAACCCTTCTCCACTTTGCCATTGAAAATGCATCGTTGCCAATGTGTGCCTGGTGTAACACACTTACGTGGTACAATCCTGAGAGGCCTTTCTGCTTTCATTCCTAGCCAATAAAATCTGCACAAATACATGCAATAAGCAATACTCAAAACTGTGTTCTGTCTTAATTACTCACATGGGCCTTGTGCTTACATATACAGGCCTGTTAGTAACAAGGAGTACCTGTGAAAGTAGCTGCTTCAATCACTTGAAGATGTTCAATGTCATTGAAAGGTTCCTGTCTTTTCCACTGCTTTGTAATGGTAATAGGAAGGCAGCTTAGGCAGGATGGAATCTGGAAATACTAGACCAGAGAATGCCCAGCCTCAGGCCTAGGGGCTGCATTGGGCCCTCCAAGAGCCTCAGTGTGGCCATCCAAGATTCCTCTGAAGGCCACATCCCTTCCCTGGATCTCACCCCCTTTTCCCATTTGTTGGGTTGAGGCTTTTGTGCAGCCTTCTTCTCATTCCAAATTGTGGAAGCCTCTCCTAAGGCTTAATTGCTGGTTGTTACAGATTTGAATTGCAATACAGAGGTATTTTTTATTTTGAAGGATCCCTCAGATGGAGGGGTCTTCCTCAAGCAGAGCTCTTCTTCCCATGGAAGGCAAATCCTGGATCCATTGCTATGTATTCACAAGTCATCTTCATTTTGATTTAAGCTTAAAAGTTACAATATAATGAGCAAAGATCTTCCTAGCTATGGAGGGCATAATAAGGAAGATGGATTCATACAGTAAAACCTCCCAAGAGATGAACTGGGGAAACAACCTCACAAAGACCATGGTTTTCTTTTGGGCTTAGTAAATCTTCTGGTTGAAGTAGCTGGATGGCTCTTTTTTCAGTCTCTCTCCTCATCATGATTCTGGTTCCTATTTTCTTAACTTCTCAAATCTGTAAATTCCCTGTAGTTCTTCCATGGTTCTCTGTTGGGTCAGCAGCACAAAGTGTTAACAGTCTCAGAGGCTCAATGTCAGAAGGGAGCAAGCCGTCCATCAAGTAGAAGACAGAGGCATGGGACAAAGGCATACAGGCTCCATGCAGGTAAATTAGATGCTGGTAAATTAGACAGGGTCCAGAGGAGGGCAACAAAAATGATCCAGGCTTTGGAAACACTGCCCTGTGAGGAAAGAGACCTCAAAGGCTGTCACAAAGAAGAAGATTGAGAACTCTTGCTGGTGCCAGAGTGTAGGACACGGAATAATCATCTCAAGTTGTGACAACCTAGATTCTGGCTAGACATCAGGAAAAGCTTCCTCACTGTCAGAGCAATATGACAGTGGAACCAGCTGCCTCTTAGAGAGGTGGTGTCCCACACTAGAAACATTCAAAAAGAAACTGGACAGCCATCTGAGTGGGATGGTGTGCTGTGGTGTTCTGCAACAGTAGGGGGTTGGACTTGATGGCCTTCCTGGCCCCTTCCAACTTTATTATTCTATGATTCATTCCAGAGGGACTACCCAAAGAGCAGACGGGTCAACAATAAGCAGAAGGTCCATTCCAGAGGCAGCACATGAGGAAGGATGACTCACTTTTCTATCATAAGAAGGAACTCCCCAGAAGGTGACAGTGACACAGCCTCTACCACAGTGGTGCAGGTCAAGAGAGAGTCCCATGCATGTCCAATATGGCAACAAGGCATTCCCCTTGCGTACTGTTTTTTTAGAGCAATTGTTCTGCCAGTGGTGCTGTCCTGGCACAACCAGCTTGCACCATTTTGGAGTCACTGCCCTTTGCTGCCTGAGGAGAGGAAAGGGCCAGCAAGCTGTGAGCGTGAGGGAGAGGAAACCAACTGGGGAAGGGAGGAGGAGGTGGGGAGGTTGGTGGCAACTTCTTTTTCTCTCACGTGCCAAAAAAACTAAGGCTAACCCCAACACACTTGTTACATTAAGTGATTTCATCCCAGATTCACTTCGTTAGCATATGGGTGAGCATCCTATATTAGTATAACTTAAGTTCCGTTGATTTCAAGAAGTCCACTCAGTGTAGGACTAACACTGTATACAGTCCTGAACCTCCTTTGCTGTGGGATACTTTTTTATTTTTTCCTCTAGTGGAGAATCTTTGGTTCCCAGCTTCAGTTTTTAGGGCCCAACTACATGTTGATGCAAATATGTGGAAGCCTCAATGAGCCTTGTTTTCCTCCTGTTAAATGAAAAGCAGCTTCATTTATTTTTTTGTTTGTTTATTTAAAACATTTCTATGCCACCCCCATCACAACAAAGCCTCAGGGCGGCTCACAACTAAAACAAACAAAAGCATATAAAAATTATACAATAAAAATATTAAAACCCGGTGCATCTTGGCTTAAAAATTTAAAAAAACCTACATAATAAATTAACAATTAAAACAAGTTTTAAATAAAAAGGTCTTAGCCTAGCGCCAAAAAACAAATAACGACGGCGCCAGGCGGACCTCTCTGGGGAGTGCATTCCCACTGTAGATGCTCATGCTAATGCACGGACATCCAAAGGGGACGTCAGCATCTCCAGCAGTGGACACAAGGCTGCAGCCGTAACCTCATTCCACAGTAATTGTATGGTGCCCCCTTCCCACATGTAACACACAAAGAGGATAGAAATTTGTAGCATAACAACACAGCTGTCTGTGCCCCACAGAGCAAGGGTTGTCCAACTTTGGTTGAGGACTGCAACTAAATCAGACCCGTGGGATCTCCTATTGTAAGACCTAGTGCAGAATCTCAGGATCCTAGACCCAAGATCTACTGATTTCCAGAAGCAGAAACCTCTCCTTGCAATATGCAGCTTCCCCTCCAGTGAAGGACACACTGACTGTAGAACTGGAATTGACCTTAAGATTGAGATCCCAAGCATTCTCCCGCCCCAGGATCTAAATCCACTTCAATAAATATCCAGCCAAGTCTTTGACAGACTTACTCCTGAACACTTAGAGATGGATAGTCCATTTCAGTCTCACAATAGGTAGTTTGATCTGAACAGTCACAGCACCAGGTTGTCAAGAAAGGATGCTATTTGTTATGCTGAAGCCGGAACACAATTATGTAGCTGTGTCCCTGACCTTGTCTTGATCTGGCTTTTCATTCTAAACAGAGAAGCATCTGTTCTCTCCAAAGGCAGTTTTGTAGTGCAGATAAAAAGTTCTGGCAGATGTATCAGCAAGGTAACAAATAATAACACTCGTAAATCCACGTAATGACATGATTTTATATTTCATCTCACATAATAGCCCACAGCACTTCAGGTTTACTTGACTCATACACTCAGAGTTTGTTCTACGGTCATAAATGCTAAACATTAATATGTAGATCCAGTCAAACAATTATGTCTGGGTTAGGGTGGGGGGAAGGTAGTAAGTCCCTGCACTTTATTTTCCCTGCTGCACATGATGGGAGGGGATCTGCACATTACCTTCTTGGCCTAGCTTGCCATGTGCAAAGCCAGCAAGGGTGGATCATAGTCATAGTTAACAAATGACCCCAGAACCCCAAAACAGACCAACAATCACAGGACACAGCAAGCCACGTTGGTAAGGGACATTATTTACAATGGGAAAAGCTACCCACCATGGCTTATTTCCCCTGCCATGATCATGCAAACTGGCTCAGTGAGAGTGGTGTTCGAAAAAGCACAGAAATGTTGATATATCTAGCATTGCCTGTAAAAGAACCAATACTTTTTTAACAGTAAAAACCACAAGAGGGTAAAATTAAAGCAAGAAAATCACTTGAAGAATGCCAAAATGGTTATAAATTATTCCATTTGTCGATCTCTAGCATCAGAGATCTAGTTTTGGAGGCATCTTTGTGGTTTTCCCTGAAGTCAGTATAATTATTGTTATTTTCATTTTCATGACCTGTGTCATACATGCTTTGCAAGCATCCAGTTTTTTTCTTGAAAGATGGAAATTGTGTAATTTGTTTTGGGGCACTTCAACCTTAAAATATGTCCAAAAGTTCCTACCAGTCTCCAGTGAATTTGGAATGGTGCTCCAAAACAGGGTCTTCTGAACAGGGTTTGGTTTTGGTTTTGCTCATACAATAACAGGGTGTTTGAAAAGCTGTTATAACTTGCTCTTTTTATCTGTTAATGCTAGGAATGAGTAGGCTCTGAAAGAATAAACAAATGGCAAAAGGCAGGTTATTAGAAGCAAGAAAAGTTTGCTCCTTCACTGAATTTAGAATTCAGTAGGTAGAAAAAAGCAGAATTTGTTCCACAGAGTTTTTAGTCTCTGCAAAAGTGAATATCCATAATCAAAACTGTAAAGAGACGGTCAAGAGGATAGGAAGTGTGTGTGTGAGGGAGGGGCATTTAAAACAGTAGATATCAAATGGAATCCCTGCTTCCAGGGTGAACATAAGCAATAGCACCAAGTGATGTATTTCATATTCTGAATCCTTTATAGCATATTGGATCTAGTTTTTGCTCTTCTATTGTGCAACATATAAACAATAAATTGTTTGAGCTTCTTAGTGCTAGCGTCCAAACGAGTGCTTGGCTTAAATCCAGAAATATCCTCAAAACTGCTATTCTGGCTCAAATGTCCATTATTTCTTTATAATGTCTTGATCTAGTACGTTTTGCGGTAAAAAAAAATGATCCACTTTGCTGAAACTTTTGTAAATTTTAAATGCATGCTTTCTTAGAAGACACCAAGGAAACAAAGCCAAAATACGAAGTTAGTCATACATGTAATCTTAAGAAGTGGCATCTATGATCAGGCATACGTTGCATTATTTATATTTTAAATCATCTTTTCTTTTTTAAAACAATTGGCTGCAGAGGGACTGTCAAAGTATCTGAATTGACTTAAATCTTTGCTTTTGAGCTGTGCTATTTTGCTGAATCAGGCTGGGTGATCTAGAATAGAATGTTATAAAATAAGATAAAGGTGGTGCTTACAATAAATTGTGTGAAATAAACAGTAAAACAAAACCACTATCACTGATTTGCTCTTGTCAGTCACAGAAAATAATACAGGTTCTACCATTGACAATACTGCCTTTCCCATAAAGAAGAAAAAACCCAAGTTTCTGATAAATTAGCAGAAAAGGGAGGAGGTAAGCAGGATTTTGAACCAGCCTTTTTCTAGATAGAAGAGAAAAAAGATAATGCACCAGGGCTTCCAGTAAACCACTCCCATGAAATCACACTCTGTTTCCTGAATCTATAATCCTGTACTGATTCTGTAGTACAACAGCTGACTGCAGGATGGTTTATGGCCACGGGAGCAGGTGGGACCACCACTGTACCTGTAGCCAGAAGATGCTCATGCAGAGAACGTGTTTGTTTGAACTGGCAGCTCCTTATGGCAGGTATACCCATGGCTGCCACAATTTCCGTGGTCACGTGGTCCTTTTTCAAGCTGTCACAATGACACAAACTGAACTCCAGTGCTCTGATTCAGCTTCCATTCATTACAGTGGAGTTTACACAAAGGTTGTGCACGATTGCTCCCTGTGGAACAGGTCTGAGTTTCCCCCAATTCCGCCACTCTTGTTAGCACACGAAGTCTCTCTCCAGAGTGAGGCAGCCACCTCAGCTTGCCTTATGGTAACGACATGTCTGCCATATATGGAATCCTGTTCAGTTCTAAACAGAGGTCTGCTGCTGGGAGGAAAGTAGTAACGAGCCAGACGCAGCTCTTTCTTTGAGCAGAAACTTGCAAGCCTCAAGTGGCAGTTCTTGGTGATGATTTATGCCTGAGCTAAATGTGCAGTGGTGGGAAGAGGTTGCTTCCAAGCACAAGTACAGAGAGCCTGACTCAAAAGGCAACAGTCCACCATGGCTTTATCTACTCTTTCAGAGTTGTCTGAACCCAGCTTACTGAAGTTGCCTGAATCTTAGACAACCCCGGTTACTGGGATTGTCTATCCCTCAAGCAACCCTAGCTATGTAGATTCACACAACCAGGCAACCCATGGCAAGCTGGGTGCCTCTGGATACCGTGCAAAACTGGCGCTTGCAGGCACCCGACATGATGCAGCAGCTCTCAGTGGAGTGCATTTACAGAGTGTACGGAGAAGCTCTATCATCGAAAACAGCAAACTACATCCCCATTGGCTAAGATTCCACCGAAACATAGAATGCTACTTAAACCACAGGAGCAACCACAAGTTAAGTGCTAAAGTTATTTGAATAATAAAATATGCCGCCCAATATATGTTTGCTATTTAGGGGCTCCCCTGCCCCATAAATCAGCGCCAGACATAGGAATTAGCCTTTTTCTTATTTTCCAGAGTTGTCAGACTTCCCTTTCCCTTGCTTGCCATGCCCAAGTTCCATTGCCTAATTTCCTGCCAGCAAGTAACATTTTTTCCAAGTTACTTCATTGTGCTTGTGGTGACAATGGCTTCCTAAAATGATTGGTGGTGAGATGAAGCAGCTGTAACCACCTCCAGATCTAAAATAGGGCTTCCAATCTCACATTATAACCAACGGTAGATAGCATTGCTAACACGGGACTTGTTGAAACTTGCACTTCACATTAGCAAGCTGAGGAACAACAGGTTAGTTTGTTATTCCTACCTAGTTTCTTGTATCTGTGTAAAATCAAGGTGTAGAGTGAAACCTAGCCAGTGATGAAGATCAACCTGTGGTACATCCTCAGAAATCATAGTGTGGGAAAAGGCCCAAAGAATGTTGAGTCCAACTCCCTGCTGCAAGGTCAAAATATTCACCAATCTTCACATGTTATTCTGATACCCCACCTTTCTTGCTCTTGCAAGGAACCCAAAGGAGTTCCTTTGCCTGCAAGGTGCACCTGTGTATCTTACCCTTACAGTCACAACCCTGGGAGGCATACTAGGCTGAGAGGCTGAAGTTAACCAGTGGGCTCCATGGCTGACTGGCAGCCAGGACCAGTCCCTCACTCTTAACCTCCATACCACAGTGGCTCTCACACGATTCACTACAGACCACAGGATCCTGTGGGCATGTGCATAGCATGTGGACATGGTGCCACACCCAAAGCATTAGTATAGTTTTCCCATTCTGGTGCTCTCTAGTCACGCTAATTTACAACTTCCATCAGTGCTAGCTAGCAAGGTGGGGATGACGACGGGGTTGTGGCACCAGGTGGAAGGCTCTCTTAGGATCATCCAGGACCAACACCAGGGAAAGGCAGAAGCCAAAGGCCTTGAGCCCGGGAGAGCCTATCCCTACCCCCGAGCCTGCCACAGCTGCCACAAGCATCCTCCTCTTCCTCCCTGCTGGTTGCCCACCTGACCAACAAAGGAAGTCTGGATGGAGTCCCAGCAGTCCATTCTACAAAAAGGTTCTCTTTTCAGTATCAGTAACCTGAACAAATCAAACACATCCTTTGAGTGGACATGGCAAAGAAGAGCAGATCTTTAAGTTTATGTTCTCCTGTGCCTTCAGTGGCTTTGTTTCCCCCTCCCAAAGGCAGCATCTGATTGGTTCAGATGGAAGCTGCTCAAAATGTAACTTCAAACAAATCAATCAGGTACCATGGAGCCTGCCAGCTCAGTGGACTGGCTCCATGCTGCACCGCTAGCAAGAGGGTTGAGTGGGGAAGGAAGAAGAGGATGAGTCACTGCTGAAGTCACTTCCACCATTTCACCACCACCAGCAACAGCCAGCTTACAAGTAACCCAGTGGAAACGTTAGCTGGCTGGGGCAGTTTTGGCAGCCAGCAGGTGGGATTTGATGGTAGTAGGGGCAGCTGGGGGCAGGGGGCTGGGCAGCTGGTGGGTGGCCTTTGGTGACCATGGGGAAACAGCACTAGGCCTGGTGTCCTCCTTCCATCAGTTTCCCATCTTCAGCTTTTAAGTGTCCTCATATAGCTAAAGTGGGCCCATTCCAGGGAGCTATCACGACACTCGGAGGAACCATGGAATTTGCCATACAAAAATAAAGGCACATAACCCCACCAAAGATTGGCAAAAATCCCGAGCAGCAGCACTCCACATGGAAAACATGGGAACATGGTTACTGGTTCCCCTTGTGACACTTCTGGTGACCAGTGCTGTGACCAGCCTCTGCCCATGAGCAACACTGGAGCTGAATTGCTGGCACCCAAACCAAGTTCTGTTCTGGTTGGAGCAGTCTCTGATCTAGTTACTCACTGATTTCAGCATTTGCACCTCAGACCTTTTGGTGCAACGACGCTTCCACTCGGGGGTCTTTAAAGGGCATCCTTTCCATCTGCTTTCAGCTGTGGCAAGCAAGATTCTTCCGTGTGCAGGGTTTAAGCTCACGGCCCCTCACTAGCAGCTTGCGATCGCTTCCAGACTAACAGGTGGTCAAGGCACAGTCTAGGCTGGAGCACTCTTGGGTTGCTTATCCCTGCAGTGTTTCTAACTGGCATTCAAGGAATGTGCACAAAGTAGCCTGGCTGAGGACAGAGCTGGGGACAGGCACTTGCTCTTGGCACGTACCATTCACTGACCGAGGCCCTTGCTTGCAGTGAATAGCAGCTTTACGAGACTCCACACAGCAGGAAGCCGACAAAGTTCCAGCATGTTGAGACTTTTGAGTAAAGAGTGCTGAGAAGTTACAGCGTGATTTGGATGTGGTTTTTTTTCTGGTTTCTTTTCAATGATTCCAGACTTCTTGCTACTCCCTCCACTCAGTTCATGACCATTTAGTCCTGCAGTTTCCAAATGAAGTTGGCATTCAGACCAAGCCATGGTGCTGGTGGAAGTAAACGATAGCTAATCTGACTTGTTCTCTTATCAAATTTAGCATATGCCGTATCATTCGGCTTGAGGACAGAATGATCCCCTAAAGGTGCCCCTAAAATAGTGACAGTCGCTATCTGTGCTTGCTTGCTTCCTTCCTTTGTTCCCTTGAATGTGGACATGAAACAGGGTGAGAAAACATAGCTCCAGAGAGGTTACTGAGCAGTCAGGGCAAAAGAGGAAGAACAGAGGAGCATCCTGGGTTTATCTGGTGTGTGCTATTACTTCCTAGCAGTTTCCCTCTCACATTTGACTGGACTGTGGGAGGGATGCTTTCCTGGTTCCTGGGAAGACTGCTCCTACCACCCGGCAGTGTGAGAGACGGCTGCTTTAGGGAGCAAGTCCTGTGAAGTGCGGGCTGGAAAGAGCTGTATGCACTCCATGCCTTGCTCTTCCCCCTGCCCTGCTCTTGCCCTGCAGCTCCCAGCTAGCCTGCAGTCCTCAGATGCACTGGAGGGCACCATCCTCTCAAGCGCCTTAACATGAAATTGGACTGCCGGTCTGGTGGGGAGAGGTCTTTCTACTGTGTACATGTTCTGTTTTCCATAGGAACAACTATCTGGACTGAAAAGCAAGGCGCATGAGGCTGCCCTCCCTCTTCCCAAGCCCTTCAACCAGATCACATCCTGAGGGTGTTTTTACACAGAAAACAAAAAGTGCCTTTAAGTGTTTGTTGCCATGTTGAGGCATGCGGTACTGGCCTTTGCCCACTGGATCTGGTGGGTTGGAAGGCAAGGCAGAGGTTGTCAGGGGACAGGCAAAAATAAGGTGTAGCGATAACATTGGGCATGGGAGGAAAAGCCCCTGATTACAGTGAGATCGCTCTGCCACAAGTGAATGGGAAGTCACTGCCCCAATTGCCCCCAAAGTCGAGCTACCTCTGTGTGCACATGTGATACATTAATGAAGTGAAAAAGAAGTGGAATGTCTTTTAAAAAAAAAAACATTCTAGCCCATGTCAGTTTTACATTCAAATTATAAATGCAAGATAAGCAAAGCACAATGCTGATGTCCTATGTGAAAATGCTTTCAAGAATGAAATCCTAAAATACATTGCATGGAAGCCAATTCCATTGAAATTCATTATATTTTTCCAGAAAAACATGCTAGAATTGGAGTTTAGGCGGTGGATGCTCCTAATATGAGGCACATGACTGATTATGTCAGGTAGAACTGGCAGTTTGCTGTCTTGCTCAGAATAGTTTTAAGGAGTATATTGAGCATGTGATATTGATGTGGTACTTGGGATATTGTTACTTGCTTGACACTTATAGGACTGACCTCTGGCCCTTCCTCGTCTGGAATACTCGAGGCCTGGCATTCAGGTGCAGCATTAGGTTAGCCTCATTCTCCTTGATCCCACCTATTTCCAAATCTTTCTGAAATAAACGATAATTGTGAAAAGCTTCACCTGCTGAATGTCTGCCTGTGAGACCTGCAGGGATGGGGAAAAGAGTAGGAAGACATACTAAATTCCATTGGAGGGCGGATGGCCTGCCTAACGGTGGTGCTTGTACGTGAATGAAAACAGAAGGAAGAGCCATAGGAAGCCCAGTGCTGTGCCGTGCTGCCAAACCGCCCCCCCCCCCACACACACACACTCACAGAGAGAGTTTGGGAACGGCAAACACCAATTCCCCGTGAGGGAGGCGTATCCGTTCCCCTCCGCTGCCCCCTCCCTGCAGCCTGCATCCTGAGGCAATGAAAAGGCCAGCTTTTCTAGGAAGATCTTTGTGGAGTCAGCAGCTGTGAATCCCAGTTCTAGGAATCGTGGCTGCCGGTCTTGAAGGGAAACTTCCTGGAATCCTCCCTGCCATTCCGCGGAATGTGACTCGCAAGCGAGCTGCCACGGTGACCTTCAGGAGTCCGCCGAGCAAGAGTCGGCCGCGGAGCGAGGGAGGGCCGCGGGACCGGGCGCAGGGGTCGGTGCTCGGCCCTCGGAGTTGCTTTGAAGGTCCATTTCACGCTTCCTTCCACTCTGAGAGGCAGGGAGGCCGGGAGGAAGGAGATGCCCCAGGAGGCTCCTCGCTTCACGGGGAAAGCGCCCAGCCCCGCCTGGACTGCAGCTTCCGCAGAGGTCAGCTGCGGTGACAGGCCCTGCACACAGAGCTTACTCTTCCCCCTCAAAGGAACAGAAAACAGTCGCTCAAAGCAGTGGCACTCGTGGCATTCCAGAGTGTTGCAGCATATCATTGATCTTCACATCCAGGTAAGTATTACTAATTCTATTGTTTGCAGATGAGGTGCAGTGGGTGGGGCTGAGGATAATGGGTTGCCTAAATCCAGCAAGCTCTTGGCTGAGGAGAAATTCAAAAGTGACCTGTGAGCCAGAGCGTGCTGGCCTGTACCTTGTAGACGTCATACTGCAGAACAGCCATTCCTAATCGGAGGAGCGAAGTGGCTGTTCTAGAGTTTTTTGTATTGCATAGGAAAAGCACACCGGATCTACATTTGTAGAGCACACTTTGTACGCCTCCTGTGTGGGTGCAAAGAGTAACATCGTGGCTTTCCAAGGATTATGTCACCAAGTGGGCCCAATTGCACAAAAGCAAGGAGAACCCATGTATGCCTGCTCGGGCAGCCACTGTGCCCCTCACAGATTTGTAGATTCATAGAATCGTAGGGTTAGAAAGGGCTAAGGAGGTCGTCAGGCCCAACCCTCTCTTGGTGCAGGATGCCAAGTCACATCATCCCACTCACTGCAGTGTTAAAATGTTTCTAGCTACCAGAAGCCTGGAGGAAATGAGATGCAAGACCTTTACTGCATGTGTAGGAATCTTAGACATCGGGTAGCCCAGAACAACTGCAGCATGAAAAAGTGCCTGAGATAAGCAACTGCCTGGTTACTGCTCAGCAAGGCAAAGTAGAAGCATCAGAAACTGCTTTGCATGGAGTCACCACTGCTCCGTCTAGCTCCTTCTTCCTGTATTGACTGGCAGCGGGCCTCCAGAGGCTCGGTCAGGAGCCCTTCCCTGGCCCAGACAGATCCTAGGAACAAACATGGAGGCTGCTGCACACTGTGGAGAGCTTTGCCACTGAGCCCTGGCCTTTCCCTGGGCTGCAAACACCACTGGTCACAGGTGGGAATGAAGGCTTGCCTGGCACCTGCAAGCTTGCCTAGGCTCTCTGTGGGAAGCTCTCATTTTAGGATGTGTTCCTGGAAACACACTTTCCAGTTTTCTTGTTAAATTTTTCCTTCTTCCCATTGCTCCTAGCATAATTCAGAGGCATGACCCTGTTCAGAAAACAGCTGCTAGGAAAAATGCATGTCGGGTTCAGACAAAGCGACAGCCTCACCCTGTTTATAAGCCACAAAGGCGGTGTTGTGCCACATAAACCCAACATGGGTTGCTTATAAAGCCAGAAACTGCTTACAAGCCAGTTTCTTGGCTTGTAAGCCAAGCAGCAGAACACAGCTTGTGGTGGGATTTGTTAGGCCCAGCTATGACTGTTGCCAAGCATCTCTGGCAAGTGCTGCTGAAATGCCCAAGCAGCACATGTCAGAGGTGCCAAAATTGCTGCAGCCACCTTGCTCATGAGCAAGGTTTCTCCAGCAAACCCTGCACTGGGCCACCACCAGTCCGATCCCTTTCCTGTTCCTTCCCCAGCACAGGGTGACCCCCACCACTCCCAACAAAGCAGGCTTGCTCACATTCTCAGCAGCCCAGCCTGCCATAGCCACACGCTAATGGGGGCAGCAGGGAAGAGGAAGGATTGCCATCCAACCACGCACACAATCAGCTGGAGCTCTCTCCTCTTCCCTGCCACCTCTATCAGCCACTTCACTGGCCAGGACCACAGCCAGGCGCCTCATCTGTCAGCAATGCAGGTTGAAGATCAGTGGGTGTGGGGTGTCAGCGATCCCTGCTCCCCCTCCCCAGTGCTACTGACAAGTGGTGGCAAGGAGGGGGAAACCCTGACATTCCCCTAAGATGACGGAGGGAATGTGTGCAGTAGTCTGCCAGGCACATCAAAGGTAAGGTGGCCAATAAGCCCTGCCTCATCGCTTTCTGCACACTGCGGCTTATTGTGAAGTGTGAACCCTTCTATTTTGTCTTGCTGGGGGTAAATTCATCAATTCCTACCTTTAGGAGTAGAGTCCACCTCTGTGGCTCGTGCTAATATCACATCTGGCTAAAATCTTGCACAAACCTGTGGATGTTTAGAAAGAAATCCTAGGACTTTTGTGGTGGGAGTTTTTTTTCTGCCTAGACATGCTTAGGATTATGGCCTAAGCAAAAGAAGGATCTTTCTCTGCTCCAGGATGCTGTGTTGGGGACCCTTCTTCTTGACCATACAGGTACTGTTGGTAGGAATATCCTGGGTCATGGAAGATGTGCCTGTCATGACATGGGGGCACTTAAATTTCCAAGTAAAACACTATGCATTCTTTAATTGGGAAGAGTGAGCTCCTTCTCCCATATAATGCATTCCTTGATATAATTACAGGGACAACATAACTGCAGGAGGGTTGGAGGTGCATTCCAGATCTGGTTAGTCATGGAATTGATTCCATGAAACTGAAGTCCCGCACAATCACACTCCTTCATTAGTCAGACATAGCATAACATTTTGATCCTTTTTCCCATAGCTTCTTGTTCCCTCATTTCAAAGCTGTGGACACCAGTACTTTGGTTTTTCTTCAACACGCTGAAAGCAGTAAAGCCCCCACCCTCAAGAAAGTCCACAATCCTCATGCTGCTGGTGCCCCATTTCCAAGGGTTTTGCACCACGGTCCATATGCATACCAGCACGTTTGAGGAAGGATCATACCAGCCAGATCCTGTTTTCATGAACAGTTCCGGGAAGCACTTTGGTGCCTTTGTTTTTCATGCCTGCGTCACGTCTGGCAAGATGTGATGAGAGAGAGAGAGACTTTGGAGGGCAAATGGAAAGCACATTTCTGCCAGTGCTTGGTTTTGCATTCCCTGACGGAGCCAATTTGAATCAAGCCTCTGTTGAAACCTCATCACTGCACGCAAACACGTTTGCCACACTGAGGCTTCACATCTTTTCTTAGCTATACATTTTAGGTGTGCACCTACACAAAGTACCCTGCGGCCTGGGTATGTCAACAGGAAAGTTCTTCCTGGAAACTGTGGTTTTGTGAAGCTGTTTGCCTCTGCTCTTAGTTCAGCCATTTCTTTCCAGTGAGATGACTAGCATGTGTGCACCTTCATGTCAGAGCAGGAAATGGAAAAAAAAATCAAAGATGCAATTAACATAATATAATCACCGAGGTGCTTCCCATTGTCACTTGCTTTGCTGCAGTGTGGAATCCCCTCCTTGCTTACAGAGAAAGAAGCATATTTCTCAGGCAGCCCGGGCACTTCATACATAATGTGTTTCTGCCTTGGGACAATCTGAAACTGGCAACAGGTTGACAAGGGAAGTCAGTGCAAGAAATAATCTGTCAAGTAAGAGGGTAGATAAAAGCAACAGAGCCCTACATGTCAAAATAAGCATGCTTCTTTTATATTTTGCAACTTATCATTTAAAAGTTGGCTGTTTTTTTTTTTTTGGATTATGCCATTTTGCCCCTTCCAGCAAATCTCTCCAAAATATGTGGCATGCATTTGTTGATTTTATTTATTTTAAATTGTATGCGGTCTTTTAGAGCAAATCCCTCACAAGGTGGCTTCTATACAATGGTACTCATGAAGTACAACACACAAGGAATCGCTTTGATTAGCACATTTTCAAAAGCAGTTCATTGATGTTGACATAACAGTTAACGGCTAAAATGTTGTAGGGGAGGGAGCGTGACATGATGCTACCATGTTGCTTTGTTTGTGCGAGAGAAGACCACAAATGTGCCGGTGGAAACACCAAATTGAAAAAGCAAGTGCTAGGAGAAGATGGTAAGTGGAAAAGAGTGCCATTGAATCTGCAATGACTGGGCATGCCTGTGAAATGATGGAGAGTACAAGGTATTACTTAAAAACAAAGAAAAGGAAGGCCCAATGCCATCTTTCTTCAGGAGGCACATCGCAGAAGGCAGAGTGATTGTTTATCTGGGCACATGAAAAACATTTGCCAAAGGATCATCAGATCCCGATGTGTGGCGAGACCGCGGGATATCAGTCTTGCTTGTGCAGTAGAAGGAGCATCGCAGGATGACAGAGGCAGTTGCACCTTTGTGAAGGGCAAGCGACATGCAGAAAAGGGGACACTAGGATCTATATATTGTTCTAATACGGATCAGATTCCCCTTCTCCAGAATGCCCTTAGCTATTCTGAAGAGCTTAAAGAAAGGGAGGTGTGCTGGGGGCATGCGTGCGCGCTATCTCATCTGTGATCCAGCACATGGGCAGTGGGCAGAGTCCCCGATTCTGCTGAAGAGGGTGGGCGGCAGTCCTGAACAAACTTCATTTGAGGTTGCTTGGCTGGACACCTGAAGGATCCTGTTTCTCAATATCTGTTCATTCAGATATCAGTGCTATACAAGAATAGACTACATTTTGATATCAGAAACAGTATTTGGCTTCGGGAGGCAAATATAGGTAAGATTGCTGTTTCCTGTGCAGCTGTCTCTATTATATCTATAGTGATTATGCAGAACAAGAGCAGCAGAAGGATTCAGAACCAACAGAAAGTCATTGTATTTATTTAAATTAAAACTTCTGTATACCATCCACTACCATTGTTTGCTATCCTTTTCCAGATGTAGATTCCTCACAAGATCCTAATATCTGTTAAATCAGAAAAATACTGGGAAAGTTCTCTTTAGAACACCATGATTTTTTAAATAAAATTAACACAGAGGAGGAGGTAAAAATAGCTACACAGAAAATTAAGAAGCACATGAACATGGCTCCCTTTATAACACCTTTTGCAGAATAATTACTTCAAATGGCTGTGCTGTATACTAGTATGATTATAAAGGTTCTGCCCCCACAATTGTATCCATCACATATTGAAGACCTATCCGAAACTGGAGAAAATCCTGAAGACTAGGTCCACATCACCCGGTCACCCTCATCAATCAAAATGCTTTTTTTTTTTTTACTGACACATTAGCAAACAGACTGAATGAATTGGCTCCCCATATATAAAAAGTAAATCACTTTAGGCTCGTCTAGTGGTGTCTTATAGCAGCTCCAATTAAATGTTTCTTAAATTAGACGCGACTGTTCCAAGCACAAAGAGACGTATATGTAATAACTTTCTTAGTTGCCTCCCAAGGCATTGGACAGATTGGAGTGATGACATATCTTAGAATTAGAGGCTCACTTGGGCAATACATTTTAAAATTGTCTGTCACAAATTTACCAGATGTAAGAACAAACGGGATGGAATCCAATGAAATCGGGATGAACAGAGAAACCAAGCAAGGCTGCCCCTTGTCCCCTCTTTTGCTTGCATTTGGAATCAACCCGTTAGCTAACCTGTGTAGAGTCTCCTTAGGCATAACAATCAATTATGGAATTAAGAAAATGAGTTCATATAAAATCTATATGCAAATAATAGTGCTCTTACAGGGATGTGGTGGTGCAGTGGATTAAAGCACTGAGCTGCTGGGCTGTTGATCAGGGCAGCAGTTCAAATATACACGATGAAGTGAGCACCTGCTGCTTTGTCCCAGCTCTTGCCTACCTAGCAATTTGAAAGCATCCAAATGTGAGTAGATAAATAGGTACCATTTCGGTGGGAAAGGGAACAGCATTCCATGTGCCTTGGCATTCAGTCATGCCAGCCACATGACTGTGGAAGCGTCTTCAGACAACGTTGACTTTTTGGCTAGCAGATGGAGATGCGCACTGGCCCCAGAGTTGGACACAACTAGCGTATATGTGCAGGGGAACCTTTACCTTAATAATATTCTTACATTGACAAACCTATTTAATAGCCTGAGGTCTGCATTATAAATAATTTTAGAATACGGCAAATGCAAATAAAAAGGCCAAATCTAACTTGTTATGTATAGATACAGATAAGGAAGAATAAATTCGGTTATAATAAATGCAGAAAATACCGGTCTGTGAGCAATGAAATACTTTGGAATGCAAGGTATCAGCCAAGCTGAAAATAAAATTACACAGGAGTAACAAAATATATTAAATGAAAGAACAAAGGATTGCCTACTTGAAATTATCTTGGCTGGAAACCATTGTGGCAGTCAAGGTTTTGCTGCCCAAGCTGTCTTTATTTTGAAACCTGTCAATAGCACTGGCAGACTCTGAATTAGAAGAAGGGCTATCTTTATTCCTGAAATTCATACATGGAAACAAAAACCCAGGCTGAGTACAAATGTTCTATATAAAAACAGCAGAAAATGTACACTGAGAATACACAGTGTGCAGAGATACTGTGGAGTATTACAAATTAAATAGCTCCTTCGTATAATGGCTAAATAGAGTACCAAGACACAGGTCAAGATGAAGCAGATGAACTCAGCAGATCACACACCTCTTGTTGAACAGCAGTCTCTATAGATCAGGTGGGCTGAGCAGCAACTGAATCCTCACCTGCTTTCCAGTCATGCATCATAAAATAACGTAGATGAAATTCCTCCATCAGCACATGGTGGCTTGTGGGAGAGTCTATATGAATAAACTACTCCCACTTGTAATCTGTCTTTTCTTCATATACCCTTTCCTGTATATGATCAATCATATGGTGAATGTGGAAAAATTTAAAGCTTGTTTGAAAACAAAAACCACTAACAGAGCAATCCCAGCTCTAATGTTGGAAAAGAGGTCCAACCACCAAACCTGTGACCTGTGCTCAGGTTGGTCCCCCACCCACCCACTGCAGTGAGTGCAGAAAGAACCACACTGGCTGCCTCACTGAGGGTTAAGAGCACCCTCAGAGAAGGGGATCAAGTGGGCCTTCTAAGGAATGGGGAGAGAACCAGGTCATGCTGTGTCATGGTGGCACCCCAGCCTCTTTCTTTCCCCAGTTAAAGGGTCGGAAGAAGAATAGCATAGAAGTAGAGTTGGAAGGCACCTATAAGATCATCAAGTCCAACCCCCTGCTCCACTTCCATATGTGGTCACCCATCCAGCTACACAGCCATGCCTTTCCAGCTTAGCAAAGGCAACTCAACATGCTAGCTCAATGAATAGCTAGACAGACTCATAGGCATCCCTTTTATATTGTGTCTTTTAAATAAATCATTAAAATGTCATATAATGACCAGTTAACCCACAACAGTAGAACTCAATAGGACCATGGTACCCAATTAAGAAAAACGCGATTTGGAATTAAGTGTTTTGCTTTGTATATTTCATTTGGGTGTAGAATGGGTTATGAGCCAGAAAATCATAGATGTCTTACTTAAGCCATGAATTCATTACATGAACACATTACATTACAGTGGGTAAGCATGTTTATTCAAGCCTCATACCTGCAACAGCAAGATAATAAAACTTACCTATTTTACAGAAGTGTGGAATACAACTTAGTGAGCTAATGTAAGCTCAGCAAAGCACCTCAGATTGTTTTTAGTGGCTAAATTATGGAACTAAACTAAAAGATAGAACATTTTTCTTCAACAAATTGTTGGACCTATTTTGTATACTGTTTTTTTGTGTCAATAGCTTATATATTACATGTTGGACAGCACAGGTATTATTATGTAGTAACACCTAATAAGACTCAAAACATGTTTTGTCTCTCCAACTTTGCAATTTGTTGTGAATTCCATCACTGGAAATACAGTCATTAACTGTCATTCACCAGTGTCACTGGATATGATGTGACAGGAAGCACATACAGGAAGGACAGACTGCCTTTTGCAGTCATAACATGGTTTTTACACTATTACCTTAGGCACATAATTCTCCCATTTCACAACCTTTTCTTCAGGGCTGGCAGAGCGTAATGATGCAATCCAAGTCCCAAGTTCAATTGGTTGGATTCAATAGCACCTCTCCAGCTTCGGGTGGCTTAGCAACATTCTCCTCAGTACGTTTTCATGTGACAGTGTTTGCCTCACAGCAACTTTATTATTATTATTATTATTATTATTATTATTATTATTATTATTAACATTTCTATGCCGCCCCTTGCCGAAACCTCGGGGCGGCTTACAACATGATAAAATACATTGAAATACAATAGTACATAATAAATTACCATTAAATATAACAATACAAAAAATACATTGATTTACAAATACAAAATTAAAATTATCAGTATAAAATAAAAATATAGGAGGAGAAAGAGAAGGAAGAAGAAGTTGCCCAGGCCAGATCATATGTTTTAACAATTGAAATGATGTTTAAATAAAAAGGTCTTTACCTGGCGCCGAAAAACCAGTAACGACGGTGCCAGGCGGACCTCTTTGGGGAGTGAATTCCATAGGTTGGGCGCCACCGCAGAGAAAGCCCTCCTCCGGGTACTTACTCTCCTAATTTCTTTCATGGAGGGTTCTCGGAGAAGGGACTCTCCCGCAGATCTCAAAGGGCGGTCGGGCATATACGGACGTAAGCGCTCGTGCAGGTAGCCAGGACCCAAGCCGTTTAGGGCTTTGTAGGTCATAATCAACACCTTGAATTGGGCCCGGGCTTCAATGGGAAGCCAGTGAAGCTGATGGAGGACTGGAGTCATGTGAGCATAACGCCCCGTCCCCGTCAGCAACCTTTACATCACTGTAATGGCAAAGAAAGGAAGAAGTAAAGAGTTAGGAGCTTAGTAGGAAGGGACTGAAGAAGCGGCCTGTTTTATTACATTTACTTACCTATTTACTTATCTATTGCATCTGTATACCATTCCCATAGCCCTTCAGGACTCTCTGGGCAGTGTACTATTTTAAACAAATATATAACAATAAAAAGGAACCAACCATAAAATTTATACAATAAAAATCATACAATGAAACATAATAAAATACAGTGCACTCTAACAGTTAACTACAACAGTCAGTAAAATTGCCTCAGGCACAGCAGTGACAGAAACAGTCATTAACATTCCGTAAGAATATAAAATATTACTTCAGCAGTTATTGTGCGGAAGAATGGGATACAAATGCTTGTAATAAGTAAATAATAAATGTCTGCTGAAGAAAAACGTCTTTGCCTGATGCTGGAAAGATAACAATGACAGCACCAGGAGTACTTCTCTTGGGAACATTTTCCATACATGGGGTGCAACCACCGAAAAGGCCCTTATGTAGGGATGCTCCTGTCATTCCCCAGGGCTTGGCTGTGGTGGTGTGGTCATTTTTAAGGACAGGTGCTCATCAGGAGTGCTGCCACAGCCACATCTCCCTGGAGAATCCCAAAATGAAGGCGGCTGTGTGTGCTCTATGCATGTGTGCATGTGCATTTATACACTAGGGTGGCCATTTGTGAATCAACAAAAATAGGATAAAAAGGGGATACCAATTTATTCAAATCTGGCATCCATGAGTCGATATGAAGAGAGGGAAATTTAGGAAAAAATGTGATAAATAGAAATAGCACAGAAGATCATTGCTCAGTTTGCTCTCAGGGTGTTCTCAGAGGGCAACTTCAAGGCCCATCAAAGAACCTTTCAGTGGATCTTTGTTGTTCAACTAGCCTTTCAGTTAGAGGCCACCTTTGAACTAGAGGGCAGTCCTAGAGTATCGTTAAGAGTTGTATGGTCTTGGGTTGTGATGCCCCCCCCCCCCCGAATTTGGCCCTCTTCTGTTTGTCAAGCTTCTTCTTGCACTCAGCCTTTGCACAGGAAGTGAGCTGAGCCAGGAGGAAGTGCAGGAACAGGAACATGCGCAGGAGTCTGCTTGCGCAACCAGCGGCCTTCCTCTGCTGTACATGAGGCCCCAACAAAGGCTGCAAGCCATGTGCACAGAAGAGGGACGCCACTTGCGCAGCCTGCACGTGGCTCGCTGCCTGTGGGTGCCTGTACAAACTATACACTCGGTGCGCTCAGCAGGATGTCAGGCTCGGGGCTACAAGAAAATAGGTTGCAGTTGAGGAGTTAAGCCCACCCTGAAGGAGATTCCTGAGACATCCCTAATGTAGCCAGCCCACTACCACACACACACACACACACAAAGCTGGATGTTTTCCAGGAATGTCTTTTCCCAGAACCAGTAAGACAGGTTTTATCTTAAAGTTGACATGTGAGTTCCAGGCTTTCTGCTGGAAGGTTTTTCATAGCACAACCCATTTAAGATCAAGACAAGTCCATTCCTCCACATTTCAGTAGTGCTTCTACGCCCAGAGTGCAACAAAACTCAGAAGGAATAGGGAAGTCTGAGGGAGCAGGGAGGATGACAGCATTTCCCCCACTAATTAAAAAATCCCAGTGCTTCAACCCCGAGTGCCTCATCTCCATTATATCACTGGTGCCAGATCCCTCTTCCTCTGCCATAAGACTTCTGTTCTTATGATAGTGAGCAGAGAAGAGATACAAGCTTCCATTTTATTCACCTCAGATCTTTATGAGGAGGGTTCACAATGAGAAGGGCATTGTGGGTTCCTTGCCAAAAGAGCCAGTACAGGCTGGGGTGTTGCAAAGTGGTCACGACCAGCTTCTTGTCATTTTCTCTTTTCTGTTTCTTTTATAGAGCTGTCATTAAGATACAAGGGGATGGGTTCCTTTATGAGTAGGGAAACTTTTTTCTTTCTTTTTCTGTTATTGCACCTTTTCATGAGCCATGTTGAGAATCATTTGACAGAAAGGAAGGGTATAAGCCTTCACAATTAAAAATAAGCAAGCAAGCAAGCAAAGTTCTTCAGGGTAGAAAGTGTGGACTGGGTCCAGTTTAATCCAGAAGGAAAGGGTGAATCAGGTCCCAGACATCTGGAAATCACTCCACCAGGGTTGTATGAGTACTTCACTCCCCTTTGCGTCCTCCCCAGATGTCTCATGTGATTCCGCTTTCTAGTCCCTGTCTGAGTAAAAGGATACATGGCCAGGTTAAGCAGTCATCTTTTAGTAAGTGGGAATGAAAACTATGCATTAGTTATTTTGGAAGACAGAAATGCTATATTTAATAAACATGCAAAAGTCAGTTGCACACATAATAAGTCCTCATTATTATGATTGCATTTCATTTGAAAGGAACACAGAGTAGGCTTACAAGGTTCTCCTCCTTGCTATTTTACCCTCATGACAACAACCCCGTGAAGTAGGTTAGCCTGAGGGCCTCTGATGAGCTCAAAGTCACCCAATGAGCATCATAGCCAAACGGGGACTAGAACCTGGATCACCCAGATGCCTTGTCAAACGCTATAACTGCTAGGCCGTTCTGTCACTTGTTAGACTTCTATGTGACAGTATTGCTCATTTGGACACACCCAGAATACTAGGAAAGGATTAAGCAAAGTCTGCTCATCCAGCTACTTTGACAGTGTGTGGTGTGAACTGTCTGGCTATACAACTATGCAAGATGAGTCTGGATTATGAGTACCGTATTTTTCGCTCTATAAGACGCACCTGACCATAAGACGCACCTAGTTTTTAGAGGAGGGATCCATGGAAAGCTTCCTGATAATCACAGGCACATTCCCCATCACTTCCCCATGGGCTTCATTAAAAGACGGGTTGCCATTTGAAAACACACACCGACCTGTGATTAACAGCTCTCACCTGTGCCAGAGGAGGGGGTGGAGCAGGGCGCACCGAGCACATGCTGGCCAGGTGGTGCCACGTGGTGCAGGCGGGCTGGCAGTGCCCCAGGTGTCGGGCACACACACATTCGCTCTATAAGACACACAGACATTTCCCCTTACTTTTGAGGTGGGGGAAAGTACGTCTTATAGAACGAAAAATACGGTAATCTAAACAAGTGGCTTTCTAGAAATTCCTCATTATTCTTGATGAGGCAGTGTCTTTTCTTGCAGGTCATTGTCATACAATAACACCTGAGAGGTAAGGCACAATGCTATTAAGATTTAACTTGAGCTCAGGGGAAGAACTATTCAAGCATATACTCCTCATTAAAACCCTTGGAGAAAACAGTTGCCAAGATTATCCTTGATCCTTATTTGTTAATTGAGGCTTCCATGGCTCCAGTGGCACAGAGTGCCCTGCCCCATCTTTGGCTAGTGGCCCAGCTGTGCCCTTACCTGGACAGGGATGCACTCTGGTAATCTCTGAGCTAGATTGCTGCAATGCTCTGTATGCAGGGCTGGCCATGAAGACTGTTCAGAAGCTGCAGCCAAAGCAGAATGCAAATTAAGACCTGCATTCAAGACCAGTTCTGGCCTGCTTGCATTGGATACCTGTACGCTTCTCTGGGTCCAATTCAAGGTACGGGTCTCGTTTGACCTATAAAGTCTGACACAGTTTAGGACTGCAGTATTTGATCGGCCCCCTCTCCTAACCACAATCTACCTAAATACTTTGCTCAGCAGCTGGGACTTTCCTCCACATGCCACTTTGTGGGAGGCTTGGAGGGTGGGAAGGACTTTCTCTGTGATGTCCCCATCTAGAGAATGGCCTATTCACAGAGTCCTGCGTGGTGCCAACTTTATTACCTTTTTGGTGCCAGGTTTATGCTGATACTTTTAAAGATATATTTGGATATAGGACTTGAGGGGATAAGATTTTATGGCATTTTATGGTATTTTATTATATTGATTTTATGAACTGTTGTAAACTGCCCAGAGAGCTCCAGCCATTCAGAGGTATAGAAATGAAATGTAGGAGGAGGAGGAGGAGGAGGAGGAGATCATCATGGTTCTTGAATAAGTTGATTCCCCTTTAAACTACTATTAATTTTTTCTCTGTATCCCCTAGAAATGCTGTTACTTGACATCTTGTTCTGGTTTCCAGTTCTTGACTCTGAGCAGAGCAGAGCAAGGCAAGATTCTGGACTACACTTGGCTGTTGCAGCTTCACCGCTCTATCTAAAAACTCTTGGTCTTCTTCTATTAGCTTGAGGGTAGACACTCGCTGCTCCGGTGCTCTCGCCTTTTCTTCTGTCAGGGCTACTCGCTTGCACTTGTTGCCTGTGTAGACCCTGTTGGCCTCAGGGAAGAAAACAAACACTGCACCATTGTTGCAGGTTACCCACTGTGGAGTCTTCTTGGTCCATTCTTTGTGCTACTTTTGTGACTCTGTCTTGGAAGGCTGTTGTGACAACTGGTGCTTTCTCCTGTCTTCACTAAGGGCTAACAACACAGTTCTGTTAGTAAATGGGAGTATGTTACTAGAAGGAAAACAAGTGTGTGTGGGGGGGGGGGGACTAAGGGGGGACAGAAAGAAGAAAAAAGAAGGGGAAATGTGAGGGGCCTCCCCTGCCCAACTCTGCCACCTGGCTCCTGTTTGCTTTCCCTGATTGCTCACTCCCTGGGAGCTTGGCTGCTTGTATCACAGAGCCCTAGACCAAAAGGGATGGGAAATCTTATTTAAAAAATTCTCCAAGCACAACTACAGACAATTCCAGCAAGAAAAAGGTGTAGAAGACAACAGAGGAAGCCCACATGGCTTCACAAAAAGATAAGTGACAGCCTGAAAGAACAACAGAACATGTGCAGGAGGTGGAAGCCGCACTAGACCACAAAGGAAAAGTATAGCAAGGAATTGCAGGGATGGCATCAGGAGGACTAAACCAGAAAATGAACTGAGACTAGCAAGAGATGCTAAAAACCACAAGAAAGTCTTTTTCAGATACATCTAAAACAAAAGTCATGTGAAAAAGAAAGATGCCAAGTTTCCTGACAGTTAGGACCCCGAGGGTATGGAATGGGCTTCCACAGGAGGTGGTTGAGGCCCCAGTGGGGAGGGTGTTCAAGGATAGGCTAGACATGCACATGGTAGGCATGTCATGAGCGGAGCTGGCTGCAGCTGGGGGTCAGACTGGATGGCCCAGGAGGCCCCTTCTGACTCACTCTGTTTCTATTTTTCTACTTAAAGTGGTTAGCAAAGGGATAACAGATGACAAGGAAAAGGTGGAAGTGCCCAACTCCTACTTCACTTCAGTCTTTTCCCACAAGAAAATCTAGAAAAGCAACAAAGAGGAATTACAAGCTGAAAGTGAGATATGGCAACCCAAGATTAACAGACAAGTGGCAAGGAATATCTAGATGGAATAAACACATTTAAATCTCCAGGGCTGATGAACTCCATCCCAGAGTCATAAAAGAGCTAGCAGAGGAACTCTCAGAACCACTGTCTATTATCTTCAATAAATCTTGGAAAACTGGAGAAGTGCCAGATGACTGAAGAAGGGTTAACATCGTCCCTATCTTCAAAAAGGGGGATAAAGATGAACCTGAGAACTACAAAGCAGTTAGTCTGACATCAGTTCCTGGAAATCTTCTGGAACAAATTATTTAAAAAATCACAGTGCAAGCACCTCAAAGAAAATGCAGTGATTAATAAAAGCCAACATGGATTTATCAAAAATAAATCCTGTCAGACTATCTCATTTTTTGACTGGGTAACCTCCCAAACAAACAGAGGGAACACTCTGGGCATAATCTACCTCAGCTTTAGCAAAGCTTTCGACATAGTGCCCCACGACATTTTGATAAGCAAAGTAGCAAAAAGTGGACTAGATAGAAAAAAATTTAGGTGGGTCCTAAATTAGCTGCTAAATCAAAGAGTGCTCATCGATAGCATCTTCTCAAACTGGAGGAAGGTAATTTGTGGGGTGCTGCAAGATTCAGTCCTGAGCCCAGTGCTCTTCAACATCTCCATCAAAAGTTTATATGAGAAAGTACAAGGAACAATAATCAAATTTGCAGACAATATATAACCGGGTGGAATAGCGAACACCCTAGAAGACAGAATGGAAATCCAGAATGATCTTGATAAACTTGAACACTGGGCTGAAAGCAACAGCATGAGATTCAATTGGAACAAGTGCCAAGTCCTCCACCTAGGAAAAAGAAACCAAATGCATTGATACGAGATGGGGAATACGTGGCTCAACAGAACTGAAAAAGACCTCGGAGTAATTGTGGATGACAGGCTAAATATGGAACAACAATGCAATGCAACCGCAAAAAGGGCAAATGCTATTTTGGGACGCATTAACAGAAGTATCATTTCCAAATCATGAGAGCTAATAGTTCCCCTATACTCTTTGCTAGTCAGACCTCATCCGCAATACCATGTCCCGTTCTGGGCACCAAGATTTAAGAAAGATGCAGAAAAATTAGAAAGGTTCCAGAGGAGGGCAACAAAAATGACCCAGGGTTTGGAAACACTGCCCTTTGAGGAGATACTGAGAGAACTGGGCATGTTCATCCTTGCAAAGGGAAAACTGAGAGGGGACATGATATCCCTCTATAAGTACCTCAAAGGCTGTGACAAAGAGGAAGGTCAAGATCTGTTATCACTGATACCAGAGTGTAGGACACGGAATAATCTGTTCAAGTTGTGACAACCCAGATTCAGGCTGGACATCACGAAAAGCTTCCTCACTGTCAGAGCAATACGACAGTGGAACCAGCTGCCTAGAGAGGTGGTGGGCTCTCCCACACTAGAGACATTCAGAAAGAAACTGGACAGCCATCTGCGTGGGACAGCAGGAGGTTGATGACCTTCTTTTGCTCTTCCTACTCTACTATTCTATGATTCTACGATTAATAATGTTCTGGTTCAGAAGGAAGTAGAAGTGTACATAGCACAAGTGTTCCACCAACTGTTTGGCTTTCATAGTGATCCCTAAGCAATGTCCAAACTCCAGAAAGCCTGGGGTTCTTCCAAAACATTTCTCCTTATCGGGTGCAATCATTCCTGCTGGTGAAGACTGGGTTGTAACAAAAGGTGTATCCATCTCTCCTGGACACCTAATAGGGACATGATTGTACTGAGTGCACTGCTACAACACACATGTGTGCACATTGATGCTTTCTTGCTAGGAGTTGTGTTCCATGAGGTGTGGAAGCTTGCACAGAAGTGGTGGAGAACCTCAGAATGGGACGGCTGATATACACAGAAGCATCCTTACCCAAGGTTCATGCAAGGGACATCAGAATCTCCCACAAACAAGAGTGGGAAACCAGATGGACAAATGCCATTCAGCTGTCCCAGTCAAGAAGGCCATATGGGGTATTTTTTTCTGGCATCCCCACCTTATCATAACATAGCCAAGTGCACATTGGTCAAGAAAGAGGTCCCCATGTGCTAGAAGGATTTCCCCCCTCATGGAAACAGCAGTGGTCACTGCAGAGAGACGCAGTCGAGTCTGTAAGAAAGCTTTGGCAGGGGCTGGAGAAATGGAGAAGCTTGACCAGAGTCTGGGGATCTACTGGAGGCTGGCCTGCTTGCTACGCTTGGCACATTTTTATCAGTCATAGTTTACATCAGATAACGCAACTTGCCATCACACTCTGTTGTTCCATCCAAGCAGGGTAATTTTCTCATTTTTTGCACATGCAGAGAGATGGCTCGTACAACCAATCCTGGCACACACCTCATCTCTCCTGCTCCCGCAAGACTGTCTTTATTTCTTAACATCATATTCACTTCAGAATTTTCAACTGGTCAGTGAAAAACTTGAATTCAGCTTTAAAATGGTGCAATAAGATCCTGGCTTTCACTATCTATCAACATCTTTCTCTTTTGTATCTATTCATTCTAAGAATTATCAAAAACCCAATTAAAAATATCAGGTTAGAAGAATTCATGATAAATGGAAATTTTATTATGCTCAGTATGACTAATGTGAGTTGAGGGCAGTTTGGAAAAGAAAAACGCAGTAGACGGCTTCAAGTGATTGGAAGATTTGTTGCATAGATTAATGTTTTCTGTTAAACTCTCATAGAGTGTTGAAAGATGGAAAACAGATAGTTTTGGGGGACTGAATGTATAGGTTGCATTTGTTTAAAATTCCCTTGGCAACTTTGCTCACTTTGTTCACTTTAGTTTGCTCTGTTTATTTTAGGTTGTTCTGTTTTATATTCTTACATATTTGTATATGTTAAGAAAATAAAAATTAAAAAATATCAGAACATATGTATATTTATTTATATTTATATTCCAGCTTTTTCATTTCAAGCAACTTGAGGCAGCTTACCTCATTCTCTTCCTTCAGCTCCCAATCTTATCCTCACCACAACAACCCTGTGAGGTACATTGGGCTGAGAGTCTGTGACTGGCCCAAAGGCACCTGGTGAGCTCCATGGCCGAGCAGGGACCAGAACCGAGATCCCCTGAGTCCCAGTCCTGCATTCTTCACCACCACACCACACTGCCCTTTATCACTTGCTTCTTTTTTCTCTTTCCCTGTGAATCTCGGTACACTCCTGCTTAATTCCCTGATAGTTGATTTCTTAAAAACAAAACCCTAAATGCTACATAATCCATAAGGATTAAATGAGCAAGGTCCTTAAACTCTCATGGAGAACAGATATGCAAATCCCTCACCCCACACTCCCAGCATGTGCGGGCCAAAGCCCAGCAGTCACACACCTTTTCCTCTCCTTCAAGATCATCCTCAAATACGCACAGACTAAGGTAGGGAACGTCTGGGGTCCACGGACCTTTACAAAGCCTTCCTAAGCACAAGTAGAAGAGCACCATGGGTGGGTATGGCTAGCCTGCCCAGATGCATTCGTGGGGAATTAAGATGGCAGCCGCTAGAGATCCCAGCTGTGCTCTGGGGCAATGCCAGGTGCAAGTAAGGAAATGTAAAAATGTTTTGGAATAAAAATGGGAAGGAGTAGGGTGTCTCAGTGGGCATCAAAGAAGGTTTCTAGGGGCATGTTGGTGCCCATGGAGACATGGGAGGGCCTGTGGCTCAGGGGTAGGATCTCTGCCTTGCCGTCAGACAGGCTGAGGTTCAGTCCCTGACACCTCCAGGTGTTGTGGCTCTGTGCCATCAAGCTGTCTCCAACTTAAGGCAACCCTTGGAATGAGCGTCCTCCAGAGGGTCCTGCCTTTGACAGCCCTGTTCAAGGCTGTGGCTTCCTTTATGGAATGATCCCTCCCATAGTTGGTCTTCTGCCTTGGCCGCCCCTGCCTTTGACTTTCTCTAGAAGTATTGTCCTCAGCAGGGAGTCCTTCCTTCTCATGATGAGTTCAAAGAGTGACCGCCTCAGTTTTGTAACTCAGTTCCAAAAGAGTTTTGTCATGTTTTCCAGTGAAAGTGCTGGCTTGATTTGATCCAGGACCCATCTGTTCGCCTTTCGGTCAGTCTAAAGTATTCACAACGCTCTCTCCCAACACCTTGTTTGGAATGGATCAATGTTCTTCTTGTCACTGTCCAGCTTTCACACCCATACATAGTGATCGGGAGTATAATAGTCTGGATGGTCTTGGCCATGGACTCCAATGAAACTTCCTTACACCTGATGAATCTTTTATAGTTCTTTCATTACTGCCCTTCCACATCTCAGCCTTCTTCTAATTTTTTGGCTGCATGCTCCCTTTGAGTTGATAACTGAGCCAAGGTATACAAAATCTTTCACAATTCTGATTTCTTAATTGTTGACAGTAAAGTTCTGTAATCCTTCTGTAGTCATGTTTTTTGTTTTCTTAATATTCAGCTGCAATCCTGCTTTTCCACTTTCTTCTACTTTCATCAGGAGTTCTTTTAAGTTATTCCTGCTTTCTGCTAGTAGGATGGTCTCATCTTCATATCTTACATCGCCAATGTGTCTTCAGCCGATTCTCACTCCTTCCTCCGATCCTAAGCCAATCTTCTGGTAGGGCTACAAAATCCCCAACTGAACCCCAGTCCACATCAAGGGTATTGAGTGAGGTGGACCAAGGTTCTGACTCAATATAAGCTTCCTTCCTTCCTCCCTTCCTCCCTTCCTTCCTTCCTTCCTTCCTCTCCCCCCTCCCCCGACATACACACATAATCCCATACCTTGCTCCCCCACAAATTGGGCTGCCTTACAGAACTTCCCTATCCCTCTTATTGCTCTGTGTTGCCCATCAGTTCCCCACACAAGCTTGGTGGGACATCAACTCTCTCTCCCTCTTCCTCCCCACACACACACTCCCCACACACACACACCCCGAGAGATTGAGCAGGTTGCTGAAAACAGGGCACCAGCCTCCAGCTGCCCTACCCCCATCCTTTTCCTTTGTGGGAAGGGTCCACATGGGACTGCCAGGCATCCTGGGAAAAGAATAGGAGGGAAGCAGTTCTGCTTTCCAGCTGCCCAAGGCCAAAAAAAAAAGGGGGGGGGGAAGGCATATTCATTTTGCTTTGCATGGGAGGGCAAGGGGTTTTGGCCCCTGCCAGGAGTTCTCCAGGGACAATGCAGCCAACTCTAGGGCTGTGCACATGATTTCCTACTCCCTGGTTTCCAAGCCAGTACTTCTGGTGAGCTCTAGCACAAGCAGGAGGCATCGTGGGCAGGAAATGCCTGGAATGCCCTTCCACCTGGCACCTCACCATGCAGGTTCCCCACACACCTCCAGCACACGGCTGGTGGCCAAATGGTGGGGGTCCTGGCTGACGCCAGTGCATCTGGGGTGACGCTTGACTCCCACTGTTTCCGTTGTTGCAAGCAGCATTGCCACTACCTTGCAAAACCAGAGGCTGGGGCACCAGGCGAGATCTGGCCTGGAGACAACACTTCCTCTAGCTGTGCTGCAGAGGATTTGCTCCTGAAACCAACGCCCCAGAAGTAGCAGAGACATCGTTCCAACAAAGCATGTGTAATTAGCTTCCTTCTATCCTCCGATTGGATAGACGGTAGAGGTGTGCCTCTGCTCCCAGCTCACTCGCTAGAATTCCTGGAAAAGCGTGGATGATTAAAGTATAATTGACTCTGAGAAAAAGAGGGCCCCTTCTTGTGAAGTGCTTAAGCCTATACAGGAAGCGAGAAACTCGTTCTGCTTTTCCCTTTTGGCAACCGAGTGGTTGCTATCTATTGCACTGTGAGTTAGCTTTGCAGTCTGATACAGATCACTGAAGAAGTTGCATTGCCAGAATCCCAAGAGATCTTTTCTTTCCGTAGAAAACAGGTGCCATTCTCTGGACATTCCACTGGCATAAAATTAAAATGGTAAGCAGAGGAAGCGGCTGCCATATGCTGCAGTCTAGCAGATATACTGAGTTCATGTATCAATACAGTAAAATTAGCCGCAGAGGCACACCAAATGTCAGAAACTATCAATGGACATTGTAACTCAGAATGGATTCGTATTAGATGGAAGGAAAAACCACTGATGCAGCGGGTGGGAGGGAATCTGAAAACCAGATGCAACTAGTTTAATGCACAATGGCCTGGCAGAAGGATGCGGAAGTCAAACATCATGGTGGATTACACCCAGCTGGATCACATGCGATCATCTGATGTCTTGCTGGGCAGGTCCAACTAACTGACGAAAGATCAAAGTAAGCATATATTTTGCACAGCTGTCCTGGTTATATTAAATCTGAGATTTGGAATAAGAGCAGAACAAAAATGTTATTCAGGGATCAGTCCCCATGATCACTAGTTCAGTCTTATGAATGCTTGTACAAGTCCATTCACAGGAAAAATGTAGCATTGCTGAGAACTTACATAAGCTCACGGCTCCAATTCCATGAACTGGAACATCAAGAACTTTCATTTTCCCAGTCTATGGAAGAGAATTCATGATCTCATGAGAGTTTTTAGCTCTGGCATTATTCTGCTCACACATTATTCTGCCATTTAGCCCATTTTGCAGGATCAAGGTCTGTGAGAGCCCCACATGTCCCATCTGCTTGAGCAGCAGAGCGAGGGCAGTGCTGGGAGTTGCTCCTCCTTGCAGGTACTTCTCCCAGTTATTTGCTGTGGTGAGCAAATGGTGAGGACAGCTGCAAAGAGCTTGCTCCCAGCTTCTGCCTCCCCTTCCATTTATCCTGGTGGGCTGGAGGGGAACCAGACCTGCTTGGAGCAAGCGTGGTGCTGGAGCAGGGAGAAGGCAGTAGAGGAAAGGGAAGGAGGCTTCAGAAGAGAACAGAAGAGAAATGGAAATAAGGTGCAAAAGGAATGAAAGAGGGCGCTCTAGGGCACCTTACAGTCAGGGGGGCCTTTGTGCTGTGGGGAGACTGGCCAAGAAAAAGGACATCCTCAAAGGAGTGACAAAGTGGACAAAAACACAGAGAGACCCAGCCGTGCTTGATGGCATCCGGAAGATGAAGAAAGAAGCTGTGCAGAAAGGGGGACCAGGGATGTAGGACCTTGAGGGGGGGGGGGGCTCTGCACCATTGGCAGGAGAGCACGAGCAGAGCAGGCAGGGCCACGCGGGGCACAGCGGTGGGGCATCTGGAGGCCAGGCCTCGACACCCACTGCTGCGGAGTGTGAAAGAATTGCGCGGAATTCCACCCACCGCGGCCCCTCCTGGCCTCACAGCATCGTGTTGTGACAGCCTTACGGGATGGGGAAGGTAGCAAAGCCGTGCAAGAGCAATTTCCCTTCTTAAACTCACTAGCAGTCATTTATTGGTTGTTCTGTTTTTTACAGGATGGGTATACCAGCTAATGGCTAATGGCCTCTGGGCACCTGACGGTAAGAATACAAAATCAATACAATGTATCTACAAAACAGGACTAAAATAAATAAAACTAACTGAAGAGGAAAAGCTAATGCAGCAGAGAGAAAGCATTGCAAAGTCCTGGGACGACAAGTTAAATGCTTCCACCTGCATTTGCACAATCAGGGCCTCGCCACCAACAAGGGACTTTCTTGCAGAGCTGCCCACTGCACCTCCATGGCGGGGCCTCCAATGTAAGGCCTCTGGAGTTCTTTTGAAGGCCAGGTAGCTCTCCATCGGCCCAGGCCATCTAGGGATTTAAGGCTCAATGCCCGCACTGTGAGTTGTGCTTGGAAATATGGGGGTGGCCAGTGCAAATGGAGAGGACCTGGAATCATATGGTTGCATTGGCCAGTCCCGGTTGATAATCCCGCTGTGTCGCTTGGGCCAACTGAAGTTTCTGGCTCAATCTCAAAAGTAGGCCCCACAAATATGCATTGCGGTATTCCAGAGAGGAAGTTAGCTGGGTATAGATAATGGTGGTAGCTCCATCTCCATCCAAATAGGGTTACAGTTGGCGTATAAAAGGCACTCTGTTACCCTGAAGCCATGTGCGTCTCCAGTGAGGATGCGAGATCTAGGAGAACCCCAGACTGCACTTTGGATCCTCAAGGCAGAGCATTCCTCTCTGGAACAGGCTGAACACCACTCAGCTGGATAGGGGAACCACCTCTTAATAGTGCTTCTCTGCTCGTCAGTCCTCATCCAGTCTGTTCCTGCAAGCAGGCCTTCACCCAGAACAGCCCCTGCCTCCCCTGGATTAGCGCCGAGGGGAGAGGCAGAGCTGGGTCTGCGTGTTGATGATGTCAGGACAAAATGAGCGAAAGCTCTGCCCTGATATTATTATTATTATTATTATTATTATTATTATTAGAACATTTCTATGCCCCTTGCCGAAGCCTCAGGGCGGCTTACAACACAATACAATACAATACAATACAAAAATAACAATATAAAATTAAAATTAATAATATAAAATAAATAAGAAATATAAACGATATAAAAGAAGTTATAAAAGAAAAGTTATAAAAGAAAAGAAAAGAAGTCACCCTGGCCAGATAAATAAGTAAATATTGTTAACAATTAAAATGACGTTTAAATAAAAAGGTCTTCACCTGGCGCCGAAAAACAAATAACGACGGCACCAGGCGGACCTCTCTGGGGAGCATATTCCATAGATTGGGCACCACCACAGAGAAAGCCCTCCTCCGGGTACCTACCCTCCTGATTTCTTTCATGGAGGGTTCCCGGAGAAGGGCCTCTCCCGCAGATCTCAAGGGGCGGTCGGGCATATATGGATGTAATATATGGATGTAATATGGCTGCTAACAGCCAGACACTGTAAGGGCAACTTTAGACTTAACATGGGAGTCCTGATCTGATCTGATCAGGACTGCATGTTGCAAGACTTCCTCCCCACCTACACCTTAGATATGCTAGTATGTGCCTATCCCGAAGCTTCTTCGATTGGGTGTACACCTTAGACAGGCTAATGTTTATTAGCATGCTAATGCCTGTCCTGAACTATCCTTTTGGGTTGTCTGAAGCCATTCTAGCACACGCACCTCTAGCAAACTGTCTACATGATCTCCCATCCTGCTCCAAACTGAAACTGTGCACATAATAAATAGGGCCTAAAAGCACCTTGTACAGCTCCATCTTGCTAGCCTCTCTGGGACCTGCCTGCGTGCCACATGTAATTCCCATATGTCCGAATAAATTGCAAATGGTCTTTTGACTGCGCACCTCCAGCAGACTCTCTTTGGTTTCTCTTGTCAGTGACATCTCCATCCAGCCTGTCAATATCTTCTCCCAGCAGTTTCATGGAGATGTTAAACAGAATGCAAAAATAATACAAGTCCATGGGACCCTATGGCAGAGGTCCAACAGAGGTCTCCAGGCACTTCAACCAGTGGCACATCTGCAATATTGAAGGTGTTTTGGGCTTTCTCACCCAATGGCTGCCTTGGGGCTTGCCCATTCCTAAAATGGCTGCCATGGTGGGCATGGCTAGTCACAACACATTTGTTTTCCAAAAGGCAAACAGGAAAGCCTTAACGTAACTTGTCTGAGAACCTAAATCCACAGCAGATATGAGACCCCCCCCCCCTTTTTTTAAATCTGGATAAACATGTCACTGAAGAACAGCATTTTACTTTGCAATATGCTATCCCCCAGTTTAGAAAAGAATAATAATTGTATAACTGTTTAGAAATGCAGTAAGAAATAGGACAGGCAGGGATCCTGGTGGGCGCTGAGAGAGCTGCCTGTGGTGACATTGTATGTCGGAGAGCTCAGGGGCTCAGCAATAACTTCCAGGCCCGCCTTCTGCAGTGGACCTCCCACACATGAACACAGCACTCCTGATCCCCAGCCAAGGCAGCTGATCGAGCAGAAGACAGCTGATGCGGCTGAAAGGTGCAGAGATGCCCAAGAGACCAAGAGCGCCACACACCCTGTCCCTCTCTCAGCAAGAGGGGAGCGCCATGTGATCCAGTCCCCCTTTGTGTGTTTTGGACTGCAACCCTAGTCACCGTGGCCAATGATCAGGGACTCTAAAAGCTGTAGTCTAAAGCATCCAGAGGACACTGCGCTTACCCTCACTACCACAGGGCCATCAAGACAGATTCAGTTCCAAAACCCAGCATGAAGCCCAGTTGAAATGGATATAGAAAATCCATGGCATTCATAGATTTGTGGTAACCATTAAATATCCATAGAGCTATTTACAAGATAGCAACAGTACATAATCCTATTTACAGAATTAAAATCAACACCACTACAGGAGGAGGAGGAGGAGGAGGAGGAACTGGTCCTGCTGAAGGCAAATCAATGATGCCATCAGAAGACCATAAGTGCACTGGGAGGACTGGAGTGCCTGTGCTTATACCGGAAGAAACTTCCCTGAGATTATTAGGGCCCATACCACTGAATTTTCTCTGGAAGCAAATGGATAGCCAGTGCAGATGGCAATCTTCTGAAAGATGGCGATACACAGGAAGAGCAACAAATGAGCACCAACTGCCCTAGAATGAAATGCTGCAGAGCTCTAGCTTCCGTTTCAGTTTTTCACAACCATTTGTGACAAGCCTTTGCACTCAAACGTTTGCAAGCCAAACACAGAGTGGTCAGCTCCAAAGTAATTAGAGCTAGAACTGCTGAGCTGAGTACAGGACATCTTAGGTAAGGACTAGCTCCTTCCTGGCAGTCCTCCTTGTACTCAGGGAAGCAATAGCAGAGGCACACTGATATTCATTTGTTCATAGATTCCTGCGTTGCAAGAATTCCTACCCTTGATAGCTACAACCAGTACAAGGGAAATCACCTGCCTCAGTGGTCTGGTTGCTATTGGAGCTGCTAGAAAAGACCAGTAGGGATCTAATTTCCCGTGAGCAGGTCCTGAATTAGGGCTACATTGCTGGGAAATAGAAGGGGGTAGTTAGCCTTTGTCCTATGCGCCATTTTGCTGATCGGCATGACTCCCTTGAAGCAGGCATGTGCCCAGTGGAAAGGCTCCTGTAGGACTGAGCATTTAGAAGACGACTTTGCAAGGTCTGCTGAGCAAGGGCTTCACTTATGGCGAACAGAGTGGAGCTTTGCATCACTGAGACTGAACAGCCATCTGATGGGCATGTAGATCAGATCGCTTATCCTGATCACAGCAGCGAGGTTAGAGGGACCAGTCACCCAAGAGTACCTCCCTCCCTGGAAATTTCCCAAAGGGTCCCTGATGGTCTCTTCAGTTGCACTCCCACTGCACTTGAACAGAAGCTTCTCCTTCCTGCTGCTGCTTGGTGAATTAGCTGCACACGATGTCATTGAAGATGGCCAAGGAAAACCATCAGCCCTCGATCTCCAGGCAAACCTGGTTTTCACCCTGCTATTCCTACCCTCATTCTTCTTGTTCATAGAATCATGTAACAGTAGAGTTAGAAAGAGCCCATAAGGCCAGTGGGTCCCATCCCTGCTCAGTGAAGGACTCCAAGTTAAGCCACCCTAACAGATGGTTGTCCAGCTGCATCTTGAATGCCTCCAGTGTGGGAGAGCCCACAAACCCCTAGGTACTCGGTTCCATTGACTGATCGCTCTAACATGCAGGAAGCTTTTCCTGATGTTCAGCCAGAGTCTGGCTTCCTGTAACTTGAGCCATCATTCTGTGTCCTGCACTCTGGGATGATCAAGAAGAGATCCTGGCCCTCCTCTGTGTGACAGCCTGAACAATGCTATTGTATTTCCCCGTCTTCTCAAGCAAATTCTTCCAGTCTCTCTTCATAGGACTCTGTTTGCAATCCCCTGATCATCTTTATTGTCCTCCTCTGAATCTTTTCCAGTTTGTCTGCATCTTTCTGAATCTGTGGTGCCCAGAATTGGATACAGTACTTAAGATAAAAGCTAACCAGTGCTTGGTAGAACCAGTACTTCATGTGCTTTGGATGTGATACTTCTATTAATGCAGCTCAAAATAGCATTTGCCTTTTTTTCAAGCACATCACATTGTTGATTCTTATTCAGCTTGTGAACTGCAACAAGGCCAAGGTCCTTCTCACTTGCAGAATTGTTGAGCCAAGTATCCCCCATCATGTAACTATGCATTTGATTCCTTTTTCCTGAGAAACTTGGCATTTTCCCTATTGAATTTCATTCTGGTGCTTTCAGCCCAGTGCTGCAGCCTATCAAAATCTCTTTGAAATTTGTTTCTTTCTCCCAGAGAATTAGGTATCCCAGCCAATTCTGTGTTATCTGCAAATGTGATCAGTGTTCCTTGCACTTCCTGAACCAGATCATTAATTCCAATGTTGAAGAGTGCTGGGCACAGGACCGAACTCTGCGCTACACCACTCATTCCTTCTCCCCAGTTTGAGAAGCTGCCGCTGATAAGCGCTCTTTAGTCCGATTCTGTAGTGCATCCCTCTGATCCTTGTTTCCTCAAGCCCACTTTTAGTCAGCTCGCTAATCAGGAGAGAGCTAAATGCTTTGCTGAGCCAAGTCGTATGATGTGTCTGAGTTCTGGGCCAGTAAGTGCAGTCCTCACATGGTGCCCTTTGTGGACACTGCACAAGCAGCGTCCCTCTTCTGCTATAATGCAAACTGATTGCATTATAAACGGCTTCAGAATTTTGCTGGGGATTGATATCAGATGAACTTGTCTGTAGTTTCCAGGTACCTCCTTTTCCCCATTTTAAAAATGGGAACAACATTAGCCCTTCTCCAGTCACTCAGCATGTCCTCCATCCTCCATGTTTTCTCAAAGGCAACAGACAGTGGCTCTGAAAGCTTTTCTGCCAGCATATTTATTACTCTAGGATGCAGTCCACTGGGCCTTGGAGATCTGAATTCTTTCAAAGTAATGAAGAGTTCCTTGATATCAGTCTCAAGTTGCAATCCTGCCTCTGCAACTTGTGCTTTACTTTGGCCAGACAGGCTTCCTTTTTAGGAGAAGACTGAGCTAAAGTAGGAACTGAGCACTTCTGCCTTTTCTTTATCTGTGTCATTTCACCATCCTCACTGAGTAGTTGAACCACCCTTCCTTTCCTCTATGTCTTATTATTCACGTGTCTGAAGAAGGTTTTTTGGTTGCTTTTCGCTTGCCCTGCTAACCTCAGCTTCAGTCTTTCTGAAACCATCCCTGCAGCTCTGTGCTACCTGCCTGCACTTGTCCTTTGTAGCCGGGCCTTCCCTTCTACTTCCTATATTCATTCCCCCCACTTGCAATGGTTTGTTTTGTTTTTGTTTCCTATATGTGTCATTTTCTTGAAGCCACACTGGCTTTCCTAAAAGCCAGGTTATGAGTTTGGCAACACTTGGTTTTTGCTTCCTTTAGAATCAAGAATTCAAGTATGACACAGTCACTTTCCCCCAACAGTTTCCTAATTGCCACTTTATTCCACTAAGTCATCCTCATTGGTTAGAATCTAGGCAAGGATAGCTGATACTCTGGTTCCTTCTTCTACTTTGCGTAGTTATCAGAAACACAAATCGGGAGATTCTTGCAGGGTCCATGTTTGGCAGAATTTGTCTCCCAACAGATATCAGGGAAGTTGAAGTCTCCCATTACTTTTAGTGCATCGTGCATCCTTGAAGCACTGGCAATTTGCTTCCTTGTCTTCTGCTTTGCTAGGTGATCTGAAGCAGGCTCCATTTATTTATTCTTTGCTCCACGTATTTTAATCCAGATGCTCTCAGTGGGGCTACTCAGCCCATTCTCCCGTAAAACCCACTGATTCAGGTAGCTTTTGTCTGCATATAGGAGCTTATGCAGCTTTCCTGTTAGCTGATGTGATCTCAAAACTAGACTTCACTCTTGCTTGGGCTTGCAAAACCAGTCCCACACCTTCTACCTCTTGGCAACTAGGCAACTAAGCTTTGCAAGAGCAAGACACCTCTGAACAGCAGTTTGGGAATCTGTGATGGAGCGTTGCCCTGGGAATCCCTCCCTCCTCTTCACTATTTTGCAGGACTTGGCAGTGTCTAAGTAGATCAAAAGCTAATGAGCTTCTCATGGAAAGCTCACTCTCTTATTAATTAGTCACACCCTTTCATAATATGACAAAGACAAATCTTATATTCTGCCCTGCCTTTATTACACTGATGCCTAAGACAGCATTCTTGGAAAAACCAGTTACGCAGGAGCACATTGTCTTCTTCCTGCTGCCTTTACATAACACCAGGGGTTGGTTTCATTCCTCCAGGAGCTGTTAAACCTCAACCTCTTTTATTGATTGCTTGCTCAGTTGATTGGAGGGGATGCCAGGACTCATTGCTGCAGCCTGCAAATACACTTAAAAGCTGCATTGTGTCTCCCTTCCCCTCTCTGGGTTTTGAAAGACCTTTCTGGCCGGCAAGCAGACGTCCTCCTCCTCCTCCTCCTCACATGACAGCATCAGGGACTGTTGTGATGCTGCCATAGGCTGCTTCTCTGGCCGTTTCTTTCATGTTTGGAGCACCACCAGTGATACCGAGAGGCTACGACAACATGTGAATTGTGAGCGTGAGCAATGAGGGGCCCTGGAAGAAAGCTGGGCTACATTGAACAGTTGGAGGGAGCATCAGGGGAGCAAGGAGGTGATTCAATAATACAGCAGCCACACAGCTGAAGGTGGAAGAACTGCTTGGCACTGAGGAACAATCAGCAGTTCAGCAGTGCTGGCACAGTTGCTGTGGTAAAGCGGAAGCATGCAAAGTCCCGCAACAGCAAAACCCCTTTCCAGTCTCATGGATTGGGCTAATAATACCAATGATTTTGTTAATAGCAAGTTTACTATTATAATATTATGGTCTTAGATGGATCACTGAGAATGCTTATCCTTGGGTTTGTTCAACCTTGCACTTCTCAGCATCCTTCCCCCATACTTTTTGCTTTTCTTTTCATGAGATTAATCTTTGCACATTGCACAAAAGCAAGCCCAGGGAGCTGCAGCTCATACTGAGACTATGAAATTCATTTCCATAAGATGCATGATGGCCATCAATTTGGACAGCTTTCGAGGAGGATTCGATGCGTGCATGGAGGAGAAGGCTACTAGCTTTGCTGACGAGGTGTTGCCTCCTGCATTCTCAAGCCAGCTGCTGGGGTGCCTGTCTGGGAAGGTGCTACTGCTCTCACGTCCCACCTGTGGGCTTCCCACAGGTGTCTGATTGACCCCGTGGGAACAAAATGCTGGACTAGATATGTCTTTGGTCTGATCCAGCAGTCTTACGCAGCCTATCAAATATCCTTTAAAAATGTACTGATGCATTCATTCGTAACATTCAGTCTTAACTTTATCCACTTTGAGAATCGTAACATGTGTCCTGGCATTTCATTATGGGCTTCCCAGAGGTACGTGGAGAAAGGGTCAAAAGAACGCAGAGGCTTTTCAAGGAAAGCAGCAATGAAAAATCCAAAGCTATGAAGTAATTGTGATTGGTAGATGACTGTGTCTCAAATAAACATTTATTGGGAGGCTGCTGCTAAGATTGTCCAGATTGCAAAAGTGCCCAAGAGAATGTGAAGCAGACCACAAGGGAAGGGCTGCACAGAACCCAACCCCTGCAATAAATACATTTTACAGCAAGGAGGCCTTGCCGCTCGCTGTGGCAGAAAGAGACGCCCAGGCCTGGACCACCGGCTTCCTGGTTTGGCAAGCCAGGAAGGCCAGTATGCCACCGAAAGGGGAAACACCGTCGGTAGCCACAGGACATCCTCGAGGTCCTGCGAGGGTTACTAAAGAGAGGATGGCACTCAGACTTTCCTCAGCCTGATGGCGTTTCATTTTAATCAGCCCTATATCCATGAGAACTGGATGATGCACAAGGGACGCAAAGCAAAGCAGCAGAACAGGCTTGTATAAGCATCGTCTGGATGTGACTGCTCCTCCACATAAAGCGGCAGTGGGACTAAGATGTTTGCTGCTTTGGGTGTCATCCTGAGAGAGGTGCTGGCCCAGGTTGTGGGGGAGGGCAGGGGGAACACCGGGACAGACAGAGCAAGCGCATGGAAGGCTGGCCCCTGAAAGCCGCCCAGGGGAGTGCTTTTCCTTGCTTTGACTGCACACTTTTCCTAGTGCTCAGATAGTAAAAAACACATTTTATTTTTTATCTAAAGAGCTGCTCTACGCAAATAAGCAAGTGCCCAGGCTTATTCATTATTTTTATCAAATATGTTGAAGCAATCCCCTCGCAGAGCAGTGTAGATAAAGTAGTGGAAGGCAAGCTGTGGTCTAAAGAGGCCATGCTGTGCTGTGCAAACCACCCCAGAGCAAGCGTCAGACCCGGCGGGCGGCCGCTCTGGACCTGCCTGCCGGGTGGTGAGGCGGCATCTGAGGAAGGGCAGGGGCTGAGCATGCGTCGCCTTTCCACGAAGCAAGACAAAACCAGCAGCTAAGTCGACCCAAATCTGCCATGAATCCAGGCACCTGTGACCCGGCACCAACCAGGCCTGTCTCCCCCTATTCTGTGCGCATACCCATGTGCCCTGGGCGAACCACTCTTCGCAGTCCCCGTGCCTGGGAATGGATCTTGAAAATCCTGCTCGTGTAGAATGTGCTGATGCAACATAATTTGCCTGCTTCATTGGGCAAGAGGCAGGGGAATTGTGTGTTGCAGCGAAGTTGCATTGCAGCAAAGAATCTCCTACTGTTATAATTAAACAGCTGTCTGCATATCCATTCACACCTCTTTCAGGGAGGATTTATAGCTCTGCTGTACAAATAAATTGAGCCCGGAAAGTCTGCAGCTTGGCAAAGGAGTCTCTGTGAGCAGGAACACGGCTGCCTTGGCCAGGTGCCTTCGGATGCCCAAATGGGAAATCAACATGGAGACAATGTGAAGTGTGTCTGTGGAGCCACCTGGCCTTCCTTCTTGCCAGAGAACTGCATGTTCGTGCGCCCCAAACGGGGTGCGATGACAGCAGGCGAACAAATGAGTTCATGTGAGGCCACAAATGGCTAGAGGAATACAGAAGGTGTGTCATCGAAGGCTCACTCTCCCAGTCTTTTGAGGAACAGATAGTTGAGAGAGATTAGGACAGATAGTTTAACCAACAGGAAAAGACACACATTTCCCACCTGGTTTGAAAGCCACTTCATTTTCTGCTGAACTAAAGCAGGGGAGGGGCGCGACAGGCATTGGGGGGATCCCAGAGATCCGTGTGAGCCATCTTTATACTGTCACTTGATCTTTCTGAGGATCCTATGGATCTGCCTTACTGGGCCAGCCCTCCATCACCTGGCACTGCCGCTTTGCACAGTAGCTTTTCTCAGGGGAAGTGGCATGAAAGTGCAGGTAAGTGGCACTTTCTAGGGACAAGTCCGGCCAGCTGAAGCCTGAGTTCAGAGAAGAACAAGAGCCGTTCTGCATGTGTGATGGGGCTTTCTTGCCTCTTCCTGCCCACCACAGCCTGGTGTCTTGCCCCCAGAGGCACTTCTGGGGATGGTGGGCTCTCCAGAATTGTAGAGGGCTACAGAAGAAGCAAGGGGCAGGAAGCATTGAGACGCTACCCATCACCACCTTTAGGCTACCATTAAGGTGTGCTTATTAGGTTGTGGTTGTGGCTGTTGTTTACACTGCTTGTATATCCTACCCTGGAACCCAAAGCAACTTCCATAGCTCCCTCCCTGTGTGGCAGGTTAGGCAGAGAGTGAGTGACTGGCCTGAAGTCATCCAGGAAGTTCCTTGGCTAAGAGGAAGCGTCAGTGCTCAAACCACCACACCACACGCTGGGACTCTTACACTGGGGATTAAACCAGAAGCAGCTGGAACACGCCAAGCTGTCTTCCCCAACATGGTGCTCCCTGGATGTGTTGCCCCTCACCTCCAGTAAGCACAGCCCGGTAATGGCATCCGTGGTCTAGCTCATTGGCGGACACCAGGCTGGGGAAAGCTGGTTTAGAGAAAGGATGGCGAGGACTGGCAAATTCTCGCATCAGCTGGAATAATTTTGGTATGGCGGATAAAATCAGCATGGTATTCTATCATTTGTAATTCTCTGATCATTCATGCCTTTAAGAACTAGAGTATTTTCCCCATTGGGACTCATTTCAGAATGAATGTCTTTGAGAGTCCTGTATCTCCCAGCTGGAATTTTATTTATTTGATTTATATCCCATTTTTTTCTTACAATGAGCTTAAAGCAGCTTACACAATTCTCCTCCTCTTGCACTCCATCTTATCCTTACACTATCAACCCTGTGAGGTATGTTGGGCTGAGAGTCTGTGACAGGCCCATAGCCACCCTGTAGACTCCATGACTGAGTGGGAACAAGAACTCACCACACTGGCTTTCAGTGGATTTGGTGGAAGGTAACACACACATATTCCCTGGAACACGTTATTGTGAAAATAAGTGCTTTGCACGCCCAGACTTCAACCCAGGGCTGCTGGGCTATCCAATAAATATTCAAAATAAAATGTCAGAACTATATGGAGTCTGAGAATCAGATCTGCAAACATGTATTCAAAGAAGACTGATTATACCAGCTGGTGCTGTATCTGGTGGGAAATCAATTCAGTACTACTAATGGGTGTTTTGCTGTTGTATTTTGGACAGGGAGGGGAAGTGTGTTTCTAAACAGTAAGTATTCATCTACAATACAATCCTAAGCATGTCTTGCATGGACGTTACTCCCAACTACGTTTGTGTAGGATTGCAGTCTTGTTCTCAAACTGGCTGCTGCCGCCCACACATCATAGAACTGCCATGCCTTGCTGCCAAAAGTCAATTTAGAGGTACTGTTCAAGTGATGCAAACTTCTTGGGAACCATTTCAGGGTTCCTCTTTCTTTTCTGGTACCAGATCTTGAGAAATACTAGTTTGTTCCTAAGCATCTGGGGGTGGGAAGAAAATCAGGGTATCTTTTTTTTAAAATGTTAGTGCAAGTTATTAGAACCTATGGGCATATGGGTACTTCCTTCCAATTTTCTCCTCATCCACCCACCCAACCTATCGCGATGCAAGAAATGTTGCCCAATTTATTTGAGTTCTTCAGGTAAAACAACCCAGATTCAGTGTGAGATTAAGCTTGTTGTTCAAATAGTCCTTTACTGTGGAATGCAGTGACCCATAAGGGATTCAGTGTGTGTGACAAGATACACTTCAGGACCAACACCCAGAAAATGGAGTGCCCTAAATGTGTAATTTTCCCCCTTACCTAAGGCATTGGATCTCCCTGTCTCTTGGTTACTAGAGACAAGAAGAAATTAGATCCCTTCACCACAGTGAAGCTATCTTGTTATATATCATGAACCTTTTCAAATAATGGCCAAAATAAATAAATAAATAAATAAAAATGCTGCACTGGATTACATGCAAGACAGCAAAGGGGCTAAATTTAATTAAATTTGGGAATCTCAGCTTTTCCAGTTTGTAGTTTGGGTGCTCTCCACCATATTGCCTCTAAATTTCTAAAGATGTAGAAGTTCTAAATGTTCAGATTGTGGGATTCTAAAGCTACTTTTGTGAAAAGTTAGCCTGGGCTTAAAGCATGTTGCAGAACATTTATTCTTAAATTGTGCCTCTTACTTCCTTGCAGCCCCATTCAGCTGTGTCACAAAACAGCAATGTGGTGGTGGTGATGATGTAGCAGATGTGGTATTTAGGACTATCCCGATAGCAAATGCCTTTGCTGAAATTATCACTAAACGTCTGGTCCTCCGAAACGCTTCTGCAGCTGGACAGTCAGAAAACTTTACAATGCAACCTATTTTTATATTCAAAAAATCATTTATTGTATTCTGTTGTTAATATATTTTCTTTTCTCATTCATTTGCCCTTGCTCCAACACTGGCCCCAGTGCACAAGTGGAGCGCTCAGTGATCAACAAACCAGACATCACACACACACACACACATATTGTCTGTTAATTATCAAAATAGACTAAATAAAACCAGAAATACAGTAACATTCAGGGGGGAACACATGGAAAAAATGGGCATAACCAGGTCATGCTGCTGGAAGGTTGATGGGAGCAATTGCTCCTGATTTCCCCTCATCCCAAATTACATTATGGTCTTGTCCAGCCTTCCCCAGCTGTTTAGGATGGGAGTTGTAGTTCAACACATCTGGTGAGCCTCAGGTGGGGAAGGCTGATCTTACACCATCCTACATCTCACCCTCTGATGCAGCAAGAGCATCACTCTTAAAAACCTTAGGCCTATGAAAACATGTTTATCTGTAACTGCCCCGAAGATTTAGACTTGCAATGGAGGACAAACTTCTCTTCTGACTGCATAAATTAGCCTTCTTCAGAGAACTTGCCCTAAGACTGGCAAATGAATGGAAGGCAGCATTAACGCCAAGGTATTTTTCTCAGTGTTACACAACTTGTGCTGGTGTCTTGTATCTAGGACTGCTGGGATATTGTGTACGAAGGTGGAAGTGGGATGATAATAAGTGCCCACAGATGAGGGCGTATGCTCTGCTGAGTTCTGTCATTGAAGGACTATAGTCACAAGTTTGATGACCCAGCAGCACAGTTGGAACCAGCTTTATCCTAAGGCTGGAAAATGCTCATCCCTCAAAAGCAACTGGTTGAAGCTCCTGTGACAGGTACCCAAGCCCCTCTGCTGTTGCTATTTTGAAAGCAATTCACTAGAATCTAACCGGTTGATTCTTATGGAGATTGTCCTCTTCAAAGAAGGGAAGATGGAAGGGGAGAAAAAGACCCTCCTTGGGAGGAAAGGAGGTATTCTGTGTGCCACAATGTTGAGGGCTGAGGTCTCAACACTGAATGTGACTGGAGTCAAACTTATACTCTCTTCCAGGAAATTCAGACTGTATCCACGCTTCCCCAACCTGATGCCCTCAGGATGTGTTGAACCACAGCTCTCACCTTTGTCAGCCAGCACAGGTCTCCTTGGCTGAGGATGATGGGAGTGTGTGCCTAACAGTGGTTGGGGAAGGCTGAAACACACCACCAAGGATTATGGAGCAGGCAGCAGGCAGAAAGCTTAACTGAAGTCTAGAGTCAAACTCCCTAAGCATATTGGGCTACCTCAGAGAGCTACAGCTGAAGCCCATCTCTAGTCACTTTGTTTATAAAAGAAAAAGAAGTAAAAACAATCTAAACGATAGACAGAGAAAGAGTCAAATCTACCATGGGTATAAATAAGTGACAGTAACAATGGTTGGACATTCCCGGTATGATGTTGACCCTGAAATTCAAGTAGTGTGCACAAGCCCAGAGCATTTCCTCAAAGCCACAGTCCGCAAAAGAGAGATGCCCTGAGGTTGGACACTGGAACCACGTACCACACGAGTGCCACTGGCACAAGCAGCCTCCTCCATGGCATAGGAATGGAATCGGGGTCACTGGTGAGCATACAGGGAGGGTGAGGAGGGGCGCGGTCTCTTGTGTGGCCACCGCCTCCTGGGTCACCTATGAATGCCAGCAGGGCAAGGCCATATCTCTGTCCCATCTGGATTTTTACAAGGTCATCCCTACTGTCCGCCTGAGGCAAGGGCAGCGTCCTCAGAGCTGGAAGGGGTACTGCTTCAGGTAGTCCTTCATTCTCTTTGGTAGAGGCAACTGCTCCGTCTCTGTGGTGGATCGGTGGATCTGTAGCCGGCAGAGGTGCTGCAGGCTGGGAGCCGAGTCCTTGTGGCTGTGTGGCTGGATGAGCTTCAGGTGCACTGCTGACGCTGCCATCTCCTTTTGGATGGGAGGCGAGGGCATGGGGGGCGGGTAAGGGGTGTCGCTCTTGCTCTCCACAGTGCAGGAAAGAACGTAGTGCTGGATGAGGCTGACCACATCCGGGAAGGCCAGAATGCGCGGCTTGGAGAGGCAGTTTGAGTCTAGCCGGAACTTGCTGTCAGCATACTCAATGCGCACGTTGGTGGGGCCTCGGTTGGTCTTGACAGAGAGTGTGAACAAGTAGCTGGGGTGGGTGCTGTCCCGCACCAGGAAAGTCCCTTCTGGGGTCTTCTGCAGCTGCTGCTTGGCTTCACTGGCTGTGATCGAGCCCCAGTACCAGCCTAGGAGGGAGTCCAGGAAAAACAAAGGATAAGAAACACACAGGAAGAAGGCCTGGCTGGGTTCAAGAGGGCCACATTTGGGGGAAATGAAATGTAGCTATTTTTCTAGCACACTGGCATCCCTGACTCCAGTGGGGCCTGAATGGCACATAGAGCCCTTCTCCCGCTTCATCTGATTTTCACTACAGTCCTGTGTGGTTGATCGGGCTGAGAGCGCATGGGTCTCAGTCCAGGTTTCATGGTCCCAAGTTGCTCCAACCCCTCACAGCCAGAGCCCCTGCCCTGCACACAAAGTGAGTCCCATTGAGTTCAGCGGAAGTTGCTTGCACAGAAACCTGAATGGAGCCGCCCTGAGCAGCCATTTGCCAGGTAGCTTGGAACTCTGGGAAAAAGGTAATCAGTTGCTGGGTAATCATGTTGCCATTCAGGATCTCTGATCCTGGTGTCCAGGCCCACCCCAGGAGAGCTGTCCTGCAAGTCAGCCACTCCGAACTGGCTGGGGGATTCTGGGAGCTGCAGCCCACACATCAGGTGGACCAGGCTGGGTGAGGCTGATGCAAGCTGTCTCTCTCCTGCAGGCAGTTTCCAGTAAGGGGGCCTTTCATCACCATCCCTTGCCATGTGCAGGTCAGGAATGCAATCGGCTCGACTTTCACGGGTCAGACGTTCCGCCTCAGGCCTCTTACCAGATTCCCGCAGATACGAAAATGTTTTGGCAATGCACAGCAGATCCTCTTCTGGGTCTCGTAGTGGAGGTGGGCTGCTCTCAGGCATGGGCGCCACGAAGGGAGGAACTGACCCTTCTTGGAAGGGTGCGACCGAGAGAGGCTGCATGATCTGCTCCGACAAATTCACTTCAAGGCCCCCAAGTGACAGTCTCCTGGCCTTCTCCTCTGCCAGCAAAGGATGGGATCTGAAGAAGAGCATTTTGTATACTTTTTAATCTTGATTGGAACCAGGCTGGGTCATATAACTGTGCTTATTATATGCATCCTTTGCACTACAATGGGTTTTGTTGTGTAAGCAGATTCCTGTATGAGTTTCATTACAAAGAGAAGAAAGCCAGCCCCGTGCACCACAACTGTGAACTCACTCCCAAGAAAGTGAGCCTCGTAGACACTGCAGGGCCTCCTTTTGCATGGACAACATGCAGTGACGCACACTCTTAGCCCTCCCACTTAGGCAGCTGGTAACGGGCAGCACATTCCCCTTCATGGCTATGCAGAAGTGTCCTGTTCCACTCAACAGAATTTACTCCTAAGCAACCATGCACAGGGGCACATTCGTGCATATGGTCCCAACCAATGCAGCCTGCTTCAGCATTCTGCAAGAGTGACCTTTGGAGCAGCACGCCCAGAGGAAACCACAGAGATATAAATCCTTTGACTCCGCCATGATGACCTGCGGCAGAACTAAGCACACAAATGGACCCAGTATTTTTCTTTTTGTTCCTGAATATGTCTCTTAAATATCTACTCTTTTTTAAAAAGAGAGAAAAGAAAACTGCTTTAGAAAGTCCTAAGAGTAACATATGGATAAAGTGTTAAAATTCACCCTGACCCATTGCAAATATTGTGTTCTATTTTCCACTGTATTCCTGACACTACAGTGCCTGAATAAATTGTAAACAAGAATAACTATTAACATACATGCACAAAATAAAATATCTAGGTCAAAATCTAGTACTAATTTCAGCATGTTTCTGGGTATGCTTGTGTTCATGTGTACCCAAGCTATTCGTCCTGTAATCAGATAAAAATGCAACCCTGGGTATATTTACTCCCAGCAATCTCCTTGAGGTCAACATGAGTTTCTCCCATGGGACTGTGCCCTTAATGTTTATATCTCCCTTATACTTTTAAGATAATAACTCAAATGTAGTTTGATGTACAACTATTGCAGTTATTTCTGGGTGTTCCTATTGTCTTTTCTAATAAAGAATTTCCCTCCAAACATCTCTAGAAACCTAACATTTCCAGAGGTCTTCTTTCACTGTCAAGCTCTCCAACATAAAGGGGATTTAGAACATAGCAAAGTGTGAAGGAGGTGGTGGGCGGTGGGTGAGCCTGGCTCTTCTTTCTCAGGGTGGTCTCAACAGACACCTTGTCGCACGTCTGCCTCAGATGTGCCACAGTGGCCCTGGGGTGCCTCCAGCCATGACAACAACGGGCCAATGTTCTGTGACCTCTCACCAAGGGACCACTATGAAGCTCCCGCAATTCCTTTTGGAATCAGTGTAGCTGGAGGGAAGGCTGAAGGTGAGGCAGTCTGCTCTCCATGCAGGCAGAGCTCCTCCATAATGAGTTCTAAAACAGCCGTGCATTCCAGTTTGTTTTCAAATGGTTTAAAGAAACATTTAAAAAATAAAATCCTGACCCTGAATTTTTGATAGAGCAAGGCATGGTAAAATATGGTTGGCTGTGTGGAGGAAGGATGATGAGCACAAAATTTATAAGAACTGGAGTTTCAAAGAATAGAATATATAGTTCAGGGGTAAATTACAATGCAGCCTATACTTGAATCTGGTTTTGCCTGGCTTCATCTCCTACTCTCCCATCAATTACACTGCTTTTTTCTAGCTGCCCCAAAGACTGTACCAATCAGATGCTGACCTCCTGGGATGTCATCTATACATCCACAATTTTCTCCTCGTTCAAGCTGCAGAATGGATGAAGGGCACATGCAACAAAGTCAACAGGTCTGAGTCCCGTTTGCACAAACCTGTCACCTTTGTCAGCTATAATATATGGCATTGATAGCTTGCAGTGTCAGTGATACCCTGATAAAAGCCTGGGATAAGGTCACTTATCCACCCAGTCCCATCAGCACCCTGCATCTTTTTGTTTCTCCTTGTAGACCCATCATGCTACATCCATTAACCTAATTTAGAACTGAAGTTTAAAGATGGGTAAAGGAAAAGCAGGTAAAAAGTACTACCACCCACAAGGAATCTGAAAACAGATTTCTTTACATACACAAACCAATCAATCTATCAACTAATAGCCTTGGCTTTCTGGGCTACAAGTTTTTGAGTCTTCCTAGAAATGAAAAGCAGGAGATCATAGAAATCACATGTAAATCACATTCCTTAGTATCTCCTTCTAGAAGGAGATACAGTAACCAAACATGATGCACATGCTGAACCTCAGTACTGCTAGAAATCCACAGCACTTGATGTTTTGTCCTGGACTTCACCCTTTCCCCATAACAATATAAAGCTCTTCTCATGTGAAGAGCTTCCAATAACCATCTCCATGCTCCAGTTTCTCAACTGGGTTCAGTTCAATAGCTTTTCTGTCCTGGTGTGCCTTAAGCAACAGTACCTATGCTGGTCTGTGATCCTCATTTCTTTGCATCTTTCACAATCTCTGAGCTTTCCAAAGCAGCTGTTGTACCAACTGGCAAAGCTGGGCTTAATAATGCTTTGCACAATAATAAGTGACTAAACAAAGGGCAAGAAGAATATCTCCAGTTCCAGACTCTGCTGGCTGAAGTCAACTAGTGACCTTCATATTGTCCTACAAATGTCTAGAATCTAGATTAAGCAGAGTTTCTTCCCTTGCAACCCCTGTCCGTTCTAGTCATCTCTCTGTCTCTCCCTCCTGTTTTAGATGTTAAGTTCCTTAAAGGCAGGAACCAGATTTTTGTTTGTTTATGAATCCCTGTTGAGCTCCATTAATAGCTATGCTAATAATATAGTTAGTTATATGAGTAATAAACAAACAAAGAAAAAAGAAAAAACTTGTTCCATATTTTCCGCAAGACTAAAACATCCTTGAATATTCCAGGAGCAGGAGTAGAGTATTCTAGGCACTGCTGAAGCTGTTCCTGTCTGTATTTATAGGGTTTTTTCCCTTTCTAGAAATGTGTGCTTCTCTGTTCGTTCCGTCATGTACAAGATCTAAATTGGTTGCCCTTCTTCTCCCGCACTGCCAAAGACAGATGTCTGCCATTCAGATGACCAAATGGACAATGAACTAACGTTACTTTCCTGCTCCCAGATCTCATCTAGTAACAGTCACTGTGGTTGGCACCAGCAGCTTTCAGCTCGCCAAGGGGGAGAAGAGGGCATATGCCACTGTAACCCACATGACTTCCTGAACTGGCTAAATACTTGGCAGGGGACTCTTTGAGCCAGAGGTCTCCTTGCTGGGATTACTAAGCCGAGAGGGCAAGGGACCCGCCTGGTGACTCCTGTCTGCTGCATCCCTGGCAAACAAGGACCCCCGAAAACAGATCGATTGTAAAAGCCAAACAATTCCATCTCCAGTGTTAGATTGTGCTTGCAGGGTTTAAAACACATTTTCTTTCCTTTGGAAAAAAAACATGCCTTCCCTTTATCTAGGGCAGAGCTGTCTGTATGCTGCAATGCAATGGCCTTTTCTGTGTGTGCATGTTATCTCCTTGGGGAAATAGTAGCTGAGATCCAGTAATTGCATGACTGCTGGCTGCTCAGCTAGGGCAAAAGGGGAGAGAAAGAGAAAACAAACGAGACTCTGCTCTTCATCAGAGTGAGGGGCTTGGCTGTGTCATGGCAAGACACAGAAAAAAGAGATGCTGAAGTATGAGGGAGTGTGTGGCTGACAGCTGGCTCAACCATCCACTGGGAGTATGGGAGAGACTCACTGAGCAGAAAGTTGGGGAACATTTTTGGGTAGGAGTGTGTGCATGTGTGATACAACAGATATGTATATTTTAATATGTATAAAGCAGAGCTTCCTAAATGTTGTCACTGGAGAAGGGAAACAGAAGCAGCCATTACAGCCCTAGGGCAAACTGCTCAACAATCAAGGGAAAACTGTAAGCCACGTGCAGTGCAATAGGAGGCTAGAGAGAAACACGAATTCTTGCACACTGAAGTGTGATGTATCTGCAAAAGGGCTTGGGCTGAGAGCCAGTATGTGCTGTAGCTGATAGGGTTGGACTGAAGAGGTTCAAGTTCAAATCCTTGCTCAGTCATGAAGCCCATGGAGGACATTAGGCAATCTCTCTGTTTCAATCTACTTTGGGGTACGATTCAAATGGCTGAAGTACACATAATTATAGAGTGCCATGGAACTCCAACTGAGGAACCAGTTCAACAAAAAAATGAATTCGGAAGGAACAGTTGGGAATTTGATAGCTTAGATAACATGCAAAATTACAGCATAATCCTAAGCATATCTACTCAGAAGCAGGCCCTACTCAGTACCTGCACACAGATAAATGTGTACAATGTTAGACTAATTAAAAGCAACTCTGTTATGGGACTCTTCACATGGACTGAAGAGAACAGGAGTAAAAAATTAAGAAATCAGAAAGTCAACAAGGTGCTAATCACAGCTATAAGCAGAAGCCCAAAGGAGAGGGTAGAAGCCCTTACTTCCAGCAGGCGTGGGGCGTGGGGGGACACGATTGGATTCACTTTCAGAACAATTTTAAAAGGCCTAGAAATATTTCTCGCCTACAAGCTGGCCAGTATTTTGGCTTGCCCAGCTTCTAAAATAACCTGTAGGATCTGCAAATGTTAATCTGGCTGGACAAGGTACATACGAGATCTTTTCAGAAACGTGCACATGGTAATAACAAGATTGTATCTAGTCAAATTCGGTAGAAAAATGCCAGTCTAATTTGTGTTGTCCTAAAGGCTACCAATCTAGAGCCTTTGAACTCAGGGAGTGTTACTTCTGAGTAGGGAGGATTGTACTGTAAGTTTTCTAGTGTGCTCTACTAGAAAAAAGTGTGAATTCTCTCTCACACATACTTACACACACTCAAACACACATAAACACAACATATCCTGGATGGAGAAGCTATTTTCCATTTTAATAATCGGTGTAAATTTTTCAGAATTAAAAACAGAACTTTTAAGTCTATACAAAAATCTTACCCTTGAACACACAGGATCATGTCACTCCAGGACCAAGCAAAGAGCATCAAGTCTTCAGGGAACTGGGAAAAAGTGCTCCCTCTTTGGTTATCTTCTCCGTAGCTTTGTTCCCAAACAGGAGGTACGACCGTCAATGAGCAACTCACTGGGAGAGAGAAGGCTGAATTTTTCCCAACGAGCCTTCCCAAAAGCACCTTGGAGATCGCTCACAGAAAGCCACTTGAGGTATTCGGAAAGTCTTTGCTCAGCAAGCTACGGGAGAAAAAATGCGCTTGACCTTAGCTCTTTCCCAGAGGTTGAGGTTAAAAGGTAGCACTCAAAATAATTGCTTTCGAATTAGCAAAGACAAAGATACGGATATGTTTAAGAAGAAAAAATATTTCCTTCCCGATGGCGTTTGAAATCGCCCATAAAAAACGGGAATTAAAAAACAATAAATATATATCGCAATAAATAATCTCCCTCCGCCTAAGTGAATGGAAGCAGGGAGCGGAGAGAGTTGCAGCTCAGCTCGGTGCTGCCTCTTGAAGTAATGCTGCGCTTGGGGAGCGGAGGGGGGAAGCACTACTTAGTAATCTTTTGTTTGCTGCCTTTTAATCTATTCCAGGAAGTGGCGGATTCCTGGAATTGTATTGTATTCGCATCACTGTTCCGACAGTAAGAAAAAAGAATAGATATAAATAGACGGGTCCGTAACAGATATCTTGATTTCAGTCTTGCTCTGCCGGGATCAAAATGATACTCCCCGCCGCCCCAAAAATAAACCCCCCTGGAGGAAAAGGAGCGTGCTGAAATGAACCTGTCTATCTCTTGAGGAAATCCAGCTGAAAAAAAAGTTGCTCGTTGTTTTCGGTTTTATTCGGCATTGGCGGCTCCGTGTTCAAGGAAATACCTTTGATAGATTTCCAAGAACTTTCCAGGAAAGCGGGGCGGGACCGCAGAATCCTGCCAATCAGAGCGAAGGGGGCAGGGCCAGAGGTCGGAGCCCTGCCAATCAGAGGCGGATGACGCGGCATGCTGCCATGCTCATAGCCCCGTCGAGCGGCGGACGAGCCCGCACGTCGACCCAGGCAAGCGGAGCCGCAGCCGGCCCGAGGTCTTTGGGCATCGCCAGCCCGGAGGGGGCGCGCGGCGTCCCTGGCGGCCCCCCTGGGCGGAGGGCAGCGCAGCGCAGCGCGCTCCTTTGCACAGAGCGGCGGCGTGCAGCCTCCGTGACGGGGCTGCCCATGACGTAAGGGACTTCTAAACTTCTTTCCAAAGTTTCCAGGAAAGCATATGAGCCCCCCCCCCCCCAATCCTCTAGCTCCATAAGCGGATTTTGAAACGCTCGGGTGAAAACGGCATCGAAAAGTTTTAGATGCGTCCCCACAAATTGCCTTTCATAACAACAGATCCGACATCCGTCTCATTACATCACGATGAGCATTTCTCAGAATAAAACAAGATATAGCTTCATAAGGCTGCGAAGTGTAAAAGCTGTAAGAGAAGGGAACATTTGGGGGGGAAACGGGATGTGTTAGCGACTTCTGAGAAATCATTTAGCAGTGACAGAATACACTAACCCAGTGACATAATCACAGCCAGAATAGGAAAACAATCTGGAAGCTTTAATACCAAGGCAACCTAAAACCCTACAGAACTAGACAATAATTAAGAAACCATTACATTATCCATTGTTTCTTCCCAGATAATAAGATTCGCCCATCCATATGGGGGCCAGAGGAGACTAATAGGCTCATCCACAAAAAACAAAAAACCATTTCCTAGTTCTCTTCCAGGCAGCATATGATGGTGTATGATTATATTTTCTGTTCTCAAAGTGATCTGAAAGACAGTGCAATCAGCACCCTAGACTACTTTGAAAATCAAAGCCAAAGGATGTAATTCTTGACATAGCTTCCTGGAAAGCTGGCTCAATTCAGAAAACAAGCAGCTGTGTGATGTCTGCTTTAAAAGCAAGGGTAGAGTTTGTTCCACCTGGCAAATTACTGTGATCAGCAGGAGGAACTGTGGCATTTTTGTTTGATTCTTCTCTATGGGGTTGTCAGTTGAGACCTTTCTGAATGAGGGAGTTGGGGTTATAGCTTGGAAATGCTTGACTGAATGCCTAGAATCTCTGGAATGTCACTGCCAGTACAATTGGGAGCAGATGACCCATCTATTAAGCTCTAATAAAAATCCCAACAAACACTGTATTAAACTGCTTCAAAATACAAATCTTGCTTATGTATAAAAATAAGTTTGTCAAGTAAAGGTGTTAAGCTATTAAGATGTATTAAGTGATGTTGTGATTCTTTCTTTCATAATACTGGAGTCCTAGTTTGCAATTTACTTGTGAGTCTTAAAAGAGGTCCGCCTGGCACCGTCGTTACTGGTTTTTCAGCGCCAGGTAAAGACCTTTTTATTTAAACATCATTTCAATTGTTAAAACATATGATCTGGCCTGGGCAACTTCTTCTTCCTTCTCTTTCTCATCCTATATTTTTATTTTATACTGATAATTTTAATTTTGTATTTGTAAATCAATGTATTTTTTGTATTGTTATATTTAATGGTAATTTATTATGTACTATTGTATTTCAATGTATTTTATCATGTTGTAAGCCGCCCCGAGGTTTCGGCAAGGGGCGGCATAGAAATGTTATAATAATAATAATAATAATAATAATAATAAAAACTATTTTTTATTAGATTGTTATCCCACCCCATTAGCCATAAGGCTTCCTGGGTGGTTGTACAGACTTCTCTGAACACATTTTCTAAAAAACATAAAAACAGCTATGCTGGATCATAGCAAAGGTCCATTTAGTCCAGTCTACAAGCAAAGAACAGGTCAGCCTAGAACAGATGTCATGGAAAGCTGAGTTTAACTGATGCTTTAGTTTTCCAGACAGATCGGTAAACATCAATTCTCCTCCTTCCCTTCCCTTTTCTTGTGTCTTGTATTTTTTTTCCAGATTGTAAGCCTGAGGGTAGGGATTGTCTGCTTGCTGGTTCTTGTAAGCTGCTATGGGAGTCTTTTCATTAAAGAGCAGGACTTAAATATTTTTGAATAAATTAAATCCATAAGTGTACTGGCACCTTCCTGCTGGAGTTCCCCATCAACTGGTATGCAAATCATACTGCCTCACATACTGGAATTAATATATAGCCATCAGGACTACTAGTCATGGATAATCCTATCTTTCATGAAGTTGTCTAATCCCCTTTTAAAGCCATCCAACTTGCTCAGGAACTTTAAGTCAGCAGTCATATCCAAATGCATCTGTAACTTAACAGCCCTGCCATAATAGCTGGTGCTCAGAAAATGGTTTGAGGGTGGGAAGAGGGATAGTTTAAGGGACTATCACAGGTCTGGCCGCAAATGGTCTGGTTTCAGAATTTGGGGTATGACAACTCTCAGTCTGCTGAGACTTGAGGTGAACAGTACATTCCTCTTAAACATGGATGCAAGTTCCAGTAAGCAGCTGCTTAGGATCAGGAGGCCTTAGCTGGGCAATTGAGAGTAGTAACCTACAAGACAAGGAGGTTAATTAAGGAGGAGTGGATGAACTTGGCCAGGCAAGGCCTTCTTCACTGAGATAAGTGGCTCTGACTGAAGATTATGCTTTGAGGCTCATGCTGTATGAGGACTTTATGGGCTGGACCAGTCCTTGAACTCAGTTGTCAGTGGTGCACCAGCTGTTATTGAAGCCAAGCTTTGATGACACCCAGTTTGGTCTGCAAGGCCTATGTGACTAACAGGGCAGGAGGTAAGGAGGAAAAGTTGCAGTCTGAACCTCTTTGTCCCAGAGGCTCATGGTGGCTAGTCTGTTTACAATCACACCAAGCTCTCATTTCAGTGAAAGGAAGAAAAAAGGCATCTAATCAGATCACATTTTGAAAGGATCTGTGTGAAGACTGTTTTTTTCCCAATTAACTTTTTGGAATTCACACTATTTCCATTTCAAAGTGGAATTCTCTGAGATTATAGATGTATTACACAGAAATGTCACGATCACAGAATCTCATTGAAGACTGAACAGCATGGGAGTGAAAGGCTTTTTTTTTTTTTGTCCTTCAGACTTCCTAGACTTGTTAGAAAGCGCCACCTAGTAGTCGAAATTTGAAAAATGACTTTTTAAAGTGTTGACTATTCACATTGATTTGTAATTGCATGTTACCCTTTGAGATTGTACTTCATAGTTCAGGAGCTTTACAGAAAGGTTCCAAATTGTTGTGGTTGCTGAATGGACCAATTTTGTAATTAACATTAAGTTGTTAGGACAACAAGACCTTAAGAAAGTAAGTGGAGCTCTGCTGGATCAGACCAAGGATCCATCTAGGCCGGCATTCTGAATACACAGTTGCCAGCCTGTTGCCTGTGGGAATCCCACAAACAGACTGCAAGGCCCATCCAGTCATGTTCCCCAGCAACTGGTAGACAGGGACACCCTGCCTCTGATCCTGGAGAGATCATATAGCCATCAGAACCAGAAGCCATTAATAAGCATATCCTCCATGAATATCTTATCCCGTTGCATTCTTTTTAAAGAGAATTCCACAGTTCAAGTATGAACTGTGTAAATAAGTATTTCCTTTTATTTGTCCTGGATTTCCCAGCAATTAGCCTCAGGGGATGACCCCAGTTTCTAGCATTACAAAAGGAGGACAGCAGTATGTGGGGAAATGCTCAAGTCAGATAGCTTGAATTTTATCAGGGTTGTTCCCAACTTGGTTCAGAACATGTTATTTTTCCTTGGTGGGAGAAAGCATGCAAGGTTTTGTGTTCATCGAACAGAATGAAAATATTATGTGAGAAAATGTTTCAACAGATTCTAGTAGTTAGCTCCACATCTGTTATGTTTAAAAAACAGATTATACCTGGAAATATGTTTTAGGAATTAACTGCTGACTTACTGTGCAATTGGTATGGTTGACATTATTGTTTCAATGAACACATCAGGCATGTAGTTAATATAAATAAACCAACTGCATATCAGTTTGAGAATAAAATGCATGATGATCCAGCAGAAAAGCCGGATTACGGCGAAATCCATTGCAAACATTCTAAGAAGGTTCAGAGTAACATTAGTGGAAAATTCAAAACAAAGAGAGCTAGAAACTACTCCAGATTAATCCATTCAGGATTTCAACAACACGATGCTACCATCTGCTGGTAAAAGTATCCCTATGTGAAATTAAATGACATGTGTCCAAAGGACTAGAGATAATATAAAGAGTTATCTGAAACTCTTTATATTTCAGATAACTGAAAGACTAACACTTTCTGACATAAACTTTCATGGATTATAGCTCAATTTATTGGATGAGTGAAGGTGTCCTGAGTTTGGCCCTTTCCTTCTTGCCCTTAGGCTCCAAAACAGAGACAATCTTTTTGCAATGCAGATTTTTATTGGCTCCTTGCAACTACAAGACAAAGGAACTCTAAAATCCCTCTATCAAGCTGCTCATGTAAAAAGTGTTGAACCCAAATTGGGAGCTTTTCCCCAAAATCATTACCTTTCAGCAATGCTGGGGGCTCCACCCTCAGGATGGTTTCTGCTGCTGAAGGGCCAGCTAGGAAGAGCTATGCAAGCCCTCTAACCGGGTAGCTCATCTTTCCCAATGCCTCACCATGGGGTCAGAAACCAGGAAAGGCAGTGGCTTTCCTTTTCCCCCTTCTTGGACGTCTCTTCCAAAACTTCTTTGGTCTCCTGGCTGGCCTGGGAACTTGTGGGCAGTGACCTTGAGTGTGCTTCAAAGACTTCTGCCTCTCTTTGAATTTCCAAAACTCCCATAACTGAATCTTCAGAATCTAAGGCATGATGACTTTGGGTTGCCTACAAAGAGTGGTGGTCTAGTTCACTCACAACATCAGGTTAGGTTAGGGAGTGGCTGACAGAAAGTCATTCAGTGAACACTAGGGGAGGCACCATTTGCTGGCCCTTGTGAGGTAGAAAAAGGGCTGGAGCTAGCACAGAGATAAGACTGACACCTGAGCCACCAAGAAACAATACATCTACTTATGTCTGTTGGAAAGCCAAATGCAACCTGTAGCTGAAGGACAAGCTATAAGCCTTTTCTTTACATTTTTTACAAAGCTTCCATATAACCTGAAGTGCCTGATCCTATCTAATCTTGGAGCTAAGCTGGGTTGGGCCTGGTTGAAATCTGGATGAGTGACTGAAAATGTCGTGAACTGCCCAGGGAGCTTCAGCTATTGGCGGTATAGAAATGTAACAACAACAACAACACACTCTTCTAGCTTGTCAATTCTGGTTACACCAATTTTGTAGACTTCTGAAAAATTGAAAAACCCTGCAAACATCTGTTTGATCAGAGCATGGTAATAAAAATGGGTGTGCATATCTGTGAGCAAAGGTTTGATTTCTATCATCAGTAATTGCATGTACTTACCTCTGGGCTTGCAACCTGGCTAGATCATGTAGAAATATCAATTGAATCAATATAAACAGGCAACATTTGTAGGCTATACACATTATCACTACTGTTTAAATTTGTAGCGGCCTCTTGGTAAAAAGTGCAATGGTAAAAACAGTGCACATGTGATGTTGCCAACTTATGCCATTCAATGGAGCCTTCTAGTAGCTCATTTTCCCCCTCCATATACAGCCTGCCAGCCATGACTATATGTTCTTCATATGAAAAACTGTGTTTGTGGAAAGGATTTATGTAATGCTGTTCAGTAGCATTTCCTGCACATTTTATGTAAGCAAGATAAAATGCACAACTAAAAGAACAAGATGCTGTGGTTGTGCATTTACATGCCTGAGATAATAAAAAAGTCTTGGTCTGAAAGTACAAATCGAACAATATCAGCATCCTCTGTTGAAGGAACTCCACAAATAAGCTGCGACCAGTTTCCTCACCACAAATGGTGGAGGAACTTGAGGATAGTCTCAAAAGATGGCTTCAGTGCTGGACAGGCCAGTAGGGGAACAGGCATGTTTTCATGCAATGAGCTATACAGAGATTTAAAGGAAGATACCAGCACTTTGAACTGTGCTCAGACACAGAGCAGAAGCCAGTGAGATTATTCCATACTGATGAGACACATTGCCACTGACTGGCCCCAGCCTATAACCTGAAAACTTTATTTTGGACTAACTGTAGAGTCTCAACACTCTTCAAAGGTGAACCATGCACAACACTCTACAGTAGTCAATGCCAGAAAAGACCAGAGGTACAGGTAAGTGTAGCCAGGTCAACTTCGTCCAGAAGAGACCACAGCTGGTATGTCACCACAAACTGATAAAAGGCTTTGCCCAGGAAGCTACACAAGCCTCCAGTGATAATACTGGATGCAGGAGTACCCCCAGGTTATGTACTTGTTCCTGTAGTGGCTGTGCAATGACATGTAAGCTGAATGCCGGTTCTCTGAACAAACCACCTACCTGTATATCCTCTCTCTTGTCACAGGTGAGTTTCAATGTTTTTGTCCTCCAGATCATTGGTGCTAGAGATGCGAGTAATGGAATGAAGATGCTGTCAAAGTCCAGGGCGTAGGTGGCAGGAATCAGGGCAGGGCACCAGAACCTAGGCAACAAAGCCCAAACACCAGGCAGAGTCCAATGGAAAGGGTGTTGCCCAAGAATGGTCCAAAGTCTAGTAAGGGGCCAGAAGCACAGGCATAGTCAAGGAGCAGTCCAGACTCAAATATCAGGGAGACAAGACCAAGGAAGGAACAGGAACATGAAGAGGTCTGGGGAGGCACAGATACCTGGATAAAGGATGGTAGGCAAAAGCCAAGGGCAGGGCAAGAAAGTCCAAGCAGGAACCACAGCAAGCCAGAGGCCTTTGCTGCCAAGGCCAAGACTGGAGGGAAGAGCCTGTTCTTATCTAGCTTGGCCCTCAGATCTCCCTGCTGGTGCTCATTATGGTCTGAGAGTTCCAGCAGAGCCAGGGCTGGTTTCCTGCATTCACTGCTGTGGCCATCCTGGCTCTGGCAAGCAGATGGAGCCACAGAGCAGTTCAGAACCTGACAGATGATTCCAGCAATGTCACAAAGTTTAGAGATAGCTGTATTTATATTGTTAAACACCTTTCAGGGTCTTAAACATGAATCTTAAATTAGTCGGATCCTCAACTAGTCCTCTACCAAAAAATGAAATCTAGTTATGTGTTAGATACTTTCCTCCAAAAGCAGAGCAATCCAAAGAAGCAATTTTATGCCTAGCAGAGCAAGAGTGATGGTGGTGATTTTGTCTCTCTATTTAGATGAATTCCTGAGGTCATAGCAGTGGCGATGGCCTTGGAAGGAGACTGATGAACTATATTATCTCTAGAATGCTCTCGCAGGACCATAGGATGTGTCTTTAATTTATGTACTATGTAGAGTAAATCCATTGATGTATATTAGATCCATTGTCATTATCACACAATGGCTTTGTGTGACATCTGCTTCCTGGGGGATGGTTGAGTTTACGAAATGCACTGTGCCTTAGTGGGTTGTCTGAATCTGGATGACACACTAAACCACAGTCTGGTCATATGTCTACAAAGCCCTTTGGCCAGGGTGACAAAGAAGGGTTGGTACTCTGCCCAAGGGGCTCTAGCCAATGTCAGCTAGGTCACTGGTTCCCATTGCCACTCCTGCCACTGCTGGAAGAGCAGGATCACTCACAAACGATCCAGCTCTTTCACTGTCAACTGCAGGTACATGTGGGGTGGCTGCCAAGCTCCACTGCGTGAAGCCCACTCAGCCTCCATGTGGGTTCTGGGAAGGTGGTAGGGAAAGAGGCTGCTTGGGCTTCCCTCCCAGAGAGGAAATGAAGCCAAGCAGCTGGATCCTGCTGATTGCTGTGGATGAGAATGAGCTGTTCTACTTGCCTTTCTCAAGATATTTACAGAATAGCATCCTGCTGCTCTATGGTGGTCCCTGATTAATGGCAATTAATTAGCAGGAAAATTCCTAGAAATGTACCTTAGCATCCCTTGTTTAAACTTGGCTCCAAACTTTGCCTAGCAAGCAATCTCTTTGTTGATGTAGAAATAAGCTCTCAACACCTAAGCAGCTTACCTGTAGCCCATGTTAAGGAATGCCCAATAGCTCATACTCGATGTTTGACCTGTCTGAATATGAGCAAAGAGATGCATATATTGTCTGCCTGTGCAAATTATAATATGAACTATCTGGTACACTGATATCAGCAGCAATGTGGAGTCAGAAGTCCTGCATGTTCAGTATAGCAGATGTTATATAGCAGATATCTCCCAGGCCAACACAGCAGTCCGATGTCCTCAGTGAGTGTAAAACATGTGGAAGGCCCGCCTGAGTTATTGGAAATCTTAGAAGCAGCCACAGTATACAAAACTAACACCCCCCCCCCCCGACACACACACCTTCTCCCTGTGGGCATGAACGAATGCAGGTTTAGCAAAATTAGATCACAGAATATTAGAGGCAACATTAACTTCCAGAGGTCATTTCACATTGCAGGTATTCAGAGGAAAAGTTATATATTGAGTATTTAAATATACAAGATTGCCTTCCTCTAGAGGCTTGCTGAAGCCAAGGTGTGTAATTTAAAATATGCTGTGGCCTGCCTTTCATTATTTCAATAGGCACTTATGAGATCATTTAAACATTCCTTGCAAGGTTGGTGTACACATTTACTCCTTTTACTAAGGAACTGGCATTTGCTTTATTGGGCCATTAATATTTGTTTGATGGCCCAATGGTGACAAAAGTATGTTCATGAAACATGCTGCTGTCACCTTGAACTATTTTGAAAGCACTGGAAGATCTACTGCAGTGTAGGAAAGCCACTTTTTGGCTAACAGCTTAGATTTAAAATACTTCATGAATTAACAATTCAATGGTAGTGACATACTTGTTCTTCCACTGGGACTGTCAGCTTTTTATAGACATTAACACATTTTTTCAGAGTGTTAATATATATGTAGCTATATATTAACAGCAAGGATGCTGCAGGTCTGAAAGATTCTGCTGGGAAAGCTCACCAAGGTTTCAACAACCTAAAGAGATGTTATTCTTTGGTTCCTTGGGCACCTGTTTCCCCATCACCACAGGAAGAATGCTATAGTCTTTAGAAAATTTGTCCCATCAGAAGGAGATACTGATGTTGCTCTGAGAAGAAACAAGAATTACACATCATTAATCCATGCCTCTACTGTTAATTGATGCTGTCTTTCAGACTCATTAAAGTTTCCTTTCTACATTTTAACATATTGTCAGGTTAGACCCATTTGTAGATGGATGTTCAAAATGCATGTATGTACCTCACTAGCAACAACCAGAAAAATGAGGCGGGAGGGGAGTGTAGAAAGTCACGAACACACTCCATCCCCAAATGAATGGTTCTGACTTAATCCCTACCTTTCTGCTTATTCCCCCAGTACAGTGTCACAGTTCAAATTTCATTATTCTGTACTTGTATGCTGATCTTCCTGCTCCTTCCACTTTGCTTCTGCTTCATGCAACTTCAGTAAATCTTGCTTGCTTGCAGGATCAGTGGGGCTCTTTCAGAGCAAGTGGCCCATGATGCTCAGCCCTGCCCTTGCCTGTACCACAACTCTGCAGCTGGGCTGGAAACCAAGTATTTCAGCATTTTGCGCGGGAAAAGTAACTTAACTTTTGTACCCTTTTCCAGTGCCAAGAAATAATCACCATAGCAGAGTTATATCCTTCAGTATGGAGACATCAGAATGAAATCTGATATCCACAAGGAAACCTCATGTTTTTTCCTTGAATTTCTAGCACCTAATTAAGCCTGCACTTAATTTCAGAGGGATGGACTAGGGCAGTGGTATAATGGAACCAGGTCTAATACAGGGATGCTGTGTGGACACCTTTTTCATTAGAAGGAATACTGATGTCATCAGCCACTCCACTTCCCTGCAGAATTCCCTGTTCCTTGGAGCTTAGCTGCAGCCTCACAGGAGGCAGGGGAAAATAATTTCCCTGTAGCAGCATACTGTTTTCTTTCATAAAATGTTATGGGATGACTTGACCTTTAATGGGCAATTAAGACCCCCTTTTTAACAAAAGACCTGCTTCTAGCAGATGAAACTAATGGATATGGTTTGTTGGTATGATCAACACCATCACTTGCAATTCTGGCTTCTCGCTTGGATCACGGCTATGGGAACTTTCATGACGAACATCTACACTTCAGAACCTACCGTCAGCCCACTGGGTGAGAGATGTAAATGTGGCATCTGAAGTGAGGCCTTCAAAGATTGTATTTTACTAGCTTTCCTTACAGAAGCTGAAAGTGCTTTCAGTGCAGCACTCAGGAAAATGGCAAATTTGAACCGTGCTACTCATTCCTCCCACAATACTACCCTATCATTTCTGTGAATTTTTTGAGTTTTTCTCCAATATTTTACTTAGCTCTTTGAAGGATGTGGCAAAACATACATTTTCCTTAAAAACATACACACACTAATAAAGAAATATAGTACCTTCATCCTGCATCAAGGCTATCTTCCTTGTCCATTATGTGTGGCCACAATATGGTGGCATTACCTGTTATACAGAACTATGCCGCACAAGCAAAAGCTGCAATAAGCCATTCAGGCAGATATGAGAGAAATGGGTTTTAAGTTTGGAAGTTGTAAAATCAGGGCCTTTAGCTAAACAAACTTTTAATTTATATTTAATTTTCAGACTCATAAAAGATTAATGAAAGGAAACTTTTGCCTTCTGGGCACGTCTGCTATTCAAAACAAACAAACAAACCCCCAAATGCATCAATGCATCTAATGAGTGAGAAGATCCTATGGTGCTCATAACTCCTGTGGGCTTATCATCACAACCTTCATCAGTGTCTCATAGGAATCTTCACCTATTTGAACCACCGCATGAAGAAAATTAGAAAGAGTGTAATATTTTCACAATAAATTTATTTCTAAGGAAGATCTGAGATTTGGATTTGAGCCTACAGTGCTATTTTGGGAATACTCCAATGAAGTACAAACAAATACATCCAAAATAATGGGCTAGGCTTCCTTTTCCTAAATGGCAGTGGTTAATTGCTAACTCAAAGGAATTCTAACCTAGTACTTTTGTTCTTAAAGGAATAAGTTGACAGAGAAATTGTAAAACTTTAACTGGCTCAGAGATTATAGCAACTGCATTAAGGAAAACTATGGATATTTTGGGGAAATGAATTTGAAACTTGGCCGTGCCAGCAAAGAAATCTGTCATGGTTGTAATCCAAAATTCATGTAATATAATTGCTGCAGTTTATACGTGAGTCATGAGCAACAGTGCAAATGGTGATATGAGTGACCACTTCTGATTATTTATCTTGATTTCTAGAATATTTAAAACTCTGTGGTTTCGACTAATTTACAATCTAGCACAAAACATGAACTCATACATGCTTCTATGTAGCAAATATGTGTATTGTATGTACACCGATCTCTTGCAGTACACATTCTAAAATATGGACAATACTAAGAACATCTCCTGCAATTCAAACATAGAACAGACAGTATCTAGAGCTCCTCCTATATTAACAGGTTGACTACTAACGTAATTGGAAACTAGTGGAACCTTCAACTGGAAATGAACACAAAAGCTTGTTTCCAAGCTTTGGGACCGGCGAGTAGAGCTTACAGAAAACAGCTCTGTTGATCTGTTCAGGAAATGAGTGTTTCTGCTCATTTCTGGGGTTGCTGTCAGAAGCACTAGTTCCGTTTGCACACACAGTGGGTTCCAACAGAAGCAGAAGGGGTGTAGTAGCCATACTGGATATTGGCCACAGCATACAGATTGAAATGTCAGCATAACTGACAACGTTAGAAATCAGTGTGGTGATGAAAATTTAATTAGGGGTTTGGATTTCCAGGTCGGACTTACTACAGTTAGGTCAACATTACATTTACAGCTGAGACTGTGAATTTATACAGGCAGTCGCTGGGTTACAGATGCATTTTAGTCCTGAGAAAACTAAAGTTTGTCTTTAAGTCAAATTTGTATGTAAGTCGGATTACTTATAGATAGCCCTCCACATGTGCGGGGCTTAGGGGTATAGGATCCCTGTGAAACTGGAAAAAACACAAATATTTCTAGCCCCTGCACCCCAATTCACCAGAGCATCCTCTTTGCCGCAAGGAAAGCTGAAAGACATCTCTCTCTGGTTGGGTGGGGTAGGAAGGCATGCTTTGAAGGTCTGCCTCTCTCCCCCCTTTCATTTCCTCTCTTTATGGTAATTCTTCTCTCCCCTGTTGCTCCCCCCCATGACAATTCCCTGCAGTAATTTTTTAAAAAATGAACAGGCTTTATGGCAGTTTGTTCATAAGTATGGTTTCTTCAGGCACTTGTAACTTGAGTACTACGTGTATCTGCCTACCTAACACACACCAGTACAGTAGGTAGTAAAAGTAGAAAGGTTAGAAGGCAGTTCTTTGACTTAAGATACTTTTTAATGCAATGTTGTGCTCCTTTCAATTTCTTTACCAAGAAGAATTAACTTCAATATAAGCTTTACTAGGAAAAAATGTGTGAATTCTTTGGTATAAAGATAACTGCAGTGTTGTACCAAGTGGGTGCTATTTCAATAACACACAAAGCTTTTATCACATCCAGAAACCACATTTTGATCATGCTAGTGTCATTTCCCTACTTCATGGATCACAGCCTTGTCGTGGTGAAGGGGCTTGCATAGCTCAATGAAGCTATGAGCGATGCCATGCAGGGCCACCCAAGACGGACAGGTCATAGCAGAGAGCTCTGACAAAATGTGATCCACTGGAGAATGGCAAGCCATTCCTGTATCTTTGCCATGAAAACCCCATGGACAGTACCAAAAGGCAAAAAGATATGACGCCAGAAGATGAGCCCCTCAGGTCGGAAGGTGTCCAATATGCTACTGGGGAAGAGCAGAGGGCTAGTACTAGTAGCGCCAGAAAGAATGAAGCAACTGGGTCAAAGCCGAAAGGACACTCAGTTGCTGATGTATCTGGTGGTGAAAGGAGAGTCCGATGCTGCAAAGATCTATACTCCCTAGGAACCTGGAATGTAAGATCCATGAATCAAGGCAAGCTGGATGTGGTCAAACGAGATGACAAGACTGGACATCAACATCTTAGGAATCAGTGAACTAAAATGGACAGGAATGGGTGAATTTAATTCAGATGACCATCAGGTATACTACTGCGGGCAAGAATCCCTCAGAAGAAATGGAGTAGCCTTCATAGTCAATAAAAGAGTAGGAAAAGCAGTACTGGGATACAGTCTCCAAAATGACAGAATGATCTCAGTTCGAATCCAAGGCAAACCATTCAACATCACAATCACAGTAGTCCAAGTCTATGCCCCAACCACTGGTGCTGAAGAGGCTGAAGTTGACCGGTTCTATGAAGGCCTACAACACCTTCTAGAATTAACACCAAAAAATGATGTCCTTAACATCATGGGGGATTGGAATGCTAAAGTTGGAAGCCAAAAGATAACCGGAATAACAGGCAAGTTTGGCCTTGGAGTACAAAATGAAGCAGGGCACAGGCTGGTAGAATTTTGTCAAGAGAATACGATGGTCATAGCAAACACTCTTTTCCAACAACCCAAGAGACGACTCTACACATGGACATCACCAGGCTGTCAACACAGAAATCAGATTGACTATGTGCTCTGCAGCCAAAGATGGAAAAGCTCTATACAGTCAGTAAAAACTAGACCAGGAGCTGATTGTGGCTCAGATCATGAGCTTCTTGTTGCAAAATTTAGGCTTAAATTGAAAAAAGTAGGGAAAAGCACTAGGCCACTCAGGTATGACCTAAATCATATCCCTGATGAATATACAGTAGAGCAGGGGTCTCAAACTCAACTTACCTGGGGGCCGCTGGAAGTAGAGTCTGGGTGAGGCTGGGCCGCATCAAGTATTCCACAAAAAAAGGATTTCAAGTATTCCAAAAAAAGTACAACTGATCCAATCTTCTCAATCTTTACTAATAATAATTCAGAACATGAACGGTTCTTCAGAACATAGGCTTCTCTTACTTCCTCCTACTCTTTGCTGCCAGAGACTTGACAGCGCTTCCTCTTACACAGCTGAGCCACATTTGGCTTGAGGGAGGAAGCAACTGAGACCCTCAGTATGGCTTGAAGATGCTCATCGGTAAGTTTGGACCTGAACTTTGACTTATTAAAGTTCATGGTGGAGAAGAGCTTTTCACACAGGTGCTCCCAAAAAGGCACATGGTCCGCTTGAATATCCTGGAAAGCTCAGGGAAGGTAAGGGGCAATTCTCTCAAAAATTGTCCAAGCTTGTCTGCTTTTCCACTCACCTCCCTGAACTTGGCTTTGAATTCAGAATTGCACTGCAGGTCAATTAGCTCCATTTGAAGCACAGCGGGGGCATCTTCCACATCGAAGGAGAAGGGGTCAGCAAAAATTTGAAAAGTGGCTGTGTGTGTCTTGAAATCTGCAAACCTGTGATCAAATTCTTCCTGTAGCTTTACAATGGCATCAGCATACTTCTCACTGCTGAATGGTGTGCCAGAATCCATGAGTGCCTTGCATGCTGGGAAATGGCAGAGGTTTGTCTGAGAAAGCTTGGCTTTCCATTACACAAGTTTCGTGGAGAATGCTCTGACATTGTCATAGGCAGCACTGACAAGCTGCCCCTGGCCTTGTAATTTCTTGTTCAGTACATTCAGCTCCTGTGTGATGTCAACAAGAAAAGCTAAGCCCATGAGCCATTTGGGATCACTTAATACTGGAACAGCCATCCCATCTTTCTCCATGAAGGTTTTCACCTCTGCTCTCAACTCAAAAAACCTCTTCAAGACGTTTCCCCTGCTAAGCCAACGTGCCTCGGTGTAGTAGAGCACATCCTCATATGCTGACTCTATTTCCTCTAAAAAGGCGCAGAACTGCCGGTGCTTTAAGCCCCTGGATCTGATATGGTTGATGCATTTCACAACGTCAGACATCACATTGTCACACTTCAGGCATTTGCTGCAAAGGGCCTGCTGATGGATAATGCAGTGCAGGGCAATGGCCTCTTCCACAGCCTCTTCTTCCAATTTTCTTTGAACAAGTGCCACGACTCCATTTCTCCTCCCTGTCATTGATGGTGCTCCGTCGGTTATTATTCCAGCAAAACTCTTCCATAGTAAGCCGGCATCTGCAATGGCATCACACAGCTGGCGGAATATCTCCTGAGCGGTGGTCTGGCCATGCATTGGAATCACTGTAACTCCTCCATCACTTCAAAATTGTCAACACCACGGACATATATTGCGAGCTGCGCAGTGTCAGTGATGTCTGTGCTCTCATCAAGAGCGACTGAGTATGCATGAAAATGTTTAGCTTTCTCAAGCAGTTGATCGTAAATGTTACCTGACAGGTCAGAAATGAGCTCTGCCACTGTGTTGGCTGAGAGGCTGATGTTGCTAAACTGACCCTTTTTTTCCGGACAGACTATACTTGCAGCCTGTAACATGCACTTTTTGATGAACTCGCTGTCTTTAAATGGCTTTCCTGCCTTAGCAAACATCTCACTCACTACGTAGCTGGCTTCGACTGCCGCATCACTCTCTTTGCTTGCTTTCTTGAAAAAATCTTGTTGCCTCAGTAGACATGTTTTAAGTTTGGCGACACGGTCCTCTCTCTCATCTCCCTGGTGTTTTGCATACTCCTTAGCATGTCTAGTTGAGTAATGATGACTGATGTTGTACTCCTTGTGCACCGCAACTTTCTCTGTGCATATAAGACACGTCGGGATGCCCCTGTGCTCAACAAAAACATATTCCGTCTCCCACTTCTCCTGAAATTGTCTGTGCTCATCGCCAACCTTTCTCTTCATGGCAGGTTTTAAGAAAGACATGACTGGGGCTGGGTGACAAAAAAAACGTATTTGCACTGGGTGACAGGATATGTTTTCCCTTCACTCAGTGACACTCCCGAATCACGTTTCAAGTGACTAACGTTGTTAATTTGCATTGCTGTCATGATCCTGAGCTATGGTAGCCCACAGGTGACAAAAAATATAAAACGCCCAGGCAATGTTCCCTCTAAGCTGTGCGCCGGGACGGGCAGGGCATGGGGGAGGGGCCCTGCGGCCTTCAAAGCGGTGGTGGTGGGCCGCTCATCCTGCGTGGCTCCCGGAGGCCGGCCCGGGCACCGCCGGCGCTTTGAAAGCCGCAGGGCCCTCCCCCGCGCCCTGCCCGTCCCGGCCCACAGCTTAGAGGGAACATTGCGCCCAGGGCAACGACTCACGCAGGTGCGTGTGAGAAAAATGCGCGGGCTGCACTATCACTCAACTTTGATATCAAGTGGGGACCACAAAATATCGTCCCATGGGCCGCAATTGGCCTGCGGGCTGCGAGTTTGAGACCCCTTCAGTAGAGGTTACAAAAAGATTTAAGGAATTAGATCTGATAGACAGAGTGCCTGAAGAACTATGGATGGAGGTTCGCAACATTGTACAAGAGGTAGCAACTAAAAACATCCCAAAGAAAAAGAAATGCAAGAAAGCAAAATGGCTGTCTGAGGAAGCTTTACAAATAGCTGAGGAAAGAAGGGAAGCGAAAGGCAAGGGAGAAAAGGAAAGATACACCCAACTGAATGCAGAATTCCAGAGAATAGCTAGAAGAGATAAGAATGCCTTCTTAAATGAACAGTGCAAAGAAATGGAAGAAAACAATAGAATAGGGAGGACCAGAGATCCCTTCAAGAAAATTGGAGATATGAAGGGAATGTTTCACGCAAAGATGGGCATGATAAAGGACAAAAATGGCAGGGACCTAACAGAGGCAGAAGAGATTAAGAAGAGGTGGCAAGATTACACAGAGGAACTATACAAGAAAGAGCTTAATGTCCCTGATAACCACGATGGGGTGGCCACTGACCTCAAGCCAGACATCCTGGAACGTGAAGTCAAATGGGCCTTAGGAAGTCTGAGCAACAGCAAAGCTAGTGGAGGTGACAGTATTCCAGCTGAGCTATTCAAAATCTTAAAAGATGATGCAGTAAAAGTGCTACACTCAATATGCCAGCAAACTTGGAAAACTCAACAGTGGCCACAGGATTGGAAAAGGTCAGTTTACATTCCCATCCCAAAGAAGGGCAATGCCAAAGAATGTTCAAACTACCACACCATTGCACTCATTTCACATGCTAGCAAAGTTATGCTCAAAATCCTACAAGCTAGGCTCCAGCAGTATGTGGACCGAGAACTACCAGAAGTACAGGCAGGATTTCAAACAGGGAGAGGAACTAGAGATCAAATTGCCAACATATGCTGGATCATGGAGAAAGCTAGGGAGTTCCAGAAAAGGGGAGAGAAAGCTTTAAATTAACTAAAACTAGTTATTTTCAGTTACAACCAATGGCATACAAAAGGTCCTTTTTGAGTTCTTTAGGAAGCAAATTTCAGGAGACTATGCCATCACCACTGAAAAATCTCTGTTTACTAGCTAAAATATCACTGGCCTAGACAAAGCAACTGCAAGCTGAGACTCCTTTGAGCATCTTAAATTGTGGAACAACACATATGAAAGGGACTTGTGGAAGGGTCCTCGGGGTGCTGGTTGACTGCAGGCTAAACATGAGTCAGCAGTGTGATGCGGTGGTCAAGAGGGCAAATGCCATCCTTGGTTGCATAGCCAGAAGTGTGGCTTCTAGATCAAGAGAGGTATTACTACCACTCTATACGACTCTGGTGCGCCCGCAACTGGAGTATTGTGCTCAGTTTTGGGCCCTCATTACTGAAAGGATATAGCCAGGTGAGAGTCAGTGCAGCATAGGGCCACAAGGTTGGTGGCCGGTTTGCAGGGGATGGGATATGAGGCGAGACTGAGGGAACTGGGTCTCTTCAGCCTGGAGGAGACTCAGAGGGGATCTGTTGGCGACATACAGGTATGTGAGGGGATGTCACATGGAGATGGGTAGAGACCTGTTCTCCCCTGCAGAGGAAGGCAGGACGTGCTCCAACGGAGCAAAGCTCAGGGAGCCAAGGTTCCATTTGGATGCCAGGAAGCACTTCCTGACAGTTCGGATCCCGAGGGTGTGGAATGGGCTTCCACAAGAGGTCGTTGAGGCCCCACTGGTGAGGGTGTTCAAAGATAGGCTGGACATGCACATGGTGGGCATGTCGTGAGCGGAGCCAGCTGGAGCCAGGGGTGAGACTAGATGGCCTGGGAGGCCTCTTCTGACTCGCTCTGTTTCTATATGACAGAATGCTGGTGTAAGCATTCTGGTGGAATGTTGGAATGGTGGAATGTTTACAATATGTAAAATGCATATGAGAAGTAGTTGTTGCTGTTGCTTATTTTAAACCTGAACCATTTTTTTTTTTACTACTTCCGTTCCTCGATATTTTAAGCATGTCCAGAGCAATGCATTATTTTAGTAGGTTAGCCTTTAGGCACAAAGGGATATCTTTTACTGTACATATGTTATGCTGCCAATTAATTCAGCAATCCTTGTCACATGGCCAGAATAAAACCCATGGCCTGACACAGATTTCAGTGATTATGCACACAGCATCTTGTTTTGAACAGCAAGTACATCTTTTTGTTGCAGTAAAGACAACTTGTTCTATAAAGAATTTAGTATTGCCATCTCCATAACACATTTTAGAGAGAGAATATATTTTATTTGTAGGATACAATTTGAAGCACAGAGTGAATTTTACATGAAAGATTTGTCAATTATTAATCAAGGCAATAACTAAGTAATATTCACGTTCATAAACTGAGAAGGCTCCTGTAACAAGAGTGTCCTCAATAAATTCTACCAGATACAGCTTCTTCTATGGCTGGTGCATTGTGGCAGAAAAAGCTGCATGTCCTTTATACTTATATGAAAAGCTTACAAGGATTCTCTCAAGGTCAGAACATGGCAACTTCATCTGTGCAGTTTAAAAAAAAAGCATCAGCAGGAAGATTCTGTTTAACCCAAGCTAGAGCTCATTTAGTATTGTAAGAAAAGAGGATTCATTAGTATTTGTAATTTCTGGCCTAACCTGCATAGTTGCTGACGTGCAGCATGTAAAATCTGGTTTGATCCCTAAGGCATTTAATTGAATTCTCGATGGGGTTTTATACTGCTCTCATTATCATAGTGTCCTAGTGCCTTCCATTAGTGCATTAAGCAACATTAACATCTGTCACTTGTGGTTTGCTCTTCTTCTCATTCTTTTCCCACTGAAGTGGAATTCGAGTAGCATTCCTTTCCATGTGAAGTTAAGGAGTGGTCATGTACTGAAGGAGATTTAACCTTAGTATCATGTCAAAACTCATTCACCATGGACTAACAGCTGCTGTGGATGTGATAACTTATGTCTTTGCTGAGCATTGCAACCTCCAAACAAATATGATCATAGTCATGGTAACCTGTTAATAGGCGGATCAGAGATTGAACAACATACAATCCCCCAATGTGCTTTTTTAATTTGGGGGAGCACTTGATTTAAGGGCAAAGGAAACAGCACATCTAGCCAAGCAGATGAGAGTTGTGGGATCTCTTGGGGTGTATTGATATTCTGTAACAGCAGTTTTTACAATCAATTACTGATTCGATCTCTTGGTTAATGCATCGTGTTTAATTACCTCAAAGAGGGCTATTCTTTATAATTAACCAGCAGCATGCCCATATAGCCTGTTCAAAGGTCATTGGCATGTGAAGAAATGCACTTTGTAAATTAAAAGTCCAGACAGCTTTAGCTACAGGCAGTAAAGAAATAATAATATCAATGCCAGTAAATAATAATATCAATGCAACAAGATGAATACGGCTAAAGATGAACTGGAGGTTAACGATTCAGCCCCAGAACCTGCATTCAGCGCTGGGGCTCAGCCTGTTAGAACATGCAAAGTGCATCTGAGCAATGCAAGCCATTGGCTGTTAGCACTAGCGGGCAGCTCATACTGCCTACACTGGCTGGGACTTCTGCGCCTCACTCACTCCAAAAATTGACTCCGACCGATAGTGCACCTGTATCCTCGCTCTCCAAAAGAGAGGCGGAACACTTGCGTTCGCCACAGCCGTACAAACAAGACGCAGCTCTCCCTCTGCTGTGTCACCATTTTCCTTCTCCCCACGCTCCCGTATCGCGGGTCCTCTTTTCACCAGTAGGTGTTGCCCTGTTGCCATCTCAGAACCGCGCCGCAAACAACCGTGTCATTTGCTAAAACCCAGCATGATAAAGGAGACGGCTTGTTGCAAGTAAGCCTCTTGTCACCTCTTCTTCACCGAGCAATCCCGCACTTCATAATGTCGTTTCCTATTTGCTTCTCCCAGTTTTCCAGTTCGCCCCTAAGAATAAAGTTAAACCGTAAAATCAAATTAAAAAATCAAGGTAGATGCAGCAGAAACACTTTGCTGTTAAGTACGCGCTCTTTCCCGCCTCGCTCTTTGTTCTCAGTCCCAACGGAGAGCCGCAAAGGGAATGTGGCAGAAAACAAAGCAAGGCAGCCCCGTTCTCAGCAGGAAGCGATTCGCCCGGACGTTTCAGGGGCATTACAAACTAGGAGGCGGTTTCTCATCTCCGCCTCCTTCTAGAATTGGGATCAGGGGCGATGAAGGGAAACTATGCATTATGTATGGATATTTATCGGAGCAAAATGTTCCAGTTCTGTCTTGCGAGCCGACAGACCGACTGCCTGTTGAAACAAATTACGAGAAAAATCTTCCCGCCCGCCCCTGCGAGGTTCAAAAAACGGGTGACCCAAATAGGCGGGCTTCTCGGCATTGTTACAAAGCCTCGCGGCTTCATTAAGCGAAAGCACTAGGGGCTGCTGCCCCCCCTTTCGCTTCAGGAACCCTTTCCGTGAAGCGAGCAAGTCCCAGAAGCACTTGCTTGCTGGTCCCTTTATTTTTGCGCAAGGGTTGGTGAATGGCTGTACTAAGGAAGCATTGCTCTGCCCCTTTCCTTTGGGGCCAGCGCCGCCGGCCTCCATATTTCCGCGCACGGCCACAAGGAGCACCCCATCCTTCTTGCTCTCCCCGCCTGCAGTTGCCCGATCTGCGGCCAGGTGTCCCAGAGCACGTGTCCCCTCCTCCTCCATGCCCCTCCCCCCGACGGCTGCTTCTGCCGGGACCGGGTTGGGCCAGCCCGGGCGGGGAGTCACATGAGCGGCCGCCAAAGTCTGTCTTCCGCGGTTGGCGAAGAGCCTTGACTGGGCCCGGGGGCGGCGGGAACTTTTATGGCCGCCGGCCCCCTCCCCGCCTTGCCGCTCCTTTGAGGAGGGAGCAGCCACTGAGCGACCACCTGTGAAGAGCATGCGCCCAACGCAGGTAACAGCCAGCCGCCCCGTACGGAAGCTTCGTCAGCTCTGCTCGCACGCTTTTCTCTCGCTTCTCTCCACACGCGCTGATGTAGCGCGAGCTGGGGCTCTTTTGTAGAGAGGGGAGGACCTCTTTCCTTCGCATACCTGACTCTCCTCGCGGGAGAGTTGCTTGGCACGGTGCACCGCCTGTTTGGTCTGCTTCCCTTCATTTGGCTGCCATGAAGTTTTTCCCAGTTCAAGCCTTGAAGGGACTCCTGTTCCTTTAAACAAAACTCCACCAGGTGAAGCTTTCCCCATCAGCGTAATCTGAGACGGGAGAAAGCAGCACCTGTGGAAACTTTCTCTACCACATAACTCCCTAAAAGATGATGGGCCTTCTGAGGGCTTAAATCTGGCAATCATAGTCAGGATTGAGAGAGAAAGGTATTTTACCTTCTGACTTGTTAGGACGAATCGGTGCTTGGATGCTGTCCGAGAATGAGTAGGTAGTTCTGCAAGTTTGATCTATGGAGGGGCTTTTCCTTCATCATGACCTGGGGATCTTTTGACCTTTTTTCCTCTAGTCAGATGCAGTAACACATGCAGGTCAGGTGTGCATAGTGATTTTCTTTTAATTCGCTCCCTTGTAGAGTAAGCGCAGGAGTAGTTACAGTGCACTTAAATCAGTTGTTTTGCCAATCCATTTAGTCAACCCATGCTTTTTGTCTTTGTTGTTAATTTTTTGTTTCATTAAAGGGTTGTATTCCAATATGTTTATGGTGACTAATTTCTACAAAGAGAACTGCTCTGGCTTTGAAATCACATTTATTGATTTGAGAGCTGTTTCAGTTCATGGCAGCTGATAACCAGGCTGTGGTTATTTGCTATTGCAAGACAGAAAGCCTTGCACATGCTTATAAGACACACTTTAGAAGTCTTATAAATCTTTAACAAATCTAACCCAGCAATATCTTTCAGGTAAGGCTATTTGTACCCAAATTTCAAACGAAAAGGTATGGCCTGAAAGTAAGACAGTATGAATTGTACATGGATCATATAGGATTCTGTGTTTTCATAGTATGGCATATAAGTGGATCTTTCCTTGCTTTCCTCCCAGTTTTCCAGTTCTGTATGGGATTGAAGTGTTTTCATGCAACATCCGCACCAGTCCTTATAACACCAACTTGGAAAGCTGAACAGAAAACTGTGCTTCCTAAGATACTACTTTGGTGGTCCAGTGGCTGAACTGGTGTTGCCATTGCTTAGCTGCTTATGGTGATCATGGTTACTCAGCTTTGGATTAGCAATGATCAGTACAGGTCGTATTATTGTCCCCAGTGTGCTTGCTGCTGCTACACATACTTCACCTTTTTGTACTAAGAACTCAAAGCAATGAAGGACAGTAGGCTATCGGTGCAGCACAACCTATCAGGCAGAATGGAAGTTTCAGCTCATCCAGTTCTCACAAACACTGCTGTCTGGAATCAGTCTTTCATTGAGTCTTGATTTGTTTTCTTTCCCATGGAGAAAATTTGTCAGTTCTTAGTGTAGGGCCACTCTAATCAAAATCAGAGTTTTGCTGTCACTGACCTTCATATCAATTTTGAAGCTGTAAAGTTAACACAATTTTTGCTTTTGATAATTTGCTATGGTGTTTTTTGGTATTGGTATTTTTACTTTGAAAAGTTTAAGCTCAGTTGTCACTTTTTCCTGCTTACGCCTTTACACGTGCACAGTAGTCAAAAATGTGACAGTTTTGGCATTTCTTGCATAAATGCAGTGATAAGCATGCTTGTTGAATTTCTTTCTGTTGTACAATGGTTGAAGGCACAAGCATTCTGCTAGAAACAAAGGTACCAACTGTGGGTTAACCTGATTGTCACACTTAATGATACTATTAGGTGAATTGCATTTCTTAGAGTTCTGTGAGCCGCTTGTCCCATAGCACAGAACCAGGGGAGGAAAAGTCATTCATCATTCTATACCTTCATAGTTAACTGAGATTTCCGTTTTAACTTTTTTTCAAAGGAGATCCTTTGGTGAAGTCATAGGAAATGGATTCAGCCTGCTTGAAATATTTTCTGTGAAATACCTGATGAACCTTACAGAAAAGGATATACTAGTGGGGATGACTGGCAAATATTTTTTCTAAGTGTGGAACTTGCACCTGCTATGGAGCAAAGTGAGAGTCAGCAGGGGCCTGCACCAGAGACTCAAGAAGACAGCAAAAGCAGTGCAAGACCTTTACCTGGGGGTGCTGTCCCTGTCAAGGGGGAAATAAAGAAAAATGCTGTTACTGATGACTACAAAATTTCTAAGCAAGTCCTGGGTCTTGGCATTAATGGCAAAGTACTGGAATGCTTTCACAAGGTGACAGGGCAGAAATGTGCTTTAAAGGTATGTAAAGTTATTTTTCTTATTTGATTTGGTGGCTATAAAAGCAGCTGTTGTCTTCCCTGGTGAGGCTTAGATGTTCCAGAAGAATTCATATCTGAAATTCTAAACTACACATAGAGAAATTTTATGTTGTTAAGGGCCCAGTTGTAAAGCTTCTTCAGTTAACCAGTGTTTTAAATTACTAATTGTAAAATTGTTTTGCTCCTTAGTGTGGGCTAAAATAAGGTTGCTGCTTCTTCCGCACACACCCCCAAGTGAGTCAGACAGTGATTTGAATACTGAAGCTACACTGTAGTGAACCAAGAAAACATTGCTGGAGTTCAGCAGTGCAAGAGTTCCAAACTCACAAAGTGCATTTCCAATATCACCTCAGTGTCGATGGATAGCAAAAGCCAATAGAGTTCAGATGCAAGGGTTTTGCACATGAAAACTTTGTTTTATGTAATGGGCTACTTTGTTTTGTACTGTTAAAACTGAGCTAATAGACATTTTCATTATTGCAGTATAAGAATTCCTCCTACAGGAGTACATATTTTTCATACACATTGTTAATATGGTGGTACTTAATATGCAATTAATCTCCACTGGAGGGGTGAGTGTGTGGTGTCTCTGTATTGTTAATCTTTCTCTTACTGATTGGTAATCCATTACTGTACCTTAAACCCGTTTTGTGGGGAGCAGGCTCAGAATATTTAGTAGAGGGATTTCTTTTCTATTTTTCAAAACTGTTTTTCCATATGTGAATGTTGGAATATATTATCGAGAGAGTAAACATCCTGTTAAATGATATATTTATGCTTGCAGTATTGACACTGATGTCAAAACAAGTCCATGACTAACAGGCTAGGCTGGATCTTTCCAGGTACCTTGGGGTGGTGCGGATAATATCAGAGGGTGGTGCTCATTGTACTCTTGCCAAATTTGATTTTGAACAAAATACGCAACTCAGTTGCCACATATATACAAATGGGGGTATAACAGAAGTAGAATATATTGGCTTGTTTATATTGGCATGAAGTGTTGAGGAGGGAAAGTATATACCCCTCTGCAGATGCCTCCATTCTTTGACTTTGGTTTTTAAGAACATGGGACAGAGTAAGCTGGACTGCAAAGGAACTCTTTTTCAACCCCAGCAACCAAGCAACAGAAACAGTTGTGTTGGCTGTTCACAGGAAAAGAGAAAGCAAAGATTTTTTGGAAGTGGAGAGACTGGTGGTGTTCAAACATGACATAAAACCATTATGTCCCTTTTCTTGTATTGACTGAAGGGAAGAAATTAGAAGCTCCCCACAAGCAGAGTTCATAGGAAAGCATGGTTTGTTATGTTAGAATCACTGTTTGCCAAGGTTTCTGGCAATGATGGAAAACATGATTGAAGCTTTCATTTCTGGAATGAAGTAGATCAGCAGAACTTGGAAAAAGGAGCTTTTCTGCTTGTTTCTGGGATGTCTGTCGGAAGTGTTAGTTCCCAATTGCTCAGACAGTAGGTTACATTTGTGTAACAGAAAAGGGTAAAGTGCTGTATGTTGGATATTGCCCATGGGCTGTATACAATATTACAGGGGTGGCCAGACTTGCTGAACAGAAGAGCCACGTACCATACACATCTTTGTTAGGTTTTTTGTTAGGTTATGAACTCCAGTTGTCCATGGTTAACAGCGCATAGTTAAACCATAGTATAGGGTTTGCCCAAAATGACAGCCCATAGTTCAATAACCTGTGTTTCAGTGACAACCTATGTTCAACTTATATTCAGCACATACTCTGGGTTGTTATTTTGTGTGAACTAGGTCCATGACAATCGAAAATTCAACAAGCCCTAGGTTAAAGAAATTATGGCCTCGTATGAGAGCCAGGTCTATGTAAGAGGGTTGTACTATAAAGAACTTCATATGCATGCACACATTTTCCATGGTTTGATTTGCTTGTGTATATTTCAGAGATAGTAACATTATTCATTGTGATATTAACATTTATATAAGGAGTTCAATGTTCAGATACTTTCTTTTAAGGCAGCATTCCTTGGCTAGACTGTGTATACTGTTATCTGGCTCCAATTTTTTATATTCAATCACAAACTATAGATTTATTTTTCTGATGAGTACTGGCAGATTCACCGTATTAAGTAATCTGCTTCCTTGCAACAGTTTTTCCACAAATGATACTAAGAGAACACTTTAGAGTGTCTTATGTCACTTCTCTGTGTTAATATGAAATAAAGAAAAAGTGATTTTTGAATGCATAATAAATATGTAATTTATGAAAACAGCCATGACATAAGTTTTGTATTTCTGATCCTTTAATGTCCCATCCAAGATCCTTCTTGATACATATTGATGTAGAAACAATAATCTCTGAACAGAATTATAGTTCCTTAGCATTAATTTCTAACCAGAATCTGTATTTGCAGATGAGACAAGGATGGAAAGGGGATAAACAGCCTATAAATTGGTATTCAAATTTCTGTTGACATATAGTGTATGCAAAAACCATACTAATTTCACAAAATAAATGGTATAAAGTTGTATAAATGGTATAATATAAAAAAGGGATTTCTACAGTATTTTGTTTTTAGAATAATCTTTCTTACATTAATAATATAAACTACGACCATTAAAAAAGTCTTACTACCATCCCTACCCATAAAAGACTATGATAAAGAATGCAATATTTTGACATCTGTAATTAGTCAATGATCACACTTATCTATTTACTTTTTAGCATCAACTAGTTGGACTGACTCTTAACGATCCCTGACAGTTGGAGATGTATTCTTAACAGTTTTTCAATCAACAGCTATCCTTTAGAGACATTATTTAAAGAAGACCTATGGAAAACCATTGGGTAATATGGTATCTGAATGCGAGCATGGACTGCTAATGAAGGCAATTTATTGTAGGAACACCCAGAAACCAAGAACAAGAAAATATAGAGGCATTCATTTATTCTTTGTGCATTCCTATAGTGGGTGTGGGAGTATTCCATATATTTATAAGGGTACATGGATTTACGCATAACCAGATATTCTGCACTGAAGCTCCATTTCAAGTTACTCTTACCCATCATAGTTTTGTTGTTGAGAATGCTGATTCAGAGTAGGCTTCTGGCATCATCAGACTCTCTCCGAAGCTTTTCTGGACTTGGCAGATAGCTTCTCCTTGCCAAGAAGCTTTCTTTCACTGTGGGAACAAAATTGGAACAGTCTCAATATGGACAGATTACTCAATGGAAAGAGTTTTTACTCAAGTACTTGATGCACAAAGGCTTTAAATGTGGAGAAAAGCTTGTCCATAGAGCCAGATGTCATTCATTCTGCACACTGTAGCTGGGAGGTCCTATTTGTTTCTTGTAAATGGAATTACTTAAAATGTTCACTGATGATTTGTCTTAAGAGTGTAAAATATACCATTGCCAAATACAGTGTAGGCACTTTAATACTGGATTGGTTATTTCCTTAAACTGTTAAGTAGGTTGAGTTACTCTGCTTGACATAGGAAGTATCTATGCACTTCTAGGAGGTGATGTCAGGTTTGCCTCCACTTGAATAAAATGTGACACACATCATTCCCTTTTTCCAGAGAATGCAAACTGGTTACTAGTTTATAAGCCAAACTATTTGAATGGCAGTATTCTCCCATGCTTGGGATGCATGGATTTAAGAGGACAGATGGGTAAACATGGCTAGTTTGTGCCAACCACAAGGTGATATCCTAAAATCCATGCTGGTTTGTGCCTGTTTTTTAAACATGATTTTCCTGTGAGGCTCTGGTTCAAGGAGACTAATTTTGTGAATTTAGCAGTTTTATGCCTATAAAAATTCTCCATACACTAGGATACAGATCTGCAATAGGGAGATACAGTAGGATATCAGAGATTTACTAATTTTAATGATTGCGGTCAGGGGACAGATGCATTGAAATGTTTTTTATTGCCTAGTATAAAGAGCGTGCCCCCTTTACTGGGGCTAATCTAGTAGTAATTGCATGTATTATCAGGGAGTGCCAGTTACCAGTTCCTATTGCTCTAGAGGGTACTCTCTGTTAAGACCAACAGTGTTCCCTGAATATTGAGCTCCTTAGGTGGTGATATTATTATTTTACATTTATATCCTGCTTTTCTTTGTCTTGCAAGGAACTCAAGGCACGTTTGCAAGGTCCTCTCCATTTCATCATTGCAACAACCCTGTGAGGTAGGTTAGGCTGAGAATATGTGATTGGTTCAAAGTCACCCAGTTGACTCCATGGCTGAGTAGAACCCAGATCTACTGAGTGTATTGCAACATTCTAGCCACTAAACCACTATGCTACACTGGCTCTCCAATGTAGTATTTCAGTTACTATTAAAAGCTTGATCCACAGAAAGGGATACAAATAATTAAAATGGATTAATTTCATCATAAGCAATTTTTGATTCCCCTCTTTTCCTTTTTAATTACCAACAGTTAATGAAATGGAGGTTAATATTCTAAAATACATGACAGAAGCATTTGCAGAGGAGTTTCTTAATTATTTGGGCTAGTAGGCACATTTAGCATTTTTGGGAGTAGTAATGGGTTCCTTGGTAGATGCAACCCATCACAAAATCTCCATTTCACAGTTAGTCAATATTGGTGAGGTTAAAGTACAAGTAGCTTGTTCAAGAACTTGAATGCAACACAGGTGTGAAGTCTGAACCTGAACCCACAAAGCTTTCTCCTGTCACCTCCCAAACACACTCCTTTCCTCCCAACACTTATAACACACAAGATCCACCCAGATCCTTATTTCTTTCTCTAAGAATCACTCCCCCAGACACACGGTTCCCACTTTTTTCCCATTGCAGGTCACTGCACAGGCCTCTGTAAACCTTCTTGTTGCTCAGCCTCCCTCCCTCCATCCTCCTCCCCTACATTGGGTCACCTACTGCCCTGCCTCCCTTCCTTTTCTACTGCAGCCTTGCTCTCCCTACTGCTTCTTCCACCCCATTGGGTTGGGCCAATCTTCTACTTCCTCCAATTCTCATTTCATCAGGTCACCACCAGCTCTCCTGCCACCTCCAAGTTACCTTCCCTTTTCCAGGCAGAAGGACCCCTCTGTTTTTCCAAGGATGCTGAAAAACTTCAAGGTGAAACAGTGACCTCTGGCCATCTTTACTTCCTAAGAATGTCTTTGGATCCATGAGTGGCCCAGAAATATACTGGGGAATAAAGACGGCAGGGAACTGGAAGCCAGTGCTTCCATTTGAAGTGCACCTACGCACCTGTTTTCTTTACTTACAGTAGGTACTATTGATGCTGAGAAAACTATACTTTGGAAAGTATGGTTCTTTCTTGTGCGGCTAACCATCCATGTAGTAGAAGCTCCCTTTAGAAAAACATTCTTACATGTTATGGTAAGCCACAGTGGGTTGTAAGCATTGTTAGTGTGGCTTACCATGATGTGCAAGCCCAATGTGGACCATTCAGTGTGGGTAGTTTTATGCAAATCATCCTGAGAACCTATAGGTTATAGTGGGGTTGTTGAGGGTGGTTTATTTACAGAATTGCTTGTTGTGATGTGTAAATCCAACAGTGTGGCTTGCCCAATGGCTACTTACTGAAGCACCTGGCAAGAGCAGCAAAAAAACCTCATGCTGCTCATCATAATGGTGCCACCTCCATTGCCAATGAGTGCCAAATGGCACTTCGGATAGACTGTTCATCTGTTTGCAGTGTGTAGTCTTGGTTTGTCAATTTCCTGCTATGCTCCAGCTGTTAAGGGAAGCCCCTAACTGGAGAAGGTAAACATATGAAGGAACTATCAAGGTGAAACTACATGTAGCCAATTTGCACATACTTGCAAAGGAGCAGGAAAAAGATAACAAATATGAACCCATTTGCACAATTCAGAAGCACTGAAATGCAGTGCAACTTGGTAAGTTTTAAACTGTAAAGAAATTGAAATACTCACTCTAGAGTTGCCGTTTCTTCATTGGCAGGAGAGGCCATGCTAATCATATCAAACCAGTCACAGCAACTTTTCTCGTTTTGCAACAAGGAATTAGCTCACAAATTATCTTTGCGAAAGGGAAAGAATGTTTATTCATTTATATTCAATGGAAATGTAAAGGATTCTGGGATATTACACTATACTCATTAGGAAAGGCAAATTTGGACAGGGCACAGAAGAGTTCAATCATTTTACTAAAGACTACTTTATACTTTGCAATTATTTTAAAAGGAATTCATATCTTTGTATGAAATGCATGTTAATGTGATTTATGAAAAGCAGGGGAAAACACTCCAAACTTCTCATATTATTCTAAACATGCATCTTCCTGTAAAGTGGTTATTTCTGTAGGAAAGTATAATGTGTGAAGCGGCTCTTGAGTGACTCTGTTATGAACATGGTGAACTAGACTTAACCACTGTTCTATATGCTTCTGTATGTCTGAAGGTTTTGGGGACTTATTAGGTAAATCTCAAACTTTTAAAAGGAAGAGGAGTTAAAATATGTTGCTGATGATGTTGGCCCATATCTAAGTGTATTGAATTTTTCTATTGGACAAAGACTATGAAGTATATCTAAAATACATTTTTTCAGTTTTTCATGATTGTAGAGGACATCTGAAAGTATAATTGGTGTTTAGACATTTCACTACATTCTGTTGATGCAGTAGATGCCCTTTGGTGAGAAGCAGATATGTTATATATCCTATAAATGTTAGGGAGGATATAAATTACCTGGGCATTTCTTAAACTAGATAGCTCAATATTCCAAGATACAGTGGGTTGCCTCACAAACCTAATCCGTTCCACGACTCTGGTTGTGACCCAAATTGGTTGTGACCTAAGTCAAATTTCCCCATAAGATTCAATGTAAATAAAGTTAATCTGTTCTGTATTTTTTTTTAAATCAGAAATTTTGAAACGAAGTGACAAAGAACAACAAAGTAGCAAAGTACAGTACAGTGGCGATCACTAACCTAGGTGGGGGGGAGGTTACTGTTTTGAGGAAGAGTCCCCCTCCATAAGGATGCTGGGGAAATCTCTTTCAGGGGTTTCCTCTCTTCTTTGTCTCTTAGCTGCAGGGTCAATTTTGGTGAAAAATCTGTCTATAGTCACTTGTTTTTTCCTGCACTGCAGAACCATCCAGAAATGAGAGACCACATTATTGTTCATTAGATTCAACACTCTGTTCGTTACAATTATGTTGGGGTGGTGCTTCTCAGTGAAATCCTGGCATGGGCACGCTCCTGCAGGAAAGACGGGCGCAATCCCGGCCATCTCCCCCCCCCAACCAGCATAATTGTGGCCATCTCCCCACTCCCCCGAGGATCGCAGTTGCGTTCGTTCAAGGAAGATGTGCGTGATCACAGGCACACTCCTGCTGGAAAGAAGGGCGCGGCACAGCACAGTCACAATCACGCATGTGTTCCCTGCACGAATGCGACTGCGATCGTGGCCATCTCCCCACTCAGTGTGGGTGGGGAGATGGCTGCAATCTTCATCGCCACCCAAAGCGGAGTTCGCGACCCAAGTCAAAATTTTCATGAAATTTTTGTTCATGACCCGATTTGGTCATGAACCAAGGTGATCGTGAGCCGAGGTACCACTGTAGTTGGTTAACATAATACCTCTTTCAATTATATTTTAAAATATAGTGTGTTGTATGCTTTTTTAAAGAAGAATTACTTATGAGAACTCAAGTAAGTGGGCGCTAGCTCATCAAATTTGCACAGTGGAAGTGCAGAATTTGCAGGCAGTGGGGAGGAGAAAACTGCATAACCATAAGGTATCTTTGTAAAACAAGCCTCACTGCTGTTTCCCTTTTATGTTGTTTTCCAATCTGCCAGCTAACTGAAACAAGTTTATCAAGACTGATGGTGTAACAAAGTCTCAGGAAGATCATGGCATCTTTTTACAGCTTTGAGCACATTTGAAAATCTCTGTAAAGCTCTATTTGTTCTCTTTAGCTATATTTGCTGGAATGTGAGTGCCTTTCTGTCCATCTGTTAGACCTATATATAACTAAAATAATCTAATCTATTTTAAGAATACTATGGCCAAACTACATGATTCAGTGAGACATCCATAACTGACCTCCTATCTTTTTTTTCCTTCCATAATGCAGCTACTATGTGTACGTGTGAGGGGCATTAATTTGATCAGCAAAATAGTTCTAGAACTGGGGTATATTCTTATTTGTTCTCCCCTTGTAATCAAAATTACATGTTCAAGCTGCTGTAGTGGGAAACAGCAGGCCCTTGCATCATGCCTTTGTTTTTCTTGTCATGGAACTGATAGGATTGGGAAGAAAATGTTAAATAAATATTCCCAATCACTATGTCAGTTCCTTGGTCAAATTAGCAGCCCTCTTATGATTTCATTTAGTGAAATGAAGGGGCAAGCCATCATAGAACTCTGGCTAGACTTGAGAGGTCCATGTGTCTCTAACTATGATCAAACCACTGACTGAAGCCCTGGTCATATATTGCAAGCAAATATCAGCAGAGGAAACATAAATGAGCTACATTTCTTCAGTAATATACATACCATGGGATTGTACTCTCTATAAACTGTATGTTGCTAATCAGTTCTGAAGAGCTATGGAATAATCACAGCTTCACTGTGGTTATTTATGATACTTAATAGTAAAAAACTACTCAAATGGGGTTCTCATCTTGGGTGTCAAAATATAGGGAGAAATGACAGGTTTTTAGGTCTTCAGGTTCTGGTGTACTTGTCATTCCTCAGAGTTCTAATAATTCAACTGGTTATATGCAATAGAATGCATTTTCAAACAACTTTTAAGTGAAGTAACCATGCATATTGAGTGAGCTTATTGGTGGTCAGTAGTTATACTGTACCTTAGACTGATAATGCTGCTTCCTATCAGAATGCTTTTCAGATGAACAGGGAGTATCTTTGTGTTAAGAAAGTACTGGCACATTCAATCTGCTGGAACTATGTATTGTATAATTGTATGTAGATGTGTTTGTGGGTTACTGCATGCAACAACTGAATGCTGGAGCGGTCTATCATTGTGGATATTTACTACTAGAGATGAGCCTCAACAACCATATAAGGATATGGTTGTAGATGTGCCTACTGGTTGTGTTTCAGTCATTCCTTATTGGCTGCTTCCTGCTTCTAGAACCACAGAAAACTACTACAGAATCTAGGACTGTGAAACCGGCATGGTTATCCATATCCAGTGAAAATGGAATCATGCAGCTGACCTGTTGACTGAGTTGGAAAATCATGGGATCTCCTTCCTCTTTTGCTGTGAATTGAAGCCCAGGATGCCTGTCTCTCAAAGCATCCAAATTATCTGGATGGTGGTATTTTATAAAGACTTTCTAAGCGTTTAAGATGATTCAAAGCTTTCTCAATGAGATTAAGCTATAACTCTCTTGCATTTCAATATATATTGTGAATGCAGAGAGAAAGAAATGTAGTTCAGCATGCAAATTAGCTCTGCACTTCCTATAAACTGTCTCTTTACAACTCATGCAGCTGGCAGCTCATGCTGGGATGTTAAACAAATTATTTTTACAGAGAAATAGCAAGAAGTGGCAAATATACATATATGTGTGTGTCTGTAACACTTGTTCTAATAATGTTGTGGTAGAATGCCCACAGACCAGTTTGAAGGAGTTATATTTAAAACAACAGTGAATAGTAATGACTGACCTAGCCAGATAACCAGATATTATTTAAAGTGTGTGCTCTCATAACTCCTTTTCATAATCCCTCCCTCCCTCTGTGTGTGTGCATGCACGTGCGTGTGTGTACGTACATCTGTCCATCCCTAGGATGTTTTTAATAGTATACATCCAATTCTTGGTCACTTTCAAGATGTTTTTTTGCTTGCAGTGAGTTTCTACCTCTACATTTTTAAAAGCCATGCTATAATTTACGCAATCAGATATCCTGAAATGGAATGGAAGCAAGGCGAGAGCATTTAATTAAATGCGGCCTCTTTCTTTCATTCTCTGACTAAACCCCAGAATATATCTATAGATCAGAAATACAAGCTAAGGCATGTTGTCCTTCCCAGAAGATGTGATCCAAATACGGAATAACTGAAGCAAGTTGGTAGTCATTAGCTTAAAATATGGATAATAATTGTATACTTTTGTTCAAGAATATGATTTCCTTTGATACATAAATCTCAAAAAAGAAAACGGTAAAAAGCCCAAGCCAAACACATTGGGACTTCACATTTATTTAGGTGTAGAATGTGCTGTTAAAATAAGAGGGAGGGAAGGATACATAGAAACATAGAAACAGAGCGAGTCAGAAGGGGTCTGCCGGGCATCTAGTCTGACCTCCGGCACCAGCTGGCTCCGCTCACGACATGCCCATCATGTGCACTTCCAGCCTGTCCTTGAACACCCACACCGATGGGGCCTCAACGACCTCTCGTGGAAGCCCATTTCACACCCTCAGGGTCCTAACTGTCAGGAAGTGCTTCCTGGCATCTAAATGGAACCTTTGCTCCCTGAGCTTTGCTCCGTTAGAGGGTGTCCTGCCTTCCTCTGCAGGGGAGAACAGGTCTCTGCCCTTCTCCATGTGACATCCCCTCACATACCTGTATGTTGCCAACATATCCCCTCTGAGTCTCCTCCAGGCTGAAGAGACCCAGTTCCCTCAGTCTCGCCTCATACCCCATCCCCTGCAAACCGGCCACCAACCTTGTGGCCCTACGCTACACTGACTCTAACCTGGCTATATCCTTTCTGTAATGAGGGGCCCAAAACTGAGCACAATACTCCAGTTGCGGGCGCACCAGAGTCGTATAGAGTGGTAGTAATACCTCTCTTGATCTAGAAGCCACACTTCTGGCTATGCAACCAAGGGTGGCGTTCGCCCTCTTGACCACCGCATCACACTGCTGACTCATGTTAAGCCTGCAGTCATCCAGTATCCCAAGGTCCCTTTCACAAGTGCTGCTCTCCAGCCACTTGTCCCCTAACCTGTACTTATGACAGCTATTCCTATGCCCCAAGTGCAAGACCTTGCACTTACCCACATTGAACGCCATCCTGTTGTCTCCTGCCCACTTCCATAGTTTGTCCAGATCCTTTTGAATCTGGAGTACCTGCTCCTCAGTTGTGGCCACTGCTCCAGTTTTAGTGTCGTCTGTGAATTTGATCAGCAGACTGTTCACCCCTTCTTCCATGTCATTAATGAAAAGATTAAACAGGATGGGCCCCAGGACAGAGCCCTGGGGGACCCCGCTTGTTACTGGCTGCCTGATGATTCCCCGCTAATGGTTACCTTCTGCTTTCGGTCAGTCAACCATGCCCTAATCCATCAGACAGTGCTTTGATGTATCCCAAAACTCCTCAGTTTCTCCACCAGGATATCATGGGGCACTTTGTCAAAGGCCTTGCTGAAATCCAGGTATACCACATCCACTGCATCCCCTCCATCTCACCATCTCGAAACCTTGTCATAGAATTCTACAAGGTTTGTCTGGCAGGACCTGTTTTTGCGGAAGCCGTGTTGTGTGGCTGCCAGCCTCCCTTCCCTATCTAGCATCACTAGATCTCTCTCTATTATGAGCCTTTCCATTGTTTTTCCTACAATGGACGTAAGGCGAACAGGTCTGTAATTCTCCATGTCCCTTCTACTACCCTTTTTGAAAATTGGGACCACTGATGCCACCCTCCAGTCCTCTGGAACTTCATCCGTTCTCCGTGAGGCCTCAAAAATGGAGGCCAGCGGGCGTGAGAGAACCCTTGCCAACTCTCTAAGTACTCTCGGGTGTAACCCATTAGGACCTGGCGCCTTTGTAATGTCCAATGCCCTGAGGAGCCCCTCGACTTCAAGGGGGGTGACTCTAATCTGTGCCCCTAAGTCCCCAGCCTCATCTAATCTCCTATGTGGATATCCCCCGTCCTGCTTTGGGGAGAACACAGAGGCAAAATAGTCATTTAGCATCTGTGCCTGGTCCCTCATATCAGTCACTGGTTCTCCTTCCTCCTTATTTAGTGGTCCCACTACTTGTGTCCCCTTCCTCTTCCTATTTACTTGCTGAAAGAAGCCCCTTTTTGTTCTTGATATTCTTGGCAAGTCCCAGCTTGTAATCAGCCTTAGCCTTGCGAAGAATCCTTCTGCAACGGGCCTCCTCCTCCTGGTATACCCTTTTGTCTATTTCCCCCAGTACCCATTTCCTATGGAGGTTCCTCTTTCATCTAATCCCTCTAACCACCTCCTTTTGCATCCATGGCGGCACTCTCCTCCATCTCCCCACCTAACTGACTAGGGGTATCGTCAAGGCTTGTGCCTCCAAAACCTCCCTTTTGAGTGCTATCCACCCCTCCTCAACTCGCTTACCTTCCAGTAACCTATCCCAGGAGACTTTCCCCAGTCTGGCCTTCAGTTGGCCAAAGTTGGCGCTCTTGAAGTCCCAGCTTCTAGTGCTCGACCTGCTAAGCAATCTCCTGATAGTTTCTTTCTCTCTGTTGAATTTTCAAAGGTATTATCATGCTTTGCAACTATGTATTTCTGATTCTTTACTAACAAATGGGAAAAGAAGTTATCTAAAAGCAATGATTTTTCCATAGTTCATATACTTGTAGGAAAATTTTTCTGTTTCCAGTAAGAGTGTTAAATAATGATAATCTAGTAGTAATGTGAAGTTAGGATTGGTCTGACTTATTTGTATACTTGTGTCAGCCTGATGATCCCTAATGCATGCTATTGCCAAAGCATGTGGTGATGGCATACAAAAGTTTTAAATAAATAAAATAAATAAATATTGTAAGATGGTGAACAGCCAAAGAGAATAAAGGATTTACTAAAGCCCTAGAAAATCATGGTATGATCCTTGCATTAAAGATGAGTGTTGGCCTCAGTTTACTGTTTAATGGGTGAGGTTTTCATAGGCATCACACACACATTTCACAGTAAATAGCTAGTGACTTGGACACCTACATTGCCCAGCGTCCTTCCTCACCCTGGTGCCCCCCAGATGTGCTGGAATACAGTTCACATTCCCTGGCCCATACTGACCAAGGATGATTGGCACTGTTGTCAGACACATCTGGAGCACCCCAGGGTGAAAAATGCTGTAGTACAGTTGTCATAGAGCCTGAAGATGCAAGCATTCTAGTAATGTCGGGTTGTTCTTTGGTAGCTTGTTACAATAACACTTGGGATTAACAGTATCACATTGGTACTCAAATGAGAGTCCTCTCTTCTCATAAATACCTGAGCATATCCCAATTTTTCTTTTCGGAATCCATTTCTCACAGGGCCTTAGTGATTCCAGTTTCCCACATGTTGCGTTCAGTCAATGTGGCTTTGTCAGAAGCAGTCTAGTTGCTATGGCAACAGAGCTGCTAACACCAAAGATGTCATTGCTTGAAGGTAGGGAGGAAAGGGCGGGGGGATGGGTTTCCGTGGCTCAGCTGTGCTTGTTCTGCAGAAGCCCTTGTACTGTACAAGATGCCCATTGTCTCTGATGGGCAAAAGCCGTATATACATGCATATATCTCGCATGAACGCAGGCTTTTTCTTTTAGATTATTTTACAGTCATATTTTGACATGTGGGGAAGGCTGAGATGCTGCTGCTTGAAATGCTGTAACTTCCTGTGTTCTTAGGCAGGCCTACTTGAGGAAGACACCCCTTTTTTGACTGAATGAGTGTTGTAAAGCATAGCACACTCAGATGGCTGGAGTTTGCAACCCTTGAGTTGCCTTATGCAGATTTACAATCAGTGTGGAATGTAACCCCAAATGGTATTCACTGTGATTCCACCCTCTACCCCCATACATGAGTGTAATGGTTAAGACAATGGCCTCTTGGAGGGAAAGCATCTTGTCCACTTTTTACCTGGACCATGAATTCACGGTGTATCTTAGGTCCATCTTGTCAGTGTGGTGTCCTCCAAATGCATTGGACTACAGTTCCCCTCATCCCCAGAAAGCTTGGCTGGCCATGTCCAAGGATTATGCAAGTTTATTTATTACATTTCTCTACAGTCTAATAGCTGAAGCTTTTGAGGTGTTTCATAACAATTAAAACCACTTATCTTTTTAAAACAGAATGTAAATGTTTTTTAAAAATTTTGAACTACAGCATAATGCCAAGTATAAAAATCTGCTGCAAAAATTTAAAAATACAATAACGGATTTAGAAGCAATGAAAACTGAAGGACTAAGATGCCTGGAATAATAAGGTCTTTACCAGGTGCCAAATGATCACAACACCAAGAATTTGTACAAGGTGAATAAGATCTTGGCAATTTTGTATTCAGTTCCTTTCATAATTATAATTAACAGGTAGTTTACTGTTTTCATAATAGCCACACACGGCATTATCATCTTCATCAAGCTGTCTACTTTCCTGATTAGTCACTGCTAACTCAGATCCAATCAGCCTATACTTGAAGCTGGGATTTGTTGCCCCTTTACACTTGGTTAGGTTGAACTGCATTTGTTATTTTGATGCCCATTCTCCCAGCTTGAAGAGTTCCCTCTGGAGCACCTCCCAATCCCTTTTACTTTGAACCTCCCTAAATAGCTTGGTGTAAATCAGCAAATGTGGCCACTTCACTACCTATTCCTAATTCCAGATCATCTATGTATAGGTTGAAAAGCATTAGTTCTAATACAGAGCCCTGTGGGGTCCCACGTTTAACAATCCTCCAGTGGGAGAAATGGCCATTTATTTCCATTCTCTGCTTTCTGTTCCTTAGCCAGTTACTGATCATAGAATCACAGAACAGTAGAGTTGGAAGGGGACAAGAAGGCTATAAGGTCCAACTCCCTGCTGTTACAGATTATCAGTTTACACCATCCCACTCAGATGGCCATCCAGTTTCTTTTTGAATGTCTGGTTTCTAGTGTGGGAGAGCCCACAACCTCTCTAGGTTACTGGTTCCACTGTCCCATTGCTCTGACAGTGAGGAAACTTTTCCTGAAACCTACCATGAATCTGGGTTGTTGAAACTGGAATTGATTATTCCATGTCCTACACTCTGGTATCAGCAAGAAGAGATCTTGACCTTCCTCTTTGTGACAGCCTTTGAGGTACTTATTGAGTGATATGATGTCCCCTGCTTAGTCTTCTCTTCTCAAGGCTGAACATACCCACTTCTCTTAGTCTCTCCCCATATGGCAGTGTTTCCAAACTCCGGATCATATTTGTTGCCCTCCTCTGGACCCTTTATAATTTTTCTGCATCTTTCTTAAAGCTTGGTCTCCAGAACTGGACACAGTATTGTGGATGAGGTCTGACTAGTGAGGAGTATAGGGGAACTACTACTTGTGATTTGGAAGTAATACCCCCACTTTTGTCGCAGCATGGATCAGGCACTCCCATTCCTGCTTCAGCAGTCCCCTCTGGAGCAGGAGGCGAGCATGCCTGATGAGCTCCATGAATGCTCTTTGTACAGCAGAGACTGCTTGACTGCCATAGTGAACCACAGTAAGCTGAACTTGACTCGAGATCTTGGTTGTTAAACAAAAGAATTCCATTCCTCTCTGCCATGTTTCCTGGAATGCTGCCTGGAAGACTGAGGGGAGAGGAGATGGCGGGAGGGAGCAGAGTTATCACCACATGCCTGATTATTTGTTAGGTACATCAAGGTAAGAAAACACAAACCGTGAGAACCACACAATATGGCTTGTCATGATGTGTGATCTCAGCCATTGTCTTTCACAGGTAACCTCCCTGTTGATTTTTCACTGCTACCTCCATCTTTTTCCTTACCACAGATAATCTAAGAAAGAAGAGACCGAATGGCTGCAATAATACCTTTCTTTTGTTAGTGTGAAGACCCTTCTTTCCATAAGTGTCCCAGATTCATTTTTAACTGGAGATGCCCAAGGACTGAACCTTCTGTAGACAAAGCATGAGTTCTAGCACTGAGGGCTAAGCTGCACATGACATGAAATGTACAGAAATGCATCTGATATGCAGTTTTTAAAAATAAAGAGGGGATGGTAATTACTGCAATTCCATGGGCATGGGGAGGGGAGTTTAACCCTACTCTGTCCTGTTGATAGCAATGTGAAATTTCCTCAAAAAGCAAATACCAGCTGCTATAAAAAGATTTTCTCCAGGAGAGGGAAAGGTTACATTTTCTGGTCCTGCCTGCTGTGATCCTAGCAATCATCACCCACTCCCATCTGATTCAGTTTTCATTTTTGAAAACCTGCATACTAGATGCAAAGTCACATTCAGCAGTTGTGTAGTTTGTCCCTGATCCATAGACTTTTCAATGGTCTCCAGGAAGAAAACAGTGTCACGTCACTTCATCTGGTAAACTAGGTCTGATGCATGGGATTGGGGGAGGGAAGCAGTGCATCTGGTGGGAAAACAGTTAGTGGGACAGAGCAGGAGTACTCAGGAAAACCTCGGTGGGGGATAATAAAACGATACCTGCTGTTTCTAAATCCCGGTGCCCCTAAATAGGAGAAACTTGTGGCTGTGCATTCTTAGGGATTCTTAAGGATAACCGACAGTAATTCAGGCACAAAAAAAGAGTCCACAGAGAGGAGAAAAGGCTTCTGCTTAGCCAACCCTTCCTGTATCTGAATAGATTATGGTTAAGCTTGCCTAAACACTTTACTGATTTTAAAAGAGAGAAAGAGAAAGAGGGAAATGGGCAACATAATGAGGAGATCATGAGTGCATGTGTTCACATTTCTAAATATGCACCAAGGGATAAATATAGTTGACAGTATTGGTAACTCTAAGATAAATATGTATACAAGATGAATGGTGGCAGAAAACCTTAGGGAATAATTGTAACATGCTTGATTTAAGACTACAGCAATTAATAATGGTCCAAAAGAGAATGACATAAAGGTTTGTGGCTGAGGAAGATCTGGGGAAGAAGAAGTTTAACCCATGTCATTAAATAACCTGCAGTAGTAAATGAATTTAACAACAGACAAAATATCCTTGCAGGAAGGTCTTGTATTTGTAATAAGAAAATTAAATATTGACTTTTAAGTTTTATTAAGGAAAAATAGTAAGTTTCATCCAATGAATATTTACTTTGAAATAAGTCCTAGAGAGTCTAACAGGCTTTCTGTTATATCTGTAGGGTTGAAATCAAAGAACAATCCTTTCTATGCACACTCTGAAGCCAAATATATTCCAGTGAAGCAACACCACAAAAAGTGTGCTTAGGAATATTGAACAATCAGTCCTACACAGAATTAGGCAAGAAGTTCTTTTGTGGGAACAGACACTTGGGGAAGGGTTCAGACACATAAAAACTCAATTTGTATGATGGCACTGGTAGTTTATTGAGCTGTAGTACATCAGGTGCACTATTTGCCTAGTCATCTGCCCAGGCCTGCCTTGTGGTGTCATCCAAATCTGGTGAACATGGCTTGCTAGAACAAAGAAACAGCCTGTCAGAGGCCAGTGTTTCCCCCCTCTCCCTTTTTCTTTCCAAGCAGATCAAGCCAAGAAGCTTCTAACCACAAGCCTGCTTTGTGATACAAAGGGGGCATTGCAGAGATTGTTAACAAAAATAATTAATCAGGTTAGGAAGCCAGCTAATTTAAAGATTACTGCTCATGCCAGGAAGTTGATTGCATACTGAATCCCCTTCCTCCTGTTCCAACCAGTCACAATTTGCTTTACCCTCAGGGCAGTTCTTCTTGTTTTTAGGCCAGACAGCAGAAATACTGTATGCTACTCAGTTCAATTAGGTGCAGTGTTTAGAACAGAAATAATGTGTATAAGGGTTAGGGTGAAGGCTAATTTTTAAACATTCTTTAAACAAAACCTATGATTTGACTATTCACAAGGTTTACATGTAATTAACCATGGTTTGTTGATTTATGAGTGGTATGTGGAAACCTGGAATTGTCGGTTAAGTGTGGTTTGTTAAATACTACAACTCACAAAGAGAACTCATGGTTTGTTGTTGGGTTATGAACTTGTTCAAATCATGGATTGTCCTTATGTGCAAACCCAAAATCATAGGTTGTTTTGCCAGGCAGCAAGTAAGAGCAGTAAGAAAACCTCAGTCTCTCTACATTCCAGTACTGCAGTGCCACAAAGAAAGTTGGGAATGTAGGGAAGGAGTAAATGAAGGAAGGCAACGAAACACCCAGGGATTGAGAAAATAAAGCACAGTTTGATTGTCTGCTAGACAAATCCTGCATAAGGGAGAAAATCATGTTTTAAATAAACTATGAGTTAGCATTATGTGAGAATCGGATCATTGTGCTCTGGTTCCAACTGTCATTCATATAAGCCATGTCTATAAGTCAGAGGGCTGCAGTGGGGAAAACAAAGTGATCCATTTCTAACCTTTTCCAAAATGCAAAAGAAACTGCTGTGCAGATATATCCAATAAAGAGACATTTTAAAAATTTCAGTCTTAAAAATAACATGCTAAGCTATAAAATTATTTTATAGGAAACTTGTAGCATTAATTCCTGCTGGAAGTTGGAATGATAAACCCAATACATTTTTACACAGCAAGGATTATTTTATGAGTAGCAATAAATATGCACCTCTGGAAGCACATTAAATTCTGCTAAAAAAACCCCAAGAGTTATTTTCTGCTTTTGCCTTAGATGCAGTGATAATCCAGGCATTGAAACTAGTTTAGGAATGAACTTTTCCCCTCATCCACTTTCCTAGTTTCTTGTAGTTGAGAACAGCAGAACGTTTTATGCCCTTCGGACAAGGGTTCAAAAAAGTATGATATAGATATGCTAGATTTACATTAATATGTTTAAGACTAAAATTTTGGGCTTCTTATAATTCATAGAACATTTCATGTGGCTTGAAGTGATGTGGTTGTCTAGAAAATCCAAAGGAGAACACACAAATGTTTAGAAAAGTGGAGACATATCTACAGAATCATAAGGAATTACATGAATATTTATTGTTATGTGCTATCAAGTCAACTCCAACTTACGGTGACAGATGAAAGAAAGCCCTCAAAAATGTCCTTAACAGCCTTGCTCATCTCTTCTAAATTCATGGCTGTGGCTTCCTTAATGGATTCAATTCATTTTATATTTGGTTTTCCTTTTCTTCTTGCCTGAATATGCATACTAGCAGAAGATGTTGTGAGCAATGCAGAATTGCTCTATGCAAGACCATTAGAAGTACCAGAGAAAATCAGATTGATTTGCTTTATAATTCCTTCCACCCCACTCTGTCCTTAATTGAAGGATTCCCTGGTAAGAAGTTGTGGAATGAAAAATGTGTTTGCGTTTTGCAGGAAACTTCCAAGTATGAAGCTAGATGCATGATCAAGCTTTCCAACAGAAGTTTCTCACATAGCTTTTTAAATGCCACTGTTTCTGCAGTCTGCAGTTTCACTGTAGGCTTACTCTGACTATACTGAAATAGGGTAGTGCCTATTTCAGCTTTACCCCATCACAGCAACGTGAATGCATTGAAACCCTGCAAATCCAAAATTTACATCGTATCAGCAGAAGCTATTGTGCCTGTCATTCTCATCCCTTCTTTTTTATTGAACTGTATAGTTCTAACATTGATATACTGTGTAGGTCCACTGGCCAAGCTGCCAAAGTTGCAGTAGGTGAAAACAGCATAAAAATTTAAAGTGAATGGGATTGAAGAATGTAAATACACAACTGAATACAGAAAACAGGCAAAATCTAGCAGCTGGTTGTAGAACGTAGAGGGGACTACAGTACTAACTGTCTAGTAGGAAGTGTAGGACTAGGTTCAGAGTTTAATTAGAACAGGTTTTGAGTGGGGCTGGTATGAACTTTCTTAATATTTAAGAAGGTAAGCAAACTGAATGGAAGCTCCTTACGTAACTTCACTAAAAGAGGCTAAAAAAGTGCCTTTCAAGTATGCACTAGTTCTGGAATGCATGATGTTAGGGGTTGTCCTATTTCTCTTGGAAGGATTTTCCAATTGTAGCAGGAAGGACTTGGTAATCAAATCCAGATTATTTATATATCCACCTTAATTTTCAGTGTGCAGGACAAATTTGACAGCCATGGCCCAGTCTTATGAAGAAAGTTATTGTTGCTCTCCTGTAAAAAAAAAAAAAGAAAAAAAAAGGGAAATCGGTAGTGCCTGCTGGATGCTTAGAACTACAGCTTCCATCATTCCTCCTCACTGGCTATGCTGGCTTGGGCTGATGAGAATTGTAGGTCAAAATATCTGGGGAGCTGCAGGTTGTCCACCCTGGTGACTCTTTCTAGGTTACAAAATGGTTGTGAATGGACTTGGATTCAGATTTTCCAGTAATATTGTCTAGATACAACTGTCTCAAATTATGCATTATCAGACCGTTGGTTTCATGGATTGCCAGTAATGTTAACGAAGATTGTTCCATTTAAGAGTTACCAGGACTAGCACATTCTAGTTCTAGTATCTGATCTAATGGCGGGTACTATGCAGCACTAATTGCTCTTTTAATTGAAAAGCTTTATATTAGAGAACTTGATGACACTGAGCCAAGCTTTTAAATGAGGACAAGAAGCTACTTGTGCAAATTCCTGTTGAGTTTTTCTAACCAAACAATTCCAGTTTTAAGATAAAGACATGTGAATGGCTCATGCATTTTATATTGGTTTTTTCAGATGTGTAAACCAAACACAAATGTAAATATTAAATTAATCCCATTTTATTTTTTGTAGTATTAGAAAGAGCTGTGAGAGCATCATTCATTGGGACTCTGGAAATGCTGCCACTTCTGAAGTCAGGTTTATTTCTGCACTTGTTAATCATTTCAGACAGGCGCCTCACATTCTGTCAGAGCCCTCCAATTATTTACAGTACACAAATAATTGGTGAAGCACAAAAGGACAGAACTCTTGGCTGCCTGTACTTTTGAAATTTATTGTACCAGGTAAGCTTGTTGAAGGATTAACTGGGTTGGGTTTCATTAGAGACTTGCTAAATTTGGAAAGTGACAAAATGTCATCCCACAGGATTTCCAGAATTGAAAGACAAATAGATAGAAAGGGATTGATGAGAAGGTCATTCACTTAGAGACTGCTGCAATTATGATGGATTGATATGGAGTGGAAATTTCCCCAGTCTCTTAGTGCTATGTTATCTTTTTTTCTTGTTGCTAAGGTGCTTACTGAGTGGGAAGAGCAAGGAAATGATTTAAAGTTGTCTGACAGACAACAGCACTCTGGAATTTGACAGATGCACATGAAGTTACACGGCTATTACTATTACTGGATTGTATCAGAGAAGCGACATGACTTTCTTGCCATGAAGGAGAAGACCATTTATTATCAATTATAAACTAATTGAAGACTTCCAAATGAAAATGTAGCTCTTGCATTCTTCATAACCTCTAACCAATTTTAATCCCTGTGTTTCTAGTGGAACCTTCCCTAACCTGGAGCCCCCCAAATGTTCCTAACTGCACTCCTCAGACAATGGCGCTGTTGGCTGAGGATAAAGGGAATTGTAGTTCAGCACATCTGGAAAGTGCCAGTTAGGGGAAGGCTGATCTGGTATGTGTCTTTATGGAGGGAATTTTGTACACAAAATTGTTTGTTTATACGTTTCATGGTATTAATCTCCCCCTTTTTTGTTTGCCTGTTTATGTTACTGTTGTGTTACCAATACAGTTTTTTAAAGTAGAAGATCGTGAATAAAACTTGGGACAAAATGATAGGATAATGCAATTCTTCTCCACTGAACTGAAGAATGGAAGTATGTTACCCATTTCACTATCTCAAGTTGTTGTTGGAGCTTCTGAAAGCATAAAAGCCAGGTTTTAGGGGGAAAACAACTGAATATAGAAAATTCATCTGGTGCCTGGTAGTGCAGAAATTTAAGTACTCAGTTGAGTTTGGTTGACTTGCACATGCAGGGCTGCTTCCGAGTTCCTCCTTCACATCACTAAATGGATTTCAGGCTCCACACTTTTCAGAAATAATAGCAACAAGAGCACAGTGAGTAACACCACATGTTTCTAAATAATGCATTTTAAAACCTATAGTTAACCATGTTTTCATAGAATGGACTGGTTCACATGCTATTCTAATTCATCCTATGAATTCTGGAATTCTGGGTTGTTGTGATGTGTGAACCTGGCTGTGCTAACAAACTATGGTTTGTTAACTCTAAGCAACCCAGAAAGAGAACCTGTGGTTTGTAGTTTGAACTCTGGGCTGTTAAAACCATGGATTGTTACATATCAAGCCAGACTTGTGAGTTGTTCATGGATTGCTTTTCCAGGTACCATCAAATATAGCCATTGCATGCCTTATTTCACTTTCCATAACATTTGGAACAACTTAGAAACATAGAAACAGAGTGCGTCAGAAGGGGCCTCCCAGGCCATCTAGTCTGACCCCCGGCTCCAGCAAGCTCCACTCATGACATGCCTACCATATGCATGTCTAACCTATCCTTGAACACCCTCACCAATAGGGTCTCAGTCACCTCCCGTGTAAGCCCATAACATACCCTTGGAGTCCTAACTGTCAGAAGTACTTCCTGGCATCTAAATTGAACCTTGGTTCCTTCAGCTTGGCTCTGTTCGAGAATGTCCTGCCTTCCTCTGCAGGGGAGAACAGGTCTCCATCCACCTCCGTGTGTCACCCCCTCAAGTACCCATACGTCATCAACAGATCCCCTCGGAGTCTTCTCTTCTACAGGATGAAAAAGATCCAGTTCCCTCAGTCTCACCTCATATGGCTTTCCCTGCAATCCATCCACCATTTTTGTGGCCCTATGTTGTACTGACTCTAACCTGGTTATATCCTTCCTGTAATGTGGAGCCCAGAACTGAACACAATACTCCAGTTGTGGGTGCACCAGAGTCATGTAGAGTGGTAGTAATATCTCTCTCGATCTAGAAGCCACACTTCTGGCTATGCAACCAAAGGTGGCATTAGCCCTCTTGACTGCCACACCACACTGCTGACTCATGTTTAGCCTGCAGTCAACCAGCACCCTGAGATCCCTTTCACAGGTGCTGCTCTCCAGCCACTTGTCCCCTAACCTGTACTTATGACACCCATTCCTATGCCCCTAATGCAAGATCACATTAAATGCCATCCTGTTGTCTCCTGCCCACTTTCATATTCTGTCCAGATCCTTCTGGATCTGGAGTACCTGCTCCTCAGTTGTGGCCACTGCCCCTGTTTTAGTATCATCTGCAAATTTGATCAGCAGACTGTTTACCCCTTCTTCCATGTCATTGATGAAAAGATTGAACAGGATCAGCCCCAGAACAGAGCTCTGGGGGACCCCGCTTGTCACTGGCCACCTCAGTTTCTCAACCAGGAGATCATGTGGCACTTTGTCAAAGGCCTTGCTGAAATCCAGGTAAACCACATCTACTGCATCCCCTCCATCTAGCCACCTTGAAACCTTATCATTGAATTCCACAAGGTTTGTCTGGTAGGACCTGTTTTTGCGGAAGCCATTTGCGTGGCTGCCAACCTCCCTTCCCTATCTAGGGTTACTAGATTTATTTATTTCGATTTATATCCTGCTTTTTTCCTACAAAGGGCTCAAGGCAGCTTACATCTCCTCCTCCATCTTATCCCCACAACAACAACCCTGTAAGGTAGGTTGGGCTGAGAGTCTGTGACTGGCCCAAAGTCACCCAGTTGGCTCCATGGCTGAGCGGGGACTAGAAGCCAGATTGTCTGAGTCCCAGTTGCATGCTCTTAACCACTACACCACACTGGCTCTCACTATTATGAGCCTTTCCATAGTCTTTCCTGCAACGGATGTAAGGCTAACCAGTCTGTAATTCCCCATGTCCCCTCTTTGAAAATTGGGACCGCTGACGCCACCCTCCATTCCTCTGGAACCTCACCCGTTCTCCATGAGGCCTCAAAAATGGAGGCCAGCGGGTGTGAGAGAACCCCCCACCAATTCCCAAAGTACTCTTGGGTGTAACCCATCAGGACCCAGTGCCTGTGTAATGTCCAATGCCCTGAGAAGCTCCTTGACTTCTAGGGGGGGTGACAATATCATCATCATCATTTAAAACTTTTGTATGCCATCACCACATGCCTCGGCATCTCAGGACAGCTCACAATACATACAATTAAAATGCAATAAAATGATCTTTATAAATAACAAATGTAAGTTTACAGTTCAACATTATATGCTTGATTATGGGATATTGGACAGTAACCTATGGAAGCCAGACTTGAACCTAAGGCTTGTCCTTTTAATAAGTCACATAATAACAGCATTTAGCTGGCCAGTTATTTGTGATAACTAAATCCCTAATGATCCTCTTCAGCCATCACTGTACTTGAGAGAATGTATCTTGACATTGGTAAATATGACATGGATTTCATGTTTTAAGTCTGGCTTCTTCTCAATGGGTAATTGATATGGAGGAAAATATATTATTTATTCTGAATGCCCATATCATAAACAACAATTTGCACATTAATTCTGAAAAAAGCAGTTTCTGCCATTGGCTCATTTTTTTGCATTCAGCTTGGTTCACTAATCTGTAAGTTGCCAGCTCTGTTGTCTTGTTGTCTGGGCAGGGTGACCACAGGGTGGCTCTGAGCACATGCTCAGCCCAGGATTTTGGTGAATGGATTTCAGGATGCCTGTTCTTGTATTTATTTTTGGTTGTGAAATAGCTGATTGGTAGAGAAAAACAGATTATTGACATTCGGGATCCTAAATAGGAAAACTTGTGATCCCAAATACATAAATTATTCCAAACATTAATATGAAACATAAATTCAGGGAATGTTGCACATTTACGTATCTGTCCAAAACAAGACCAACAAAATATGGGGGAAGGGTAGGGAATAGCTTTCTGATTCAAACTAGCATCACCATGAGAGATGCATTCATTCTTGGTGACTAACACATTTAAATTTATTTTTGCTGCTTTGCCTGCTGTGTTGTCTAAGTGTACTGAGTATTCCACTAAGAAGAAATGGATTTACCTTGAGTATATGTAGATATATTCACATGGGAATATGTCCCATTGAATTCAGTAGGACTTCTTGCATAGGAGTGCACTGAAAATGCCTGTCAAACAATGATGATAAAAACAGAATTTGTCTCCCAGGAAATGTTTAGGAAGAAAACTGACTTTCTTAAATAGTGTATATTATTCAGTGGCTGAAGTAGCTGTATAGTTCAGGAACTAAACTTAATTAGCCTGATACATTGCTGCTTCATCAGTTGAGTGTGTCTGAAATCTTACTTATGCTAATCTGTTTGAGAATGATTATTCTTACATTTTAGCTAACATTGTAGTAACCTCTTTTATATCGTATATAAAGCAGACTAAGAGACAGCAGTGATATTATGGGATGGCATTTTGAAGAGCAGGCTAGAGACTTAATGGTACTCTAAAACAGAACAGAACAAAAGCCACAGACCCAAGAAAAATAAAGGAAATACTTGTGTATAAATGTATAAAATCACTGTAGTATAAATATAAAGGTAAAGGTAAAGGGTTCCCCTTGACGTTACATCCAGTCATGCCTGACTCTAGGGGGCGGTGCTCATCTCTGTTTCCTAGCCGAGGGAGCCAGCATTTGTCCATAGACAGTCTCCGTGGTCATGTGGCCGGCATGACTAAACACCGAAGTGCACGGAACGCTGTTACCTGCCCACCGAAGTGGTACCTTTTTATCTACTTGCGTTTGCATGCTTTCTAACTGCAAGGTTGGCAGGAGCTGGGACGGAGCAATGGGAGCTCACTTCATTGTGCATATTTGAACCGGCGACCTTTCAATCAACCAGCCCAGCAGCACAGCGGTTTAAACCACTGTGCCACCTGCAGTCCCTATATATTTAGACACCTATTAAATGGGAAATGTGAAAGATTGATCTGTAGTTCTACTACTTTAGCAGGGGTGAGTCACTTGTGGCCTTCAAAGTATTCTGGCCTACAACTCCCATGGCCCCTCATCACTGGCTATGCTAGCTAGAGGTGATGGAAGTTGCAAGCCAAAGCATCTGGACACCGAAAAGCTGACTTAGAGAAACCTTTAATGAAACAAAAATGGAAAATAATATGTGACTTTTATTCTGTTTTACACTAATGTGAAAAGTAGCAGAGGAGGTGGAAGAAAGAGACCTGTGTTTAGGTTGCGGGATATACTAGCCTTATTCTGCCATAACTGCCTGAGCCCATTGAGGAAAGAGGAAAAGGGACAAGAGCTGCAAGAGTATTGCATGAGAACAAGCAGGGAAGCAATTTTCATTTTTTTCTACACTTTATGTTTAAGCTTGTTGCAAGTTATTTTTGAGCAGTTGATGGGGTTTTTATATTTTTGAATTAATATAGTTGCAGTCTTTCATCTCCCAGATTGTTATCGAGCATGTAACCTGAGGAGGTGAGGTAGAGTTTAACATCTAATTAAAAATATGAAAGAACCATAATAATGCACACCCATTAGGATCCCCCAATTTTGGAGTGCTCTAAATGTTCATGTGTTTCTGATTTGCAAATCTGAATTCAAGCATGTTTTGTAATGATGTGAAGGTGAAAAGGAGGCAGTGTTATAATAGCATTGTTAAGCTGTGCTTAATATTTATGAAAGTCTACTGGTATGATTCCAGAGGGAAGCTGTGTTAGTCAGTTGCAGCAAAACAACAGTCTTATGGGCATCTTAAAGGCTAACAAATTTATTTTGGTATAATATTTTGGTAACAATAGTATAAAAAACCTGAAACTCACCATAATGCTCTATGATGCAGATGATGTGGCCTGTAGTCCACAAAAACAAATGCCAAAATAAACTTGTTGGTCTTTAAGGTGCTACAAGACTTTTTCTTGTTTATATGGCTGCTACAGGGAGCAACAAGTCTAAGGTAAAATGCTCTAAAAATATGTAGAGGCTGGAGAGAAGACACCTGAAGCTTGAACAGGCCCATTCAGCAGGAAGAGAAGCAGTCACCAACCAAAGGTCACTACACCAGTCACTACACCAAAATGCTGTAGTTGTTTTTAGATTCTGTTGTCATGAATAACAGCTCTCTTGTGTTGAAGATGTGGAAAGGCCTTTGTTCATAGTATACAGAGTTGAAACAGTAGAACAGAGTCTGCACATTATGACAGCTGACACGGGTGCACAAGAATTAGTCTCTGTTGTTGCCTATCTTGCTGGCAAATCCTGTTTTCTGTGGCCCATTTTGCACTCATAATTACTGCCTTTCTTCCAGTCAGTAACAAAGAGGTAGATACTATTCAGTACCACTGAAATCAGTGGGAGCTTTGCAGTTTACTTCAGTGGGGTGTGGTTAGTTGGCACATACTTGGTTAGCATGTGCGAAAGAGTTTAGATTACACACTTGTTCTATCTTTAACTGTAGCAGGAGTCTTGAGAAATAGACCTAAGTAAAACTGAGCATGTTGGCTACTGAGCCTTGACTATTCAAAGTATGTGGGAGAAGGTCTTCTCTCTAGTGGTTCTCAGGAACTATGCAGTGTGGAGGATCCATCCAGTTATTTACTTTATGACATACTTGCATACAATTCAAGACCTTTTGATTTCATCAAATTTTTTGGCTGCTTTCCACTTCATAAGCTGCATGACATGTTATGCTGGATTGCAAATATGTATACACTCACAGTGTGGGGACTGTAAACCATGAGGGCAGAGGGAAATTAAATGCAGACTGTACAGGCAGTGTACCTTATCAGCAGTGTCCATTTACATTGACATGTGTAGCCCCAGAATGCTCTCCACAACCCTACCATATCTTTTTGTTTTGTCTGGGCACACTTCAAAATAAAACACTGGGCTGCAGGGATCCACTATTTTTATCTTCTAAAAATGCCTCTAGGGCCCACATGAGAATCCAGTGCTTAGCTTTGCTGTATGCTAGCCTTCCAGTAAAATAAATTGTGTAAATTTAAAAATAAATCTAAAAACAGTTTAAAAAAAATCAGATGGGGCAGAGAACCTGGCAGGCAGCAAGGAAGGTATTCAGGGGCATCATGTTGAGAATTCTAGGCAGAGAGACTGCTCTATTTATCCTATGTAGGATGCCAAAGGGTAGATGACAGCGCATATTAAATTGGAAGATGGGCAGGTGAATGAATTTCTGACGTGTGTAACATTGCTAGGCCCAGATAGTATTGCACAATAGGCAGGGGAACAGAGTTGACATACAGGTCTGCTACAGGGTCCTTGTCTGTTCTTTTGATTGATGGTTGCTGCTGAATACACGTTTCAGGTTGGCTGGCTGTATGTAAGCAAATACAAGCCTACCACCTAGGGCCTATTGGAAAGGTGTGTCATTGTCAGGATGCACTGTTGAATGTTTCAGCTGGAAACTTTAGGTCTGATGTTCTGTTGTTTACTATTCTGGACCTGCACTATAATATATAATTTCTGGATGATTTGTTGATATGGTTTTTTTTACTTCACTGGTGGGTATTATTGTCTGAGCAGTGTCTTACATTGTAATGATATAGTGTTGTAAACAACAGAACAGAACTGAAAAAAGTCTGATATAATAACTACCTGATTTTTCTCAGGAGTCTGATGAAGGACTTTGTCAAAAGTCATTTGAAAATCCAAGTGTACAATATCTGCCATCCCAAGTATGTGCTCAACACATACTTGTTGACACACTCAAATAATTCTAAAAGGTTAGTGTGACAGAATTTGCCTTTGAAGAAATTTGAATTTGAAGAATTTGCCTTTGAAGAATAGAATGCTTCCTCCCATTTACCCAGAACATAGGTTAAACTAACAGCGTGTATTTTCTTAGATCCCCTCATCCCACCTAATCCCTTTTAAAAAATGAATGTTAAATAGAAATAAAATAAATAAAATAGGCCACTTTCCAGTCCATTAGTGCAGAGGTTGACCTTATAAAATGTTACATATTTTTGTTTGAAGATCAATAATTTCACATTTGAGTTCATTAAAGAACTCTTGGATAGATACTGGTGATTTGTTTGCTTTCAGTTGTTACAAGGACAAGAACTATTTATCTTTTAAAGTTAAATCTTTTGAACTTCCTTGGCAATTTTCTAATTACATATAAATTAAATGTGTTACCACTGTAGTCACTACTTCCAATAGGTTCAAAATGTTAGATTCTAGGTGTCATTTAGGGTTAAGTTTAGAGTCACCGCTCCACTGATTAGTTCTATGACTTAACTCTTTTAGGGCACAGATGTTTAAGGTATTTAGAAATTTCGCCTGTTGTGATTGAAATCTGTTTACCCAGTTTAAGTGAAGGTAATTTAAAGATGCCCATTATTATAATCCTGTTTTCCCCTTTGGAAGCTTCCCTGTTTTTATTCTCCACCTCAAGATTACCAGATCATTTTTGTCTGGAGACATGTGATAACATGAAACCAGAATATGATATATGCGGGTGGTGTGGGGGGAATGATAGCAAATGTGTTTTAAAAGCAACTGCTCACATTTATTATTTATTTATTGTGTGAGCTGCCTAGGGAGGCCATTCTGGCCATTATCAGCAGCATATGAATATGCCAATGAATGAATGAATGAATGAATGAATGAATGTGTTTTTTATCATGTATTTCAGCATAATCAGCCAAAATAATAGGAGTAATAATAGTAACAATAAACAGAAGAATATGTGACAAAACACATACTTTGTATGCAGTGGTCTTTGGTTCAGTCCCTGCAATCTGCCCTGCAATAGGTCAGGAAAAACTGCAGCAGAAAACCCTGAAGAATTAGCATCAGCAATACAGGGATGGATGAGCCACTGGCCTGACTCAGTATAAGGCTTCTGGTCTTCCCATGTTCCTATGGGAACCTAGCCAAACTGAGGCTTGTTTGCATACATACATACATGCATTATCTTCCACGTTGATGGGAGGTGTCAGGCCTTTTAAATAGAGGTGTCAGGCCTGCAAAGATTCATAAGGGTTCATTATTAGTTATGCTACGTATTTATGAATATGATTTCCACTCTCTTACTCTGTATTTTAGTTGGCTCCTTAATGTTTAACTCCACTGCATTAGCTACACCAGCAAAATCTCTTTTATACAGGGATAAAAAGATTGTTGAAAGTAAAGGGGGTATATATCTCTATTTACAAAGATGTTGTTTCTGTTCTTTAAGTAACCTCCAGGGCAGAAAGAAGCTCTTAAATTGTATCAAGCAATTCCAGTTTATTCGTTTTTAAATACATTATGTTCCGTCTTGGCTGCAGCAGCCATTCCTTGGCAAGAAGAACTCTGACCTGCTGCAAGGCACCATGTCTCCTGCGAAATTTGTGAAATAATATACTTTATAAGCAATTTTAGCATAGTATTTAATTTCACACCTTTCATTTTATTTTCATTTTTGCTGCCAATATTTTTTAGTCTCTTACCATAGTAATGATAGAAGGCTGGCTTTAATAGTGTGTGTGTGTGTGTGTGTAGTGTGTAGGTAGAGAGAGAGAGAGAGAGAGAGAGAGAGAGAGAGAGAGAGAGAGATATCTAGGAAACACTTTCTGGAAGAGAATGGTCTCTGCTCATGGAAGCTCTTTTTTGTATGGTCTTTGGGGATCCCTGCATTACACCACAGCTTAACCTATTTAGTGAGATCTCTTCCAATGAATGGAGGTGGAGGGGCTGCCATGAAAGGAGTGGGCAGGGAAGCATAGCACTGGGGGTTGCTTGGCATACTTTTAAAAATGTGGATGCACATTTTCTGCAGAGATGCCTTGCAGGGTCATATTTTACTCAAGAGTATACCCAGTGTCTGCTGTGAAAAAGGTAACCGCCATGTTAGGCAACTTTAGGAAAGGAATCAACGTTAAAACTGGTGATGCTGTCATTCCAGTCTATAAATCAACATCAAAATCCATGGTGCAACCACACGTGGAATATTGTGTACAGTACTGGTTATCACACCTCAGAAACTATATTGTGGAGCTGAAAAAGGTATAGACAAGAGTAATGGAGGGAACATGTACTGATGCCTGCCAGTCTGGGTGGCTTTAAAAGGGGATGTCCCAGAGGCTTCTGATTTGCCCCTGTGGGAAAGAAGATGCTGGACTAAATGGTCCTTTGGTCTGATCCAGCTGGGCTCTTCTGAGATTCTTAATATATTTTGTGAAATAATTAAATATAGAGAGATTTGCATCATTCAGCTCACATACCTTGGCTCGTCTTGATGCCATATTAGGGTTATATGGTACATATGGTATTATATAGAGGACACATATGTACTATAATACAATATAATATAATGAGTATAAACTCCACATTTGGATCTGCTGCCAGTATTCTTCAGTCATCTACATGATAAGAAGTGATGCAGACTGTACTTGCTGAAAGCCCTTTGTTGTATCTCCAAGGAAAAGGTCAGGTATGGGTTGTTTATGCATTTCATTACACTTACAAAGCGTGATTGTCAAAGTTGGTTGCCTGTTTTCACTTATCCTATAATGAGGCCAGATCGTTGTCATGGTGGGCCTTCTAGGTTGTAACTGGACATCTTACTGTGACCTTACATATTACACTGAACACTCACATGATATTTGCACTAGTGGGTACACATACCTTCTCCCCACCACCACCTAGAAAGCTGCTGTATGTGCAACAAGAGCAACAACGACAACTACTACTACAACAACACACTATCTTGCAGTCTAATCTATCTTAGAGAGGACATAAATGAGATACTTTGCTCTTAAAGAAAAGGCAGCAAATAATACAATAAAATTAAGTAAAAACAAACAAACAAAAACATATACTGGAAAACATAACACATTTGCATTGTACTACTAATAGTTCAAAATAATCTCTCTAGCATGTGAAATAGCTAGCTGTGCATTATTGTGTGTACACATTTATATGCATATGGACTAGAGGTACCTTTCCCAACCTTGAATTGAATTCCCAGTCAATGGCCCACCTGGATAGGAATTCTGGGAGTTGTGATCCAAATGCCTTTGAAGGCCACCAGGTTGAGGAAGGCTGGACTAGAAGCAATATGCATCTATTATTCCACTTCCAAATTTATTTGATAGAAGCCCTAGTGACAGAGCTAAATCCTGAAGACTGAGTTATACAATCATACTTTTTTAAAAAATCAGAATTTGTAAAAGACAGCCTCTTGCTTGTAATTTTTTCCCATTTGCTTCCAACTTTTGCACAAAGAAAGGATCATTGGTGCCTATTCCCAGGCAAATGCATTCCAACTTTGCAGTACAATGCTGTGTTCAGTAGAGCATAGTCTCAAATTAGTATGCATACAGTGGAAACCTAATAACTCAATCTTATATGTGATTACTTGGATGTAAGTTCCATTATGTTCAATGGCTCTTACTTCCAGGTAAGGGTGCAGAGAATTGTACTGTAAATATTCCCTCAGAGTATCTTCATAGCAGCACTTAAACTGCATTTCTCTAGAAACACCCAACAACCAGCAAAATGAATAGCAATATTAGACTATAATGCTGGAGGGTCATACCAGACGTAGACTTAATTTGTACAACATGGTATGTGAGGGTGCTGCCCTGGGTTGTTTCAGGGTAGCTTGGCATGATATCTGAACCTGGAACATAGCTGTCATGATTGGCTATTTTTCAGAAACAGGCCACCCTGTTAACCCATAGTGTACTGTTGGGTTGTTCAGAGTGGCTTGTCAAGACATGGTTGTCAAGAGCTGGTAGGGAAATGCCTGACAAGAGTGGCAAACCCCCCTGCCATGCCTTGTGATCTTTCCTAGTGCCATTGCCATCTTCCCTCATTTCTTTTAAGTGCCCTCCACCCTGTGCTTCTAAACGCTGAGAAGAAAGGACACTGGAGAGTGTCACAAACAGGTTTTCAACCTTTTAAAAAATGTCTTGTGCTAGTGTATACAATGTGAAAGCTCACAGTTATGAAATGTATGTAATTTCACTTTCTGCTTTAACTGCTCTGAAAGTTATGTATGTTTACCGATTTCACTCACTGTTCTGCTTTGAAATTTGTGTATATTTACAGATTCCACTTATAGCTCTGCCATGAAATCTGTATATATGTATTGATCCACCTCACTTGTCTTATCTTTCCCAGTCCCTCTTACTCTTTTTTCTTCCTTGAAGTGTGCATATATTTACCAATCCAGTTCATTTGATTGCCTTGAAATTTGCATAGCTTTACCATTGCTCTGTATCCAATATATGCATCTAACAACTAACAACAGGAACCAGTGGAAGGAAGGAACAAGCATGAAGGCAGCCAACAGCGGTTGGTGGCTGCAGGAGAAGGAGCTTTTTAAGCTGGTGAAATTACTTTGGTAGTGTGTGAAGGAGCCTTTTAAAGAATAGGCGTTTAAACATAAGGCAATCCCTGAAGTGGAGGATGAAACTGACAGGGACTTTGAAAAGAGGGGAGCATCAGTATGCTTGCTAAATAGAGGACAGATGGTCTGGCATGCCTGTATACTTGCACAAGACCCCTTTTACTGAAAACAAATCAAGTTTTCAAATATGTTACCATGTTCATAAGGGCTCGTGTGTGTGTGTGGACATGGACATCTGATGCAGAGGTTGAGGTGAACCAGAACTTCAGTTGACCAATTACAGAATAGATGCAGATAGTGACCAGATAATCAGGATTTCTGCTGCAAAGGTGCTTTGAATACATCCTGGGAGTAGGCAGAAGGAATATAGGGGAAACAAGCCATGGCAAGCCACAGTGAGTTTGAACAACCAAACCATGGTGACTTATCCTCAGTTTAGCTTAGCAGGACATGCAGAGTTGGTTATACACTATTCTCTTTCCCAACAATATGAGTATATTGGTGGACTTCATCTGTATTGTCAGGCTGTTTTAAAAACCTCAATTTAAAAAAATCCATGACATCCAAGCTAGAGAAAGGATGACTTAGAATCACAGACTCATAAGATAAAGTTGGAAAGAGCCAGAGGGCCACTGTGTCCCACTCCCTGCAAACCACCCCACTGCTACATGTGTTGGACTGGATGTGCTGTTGAAATTCTGGATGAGCAGTAATCATTGCTCCATGACCGTAGAGCAAAATAGTTTCCAAAGGAAGCAAGAAGTCCCTGCTGAAGTCAGTGATCATTCTACACATATGCACATGGCTAACACAACTTACAGTCATGACTGTAACTGACTTCATTAGATAAACACACTGAAAGATCATAGCAGGTTTGCTTTTTTTTTTAGAAAACAGTAGGTCAAAACTTTGTCTGAACAGTTCATCTTGGATTATCTAAGGGCTGAAGACTTCTTATATATTTATTGAAGTTCTGAGGCTCTAGGCTTAGGTAGTGGGCTCCCTGAGATGGTAGGCTAGGCATGCAGTCCCCTTAACCTAATAGTTAATTTGGCCATGTACAGTGTATGCAAAAGTGACCATGTGTAAGCTGCTCCCCCCCCCTTTTTTTTTGTTGCATTCCTCACTTCTCTGTGGGAATGGAGAAATCTACAGTAGATTCAAATGAATTCAGATTTCTATGAATTTGACCTGCAGATTCTGCAGTGAATCAGCTTTTTCCAAGCCATGTGGATTCCCTAAAGTCGAAGAACTTTTTAAAAAAAAATTTGGGAAAGATCTGCACAATGAATATTTGCAAACAAGAATGAAATTTGTGTACAAAAAATTCCATCATTGAGGAGATGGAATGAAAGACTTTGCCAATGAGCAAAACACAGGGACAGTTTTCAAAAAATATGTACATCTCTATTTCTTTGTCACAATTCTTACTGACAGGCTAGTTGAATCCTGATTGAAAACTGCAGCTGGATGGGTTATTGAAGCTCCCCTTGTATAAACCTGACTCAAGATGGAAATGTGTTTGCCTGTTCTATAGCACATCATGTTTGGGACACTGATACCAGGTGGCACGGCGTGTCACTATGTTGTAATGGGTCTTTGTATTCAGAAAGTTACTATTTGTTAACATAACTGCTGTTCACTTGAGAATAAGTAGTACATGGTATGGAAGGTTCTCGTCTTAAAACACATTTAAAATGAGCTTGGCTGAGCCATATAGCTGCAATTCCTTATTAGGATTCAGCCAGTGAGAAGTTTTGCAGTTTCTTCATTACCATGAACTTGTGGTAATGAACCTATTTTTATTTCAAAACAAAGATGGCAGTATCTTCCTTGAAAAACAGAAGCTCTTGAAACAGCATCACACTATTCTTACTTGTTATTAATTTTTTAAAATTTTGTTTGCCCCATTATAACTTATTTTGTAGAAAGTTAAACTTGAAATGGATTTTGAACTGATAAACAACAACCACTTTTTATTTTTATTTAATTAAATTTATTTTAATCAAATTAGTACTATTTGATTATCAACTGGCTGTCAGGGGATGACTGGCATATTTCCCAATTACTTCCTTAATGCTGTATGATTTTGTGCCTTCTGTGCTATTTCATTTTTAATGAAGAAGACCCCAGTGCTTTGGAAGGATGACAAAAATGCTTTCATCAGCTGAGTCTGGCAGCCTGTTGCCATAACTGAAGGTTATTTTATTGATAGTCCCTAATGCAAAACAAAACAAAACAGAGCAGTTGGCCTTTCAGGAGTTGCCTGGAAATAATGACATTTAAAGGCAATATATGATGTTTCCATCATTTCCTTTTAAGACTTGTGAGAATGCATTTGCTGAATCACTCTAGAAGTTCAGTAAATCATTATTTTTATTCTGAGGATCTCATATACACATTCTAGGTTTTTTAAACAGAAGTGTTTAATGCTTTTGGTCCAAGAGGCAAATTGAACACAGAGCAATCCTGTGGGCAGTGCCTTGAAACCCGGTCTCTCCTCCCTGCCCCACTTTCCTCTAGGGAGAAGGAGTCCTGGAGAAAAGAATTCAATCAACACGTAGAGGGAGGCTCTTCCTGTTGATGGCTGGATCACTGGCTTTGTGTGTCATTCATCATCCCACTTGGAATGGTGAGAAGTGCACTGACGGAAATCCCACAGTGTTATCAGTGATCACACTAAGCAGAAATTCCTCTTGGTGTTCCACTTGCCCTCCAGACCAGGTGAGAGGTGAACAGGGGAATCCTGGCCATTTTCTCCAGTCACTTCATTGGAGATAACAGTGAGGATTCCCACTGCCAACTTTAAGTAGATAGGGCTTGGAGGATATGGCTTCAATGGGCAGCTGAGGACCCCTCAAAAACAGATTTCTCATCCCTGCTTTAGAGGAAATAGAGAACAGAGGCACTCCATTTTAGCTTTCATAAGCCTAAAGTTTAAGGATATCATCAGCAAAAGGATGTACACAATGATAACTTTGCACAATAGCAAGTAAATATATAATAGTAAAGAACACATGATTTATGCTAAATATCATAACCGTATCTCTCCCCCCCCATGCTTTTCTTTGTGACTACAGAAGTCAGATTTTTTCAGCTTAGTAGAAAAAAAAATCAGTCTCAGATTTTTAATATGATACCATGGATCTCAAAACATCTGCTTTGGTGACTGCTTTCAAGCCAAACATTGCTCATTTGTGCAGTAGTTAAGCAAGCGTAACTGTTGCATGAATATCCATAAAAACATATGTTGCTTCTAAACATAAGGTTATCACAGATAAATGGTTACATATTAAGGAGATGCTTGACTATTGTGCACTCTTTTATATAGAGCAGAGAGCATTCCACCTACACAAATGTGTTCATCCTTTCCTCCCACATGATGTGCCTGCCCTTCTATACCCCTGTAATCCAATAGGCAGAGGGAAGGAAGCAGATTGCTTTGCTCTAATGCTTGGAAAATTGGATCAGTCATGATGACTCCTGGAAGAAGTAGAAACAGCTTTTGTCTTCTTCCTCCACATAATGGAAAAGCCTTGAATGGAATGGGGGATGGTACAGACATCTTAGCAAAGTCTCAAAGAAGTTAGGGTTCTATTCTTAGGGGAGGTGGAGGGATGAGAGCTCACAGCACATAGAAAATATAGGTGTCTGCATCCTAGCCTTTACATGTATATTGTTCCAGTTAATGGATAGTGTCAAGCAGTACAGGGTTTGCTGGGAATGAGAACTTAGGATATTCATAATGCTTATTATGAATATCGGTATAGTTTGGGCTTACATTCCATGCCAATCTGTAAAATCATCTGCAGTTGTCCTATTATATATATAATTAATACATAGTTTGAACAAAGAGCATGCATGCGGAGAAGCATTTTAAGAAAATGATACCCAGATATCTGGAATACTCTTTCTTCTGAGTTTTTCTAAAGCTCAGACCTCAAATCCCCCCAAGATAATCCTTATATTTGGGACAAGAAATTAAGGCTGGATAAGTAATGGACTGTAAAAAATAAATGTATGTTGAAGTGTATTTTATGTCACAATTTCAACTATTCTTATCAGTGGATAGACATCTAATAATTAAATACAGGGCAGTTTGCCAGTCATTTATCCTAGAAGATGCTTGCTGTTCCTTTTCTATTGTGTATTGGAATATAGGACTGATTATATGCTACAGTTTGTTACATTCTCCTATGAGGGGAACATATTCTCTAAGTGGCTTAACTGATCTGAACTCTTTTCGGAAGAGGAACAATGGAACAAGTTGCCTTTAAAGTATCTGATGAGCTTAAATCAGTGCATGTACAGCTGTGTGTCCCTTTGCAATTGTGTGCAGGGTACATCTGAAAAGAGATTTCTTCCTTGCTTATCGTCAAGCACTGGAAGGCCATGATTCTAGTAGAAGGGGAGAGGCTGTAGCTCAGTACTAGAATGCATGTTTTGTATGTGGAAGGTTTTGCGTTTCATCCATGGCATCTCCAGTTAGAGATGGCAGGTGACATGGCCGAAATAAGCCTCTGCTGGAGATCATAGTCAATTCTGAATGTTCAACATGCCTCATACACACATCAATCATCATTACACTAGCCCTGCCTGGTAAGAGAGTATTCCTCCCCTTGCAAAGAGACAGTGGCTTGTCTGAAGCTATCTAGTGAGGTCTTGGCTGGGATGCAATTTGAATTAGCTTCTTTCTGATCCTGTTCTCACCACCACATCTCATCATATTTCATATGGCAAGATGTGTCAGACTGTCAGTCTATCCCCTCTACTTCAGTGTAACCTTAGCAAGGTAAAAAGGAAAAAACAGTTGAAATGGGAAAATCTAAATGTTAATTTCTTCCTTTGCCCACCAGATCCCCCCCCCCCCACATCCTTATCCTTGGTTTTTGTTTTTTGTTTTGTTTTTTAAGAATCTTTTTTTTATTGCTTTGGAAAGGTTTTAGGAAGGAGAAAAGTTGGTGATATACCATCATGTTTAATTGTTTTGTAAGCTGCCCCGGGGCTTTTTGTGAATGGGGCGACATAAAAATGTTCTAAATAAATAAATAAATAGATAGATAGATAGATAGATAGATAGATAGATAGTACTGTTGCCATATGTGCATAAAGTAGTTTCAGTGGTATCTGGTGACTTGGCAGTAGTAAACATTTCTTCTCTGTAACACTTTTTCAGACTGAGTTTCTGTGCTACACATATATGGGTTCCAGGCCTGAGGGTAATTTTACTTTTTCTTTATTGCAAATTGAAAGACAGGCATTGTAAGAATACTGGAAGGTGCTTCTTTCATAAACTCAGCTTGCTTCCTATCTGCACTTTCCTCTTCTTTTCAGGAATTATAGGTTGTTCTATCACTTGCACCTCATAACAGTTTTTTTTCCAAATTGTTTATTCAGATTGTAGTCCAGATGTGTTGGACTACAATTCCTATCATCCAGCCCACATGGCTATGCAGACTGGAGATAATGGGAGTTCTACTCCCTGTCTGAAGTGTTCCATTTGGGAAACACCCATTGGAGAAGGCAATAGCTGCAGCTGGGGTGCCACTCCAGCCAAGCATATCTTAATGATTAGGTGGTCTGTGAATTAGATTTGTTCTCTGCTTGCAGTTGAGGAGAAGTCTTTTTTCTCATCTTGGGTTAGGATGCATGTGAAACTATCTTTCTAGGAGAGACTTCACTGAATGCAGGGATATCCACATGCCTATAGAGTCATACAGATCTCAGTGAGGATAAAATTAAACCTCTGAGAGTGTGCAGATTCAGACATGTTCTCTTTCCGGGAAATTTTACCTACTTAGTGTGGGTGAAATTCCCCTGTGCCTGACAGGCACAGCAGGGGGTTCTGTCCCTCCTCCCTTTATACCCACCTCTCCCCTTAGCGGAGCCTCCAGCAGTATCTCAGGAGTTGTGGTAGAAGAGAGCGCTCTGGGGGGACCAAGATGACAGCAGACAATCATTGGCACTTCTGACTGCTATCATCTGTTTCCTCAACTGCACTACTCCTGGGGCTAGGAGAGTGGAACTGCTTGTGAGCAATCCCAATTCTCCTGGCATCAACAGCAGTCCAGGGTGGGGAACCAGGGCTGGGGAATGAGAAGCACTTGGCTATTCTGGCTGGGGAATGAGAAGCACTTGGCTATTCTGGCCAAGATACTGACCAAGATTCTGGCCAATATACTTTTTGGCTTGACCATGGCTTAGTGTGTTGTCCAGGTTCAGATAACATTTTGGTGCATTAGAATAAGTGATGGATAACCAGGGTGGGTGGTTTGGATGACATGCTGGTTTGGATGACATGCTCACACCATGGCGGGTTATCATGTTATACAAACTCAGCACTGCTTCACAAAGCCCTGAAGCATTGTTTGTTGATTCATATGTTGTTCATTTCAGCATAGAAATGAGGTTTATTTCTTCACAGCCAAGAAAAGTAGTAAGAGTATTGTCAGGTTCTTTGAATAGTCACAGGAATCATTTTTATATGTAAACGCAGAATGTGCATGCTACAGCTGTGCTAATTTTTATACTAAAAGCATGAAAAGGCTCAGCCTATTGCTGTTGGTGGCTGGTTGTGTACAAATTTTAATAATGTGTTATCCATTTGTGAGGTGTTCATAGCTCATTCTGTCCTAACATGTTAAGTCAGAGGAGCAGGATGAACAAGGTTATTCTAAAGCAATAATAGGACTTTGTGGGAAATTGCACCTTTTTAGTTAGAAGTGATTTTCTACTGAAAAGTTAGGAATGAGAAAACTCCTGCCTGTCAAGCCTTCCTTTTGCTTCTCCATTTACCAATATACTATTTTTAAAACAAGTATTTTGCACTGGTGTTTACTGACTTCAAAAAACAACATTTGGTTATTTGCCAAATAGTGTAAGCCTGAAAACTCCTGGGAAAATAATGTTCATGGTGCAGTTTACATTAATAGAAATTAGTTTTAATCATGAGTCAGTACAGAGGCTTAGCTGCCTGGAATTACTAAGTACTTAGTACCTAAATACTAAGTACCTAAGAGAATTCCCAGTTAAGTAACAATGCTGTATGGATCCAGTGTCTGACATAGAATAGGATTCCTTGAGGGAAAGGTGTGATAGAAATATAAGAAACAGCTTCATTGTAGAAGAAAAAAGTAGGATGCTTAGGATGGTTTAATGTTGTAAGCCACGTGAAGTCCCAATTTTAGAAATAGGTGGAATATAAATATAATAATAATAGGTCAGATTAAATTATATCTGCCTGAAAAGAAGTAGCGTGGCATCCCACCCCACTTTGAGCACTGTTGAATACGTTAAATGTGTGTGAAAAAGCTAGAGAATACTGTGAATGTACGGAGTACTATGGTGGCTATAGTCATTACTTACCCTGCCTAGAGTAGTAGTTTTAATTTGCATATAAATGCATTATATTTATATTCATAAGTATAATACCTGCCTTTTCCCTGCAAGGAATCCAAGATGGCTTGCATAATCCTCCTCCTCTCCATTATAGCCTCACAACCCTATGAGAGTCTGTGCTTGGCCCATAGTTGCCCAGAAAAAACTAGAACCTAGATATCTGAGTCCAGCACTAAACCACTACACCACACTGGCTTGTATCATTAAAAACTATCAAGAGCATTTTAGGGATAGGGTTAGACAGGATAAAAACACTTTAAAGGCGGAATCCTACTGTTTGGGACTAGACTGACCGAGAACTTTAGGACTGAGTGGAACAGCTCCTTCTCTGGGTTCCACTAGTGAAGAGTGTCTCTGCCAACAAGGGCTCTGTCTGGTTCAGCAGCCTGGACAATGAGGCATGTAATCCTTCTATCTGGGCCAGAATGTGCTGACAGTTTGGAACGCGGTGGTTACTGTGTTGCCTGTCTTTTCCTGAGCACTTGGATTGCAGTTTAAGTACAATAATGTTTATGCCTCTGGGAATCAGTGTGGCCTCTGAGTTACATTTCAACATTACAGAAGAGGAAAGGTATCAGAGGAATTCCCATCTGCAGCAGAACATGTGTGTGAAGGAACCTTTTTTAACCCCTCATTCAGATTTCATTTCATCAAGTCACAACATCTCAAATCAGCACCCCCCGCCCCTTCATTTGCAATATGGGGTGGTAATCCTGATCTATCTCACCACAATCATTTTTGAGATGAATGAAATAAATTATGTAAAGTGCTCTGAATAAACAAAGTGATGTGTGTCATGTATTCTTGCTGTTTTTCTCTTTGGGTCAGTTTGTATGAACAAATCCCGTGCCTAAGCATTTTGAATATTAAAGCTGCAGTTTGTGTGTCATCTGTACCCAGGTGGAAGGAGTTGTGCGACACTAAAACAAACATTGCATAGCCCATGGCTTTACTCTAGGGTTGTTTAGTCCTTGTCCAGCACCCGCCACCCAAATTCAGGTGACACAACAAGATGTAGCCATAGTTTGAATAGTCAGAAACTGCCCAGTTAAACAAGCCATACTGGGCCACTATGGTTATGCAAACTGCTATAAAATCTTGGGTTTGAGTAGACAGAGCCCCTCATCTACTTGTCCTCTCCATGACCCAGTTTATGGCTTTTGTTTTCCTCTTGCTTTAGTGCGTGGTTGTGTGCCTGCAACAGTGTATGAATGTGCAACTAAGCATCTCTTGCAAGAACATTCCTTTCTTTTTAATAAGCCTGTTTGGAAGGATGATAGACAGATCTTGCCCACACACCTAGACCAGCAGGCTAGTGCATCTATAATGCAGGAGAACAAGAAAGAGCATATGACACACACATCAAACAAGCCAAAGTACACACAGTGCAGAAGGAGAAACACCTTGCAGACATAATTCTCTTCTTACACCCAAATATTTGAGACCAGGATGGATTGTGTAGCAAGTCCAAACTATTATTTACACAAATGTATCACAAGTATCTGAGAAGCATGGTGGCTCAGTGGGTAAGAGACTGAGCTTGTTGACTGGAAGGTCAACAGAGTGAGCTCCTGTTACTTGCCCCAGCTTCTGCCAAACTAGCATTTCGAAAGCATGCAAATGCAAGTAGATAGTAAGTACCGTTTCAGTGTGAAGGTAACAGCATTCTGTGCACAAAAGCATCTAGTCCTGCCAGCCACATGGAAGCATCTCCAGACGACACTGGCTCTTCAGCTTAGAAATGGAGATGAGTACCGCTCCTAGAGTCAGACACAACTAGCACGCAAGTGTGGTGGGAACCTTTAATTTTTTTTTACCATAACTATATTCATCATTATTCCAAAAGATGAAGAATTTGGCTCATTTTAAAATGACCAAAAGATAAATCTAAGATCATCACTCCTTAAAATAGTATCTTGCCTACCAGCCAAGGGAGGGTAAAACATGTTTAGAAAATGGCAAGATAGCAAACGTTTCACACAGCTTCTCTCTCCTTGCCAGCACACTGGACATGTCCTGTTTAAACAATGGATGGATTTTCTTCCTCTTGTATCTCTCCTTTGCTTTCTGTTTGGAGTTCCCTTGCTGTATTTCTTCTTTCATCACTTATGTTACCCCACTCAGGTTTCTGAAAAGGATTTCAGACATAAGAACCAGGACCAGACCAAAAAGGCCTTTCTTGTCCAGTGCCCTGTTTCCCACACTGGCCAGTCACCTCACCATGAGTAGTCCACAAGGCAGGACATGAAGACCACCACACCCTTGAGCTTGTGTCTTTTAGCAATTGATATAAATACTGCCTCTGGTTCTAGAAGTAAGACTGGTAGTCATTGATAGCTTTATTCTCTATGAATTTGTCTAAACCTTTGTTAAAGCAATCAAGTTGTTAGCCAAGTTGGTACTTGTGGTACTAATCACCATACTTTTAACTGTGCACTTACATGACCCAAGCAATCTAATGATGTTTTCTGCCCTCATTCCCTGCAAAGAATGTTTTAGTGTTGTAAGTTGCCTTGCCCTTAAACCTATACTCTGCAGTTTTATAGAATTAGGGTGCAGTGTGGTTTACAATTTATTGTTCAATGTTTGAGCAAGTGAATAAATTGATTTCTTAACAATTGCAAGTGTTAATCTAGCATTTGAGGGATCCAGTTACTGGCTTCAGTTAGCAAAATTACTTCTTTTATTTTCAAGAGATTAACCCTGGTGAAATGAAATGTCCGTACAATGTAAAAGAGGACTTTTCCTTTTGCATATAGAATTCATAAACAATTTTAGGATGTAATAAGAGAGTGCACATCTTAATGTTTCTGTTGTCTGCCAGGAAACATTATGGATTTGACTTTAACCTCCCACTTCCTGTGAATTGAAATCAGTGCTTATTAAAGGAGCTGTTGTCATCGCAGGAGTCAGACCTGTCTTCTCCATAAGTACAGAATAGGCAGATAAGGGGCAAAGGTAGCTGGAATGCTTTATTAGTAACCCTGCCAAATCCCTGCTTAGCCCTTTTTATTTCTTTGCAGATTATTATGATTGCTGTAGTACAAAGGATGTCTCCACTGGAGGACTAAAGCACCAGCTCTTTTTCTGTTAACACAGTCCAAATATTCTGAGGTCCAAATATCCCTTCATTAAATATGAATTGGAAACATGGGAGCAAAAGCTCTGTAGCTTTCATCCAGGCCTACTTTATGCATAATTATTCCCTTTTAATCATCCGGTTTGGGTGAGGACTTGTATAATATGAATCCTTCCTACTGCTTTATTGCCACAGTTGACATCCTGCCTAAAGATGTGTTCCCTTAATGTTGAAAGCTTGCACAGTCACCAATCCGTGCATGTCTTCATCTGCTTTATATAACCTGCCTAATTAATGAATTTCATTGCTGCTAGAACTATCCATCCCCACCCCAACTTATTGCCAATAAACAAAATGTTTTAGTTTGCAGTCCTAAGCATAGGAAGTGCAACTGAACTCCATGGGAATTGCTCACAAGTAAACCTATTTAGAACTGGTCTGTTAATTGTACATTCTTTTGGAATATTTTAACTGGTGATTCAATTTATGTAGGAACATATCTGCATCAGGAGACATTATACAGTATAAGGAGAAAATGTGCACCTAATCCAGCAACTGTGATTTTGCCCTCCATGTTTGATAGATCTCTCTAAATCAAGATCTCTGTGCTACCTCAGTGGTTTTCCATATTTGCAGGGAGGACACATAGGGCAAACGAGATGTATACCCAAATGTGTGTGTACTTCAGCTTTCCCCTGCTCCTACTTGAGAAGTGTTCTGAATGGAATGATTGAAGTATCATGTATCTGATACCTGAGCTTCCTAATAGATGATCCTGTTTTCAAGGTCAAAAGGTTTTTAATGTGCAAAGCAAGCTGTAATGCCAAACAGGATCCTCTATTGGGAACTGGAGCACTTAGAGAACAAATCGATGGCCTTCTATTCTATCCTTAAACTTTATGCTACTGAAGCCACTAGTTTTTATTTCAAAATAGTTGCAAAACCTATGGAAAGAAAACCTTTCTTACAGCAAGCAAAATGTAGTATAGCTTAGTTACTGATATATGAACTTCACTGATAAATTTATTATTTTATTCACATAGTTATATGGTGCCTATATCTGCCAAAATGGCCTCCCTAGGCAGGTCATACAATAAAACAACTTAAAACTTTTAAAACAGTTAAAAGAATAAACGTCATAAAAACATGTGAATGATATAGTTACAATATAAAATGATATAAAAGATCTTTCAGCTTTCATAGGAGGACTTAAATATTAATTTTTCTTTTAAAGATGTGTCTTTGCCTGGTGCTCAAAAGGACACAAAGACAGTGCCAGGTGAATTTCCCTAGGGTGGGTATTCCACAGATTGAGATCTTAAAGATTTTATGGGCCCTTTTTCCAAGCATAAAGATCTGGTTCCCTGGATTCCATCTTAGCATCAAGTGTTGTGGTGTGCTGGTGAGAGTGTTGGACTGGGGGCCTGGAAAAACTGTGTTCTGTTCCCCACTCAGGTGTGAAATTCAGTGGATGACATTGAGTCAGTCACTCACTCTCGGCCTAATAGACCTCACAGAGTTGTTTTGAGGATAAAATGGTATAGAAAAAGATAATGCAAGCCTCCCTGGGTTCCTCACAAGAGGAAAAAAGGCAGGGTATAAATGTAATAACATCATCATTTGTGGGAACAAAGGGGAGAAGACCCAAATAGTGAAGACCCAATTTTGCAGGGAGTTGAGGCATTTCTCTTAAGCCCCTCACTAGTTCATGGGCATGGTGGCACTAACACGCTCATGACTGGCTTGTGGTTGATGCCAGTTGCTTCTGGTGGGAAGCACACCATAGGTCTCAGGCAACCATTCATCTCACTCTTCAGCTGTTTTCTGAGGTTTTGGTTTGCATTTGATGGCTGTTGAACCACCACCAAAGCATTCTCCCTGTCTGCCCACAAAATTAGTACCTGGGAAAGGAGGAATTAACCAAGAGGGAGGCTGTAGATAATACTGTCAAATTGCCTGTATGTTCTCCCTACTTGAAAACGCATACTGCATGACAGAAGCCCATCACTCATTTGCTCCTGTTCCAGTTTACTGTATCTGGATAATTTAGATTAACATACATCATCCTTCTTTAGCTCTAAGAGGCCTTGTGGCAAAGATTTGCTTGGCATACAAGTTAGTTACAAGCTGCTGCTGTTAAGTAATGTACAATCAAATAGGGCTGACTGAAACTCTTGCTGGAGGGAACCAATAAATCTGTCTCTTGACACTGTGAAGCCACAAGAACCTTTGTTCTTATTGTCACTGAATTCTGTGGTAACAACAAATCCTGTGGTGTTAGTAGAAATAGTAGCGGTGCTTTGACAATTTTCTTTTGTTTATCATAATGGACCACTACTTATGAGTAATTCTGTACCTGGGTATAACCACTAGAGCATATTTATGAAGTGTACAAGTGTTTCAAAACTGTCTTTTCTCTTTTAAAAATGTTGGGTGAGAAGGGTCACTAACTCTTGATGCTAAGATGGAGTCCTGAGAACCAGCTCTTTATATATAGAAAAAGATCCATAAAATCTCCAAGGTGGGGGTCCCATTTCTCTTCACTTAGACTTTTCTCTACCTTATCTTTGGCATTGTCTTCTCCCCTTGTTCCTACCCAGAAACCAGGTCCTGGGCATAAGAGCAAGAGAAGCTTTGGAAAGATTTATTTGCCACATTTCTATCCTGCCCAATAACTGAAGTTGTGTGGGTGTTCACAAAATTTGAATACTAATTCTCATGAGCCCATTCTTTCTGGTACATATTAATAGCAGTCTGCCACAGGACACTCAAGCCAGCAAAATTCTTTATTGTAGCAAATTTCATGATGAAGTCTTGATGGCTACACACCAGAAATTTTATAGTTCCGCAACAGCTATACACCCATTAATTAATGCAACAAACTATTTAAAACCCTATGTTTATAACCGTGTTAGAGATCAGTCCTACACTCATTTCCCAAATTGGAATCCCTACTGTTCCAAATACAAGGTAAGATCATGGGTCAAAACAAAGCCAGGCAAGGCAATGTTCTTCATCATGGCCTCTGTGCATCATACATATGGGTGCTGCGCCTGCGCAGTGCCTGTAGCCAGGAAGATTTGAAAGCTTAACAGTTTTGGCAGGAACTCCGTGCACTTCCCCCCCATAGTGTAAGAAGGTGGAATGCCTGCCATATTCCCAGTCTTCCTGCGACTGCCGTTTGCTGTGCCTCAAGCCTTTCATCTCTCAGTTCATAGCTATATTGTTTATCTTGATCCCCTTTGAACTGTTGCTCTCTGATCTCTTAGCTTGTTAAGATTTCTAAGTTATTCATCCCTCCCCATTAGAAGTTTTCTTCACATCCCCCTTTTTATCCTTACTCCCCCCACCAAAAAAGTTTATTCTCTTATACATTTCTTGTCTTTGCTATCTTCTCTTTTTCAGTCTCGATGGCTCAGCGTTCAGCTTTCTGCAAGTGTTCTCAGTGCGGGGCCAAGATGTCCCCCACTGATCCACACAACCTGTGCCTTCTTTGCCTTGGAGAAGGTCACAGGACCGATAAGTGCAGCCATTGCCAGGCCTTCACCAAGCAGGCATGAAAAAAATGGGAGAACCACCTGCGCAAGCTTCTCTGGGACCAGGCCTTGGTCTCATCTAATCAACTGGTGGCCCAATCCGCTGTGCAGCCCTCCTCTTTGGCTGCTCCTCCAACCTGCTCATCAGCTGATGGTGCTACTCTGCTGGAGGTCAAATGCTTCTCAAAGTCTCCTCACAAACAAAAGGAAAAGAGGAAGCACAGCAGTTCCGACAAGTCCTCGGGCCGTAAGAAGTCTAAGAAGGACAAGGCGGCTCACAAGACCAAGAAGGCCGATCAGCCCCATTACCGTGATTCGGGATCATCTGCCCGGTCGGTACCGACACCAACTGGACCGGCTCTCCAACTAGCAATGTAGGTGACCTTGCCAGGGTCCCCGCAACGGGTTGCTCCTTTGGTCTTGTCCTCGCCAGAACATCAGGAGGCAGCCATACTGGGACTGATTTCCAACAGAGAGATCCGGGACTCTCCACAGAGGGCTCCTCTGATGGCACGCTCGCCCACCCCACAGCCTTCGCCTGAGGCTTCCCTGAGGGCCCCGCCTCAGCAGGTACGGTACCAGCAGTGTGCTTCCATCCATCCCTCCAGAGAATGGGTGCAAGCGCCGCATGGATCTGCCCATCTTGAACCATGGGACGACAATGCGCCATATGGATATTATCTATCGGTACACCAGCATACACTGTCTCCGATCCTAAGGGATGCTCCATCAAAGTCTGTAGCAGTTCAGACCAGGCACCCTTCTTGCCGGCCGACTCCTGCTCCAGTCCTCCGCTCCATTATGATTCGGACTTGAGGGCCCTCGTTGGTGCTGTAGTCCTCCGTCACCATGCCTGGCTCCGTAACTGGAATTTTCTGGATGAGACCAAGCGCTGCATAGAGAACATGCCCTTTGACGGCTTGGGACAGTTCAATGCCAGGATGGACCACAGGCTCAAGATCATCCACAAATCCCACGTGACAGCTCAGCGTATGGAAGTCTCCAACCAATCCAGACATAAGTGGTCTTGGTCCTGTCCCTCCTACTGATATCAACCATACATGCAGTTTTCTGGCCGGCAGCAATTTTAGCCTCGTCAGCAGTGCTGAAAACAACCAGTGCAGCACTATTAGCAGAGCCGTCGGCCCCCGGATTCTGATAAGCACCAGTGCTGATGGGCTGAGCAAACTTTTTCTCCTCTCCTGAACCCACCCTCCCCTCTTCCTTTTGGGGATCGACTGCAAAGTTGACTCCCCATTTGGGAGTCCATCACATCTGATCAGTGGGTTCTATCCATCGTGGAGGACGGATATAGAATTGAGTTTGATACTGTACCCCCATTGGGACCAATCTGATATATGTCTCCATCATCGGTTCTCAAAGACGAAGTTCAGCAACTTCTTTGTAAGGGAGCAGTTCGACAACTCTGACACTCTGAGGGATTACACTGTTTCTACTCGAGATATTTTACTGTCCCGAAACGGGATGGTGGTCTTTGCCCGATATTGGACTTATATGGCGTCAACAGGTTTATCAAAACTAAGAAGTTCCAGATGACCACCCTTCAAAACATCCTTCCATTGCTCAGGAGAGAGGATTGGTTCGCTTCCTTGGATTTAAGGGATGCTTATTTCCATGTTAGCATCCACCTGTCTTACAGGCAACTTTTTCGGTTTATGGTCAGTTCCAACCTGTTTGAATAAAACATTTTACTGTTCAGACTGGCTGCTGCTCCGTCGGTCTTCACCAAATGCATGGCCCTGGTGTGTGCACACCTCCTGCTTCAGGGAATCCAAGTATACCCTTACCTTGATGACTGGTTGATCGTCTCCTCATCTAGAGAAGGCCTTCGATCATCGATCTGGACTACATGCACCCTCTTAGATGATTTGGGACTATGTATTAATTATGAAAAATTGTGCCTTGTTCCTTCACAGATCAGTTTCATTGGATTCCATCTCGATTTCACAACTGTGAGAGCCTTCCTTCAAGGATGATAAGAGAATCTTCATTCATCCATTCGTCGAATCCACATGGACAGAACTGTTCCAGCACTGTCTATACAGAAGCCCCATGGTTTCCACAGTCTCTGTGGCTCCATATGCCAGACTACGGATGAGGCCCCTCCAACTCTTGTTCAACAGCCTCTTCCACCCACAACAAGACTCACCACACTGACCTCTTCATCTCCCATCCTCTGTTCCTCAGACTCTGTCATGGTGGACTGTACAAAGCAATCTGTCTGTCAGAATTCCATTCCGTCCACCTCATCCAGAATTGCCTCTATTCACCGATGCCTCTCTCATGGGTTGGGGAGCACTTGGTGCCGGTCTTCGCACTCAGGGCACTTGGGATGACCACGAGGCTGCCAGACACATCAACAATCTAGAACTCCTGGCAGTCTTCAAGGCCTTTCGGTCATTCGAGAATACCCTTCATTCAAGTGACTTCCGACAACATTGTGACTGTGTCACGAGATTCACCACACCGGCCTCTTTGTCTCCCGGTCTCCGTTCTCCAGACCATCATGGTGGACTGTACAAAGCAATCTGTCTGTCAGAATTCCATTCCGTCCACCTCATCCAGAATTGCCTCTATTCACCGATGCCTCCCTCATGGATTGGGAAGCTCTGTGTGCCGGTCTTCACACTCAGAGCACTTGGAACAACCATGAGGCTGCCAGACACATCAACTACCTGGAACTCCTGGCAGTCTTCAAAGCCCTTCGGACATTCAAGAATACTCTTCAGGGCCAAATCATTCAGGTGGCCTCCGACAACATTGTGACTATGTTTTATATTAACAAACAGGGCGGAATGAATCTGCCTCCCTGGCTCATCTAGTGCTGAGACTGTGGGACTGGTGCATTCCGAGGGAAATCACCCTCCTCGCCATTCATCTAGCTGGTACCAACAACGAGGAGGCAGATGCCCTCAGCAGACAGATGCGACGAACCACGAATGGGAGTTGGATCGTCAGGTCTGTCATCACCTTTTTCAGACTTGGGGCCCTCCAGGCATAGACCTATTTGCCACTCTCACACAAATACGGTCTGCAAAGCCTGTTGCTCCCGAGCGGGTGTCGGTCCCAGTTCAAGAAGGGACACTCTGATGATTCCATGGATGAACACATTCTTTTATGCGTTCCCTTCAATACCGCTCATTATGAGAACTCTCGCCAACATCCCCCTCGACAAGGCTCGGGGAATTCATTCCTTGGTGGACTTGCCAACCCTGGTTTCCTACCATTCTCTGTCTGTCAGACAATACCTTTCAGCATCTGCCTCTCATACCTCATGTCATAACTCAACAGAATGTGGCAGTACGGCATCCAGACCTTCATTTGCTCAATCTGACAGCCTGGCTCATTTGATAGGTCACACTACTCCCTCGGTACCGACGGCACTATCGGATTGGACACCGACCTGGTGGTGTCCGGACACAGCCGTTCATCCTTCCTCAATAACGACGAATACTCCATCGGATTCAAGCACTCTACATCCTGATATTCAATTCATTCTCTAGTCTGTGTTAAGACCTATGACTCGTTGCTTGTATGCGGCTAAATGGAAACATTTTACATCTTTTGCTGAAACCAACCACTTTATTGCTCATTCAGCTTCTAATGAGAATGTTCTTCAATTTCTGTTATTCTTATACCAGATGAGACTTAAACCTTCATCCATTAAGGTTTACATTGCCGCGATTTCTCACTACCGTGGTCAGGTGGCCAGCTCGTTGGTATTCTCTAACGTTCTTATTTGTCAATTCCTTAGAGGCTTACAGAATCTCCAGCCACCGGTTAGATCAAGTGTTCTGACGTGGAGCTTCCCTGTTGTCCTTCAAGTGCTCACCAAACCTCCTTTTGAGCCGTTGGCAACTACCAACCTATGTCTCTTGTCATGGAAGACTGCCTTCCTTGTTGCTATCACATCAGCTAGAAGGGCCAGTGATCTTTGCACACTTCGTATAGACCGTCATCTCAATTTTCATAAGGAGAAGGTCGTTCTGCGTACTGACCCTGCATTCCTTCCGAAGGTTGTGTCACTCTTCCTTGTCAATCAGGACATTGTCTTACCAGCCATTTTTCCTACTCCGTCTATGCCCAAGGATCACTCGCTACACTCCCTTGATGTTCGTTGATGCCTCGCCTTCTACAGGTCTCATACAGAATCTTTCTGCAATACCAGACGTCTTTTCATTAAGTATTCTGAACATGACAGAGGGTCCCCCATCAGATCCCAAAGACTCTCGAAGTGGATTGTTCAGACCATTGAACTGGCCTATCAACTCTCTAAACTAGACTTACCTGTCATGCCCAGAGGCCATTCCACAAGGGCTGTTGCAGCCTCCTCCACTTCTTTTGCTGGCATCCTGCTTCATGATATTTGCAAAGCTTGGACTACCCCTTGTACATTTGCCGGACATCACCGCCTTGATGTACATGCCAGACAGGATTGCTCCTTTGGTTGCGCAGTCCTTTCTTATGTTCTTCAGTGACAACACCGTCCCATCTCTGGGTCTGGTAAGCTTGCTAATCACCCATCTGTGTGATGCACAGAGGCCACAATGTAGAAAGGCAGGTTGCTCACCTGTAACTGTTGTTCTTTGAGTGGCCATCTGTGCATTCACACAACTCACCCGCTGCCCCCATTTGGTGTTGGTGACTGGGTTTCTACAGTACCATGTTTCGTTTGGTTACAGATTGGTAGGGTGTATCTTCATGTACAACTATACTTACCTTTAGTGTCTTAAACACTTGATGTGTAATATTTTTCGCTTTCGCTTGGGGGCGAACAGTTGGTCTTCAGTAGACAGGGAAAATGGCGGGCACTCCACCCTCTTATACCATGGCAGGGAAGGGTATGGAGTTCCCGCCAAAACCGTTAAGCTTTCAAATCTTCCCAGCTATCGGCACTTCGCAGGCACAGCACCAATACGTGTGAATGCACAGATGGTCACTTGAAGAACGACAGTTACAGGTGAGCAACCTGCCTTTCTGGGCAATTCAAGATACAATTTAAAAGAAAAGACGCAAAGATAAATTCAACAGGGCCTCTGTCAGAATCTTCAAAGGACATGTGATAAGGCAACTCAGGACATGGTAAATCCAAGTTAAAAAGAATAAGGGCACTGGGCAGTGAGATGTTCCTTTTCAGGGCCTCCGTTTCCCATAACCTTGGGTAGACTAACTACTGCTTGCAAAATAACTTCAGGCAGGGGGAAGTTCCCAAGCAGTGGAGATATTCCCTCTTGGGACCTCTCCTAAACTAAATTTTACATGAGCCAAAAACCTACACAGGAATGTTTCAGTCCAATCAAGAAAGTCCCCCAGATGTTAGAGACTTTGGGTAGGTTTGTACAACAGACAAAACCATGGTGAAATCTTACTGTTACGGGTCTCTTTTGTTGTCAATTCCAGTTGTGTTGTGTCCAATTCTCTGCTTGGAAACAGGGAGACAGCATGAAATACATGAAGGGAGAAGGGGGGAATAATGGCAAAACTTATTTTCGTTCAACAAAAATCTGTGGAGCTGTTGGGAAGTGCTGCACACACACTTGAGAGGGGGATGGGGGAGGACTGCAATGAACTAATGAGAAGGAGGCTGCTGTGATCCATAGGCAAGAATAAGGACAGCAGGAATTTCAGTTGCAAGGCTGCTGGGGTAAAGCCAGGAGGATGGAATAGGGATTGTAGAAACCACATTGCCTGGGTAACTACATATCATAAGACTGGTACGTTCAGGCAATAGTTGCATGCCATGGAAACAGCACAGTGTTGTTTGCTGTGTTGTGTGAACCCAGCCATTATTTACAGCATTATATTCCAAGTAAGGAGCTTAACAATACCACATTAAAACAAGGATCCAGATAGGATGGAGAATCTTGTGACGAATGCTTTGAACAGCTCAGATGGTAAAGTGTGAGGAAGATGCTGGAGTAAAAATGAGAATGTTCCCAGCAGAAGCTCTGTGGCTTTACAACAAACTTAAATTCTAAGGGAATGGTTGTTAAGACTTCTAAGTAGTTCAGACCAAAAATAATAGGCTGATCCCTAGTACCAAATAAAATACATTGCAGAAACATCATTTTATTTCATTTGTACCCCATTTCTACCGTGCTGTTTTGAAGCTGCTTTACAATCCCATATATATTACCAAAATTGCATACTGTAATAATTCAGTCAAGTGGAAATAAGTCATATGATAAAGTTACCCAAAAGAGCCAGCATAAAATTCAATAATTCATTTCATGTAAAATTGCAAGATGGTAATCCTCATTATTCAAAACCAATAACTTCAGCCTATCATCAATGTCACAGGAAACATAAGGATAGCAAAGTCTGGACAAAGCTGTTGGCATGAGGTAGGCAGAATATTTTAAGTAGGACAGTCAGGTAGATGACATGATTGAGAGACAAGGGCTGGAAAAATTGGGCAATATGATTAGATATGCAGGAAAGTACTGGGCTGAAGTAGAGATCAGAAAAGGTTGCGTGTCACAGGGCAACTCTGGATGTACAGTACATTCATTCTAGATAACAAAGAGGATTTTCTTGCCTACTACCATGGAGTAATTGTGTTGTGCCCTCCTCTGGTAGTTTCCTTGTTTTACAACTAGTGTGCCTTTTGGGCCTGCAGAGTGCATTGATCCCCATGGGACCCCTCTGTTTCCAGTTTGGGTGTCCTTTGTGACTCCTTGTTCTTTTCTCCGCTACCTCAATATAACATGGAAACAGTAGCAGGTAATACTGATGCCTCTTTGTGAAGAGAACATGGTCTTTGGCACTGTTACGAGTCTGATTTAAGAACTATTTCCTTTAGAGGTTTTATTTATTTATCAACTTTTTATCCCCTGGCATAGTGTATGATTGGGGCATGGGTGGCAGGAGAGAAGTCAGAAGCACCAGGACCAGGGCAAAAGAACTTCAGGCAAATCAGAGTCCAAAGTCTAAAAGCAAGGTTTATTGGCAAGCCGAAATCATAGTCACAGAGCAGGCCAGGGTCAGGAGGTAGAAGTCTGTATCAGGGCAGAACAAGGACATGATCATGAACAAGTCAAGGGTCAAGAATAGGAAGACAAACAGGTATCTTGAGGCAGGATAACTGGGCAGGATACATGGCAAAATGCAGGAGCTGAACCACAGCTAGCAGGCAAACCTGTGTTGCTGAGATAACACGGCAAGACCAGATACAAGAGAAACCAAATCTTGTAATGTGCAAGAGCTGAAACACACCACAGCCATCAAGAAGTCCCATGTTGCTGAGGTGAGACATTGAGGCAGGCTGAAGACACTACAGCAAACTAGACCTATGTTACCGAGGCAAATTCTTGAAGGACTTAAGCTTTCATTTTTACTTAAATTATAGTAACAACTATGTTATTACTCTTCCAGATGTTTTAGATTAAAATTTCTATAAGCCCCAGCCAGCATGGTTAATGTTTAGGAATTATGGGAGCATCTGCAGGGTTCCAGGTTGCATATGAAGTATGTCTTTAGATCCCCTCTTGGGACTATTTGTCTTGGGGTACATCATGTGCCAAAACAAAACTAAGATACTTTTTGAAGCTTTGCACCTAAAATTGAACATGACACTGCAAAAACTTGCCATTGCTAGGTAAAGAAAGAAGGTTATGTAAATCTTGCACAGAATTCTCTTCATGGAGAACTGCACAAACTACAGGATACTTGAGGGCCCTTATGGTGTATTAGCGGCACCCTATGACTCCCACATCACTGGAAAAAAAACATGATTTTTATTAACACCTTTCTGTTTCCAGGGGGATAACAGGAACCAGAACTTAAAGCCTGCATCTGTGAGGGTCCTTTAGGAATCGGTTGTCAAGCCCATGTCTAACAGAAGATGTCTGAGCAGCAGGTGTCAGAGATCTTCTATGATCCTAAAATCATAGGATCCTGAGTGATACTAGTTCTGCAATAATGGATTCTTCAGAAATGGAAAAGGAAGGGACAGTTGACCTGTGGTTCCTATCTAGGAACTGAGGTATCCATACTTGAAATGGTGCTGGCCATGACGTTACATCGCCAGCCTTCAAAACAGCAATATTCCATGGCAACCTTGGTGAGATTAAAACCAGGGTGATTTAGACCTCATTATACATGTGTCTCCATACAATTTTAATTAGAACTTTAAGTGTTAGGCCCAAATGCTAAAAGTCAGAGTGAAAATTCACACCATTATAGAACAGGCTGTTATGTAGAAATATACCTGGATAGACTGATGTCCTTAATGTAGAATTCTAGCTTTGGTAAGGCTCTTTTTAAAAAACTAAATGGTATGGTGTGTGCACACAAAATCTCCCATATATTAGAAAAACAGTCTACTTGAAGTAGTTGCTGAAAATAGGTATTTGCCGTTTAGGAACTCTGTTGGTTGAAGGAAAGCAGAAGTGTTAAAGCATATGTCCATCCCTGCAATAACAAAGTGGCTATCATAATTTGAATAAAAATGGAAGCTTAAAACAAGGTTCTTTATAAATCTAGAGTAAATAAAACTTCCTTGAACATTTCTAAGATGTGCCAGAATGTCCTTGTATTGCTGAATGTTGCTGCAATCTTGCTGCAGAAAAAAGTGTCTGCTCTTTTGAAAGACAAAAAGACTTTGGATTGCTTCACACTTACTAAAATTAACCACACTTTTTTACTTGTGCCAAAGAAGGTACTCACACACTTTGCTGTCCTATGTCAGAAGCAATGCTTTCTTTTACCAGGCTAACAGAATTATTCTGTGGTCCCCTAAGGTTAGGTCCAGGAGACTACAGTATTCTTCAGATTATGAGCACTGAGCATGGATCGCCACCTCAGAGATGACATGGAAAGAACTATGCTGGTCACTTCTATGAGGTCACAAAACAAACTCGGAGAAGCGGGCATTAGTGGGCATTTGGAGGGCTGCCAGGTGTGGGGGGAGACCAGCTTTGTCAAGATACAGTGCCTCAGCCCTCTTTTCTCTCCCTTTGAAGTGCCATAGTTAGATGACTGAAATGAACTGTATAGTTGTTTTATAGGGCCAGAGGAGTGTGAAGTTACCTTTGCTTTTGTAGTGCTCTAAATCTGCATAGGCTAACTGTAGTCCTTTGAATTTAGAAGGTTAAAGGCACTCCTATAAGATTGTGTGCTAAGTTTTCAAATACAGTGGTACCTCAGCACACGGATGCCTTAGTTTACGACCAAATTGGGTCGCGAACAAAAATATCATTAAAAAATTGACTCAGGTTGTGAACTCCACATTGGGTGGTGACCGCAATTGCGGCCATCTCCCCCCCCCCCCCCCGAATGGGGAGATGGCTGAGATCACGCCCGTCTTTCCTGCATGAGTGCAACTGCAATCTCAGCCATCTCTCCTGCCAGCAGGATTGTGCCCGTCTCTCCCCCCGACCACGCCCGTGTTCGCACCCATCTCTCCCCCACCCCAGCGCACCGCTATGACGGTGCGTGCAGAGATGACAGACATGATCACGGCCGTGCTAGAGGGAGGAGATTGCCGCGCTCCTGCTCAGGATGGGTGGGGGGGGAGATGGCCGCGATCTCTGTTGTTCTTTGACACTTTGCTTCACATTTTTCTGATTTAAAAAAAATAGTTACAGAATGGATTAACCTTATTTACATTGAAACTTATGGGGAAATTTAACTTGGCTCACAACCAATTTGGGTCATGATCAGAGTCCTGGAATGGATTAAGTTTGTGAGCCAAGGTACCACTGTATCTGGGAGCAAATCCTACTGAACTCAGTGGGACTTATTTTGAATAAATATAATAGAATTGTGGGATGCATTTCAGTGTCAAAGAAAGTACTGTGTGAAACAGTTCTTGCTTCCTTTCTCTCTGTGTATATTTGTCATACTCCAGCAATTGTGTTCTTTCATCTCATAGGCATGCAGAGCACCTAACATCAGATAGCCCTACCCTGCTCCATTGTCCCATGAACAGATATTTTTCCTACACCGATAATCTCCACATATAGAGAGAACTGCACATGGTCATACATTCATTCATTCATTACATTCTGTACTGCACAATATCCAGAGCTTTCTGGGAGATGTATGATAGCATTATATATAACCATTAATGTGCAAAAATAAAAAAATAAAATTAAACCTTACGCAATGGTTTAAAAAATATACCAGCAACAATCTCAGGAAGCATTAAGAAGTCCTATGCTCTCTTAATGTCTGGGAATAGGGGGAAGATTTAACATGGTGGTGAAAAGATAATGTTGACAGCTGATGGGCCTCACTGGTGAAAATATTCGGCACAGCACCTCACTTGGAGGAGACACCTGAAGGGAGGGTCTCAGATGAAGATCATAGTGTATGGTGGGTTCACATTAGAAAGGGTGCTCCTCCAGTACAGTCCTGAACCTTGTAAGGCTTAATAAATCAAAACCAGCATGTTGAATTGGGCTCAGAAACATACAGGCAGTTTGTACAAGCTGATTATATACAATAGTATATGTTCAGATCTTGTGGCCTCTGTTATAGTTCTGGCCACTGCATTTTGTACAAGCAGAAACTTCTTCAAAGGCAGCCCCACACAGAATGCATTGCAGTGTTCTAACTTGGAGGTTAACAGAGCATAGATTACTCCAGCCATGTTATCCCTGTCCACAGAATAGGTTATCTGGGCCACCAGTTGAAGCTAGTAGAAGGTAGTTGTGCTACCGAGGCCAGCTGAGCTTCAATTGACAATACAGGCTCCAGAGAAACCGTTATGCTATGAACCTGTTCCTTCTGGAGGAATACAACCCCATCTAAAACAGGCTGAACATCTTCCATTCAGCAGAAGAACTTCTTCACAATACTGTTATCTCAGTCTTGTCTTGACTGAGCTTCAGTCTATTATTTCTCATTGCTCTAGCATGGTTACGGTGTGCAATGTTATACAAGTTTTTATTGGACTTTCTGTGGCCTCCTAAGCCATGTCTTCATAGTTTAATAAATGATTACTTCTTTTAATATAGCTATTAGTGAATCACTTGGTTACACATTCAGTTCATTACACAAAGTGTACAAATAATTACATCAACATGAATACATTACATAAAGTGATACTTTTTACAGCAAATTAAATAAATGAGTTACAGTAGACAATTGTGTTATATTTATTCCAAAATTATTTATTTATTCATTTATTTATTTAGGAGACTTCTATGCTGCCCCATTCGCCAAAGCCTTGGGGCGGCTCACAACCATAAATAAACTTCAATAGAATAATATAAATTAACAATATAAATTAGGTCACCCTGGCCAAAGAATAAAATGAATTAATAATATTAACAATTAAAATAACATTTGAATAAAAAGGTCTTCACGTGGTGCCAAAAAACAAATAACAAAATATATTTATAAAATAAACATATGTGATGGATTGAATAGGTGAATAGGTGACTGTACAATATACATGCCTGCCCTTTCTGGCTGTAGGTTTCTGTAGCAAAATAAGCTGTTGTGAAGCCTCCCTTGGATTCTAGCTAGACAATTTTATTTAACCCTAGGGCTTTGCATGGGTTGGATCCAGGCTTGCTCTTTCTTAGATTGGAGCCACTGAAGTCATGACTAGTTTAAATACCATTGATTTCAAGTATGAGTAAATCTGCATTCAAATCCATGACTCCACATAAGAATAAACATGGAGTGGATTACAGGACATAGGAGTTGATTTCATGAGAATCTTAACTTGCTTTTTTCCCTTTTAATGCAGCTTAAACACAGCCGCATTAAGCTGTGTTTTATAAGCTTTATAAACACAGCTATAAAGATGTGTTTGAAAGTATGTGGGATGATGCCCAGAGTAATCTCAGGACTAAGAAGACTGGCTATATAAGACAACATGTTTCCAGGGGGGAATATTTCCATTTCCTTCTTATTATCCTTCCCATGCTTAACATTTCTACAAGTTGTAGAATTCAGCTTTATTTGGCAAAGAATTTGGGTTTCTGAGAGGTGGGTATTTTCCTCCCTGTTAGGAGAGAGTATATTTAATCGAACAGTAATTGTTGAAAAAATATAGACATACTTCTCAGAGTATTGTCCAATAATAATTTGGGGGACTGGTCTCTCAGTAGAGACTTCTTGTGATGGAGGAAGGCTTGATGTATTTAGATGGTCACTGTTAGTAGACACTTCATAATAAAGTTGTGGAGCATAGTGAGGCTGAAGCATAGAATTGTAGGCAGTGACCCTGGAATGCATGAGGTTGATTTAGCATTCAGGAAGCATATTCATACAGTCACTGTGTATTTAACAATCCTTGGTTGCTTTAAGGCCCTGGAGTATTACTTGCAGTTGCTAGTTTTTGTGCTGGCTAGAATGCAGAGAAAGAGAAACAAACTTTCATTGTGTTGTGTGGAAAGCAGAAATGTCTGACTCCATTCAAATTAGGTGTTGCTTTTGTCAGGAAGAAGACCTACAGTTGTTCTCCCAATCCCCATGCTTTGTGGTTAATGCTTTTAAGTCTTTTGCAGAAGGTTTGCTGGCTTCTCCACATTGGGCAAAGTGTGGTACTTTGGAGAGAGATCTGCAGAATGCTCCTTTTCAATATGAACCCTAAAAGGGTCTCTAGGTTTAAGCAATTTTGAAAAGCTGTAGGCAAGAGCTAGCATCTTAGGGCTATTCTACTCCAGTATGGAAGATACTGTTTGCTGAAAATTCTTCCTCCCAAGTACAGCAACTTCTGAGCTAGATGTCCACAGCTGTTCTGGAAAAATTAAGAAAATTTGCTCTGTGCTTCTGTATTTGTTACATTTCTTGACCTTGAGAATTCTAAGGATTGTAGCTGAAAGGCAGGTTTGATTGTACTCCTCTTTGCTTTGCAGCTCTTATATGACAGTCCAAAAGCACGACAAGAGGTGGATCATCATTGGAGGGCTTCAGGCTGTCCCCATATTGTTCACATCCTGGATGTTTATGAAAATATACATCATGGGAAGAGATGCCTCCTCATCATCATGGAGTGGTAAGATAACTCTCACCTGATCCATGTTTTGGTATCTTAAGAGAAAGTTGTGGGATCTTCATTGGGCAGTATAACAGCGCACTACGGCCTGGAAAACTCCATATGATGGCCATAATCCCCCCCAAAAGGGAGTGCATTGATCTGTAGACCTTTTTGGAATCATGAAAAGTCTTCTATTTCAGAGCTTTGAAAACAGATATTCTTTGTCGTGACCTCTGTTTATCACACATATGGGTGCTGCGCCTGCACAATGCCTATAGCCGGGAAGATTTGAAAGCTTAATGATTTTGATGGGAACTCCACCCCCCCACCACCACTAGTATAAGACGGCGGAGTGCCCGCTATTTCCCCAGTCTTCTTGCAACTGTCGTTCGCAGTGCCTTGAGCCTTTTGTCTTTCAGTCCATAGCTACTGTTGTATCTTGATTCCTTTTTGAACTGTTCTTGTTCTCTTAGCTTTCTTGTTAAGATTTCCAAGTTATTCATCCCTCCCTGTTAGAAGTTTGTTCCAATTCCCCCTTTTTTCCCTTTCCCCCCCAATTTTTTTTAAAATAAAGTTTATTCTCTTCTTACATTTCTTGACTTTGCTATCTTCTCCTTTCATCTCGATGGCTCAGTGTGCGGCTTTCCGCAAGTGTTCCCAGTGTGGGGTCAAGATGTCCTGCACTGATCCGCACGACCTGTACCTTCTCTGCCTTGAAGAAGGTCACAGGATTGATAAGTGCGGCCATTGCCAGGCCTTCACCAAGCAGGCACGAAAAAACTGGGAGAACCACCTGTGCAGGCTTCTCTGGGACCAGGCTTTGGTCACATCTGATCAAATGGCAGCCCAATCCGCTGCTCAGCCTTCCTCTTTGGCTGCCCCTCCGCCTCGCCCTAAGTCTCCTCACAAACAAAAGGAGAAGATGAAGCACAGCAGATCTGACAAGTCCTCGAGCCATAAGAAGCCTAAGAAGGACAGGGCAGACAAGACGGCCCATAAGACCAAGAAGGCCGACCAGCCCTGTCAGCATGATTCAGGATCATCTGCCCCGTCGGTCCCAATGGCCGTGTCACATCAACACCGACCGGCCCAGCTCTTCAACTGGCTATGCAGGTGACCCCACCAGGGCCCCGCAAAGGGTCATCCCTTCAGTCTTGTCCTCACCAGATAGTCTGGAGGCTGCCATACTGGGATCAATTTCTGACATAGAGATCCGGGACTCTCCACAGATGGCTCCTCTGATGGCACGCTCGCCCACCCTGCAGCCTTTGCCTGAGGTTTCCCCGAGGGTCCCACCTCAGCAGGTGCGGTACCAGCAGTGTGCTTCCATCCGTCCTTCCGGAGACTGGGTGCAAGGGCTGTATGGGTCCACCCATCGTGAACCATGGGACAACTATGCACCCTATGGATATTATCCATCGGTACACCAGCATAAACTGTCTCTGGTCCTGAGGGACACTCCATCGACATCTGCAGCAGTTCAGACCAAGCACCCTTCCTCGCTGGCCGACTCCTCCTCCAGTCCTCCGCTCCATTATGATTCAGAGTTGGAGGATCTGGATGGAGTGTCGTCCTCACCAGACGCGGTGATGACTACACAGGGTCCCAGCTCACCCGAGGAGTCGTATTCAACTTTTGGGGAACTAATGGCAAGTTTGGCTGGGTCATTGGAGATCGAGGCCCAGCACTGCTTTGATCCCAGTACCGACAACTTCTATAATATCGTGAAGAGAGAACAGTCCGCTGCCATCATTCTGCCACTCATCACGATGCTCTGCCAGGCAATGATGGAATTGTGAAAGTTCCCCAACCAGCCGCAGCCGACTTCACGGCGATATGAATCTATGTATCCAATAACAGGACATTTCATTTCTCCTGTGTCACCCGAAGCCTAACTCAATCGTTGTGGAGTCGTCCCAGGGTCACGAGTTGAGAGAACACTCCACTCCTTGCAAGAAGGAAGGGCGAAAGATCAACATGATGGCTTGCCATATTTACGCCATCACAGGTCTCGGGCTCCGCATCTCCAATTATGAGGCAACATTGGCTCACTACCAGTATTTCCTTATGCAGAAACTGGAGAATATTACAGCGTCACTCCCGGAGTAGCAGAGGGACCTGGCTCGCATCTTCACCAAGGAGGCGATGCAGGTGGCAATTCAACAGTTGGTTCCGATCTGTTTGAATACAATGTTTCACCATTCAGACTGGCTACTGCTCGAAGGGTCTTCACCAAATGCATGGCCCTGGTGTATGCACACCTCCTGCTTCAGGGAATCCAAGTATACCCTTACCTTGATGACTGGTTGATTGTCTCCTTGTCCAGAGAAGGCCTTCGATCAGCGATTCAGACTACATGCACCCCTTTGGATGACTTGGGACTATGTAATAATTATGACAAATCATGCCTTGTTCCTTCACAGATCATCAGTTTCATCGGAGCCCGTCTTGATTCCATGATTGCGAGAGCCTTCCTCCCTCAAGAATGGCAGAAGAAGCTTTGTTCATTCATTCATCGAATCCACATGGACAGAACTGTTCCAGCACTGTCTATACAGAAGCCCCATGGTTTCCACAGTCTCTGTGGCTCCATATGCCAGACTACGGATGAGGCCCCTCCAACTCTTGTTCAACAGCCTCTTCCACCCACAACAAGACTCACCACACTGACCTCTTCCATCTCCCATCCTCTGTTCCTCAGACTCTGTCATGGTGGACTGTACAAAGCAATCTGTCTCTCGGAATTCCATTCCGTCCACCTCATCCAGCATTGCCTCTATTCACCGATGCCTCTCTCATGGTTGGGGAGCACTTGGTGCCGGTCTTCGCACTCAGGGCACTTGGGACGACCACGAGGCTGCCAGACACATCAACAATCTAGAACTCCTGGCAGTCTTCAAGGCCTTTCGGTCATTCGAGAATACCCTTCATTCAAGTGACCTCCGACAACATTGTGACTGTGTTCTATAACAACAGACAGGGCGGAACAAAGTCTGCCTCCCTCGCTCATCTACCATTGAGACTGTGGGACTCGTGCATTCGGAGGGAAATTCCCCTTTTGCCGTTCACCTAGCTGGCACCAACAATGAGGAGGAAGATGCTCTCAGAAGACAGATGTCGACGACCAACAAATGGGAGTTGGATTTTCAAGTCTGTCATCACCTTTTTTAGACATGAGGCCCTCCAGACATAGACCTATTTGCCACTTATGCAAATGTGGTCTGCAAAGCCTACTGCTCCCAAGTGGGGATTGGTCCTGGCTCGAGAGTGGATGCTCTGATGATTCCATGGACAAACACATTCTTCTACGCGTTTCCTCCAATACCGCTCATTACAAGAACTCTTGCCAAGATCACCCTCAGCGAGGCCCAGGGAATTCTCGTCACTCCCTGGTGGCCTCGCCAACCCTGGTTTCCTACTGTTCTCCGTCTGCTAGACAACACTTTCCAGTGACTGCCTTGCATACCTCATCTCATACATCAGCAGAACGAGGCAGTATGGCAACCGTACCTTCATTCGCTCAATCTGACAGCCTGGCTCATTTGATAGGTCCTGTTACTTCCTCGGTACTGACAGTACTGTCGGATTCAACACTGGCCCGGTGGTGCTCGGATACAGCAGTTCATCCTTCTTCGATACCGACGAATTCTCCATTGGACTCGAGCGCTCTCCATCCTGATATTCAATTCATTCTCCAGTCTGTGCTAAGACCTACGACTTGTTGCTTGTATGAGGCCAAATGGAAGCACTTTACAACTTTTGCTGAAACCAACCACTTTATTGCCCATTCAGCTTCTATTGAAAATGTTCTTCAATTTCTATTATCCTTACACCAGATGGGACTTAAACCTTCGTCCATTAAGGTTTACATTGCCGCGATTTCTCACTACCGTGGCCAGGTGGCCAGCTCATTGGTATTCTCTAACGTCCTTATTTTTCGCTTCCTTAGAGGCTTACAGAAACTCTACCCACTGGTTGGATCATTTGTCCCGACATGGAGTCTCTCCGTTGTCCTTTAAGTGCTCATTAAACCTCCTTTCGAGCCCTTGGCAACTACCAACCTATGTCTCTTGTCATGGAAGACTGCCTTCCTTGTTGCTATCACATCAGCTAGAAGGGCCAGTGAACTCTGTGCACTTCGTATAGACCCTCCTTATCTCAATTTTCATAAAGATAAGGTCGTTCTGCGTACTGATCCTGCATTCCTTCTGAAGGTCGTGTCACCCTTCCATGTCAATCAGGACATTGTCTTACCGGCCTTTTTTCCTACTCCGTCTACGCCCGTGGATCGTTCACTACACTCCCTTGACGGTCGTCAATGCCTCGCCTTCTACAGATCCCGTACGAAATCTTTTCACAATACCAGATGCCTTTTCATCAGGTATTCCGAACATGACAAAGGGTCCCCCTTTGGGTCCCAAAGACTCTCGAAGTAGATTGTTCAGACCATTGAACTGGCCTATCAACTTTCTAAACTCGACTTGCCTGTCATGCCCAGAGGCCATTCCACGAGGGCTGTTGCGGCTTCCTCTGCTTTCTCTGCAGGCATTCCGCTATATATTTGCAAGGCGGGCACTTGGACTACCCCTTGCACATTTGCCAGACACTACCGCCTTGATGTATGTGCCAGACAAGATTGCTCCTTTGGTCGCACAGTCCTCCCTTCTGTTCTGCAAGTGACGACACCATCCTGCTTCCAGGTCTGGTAAGCTTGCTAATCACCCATATGTGTGATGCACAGAGGCCATGACGAAGAAAGGCAGGTTGCTCACCTGTAACTATTCTTCGAGTGGCCATCTGTGCATTCACACAACCTATCCGCCCCACTTGGTGTTGGTGACTGGGTTTTTACGGCATCGTGTTCTGCTTGGTTACGGATCCATGGGGTGTATCTTCATGTACATATATGCTTACACACACTTTAAACACTTGATATGTGATGCTCTTCACTTCCACTTGTGGGAGAACGGTTGGTCTTCAATACACTGGGAAAATGGCGGACACTCTGCCTTCTTATACTATGATGGGGAGGGGTGCGGAGTTCCCGCCAAAACCATTAAGCTTTTAAATCTTCCCAGCTGCAGGCACTGTGCAGGCGCAGCACCCATACGTGTGATGCACAGATGGCCACTTGAAGAATGACAGTTACAGGTGAGCAACCTGCCTTTCTTGGAGAAAGCATGTTGTGCCTATCCCTCTGTGCATATGTTTTCATTCATCATTCTCTTTATTGGTGCATGACTTCTGGTCCACATAAAGCATCCATGATGTTAACTTCACTCCCATGTAATTATTGACCAGACTCCATTTTGAATCTAAAGAGCGCTCCACTTTCTTTCAAAATTTTGCATTGTTCTGAGCTCAGTCATGCCTGTGTAGTAGGATGCAGGTAGGCATTAAAAGAGTCTGCTGAATAAGATGGAGGGAGCTTTTAGTGCTGTTTCTGCAGTGATTGTTTGGATACTTCTGGGAAGCCAGGGCAACTGGGTATGAAGATAGCAATCACTGCTGAGCCTTTCTCTGGATGGTGTTGGCTGAACTGTTCATTTTGTAGAGGATAAAGCTATTGGTAGCTACTAATCAAAATTTCTGATGCTTCCAAGAAACCTGACAGTTGAGGGAGCTGGACTTTACTGTGCAGCCACTCTCTTGGTGGCTACTAGAAATGCTGGTATGATGTCCAGAATTGGTGGCATTATGGCTCTCAGTAGCAGTTGCTGGAAAACATATCCACAATACTAAATTGTGCTTATGTCCAGCTTGTGAGCTTCCCATAGACACAATTAGCCACTGTGAGAGCAGAAGAGTTTATTAATAGGTCTCTGCTCTGATACTGTATAGCTCTTTTTATGTTCTTATATCTGAACTTTTGATTTGATTTATATATTGTCCTTAAATTAATACATTTCCAAGCAGTGTACCAATAGCCTTAGGTCAGTGGAGCAACATACAACTGCCTGAGAAAATCGAATAGTTGGAAGCATGAAACCAGACCATGGAGTGGTTCTGAATTTGTAGTGTGCTTATGCTGCCCAAACAAGATGCATTCATAAGCCACCCTGCATCAGTTCACCGCTTATACTGATCTCCCACCTGTCCTTATAGCAGATGTATGGAGTTGCATGATATATATTGATGGCCAGGATAATTCCAGATCATGCCAGCTTTACATAAGCCCCACTTCCTACACTTAAGTATGCATGCAGAGGTGTCTAAAGCTCCTGTGTGAAGTAGAAAAAGCCACAGACACTGTAAAATATTTTATTTGAGTAGATGCTCTGTGTATTTTGAATGGCTGCTCTTATTCAGGGACAGAACCAATATATTCCCCCTTGTTTCATGGAGAAGCTTGTGCAGGGGGATATCTGACTTTCCCCCTAATAAGTGGCAATACAGGCAAATCAAATTATCCAAGGCTTCCATGTCACATCTCAACTCTACACATGTTTGTTTGGATCACATTCTTCCATTTTTCCCCTTTATAGTTTCTTATGCAGAAACTTCATGATGCCAATTTTACATTTCCTTTCAATAGAGTTGTACTACTTATTAGGGTCTCTTTTTATCTTTTCCAGAATGTTGATAGTATCAGAACTACAGTGATTACTCTTAGCCTTCCTGCAGTACAGTCCATTGTGCCCATTTCCATTTGGGACAACCAATAGCAATGATTCAGCTTTCTCTGAAGAGCCCGCCTGTATATAAAGCCTGAGGTTTTAAAGCTTGTGCTTTTGTTTTTCCCCTGAACTTTAACTTATTTATTAATACGCGTGCACGCACAATATTTAGAGAAGGGCAGCACCTACAGGCATCCAGGAACAAATAAGTCATTTATTTTTTATTGAAACAGTAGTCATGGATGCTGCTAAGTACCTTAGATTCTATTGTTAGTGGTATTTCAGTAGCTTGTCTGAAAGATTGCAGCTGAGTCAAGATGAGTGATTCTTTTCAAAATGTAGCCTAACTGGTGGTTAAACCAGCGGAGAGCTTATGCTAGCCTGGACCAGGAGTTCCAGATCTCAGCCTGGGGTTGCTAGTTGTCACTTTTAACATGATCCACAGATATTGCCAAGCTCTTGCTCATTCGTAATGGTTATGAAGGGCTATGAGGAAGTCTATAAGGTGTATGGGTTCCAAGCTCTTGAGGGCTTTTATAGACTATAAGTACCTTGAATTGTGCCTAGAAGACTGTAAGAAAGCACCTACCTTGAATGTACTTTTGTTAACAACTGAGGTTTACACTGTTGCTGAGCCTGCTTCTGAGGGGTAGGCAATTATTCTTCCAACCTTACTTTCCATGGATCTCAGTTGCTTCTAGAACCACACAGACTCTAACAGTTTGTGAGCAGGAGAATTTGGATACAACCAACAACATGTTTTCCTTCAACTACCTAGCAAGCAAGATATCTTCAGGATTGCTGTTTCTAAAAAATTAAGAATCTATGGAAAATAATTATTGAATTAAACCTTCTTTAGGTAATAAGGCTATGAGAACTTGACAAGCTATTAAAAATAATACTCATGCAACTACTACTGGAATCACAACAGCAGATATGAGAGGAAAAATAGCAGTTCTCACATATTTTGTGGCATTCTCTGCAGTGGCGCCCAACCTATGGAATGCGCTCCCCAGAGAGGTCTGCCTGGCGCCGTCCTTGTTTGTTTTTCGGCGCCAGGCCAAGACCTTTTTATTTAAACGCTATTTTAACTGTTAATAGTTTATTTGTTGGTTTAAATTGACCAGGCTGGATCCACTATTTTATTTTATTTTTTGTATTTTATTTATTTGATGAATTTTTTGTATTTTACATGGGATTTTAATGATTGTAAGCTGCCCCGAGGCTCATGGGATGGGGCGGCATATAAGTTGTTTAAATAAATAAATAAAAATTAACTACGGAACTGGGACGCCCTTTTCTGCTTTCATTTTGATTTATATGTGTGTGCACACACTTTGTCCACAGCATGGAAGGAGGGGAGCTGTTCAGCAGGATCCAAGAGCGAGGAGACCAAGCATTCACAGAAAAAGGTATATCATCATCATCATTGGTAAACAGAGCTTGTGGAAATGTGTGGGCATAAGGAGAAAATGCTTGTTGTTTTTAAGAGGAGAACCCAAATCAGATGGTATCTTCTGAAATGTGCAAAAGGTTGGGTAGAATGCTTTTTTCCCAGGTATGCTCCAACAGCACCTGGCTAGTCTCATCAAAGGGAGACCTGAGCCTGGCTAGGAGCACTCAGCAGGTTGGTCTTTCCCAGACATTTCCAGGAAGAAGGAGACAGGGAAAAACAGAGCTCTTTATGAAGAGTTTATACATCTGTGGCCTGAAACTGTACCAAATACTGCCATCTTTTTTCAAAATATTTTTATACAGTAAAGGTGCTACTATTTTGGGTTCAAATTGATTAATCATACCATAGAAACTAATCTTGTGTCTTGTGTATTGCAAGTATGCAGCCTGCAGAATTTTCTATCATTTTTATAGTTGCCTTCTAGGCAGGGACTAAAGACCAGAAGAATTTAAGAAGAAAGTGTGGGGGTGCAGTCAATGCAAAACCAAAACACAGCTGTTCAGGCTAATTTTAGTTTTTCCCTGTCTTGACACTCGCCCTGTAAACAAACAAGCTTGTTGCTACTCAGAAGCATTGCTTAGTTGCATATGTCTGAGGTATGATGGGAATGTTAATGTGACCTTTCCCTAAAATTATATTTCTAGAGGCTTCTGAAATAATGAGAGACATTGGAACAGCTATCCAGCACCTACATGGGATGAACATAGCGCACAGAGATGTCAAGGTGAGGCTTGAAAATGCCTTGATAAGAGACAAGGAAATCTAAGCCATAAAACAAGTAGACAATGGTGATTAATGCAGACCCAGTTACCATGCATAGCAGAGCTTGTTGGTTCCTGTCTTGAATTATTTATTTTCTACCTGTTCAGTGACCTAGGAGCTGAGTGTATTTTTGAAAGGCCTACCGAAAAAGATCTAATATTGGCATCATCCCATTGCCAATCTACTGCTAATAGGTACCATACCTATCAATTTTGAAGTATGGAACAGAGCCTGCACTTCAGTAAAACCTATGCCCAGAAACATTTCCTATTCATCTTTATTTTATCTTTCTTTTGTGACATCATCACAGCCAGAAAATTTGCTTTATACATCCAAAGCGAAGGATGCAGTGCTCAAGCTCACCGACTTTGGGTTTGCTAAAGAGACAACCATGCATAATGCACTGCAGACCCCCTGTTATACTCCCTATTATGTAGGTGAGTCTGTTTTTCCCACCCTTGTTTTAAAATAGTTTGAGTGTTGAAGGGAGGGTGGGAGGAGAGTGTTCTGCCAATGTGCTTCCCCCAGTTATTAGGCCTGAGCAAGCAGTTGGGTGCAGGGATTTGACTAGATCAGAAGCAGATGTGTGGTCCAAAGCATGCAGGAGCTCAAGTCAAGGCAGAAATCTGGGCTCAGAAGGGGAAGTAGCTAGTCAGAACTGGATAGGGGTCAATTTCCTGAGCAATGGCTGAGAATAGGGGGTAGGAGCTTAATGCATATAGTGGAAGAGACAGATTGATCCACTTGAGGAACAAGCATCAAAGTTTTATAGGTATTATAGACTGTGGCAGGCCAGAATGAACTTGTGATTCCTTGTTCATTTGCTCAGGCAGGCTAGTACTGGAGCTTAGGTCGTATCCTTGAAGCACAGGGCTTAGTCTTCCAGGCTTAGACCAATGATAAATACATGCCAATTTTCATCTGTATCCATAGGGCTTACATTGAAAGAATTAATTGGCATTTCAAAAAAAGTATTTGTTGATCTGTTGTGAACATGAACCCCCCCCCAAAACAAAACAAAACAAAACAAAACATTCACTGTTCTTATGGTTCTCTTCCCCACCACACTCCACAGCCCCAGAAGTTCTTGGCCCTGAGAAGTATGACAAATCCTGCGATATGTGGTCCCTTGGTGTCATCATGTACATTCTGTAAGTGTGAAGTGGGGAGAAGGAGATTAACAAAGCAGAACTCTTGATATGTCAGGATGAGCAGTTCCTCTATATCCTGTCCCACACCCTTGCTTAATGCCACCCTAATGATGTTTCCTTTTATACTGCACTTAGAGAAGTTAGTCACTGGGTTATTAGTCATCCCATCAGAAGAATCAGCAGCAGCCATATGCGACTACATGGAAGGGAGGGGGTGATGTGGTGAGCAGAAGCTCTTCTCTATATGCCATTCTCTTGCAGCTTGTGTGGCTTCCCTCCATTCTACTCCAACACTGGTCAAGCCATTTCTCCAGGAATGAAGAGGAGAATTCGGATGGGGCAATACGGATTTCCAAACCCTGAGTGGTCAGAGGTATCAGATGAAGGTGAATGAGTCTCTGATAGCTAGGTGTTTGTCATGAGTAAGAAGGGATTCTAAATGCATTACAAGCTCCCTGAACTTTTGAGCTAGTGGGCACATTTCAATTTTAGAGAGTTTTTGTAGGCATCCTTACAAAAAGGCTGCTGTGGTGAGCATAGCCAGGCACAATGCAACTGCTTCCTAGGAGGCAAACTAGCGAGGCTCAGAAATAGTTACTTGGCCAAGAAACCGAAGTCAAGGCAGAACTTGGGCCTGAACCCCAAATAACAAATGACTTAGTTGTTTTCCAAAAGCATAATAAAATACCTCAGAAAGGCACACAGTCAAAATACTCATAGCACAGAGCCCCAGACAACATACATAGGCCCCATCTAAAGAAGCAAATCAGCTGACACACAATACTAGAATAAAATGGCAAATCCTAAAAGAAAGCAAAGCGCAACCAGGCAAAGCACACATACATGCAGTGCAGCCCCTCTCTAGCCCCCACCCTCACCTTGCAATTTATGCTATTCTTTTCTAAGGTGCTTGGGGATGCTTCAAAATGAAATTTTGGGTTACAATCACCCGCCATTTTACTCTAAGAAAGCCTCTGGAGTTTATGTGAGCCCCAGAGGCATTTTTGGAAATAAAGCTAGTACTGGGAGTTGATATGTCAGCATACCAGTCTCCCTTTTTTATTTTATTTAAACTCTTTAAATATATAAAGCATCAGGAAGAGCAGGAATCCAGATGAGTACAAGCATGTGTTTCAGTTAACAAGTGCCATGCCTGAGCATCATCCATACCTCTGTGGCATTTTCCTCATCTTGAAATGGTGTCAGCATCTTGTATTAGTGCCTGGTTGATATGTATTGTAGTATCAGCAACAGCTACTGCTTGCAGATGTGGTGTCTCCAAAAGTGAATTACATATAGCACAGAAATGAGGTAGCAAATGTATATTATTCTGAGTAGCTCATTGATGTACCACACTGGAGTAATTTACCACTGCTTTCTAAGCAGAAATTCAGAAGTGTAAGACTTCACTACTTGCCGTACTAGGAAGTTTCAGAAATTTCAGCACTCTTCTCTCTTCACCCATCCCTCCATCCATATAAAAGTGAATACAGGGACAAGAAGAGCAGGTTCGCTCCACTGGCCCATGTGTTCACCTGAAACTATGAATGGCATCTATGTTCATCTAACTTTTATGGATATAGACTTTGTTCACAAGACTGAATGAACTTGTGAAGTGTGTGGGATCTACCTGTTTTCCCTCAAAATGTTCACTTCTACCTCGATGAATGTGTGAACAGTTCCCAGATGTAAGCGATTAACTGCTTTTTATTTTGTGGCACTATGAACTAGCAAAACTATTTTGACCTGCAGTCCTAAGCATGCTTTTATGGAATTAAGCCCTACTGAACTCAGTGGAAATTGCCTGTATGTAAACCTGATTGTCACATGTGGAACTAGGGTGACTTGAGAGACACCACCACCAAAGAGTATGTTCCACAATTCATGTTACCGAATGGTTTCGCTTTGTATAATTTTCTAGCATTTCTCCTTCATGCTTTCTCTTTTCTTCATTCTTTGCAGATCATCACTAAATAAAGCCATGTCAATGTTCCATAGTCATGTGGAGCTGTCATACTTTTTTTTCAATTAAATAGTATAGGAAAAGCAACCAGCCTTCAGGGTCTCTTACTAGCTTTTCAATATTTTGTTCTTGTGTCTGAGTTCGGTAGGTTTTTGTCATCTCTCCTGGCCTTGTCTTTTGGTTTTGTTTTGCAGTTAAGCAGCTAATTCGTCTGTTGCTGAAGACAGACCCAACAGAAAGGATGACAATTTCTCAATTTATGAATCACCCCTGGATTAACGTAAGTCCTGCACAATCATGTATGCACACTTGTGTGTGTGTGTTTATGTGACTGCCTGCTGGCATAAGGGAGAATATAACTAATTTAACCAGGAGCCAGCCTTGTAAAAAAGGATAGAATTTCTCTGTCACAGTGTGAGGCAACACTTGGGGGAAAATCTCTCCCTGTCAGTGGCAGTCAAGTACATTACACCCCCTCCACAACTGCTCTCAGCTAGCATTTGCTGCTCATTGCACCATGCACACATCCTCCTTTCCCCACTTATAAAAAGCTATGTTACCTCATCGGTGTTGGGTTTATGGAGGTCTATTATTAGACATCCCAGGCACTCTCATGCTGAACTGTGTTGATATGAATACAGAACCGGCTGCTTTAATGGTGCTCTCTGGCTTTGTCACACATAGTGGGGCAATAGTAGAGGGTTCTGCACAGCATTCTCAGAAAACAGTAGCAGAACCTGCTTTTAATAGTCATGCTATCTAAAAGGTTTCCACTGCCCAAAACTAGACTTCCTTTGTGTAAAAGAAATCTTTGCCTCAGGCTGAAAGGAAGGCGCTGATAAGGCTAGAAGTCTGAAAGCCTTCAGTGGCTCTCTTCTGTGCATTGCTCTGCAGGAACCATTTATGTTCTCATCTTCCTTCTGTTATTAAGGATCCCAGCATCTTACATATTCAGTTGTATCTACATGTTTTTTTAAAGTAGTAGGATTCACCCAAAGAAACTAAACGCCGCTAAATAATCCACCAGCAGTGTGCAGGCAATTTTGAGCATGTCCTTACTGCAAATGATGGGGTACAACCTCTGTTGTTCTTCTGGCCAGTGATAAGCTAGGCAGTCACCCTCCTCACTAACTATTCCCTGATCATCCTGAAGCTCTCCTACCCGCTCCTCACTGTCTCCTGCACATCCCCAAGCTCAATCTAGAATCAGGGTTGTATTTGTACAGACTGCTTTTTAGTTCATGCCTTACATTGATGTAAAAGTGTCCAAAGGCTGTGGCTTTATTTTGTAGCTTCCAATGCTTTATCTGAGTGCAAAGAATTTTAGCCTTTCAAACCCAATTTAAATAGATATGGAAAATAAGGCAAACATAAATGTAGATAACTTGCTTGGGTCATGGTGATGATTGGTGTGGAGCAAAACAACAGATACAGGCTTGAATTAAAAAGGAGTTTAAAGAAAGCTGTACACAATTGCATCTCATACTGTATTCCAAACAAAAATGTGGTTGAAGAGAAGAATGCTTGAAGGCTAGAGGACCATGTGCTACAAAGAAGAAACGGTTAAACTGACATCTAGTTGTAAGCTCCACAAGCCTACTGGGAGCCCTAGTGAAAAAACCTTAAGTTAAACACCTGTGCAAGCAGATAGTAAAAACTATTTATTATAAATAATTGATGGAAGTAGAAACAAGGGAGCAGTCAAGACAGTGTGTGCCAGCTCTTAAAACTTGGGTGTGGGAAGTAATCATGTAGGTTCTTGTTTTCCAACTGTATTCTAGCACTAAAGCCTTGAGTATCCATGTTAAACTATAGCCAGTGACCTAGGCTAGCCCAGATTTTGGAGAAGATAAAAACCAATCTATAGGCATTGACAAAGTTAACCTTTGCTGAAAATTCATCCTATAAACAACTGTAGGGTACTTCCTGCCAAGTAGTCATGCTTTTAATTTTCTTGATTTCTCTTACCATGATGATGAGTAAATACAGAAAACCAGAGGTGATGGCTCTATTGGGCCATTCTCTACAGATGTTTCTTGTCATGTGTTGCTTCAAGGGACTGGGCAGAGAACCTAGAAGTATGATGGAAATGAAAAACCATAGCTTCTTTTGTCCAAGGGTAATCAGTGTTGTGAATGAATGCTGTGAATTAAAGCAAAAAGAAGCACGCTTGTCATGGAGGAATTCCTTAAGCCACACCAGATTCTATGGTTGCATCCTTTTTATCTGAGGTTACCTAGAAAGGGATGGTAAAAGGATAAGGAGAACACCCGGTAGTGCAAAGCCTGGCAATGCCTCTTTTCCCTGAACTCCTGCCAATGCAGTTTTAGTTTCTATTTTGCAGGCAGAAGACAGAATAATAGGTAACCAGGACCACTCTATGGAAACAGTGATTGAATCTCATTCTGGGGAGAGACATGCACATGTATGCTTACCATCAGCCTGGCCTTTCTTGAAAGAAACTGTCTTCTGTGGTTCCCGTTGGAACATTTATCTCATTTATTTATTCAGTATTTAATCAGTACTGAATTCAGTAAATTCTTATTAAATCTTCTTCAGCTGGCAGAATTCACAGTAAAACCCAAAAGGGTCTGCTGGGGTTTAGACTGACTGGCAGCTTTTCCCCTCTGCAAGGATGGAGGGCCCATTAAGATGATTCATCCTTGGAGGCTGATGGATCTGGATGGTTTCCAGAAGGCTCAAAGGGATTTTCCAGCTGATATAGCGAGCAGGCCTGTTGAAGCCTTGGTGAACCTGTGGAACAAAGCAATGACCCAGGCAGTGGACAAGATTGCCTCTGAGTGCCCTCTCCAAAGCACAGCTTGTATGACTCCATGATATACCCTGGAGCTGAGAGTGATGAAACAAAATACAATTCAAGCCAAGTGCAAATGAAAGAAATGCAGCTGAACCCTTGCATGTGCTAATCAAGATCTCTAAATTAGATTACTGCAATGCACTCTATGTGGGGCTGTCCTTAAAGCTGCACTTGTGCAAAATGCAGTAGCAAGATCAATAGCTGAGACCAGAAGTTTCCAACATATGGCACCAATTCTGCCCCTCTTGTACTGGCTGCCTATATGCTTCTGGTTTCACCCTACAACCTATACAAAGCTTAGGGCTGCACTACCTGATGAAATGCCTCTCCCAACCTCTGTCTGCCTGGCTCCTACACTCTGCATCTGGGGCCTTCCTCCAAATGCCACCTCCAAGGGAGGCTGAGAAAGAAGCAACAGGGAAGGTCTTTTCAGTGGTGGCCCCAGTTACGAAGTGATCTCCCCACTGAGGCCCACCTGGTGGCACTATTTGATGTCAGGTTAAAACTGTCCTCTATTCCGAGGCATTCAGTAGTGTGTGATGGACTATGCCAGCTGTTTTAATTTGATCTAGTTTTCTTGAAACTCTTCTAGAAATTTAAACTGTTTTATATTTTGTATATTGTAATTTTAGACTTTGTATTTGTATGCTGGAATTTTATAGTGTGTTTTATTGTAGCTGTATTTTTATTGTATTGCTTTTATATTATACTTTGAGGAATGGATGTGAACCATCCAGAAAGCTTTGGTTATTGGGCAGTGTAGAAAATAAATAAGTAAATAAATTGTCTTGAATTTCATGCCACTGATTTCTGACCACTTTTATTTACATGTCTGCACATTAAAGAAACATATGCTGTAAGTTCTCTAGCACAAAAGCTGTTCAGTGTAGTATTTGAAAAAATGTATGAAAAATGGGCTCTCTTTGTAAAGTTCATGAAGAATCCATGAGCAGGATAACAAAGTTGCAACTTAGTAGCATATGTATGATTTAACTGTTAAACTTGTCACCAGAGTTTTGGGAATTGTTACTACTGTGAGGCAGCTGGGATATTTGAACATACTATTCTAAAAAGCAATCTGTGCTTCAGGAAGGGCTAAGGGAGCCATAGAACTTCAATCAGATTTGAAACCATTGGGTGAAATCACACAATATGGATACACACCCTGTGAATAAGCTATATTGTGTAGGTTGCTTGTGGTATAACCCACAGTGTGTCCAACAGATGAGTAGGTACACCATGGCTTGTCCCCCAGTCTCAGTCTCCTGTAGGTATCAGGAGAACCTGCCTTATCTACTCCCCAGTGCAGTTATGACCCTTTTGTGATTGCCACTGATTTCACCCCCAACTTCCTATTTATTTATTAGATAATTGCCTTTCATTATCTCAAAACTGAAAGCTAGTGACAGCACAGCTAAGCTGTTAACTGGTTGCTATCTATTTTTTTTTTAATTATTTCTTTGCACCAGGAATGTCTCAAATGGTTTTGGTGGGGGGTTTTTTGGTAGTTTGGACAGTTTTTTGAAAAAACAGGAATGTGGCTGTGTATGTTCCCATCAAAAAACCTTTTGTAGCCCAGTTAAAAACCTTGTTTTTTGACAGTTGTTAAAAGTAGGTGCTACTGCAAATGGAGTGGACTGCATTTTCTACCTTCTTGAGCAGTTTTCCACTTTCGTAGAGGCTTGAGAGGGGCAAAAAGTGGAGGGTAATGACAGCTGTCAGATCCACAGTAAAAGCAGAATGGATCTCCCTGAAAAGGGGGGTGATTTACACACCATTCTTTTTTGAGCAACGACCTTGTGGCTCAGCTTTTACTTGATCGTTTGCCATTTCATAGCTGTTAAGTGAAAGCTAAGCAATGCATCTGAGGCCTGGCTTTGTCAGTCTCCATGGATGGTTCTGATTTGACAGCAGGAACTTACTAGGCACTTACCCAGCTTAAAATTATGGGTAGTTAGAGTTGCACATTTACATAACTTTGAACTACTGACCAAAAAGGCTCATTGTTTGTGGAGAAAAAGTGGCGAACCAGAAATCAGCCCTTCCTCCAACATGCTTTTATAAAAAGCAATCTACAAAAAGGAAAAAAAGCACAGGGGGAGCAGAGGTGAAAGCAAAGCCAGCCCACAATCACACTGGGAAAAGTAAGCTAGTGATAGTTACTCCAAAGTGCGGTTTGGTCAAACTTGCAGTGAAGGGCAGACACATTTCAATGGCTCAGGGAACCAAGATTTAGGGTCGATACCAGGAAGTACTTCCAGGAGCTTAGGACCCCTAGGGTATGGAATGGGCTTCCACGGGAGGTAGTTGAAGCCCCATCTGTGAGGGTGTTTAAGGACAGGCTGGACATGCACATGGTAGGCATGTCATGAGTGCAGCTGGCTGGAGTTGGGGGTCAGACTAGATGGCTCAGGAGGCCCCTTCTGACTCACTCTGTTTCTATGTAACAGCAAAGGCCTTTTGCCCCTCTTGCTGAATAGTTTGTTGGCTGCTTCCCTGGGCCCATGATGGGATTGTTGCTGGGTTCAGGAACATGCTAACCCAAACAACTTCTAGAACATGCCATAATTTTCAAGGTGGCTTGTCGCCCCAAAAGAAGGGATTCTGCAGGAAACAGACATTTGCATAACATGATTACCCACCATTATAAGTAACCCTTGAAGGGTCCCCATTTTGTGCAAATCCAATAACTGTGGTAGTGATATGGGATGAACTATCACAAACAGCAGTGTAGGAAAATTAATCAACCCATGGTTAGTTTGGTCCACTTATAATCTGTATCCTACCTGCCTGCCACTTTCACTTTGCATCCGGTTTAACAAACTATATTTGCTATGACATACAAATTCAGACCTCTGTGTTCTTGTGGGGAAACAACTCAGAGGTTTAACCCATGACTAGTTGTTGGGTTGTTTGCTAAACCAAATGTGGAGTGGAAGCAACAATGAGCAAACAGGAGATAGCAGACTTGCTCACTCCTGCATGGACCCAACAACCCAATGACTGGATGTTTCTCTCTCTCCACTGTAACTTCTCAATTAGCAGGGGTATTCTGAGGTTTCTTCTTGAATGCTGCCACAAGTGGTAAGGGAATGAGGCAGTCTTTGTCAATTGTGCAGCACACAGCCGAGAAGGCTGCCAACCCTCCAGAGCAGAACTTTGGGGATTACAAGGACAGAGGGGGGATATATGAAGATTGCCTCCTGCCTCATTATGCCCACAGAAATGTGCTTCTGGGCAAGAATTTGTGTGGAAGACATATGTCAGTGTTCTTTATTCCCAGAATATTTTAGGTTGAACTCATTTCCTGGCTATTTCCACCAGTAATTTCTTTTGAAGTGGATGTGAGCAGGTCCATTACTTTAATTTTGACTTATCTACACAAATGTTTTGGTTGTGAGCACGAAGAGGCTGAACAGACCTTGCTGTCATACTAGTTTGCAAAGACAGGAATAGCGGATGCTGCATTTAATACATGCATATTCATTTTAGCTTCCTTCTGCTCTTCTTCCTTCTTTGCTTCTAGGGTCATTCTAAAGAAGTGTTGTTTTCCCAGGTCCAGTCGTATTACAGCTGACCTAGACCAAAGTCAGGCTGGGTAATAGGCAAGAACAGCTGGAAAATCCTGTAGTAAATAGATAAGTAGGATAACATCCATGCATTTATAAGTGTTGAAATTAACTACTAAAAGCCATCCAAGTGATTATATAATATGGGGAGGAAAAATTGGGTTTGCAGTGAATAAATGTATTAGAATATTTTTGTTTCTTTTTGACTCCGGCTGTACTGTATTTTCCATTATACTTGAGTCTGCCTTTTCCTAGCTCATATGACTTGCTGCTTGTACCATCTGTAGCAGCCTCCTCTGAAACTCCTTTTAGCTATGCAAGTGTTCTCAATCCTTCAGTCTAGAATGCATTAGCAACTAGGAAAAGGGATAGCCATCCTGAGGTCATGTGCTGCAGCAGGGGTTCAGGCTGGATCTTTTTCTATCCAAGGGCTAACTACACAACTATTCCTAAAGTGAATTTGACTGTTGGACTTACCCTTGGACTGAAAGAGGTTCCTCACATCCAAATGCAGGCTTGAGAGCCCTATTATCATGCTTGATGGGGGGGTTGAGGGTGATTTAAAAGGCTTCACCCTTTCCCCCACCTGTTGCTCTGCTGCTGTAAATGTATGTTTCCCTAGAAGCTTTTCTGTCTGTTTGCCCCTCATTCTTATAAAAAGGTCATAGTGAAATTGTCTTTGAGTTACGATTCTTTCAGCCACATTACGCAACTGTGCTCAATGCAGCCAAGTACATCTTTGCTCTCATGTTGCTTAGGAGACATACTTATACATTTTAAAAAGATGTGTAATCATCTCCTCAGGAAGAACAATGAGTGGTTATCCTATGAATGTTCTGTTGTCAGTAGTAATTTTCATGCAGTGTTGCTGCTTTGCTTTTCTTAGCAATCCATGGTGGTGCCACCAACTCCTCTTCACACTGCCCGAGTCCTCCAGGAGGATAAAGATCATTGGGATGAAGTAAAGGTAATGGGTTGTCAAGTGCTTACTTGATTGCTTAAGTTTTTGTTTGCTGATTTACAGTATTTGTTTTTGCTTCTGGACAGTTACAGTTCTAAGCAGCATGAATGTGGCTTTGGTTCATTAATATTGTTTGCAAAATGGATGGTAAAATGTTCACTAGGTATGAGGAATCTCATTCAGTTCAAGGGTCAAATTCACTTTTGGAAAAGCTCTTAGCAGTAGCATTCCAGTGGAGAGTGGTACTAAAGGCAAAAGAACATGGGCCAGAGATAGAAAAAAATGCTAGAATATTGTAGCTTAAAGTTCTTATTGCCAGTAATGACAGCTTAGGAAGAGGGTATTTCAACCTGTTTGAATGGGTGGGAAAACTGAACAAAAGCCAAGAAAATACCAAATAATTGGTGGTTGGAGGAAAGGTACTGCGCCTCTGGGGAATCCCATAAGGTCATATTTGGCCCCCAGGCCTGAGGTTTTCCACTGCTGAGAAACACAAACAGCCGATCAAACTGTTTCCTGAGAGAAAGCCAGGCTTTAGTGCATGAAAAAGCAGCAAGTTTTGGGTATGAACAATGGATAATATTAAAAATATTTTGTTTTCACTGAATGTTTCTTAGTGCATTGGTTTATTCATTTGAATTGATCCTTCTACTCTTTGTCAGCAGGATACTGCATGTAATTTTTCTACTTATCAACTGCAAGGCTTGTACTTGTTGGAAGGAATGATACAATTCATAGCCTTAGCTCAGGTAGCACAGAAGAAGGCTCATATTATGGCAGGCTGTAGCAGGGCAGTCTCGCTAAATTCTGACAGTTGTTTTCTGTGTGTTTCAGGAGGAGATGACTAGTGCTCTGGCAACCATGAGAGTGGACTATGACCAGGTCAAAATTAAAGATTTGAAAACATCCAATAACCGTCTCCTCAACAAACGGCGTAAGAAACAGAAACAAGGAGGCAGCTCTTCAGCATCTGCTGGATGTAACAACCAATAAAGAGAGAAATAATGATTAAAAGGGACAATTAATTTATCTGGGTTCAGCTTACTTTTACACCAAAAGAAGGAAAGAAAAGGATATATCACTGCAACCTGGATGTGTGTATGGCTTACAGAGAAAGGTGCACTGTGACATCCAGCATGTGATGTTCTGGAACATGTTATTTGGGCATTGAGGGTCCCCCCCACCTGGGGAATGCTTATTTGTTTTTACCATTTTTAATATTTTAGTAGAAACTACCTAAGGAATTTCAGAAGACCCTAGAATTCTGATGAAGCTTTAGATGAGTAGATGACTCCCTGAAGCAGTGCAGGTTCCATATGTACAGTGAGCACAGCAGCCAGACTTAAGTGCTAATGCATCCCTGAAGAGATTTAGGGATGGGTTTAACTCTCCAGCTGAATTCAGTAGAATATACAAATGTGTAGCTTTGGCTGGATTATGTCCAGTGTGCTCAAGGGAAATGAATTTTACTGTGAGATGGGCCTGAGGAAATGGAAAATTCAGAAAGCACACTGAAAGGTATAAGGAGTGTACTTTTTCATGTATTCCTGCTGTGTCTTACACTTCATTTGTTGTATTTTATTTCTAGGTTTAAAGCACAGGGTCCAACTCAGCAGGGAAGCACTGATGTTGATTTTCAGAAAAATATGTACAGTTGTGTCTTCAGGGATTATTAAGGGTTGTTTCCATGTTTATTAATTTTTAGGAAGCTATATGAACACATATAGATTGTCACACAAAGATGCCATGCACTTCTGTTTCACTATAGTAGCACATGGAAGTTGTGGTTAGCAATATTTTCCTGATGAGCATAGATGTAGTACAGTGGCATGAGTGCAGCCATTACAGGTTAAGATTCAGCTAGTCAATTCCTTGTTCTGTACATATGTCACAATTATTCATAGAACATTATTTGTTCGATCAATATTTTATAGGATTGCATTTTTTTAAAATTAAGAATCAAAGATTAACCAATAGCAGCTGCTGATGCATTTTTTGTTTTGTTCAATCTAAAGTGCACCTTTGCACAAATTACTTAAGATTTCAGTTGAAAGAGGATCCTGTGCAGTTCAAAAGAAACACATGAGGTTTTGTTCCCTACTGAAACCAGAGTCTGACCTTGCCGTTCTTTTGTTATCAACAAGACTTATACTAAATGCAGGATGTTAATTTCTGGCATCTACTAGTTGTGTATATAGCAATCACTTTAGAATTTATGAGTATTCTTGCACTTCCTGTTATGCATAGCAGGGAAGTTAAAAACGTGAACATACCAAGAAGGCTCCTCAAGTTGGTATTCATGTGAAAGAAGACACCTAAATGAAGACATGTGCTTTGATAATTTTTTCCACATTTGGGAGGCTTACTTGCTTTATCATGAGTACATCAAATACTTTGGTTTTCTGGCTTGTTATGAATTAGGATGAACAGCATGACATTTAAATAAAAGCAAGCATTCAGGGGGACACATCTTTCAGGAGCTCAAGAATTTCCAGCATAGTGGCAAAATGCACGAGAAACAGCAGTTGTGCCAGATACTCCTAAGTGTCTCAAACCTGTTGTTAGATGCCACCAAGTCATCTCCAACTTATCACAATTCATAAATGAAAGCCCTCCAAGGATCCATGACATCCTTGCTCGGCTTTTCAAAGTTCAAGGCTGTGGCTTCCTTTATGGCAGGGGTCCTCAAACTTGAGGCCAGTTGACAGGTGCCAGCGGTGGCCATGGACCACTAAAGTGGTGCCGGCGGGGAGGTGCGGGCCGGTGTGGGGGTGGGGTATGCATGAAGTGAGGTTGGGGGGGGTGTGGCGAGGCGCTGGCTTGCTTGCAAGGAGTTCATTTCCAAGCGAGTCCAAAATTATCTCCTTGTGAGCAAGCCGCTGCTAGGCGAGGTGCTGACTTGCTCACAAGATCAGTTTCTCCAAGCATTTCCAAATGACCTCCTTGTAAGCAAGCTGCACTCCTGCCCAGCGAATGCAAAACCTGTGGGGAGGGCCAGTTAAAAGGGCATGGTGGGGCTTAGTTTGAGGACCCATGCTTTATGGAGTCAAATGCATCTCATATTTGATCTTTCTTGTCTTGTTCTGCCTTTGACTTTCCCTGGCATGATTGTCTTCTCCAGTGAGTCTTGCTTTCTCATGATGTGCCCAAAGTATGACAGCCTCAGTTTTGTCATTTTTGCTTCTAGGGAGAGTTCTGACTTGATTTGATCCAAGACTCACTTGTTCAATTTTTCTGTCAGCCCAAGGTATTCACAAAGCTCTCCTCCAGCACCATGTTTGAAAGGCATCAATATTCTTCCTGTCAACTTTCCTCACTGTCTAGCTTTCATACCAATATAGTTATCGGGAATATAATATGGTGGATGATCTTGGCTTTGGTCTCCAGTGAAACAGCCTTATGTTTGATTATCTTTTCTAGTTCCTTCATTGTTGCCCTTCCTGCTCTCAATTGTCTTCTTGTCTGTAGTTTCCCAGTTGAACTGATGACTGAGCTGAGGTATGTAAAATCTTGCATGATTTCAATCTCAATTGTTGTCAGTAAAGTTCTTCTGCAATCATTTAGTTTTTCCTAATGTTCAGCTGCACTCCTGCTTTTGTACTTTCTTTCACTTTCATCAGAAGTTGTTTTAACTCATTGCTGCTTTCTGTCAGTAATATGGTACACTACAGAACTGAAATTATTGATGTCTCTTCCTCCAATTTTCACTCCTTCCTCTGATTCTAATCCAACTTTCCTTACGATATGGTCTGTGTACAGATTGATCAGATAGCGAGATAAAAGACCCTCTTCTCTGATGCCTTTGCCTATAGGAAACCATTCTCTTCATACTCTGTCCTTACAGTAGCTTCTTGGCCATGATACAGGTTACACATCAGGACGATCAAGTGTGGCACACCCATTTCATTCACGAGTATCCATAGCTTCTTGTGGTCCACACAGTCAAAGGCTATGCAGTAGTCTATAAAGAACAGACTGATCTTCTGAAATTCTTTGGTGTGTCCCAGTAGTCAGTGTATAGTTGCAATATATATAATGCCTCCTCCTTTTCAGAATCCTGCTTGAACACCAGGCATTTCTCTCCCCATATAGTGTCATATTCTTTGTTGCAACACTTTGAGCATGACTTTGCTGGCATAGGAATTAGTGCAATGGTCTTATGGTTGCTGCACTCTTTTGCATCTCCTTTCTTGGTGACTGGAATGTATACTGAACATTTCCAGTCTGTGGGCCATTGTTTTGTTTTCTATTTGTTGGCATACTCTTGTTAGGATTTGGATTGATTCTGTCTCTGCAGTTTGGAATAATTCTCTTGGTATCTGTTCTGGCTGCTTTATTCCTTCCAAGTGCTTTCAAAGCAGTTTTCACTTTGGTTTCTAATATTGCAGGCTCTTCATCATAGGATTCTTCCTTGAAGTACTCTGTCAACCTTTCACTTCTTCTGTATATTCTTTCCACCTTCTCTTTATTTTCTCCTGGTCAGGTATGTTCCCCTGTTTGTTTTCTAGCATTCCTGATCTAGGTTTGAATTTCCCTTTGATTTCTTGGATCTTCTAGAAGAGATCTCTTGATGTTCTTCTTTTGTTATTTTCTTCTATTTATTTGTACTGATCATTGTAAAAGTTCTTTTTGTCTCTGATATGGTAGTTACTGAAAAGTTGCATTCAGGATTCTCACCCTGTTTCTGTCACCTTTTGCTTTTGGACCATCTTCCAAGTCTCAAACCTAATCTCCAATTTCATGATGGCCTAGCAGTGTGAAACCTGAATCACATACTGGCTATCCTTATTCCCATTGTGCACTGGCTGTCCCCATGTAAAGGATGTGTGTATAACAGCTGCCTGCAAATCCACCCCGCCCCCACACCTTTAGCAAGAAGAACACTGCAGCAGGCACTCCTTCCCCTGAACTCTCAGCTGTGTAAACTTCTGGAATAAATTAGAACAGCAGGAGTTTTGTCCTATTGTACCTGATCTTGAAACCACCACGCAGGTTAGAGAAATTTCTGTGATGGCTTAAGGAAGAGGTGGAGCATTATTCCACTTGCACTGTGATTTGTATCAGGTAAGTAAGCAGTGACAGATGACTCTTACTGCTTTGTACTTTCTCCAAACTGCCGCACAAATAAATAAATCCTCTCTTTGCCCCTAAGCCCTCTGTGTCTTCCAGAAGTCTTGAGAGGATAGCCAGGATTTGTGGACCCTGTGTGATAACCTCATTCAGAACTATAAGTGTTTTCTCTGCAGCTATTTTGAAAGCAGTGGACAAGATCTCTATTCACCACTCAATGCTTTTCTTTGACCTGGAATAGACATTGGACTGGATAGACTTACAAACTCATGACAGTTTGTGAAATCTTATTAACATTTTGCATAAATTAATATATGGTGTTTTGCCCTTTTTCCCTATGTGGGCCCTGCTTCCTCACTGTGATTAACCTACATTTGTAACAGGGCACTGCTTTAGCATTAGCTTCTCCCCTTCTCCCTTCCACAAAAGTGATTGCATTTAAGAAGAGAATGGAAACTTAATTTGAAGTGATAATTTCTGCCCAGAGAAGATGCTATTTCTATCTTCTAATTAACTAAAATGTAGAAGTTCCTAGTGCTGCTAAGTAAGGCTGAACCAAATCAAAAAGCTTAAAGCAATTACTTCCCAACCTGTTTTTATGTCCACCTGATCCATAGAAAAGTAAAACAATCTCCCTAAGATGTTTTGCATGCAGAAAACCTTGAGTTCTATCCCCAATATCTCTAGATGGGACTTGGATGACCCCTGCCTGAAATCCTGGATAGCCAGTGTGTACCCAATACTGAACTTGGCAGACCAATGGGTTCATAGAGGATTGAGATATACTAAATTAATCCTGTTAATTAATCCAGTTTCCTGACTTATCCTGATGCTGCTTTGGTTAAAGGCAATAATGTATGACAGGCACACAAATGTTTATTCATTGTGGCACTGCACAAGTAGCAAGAACACACTGCCAGCTGACCACCTTCCAGAATGTACATTCAGCATTACAGTCATATATGCACAGTTTTTTCTACACAGACAATATGCATATGTAGAAAATTATATTGTGTGATTGTCGTGTTGATCAGAAACTATTTCCAAGATGCAGGACACTCTCACATCTTTAAGCTAAGAGCTAAAAGGCCAGCACACAAACTACTGCACCACATTATTTTAATTGTTGATAAAGCAGTATGAGAAATTACCTCTTATTTACTAGAAATATCAGTAATACTAGTAAAAGTTCATGTACACCCACCCAGTGTTGCCCAAGAAGCTATTGAGTACAGTTCAATACCTTGCATTATATAATGCTGCACATTTCCTTACATGACTGTGACCCAAAAACCAATTAATAATGCAAAGTGCATTCTTGACTTGTCTGGTTTTCATAGGTGAATTATGAGTTAGTTATAAAAGCAATCAATAGAGAATAGATAATTTTGGATCATACTGAATGTCAAACTGGATCATACTGGGATGTCAAATTGAGCAATCATCTGCAATTTAGTACTACCAGAAGTTACAGTTCATGCTTTATTTGTGTGTGTATGAGAGAGAGAGAGAGGGACATTGTGTCATAACACTAATAACAATTCTGTAAGAGGCTATGAGTTGCCTATGTTTACCAGTGAGCATCACATGACTACATAGAACTGAACCCAAGAACTAGGTTACCAAGTTCAGCACTAGGTAACTATAGTGTACTATACTAGTTCTGACAATGCAAAGCCTATCAGTTGGTACTCCCTTTCCCTGGTTTCCCCCTTTCCTCTATTCTTCAGTCTTTAATCGTTTTTCTCAAATGCATGGATAAATGTTCACTGCAGTCAGCTGCTCTGAAGCTATGTCTACTCTGAGATTTGGGGTTTTGTTCCATTTTAAACTCCTAAATATCCATTTCTACTGATGACATCCTCAGTATGGTTGGAATGTTATTCAACTTCTTTTCACAATACAAGTAGGACTGTTATAGATCAGATTCTGCCAGTTTCTGCTTTAAAACTAACAGCTTGACCAATATACATAAGAGCAGAAGAGCCATGCTGTATCAGGTCAAGGATCCATCTAGTCTAGCAATCTGTTCACACAGTGGCCTACCAGGTGCCTATAGGATCCCACAAGTGGGATATGATTACAGCAGCACCTTCTTGCCCAAGCGTCCCTACTGGTGAACACAGGCATATTGCCTCTGACACTGAAGGCAACATAATAATCAGGATGAGTGATTCCTTCTCCTCCAAGAATTTGTCCCATCCCTTTTTAATTCCATAGTTTAATTATGCATTGTATGAAGAAGTATTTCCTTTCATCTGTCCTGAATCTCTCCAGTCTTTATCAAATGCCTCTTGAAAGTCCATGTAAACTACTAGATCACTCCTGCCAATGTATAAAAGGTTAGTGAGACAGGACTTACTTTTTTAGAGGCCATGTTAATTCTTTTTCAGCAGGCTTTTTCTTCTATATGCTTACTAATTCTATCCTTAGTAACACTTTCATTAATTTATCCAGAACAGATGTTAAGTTAACTGACATGTAATTCCTTAGATCCTTTCTGGATTCCCTTTTAAAAATTGGCATTACATAGGGCCTAGGCCATTATCTGGTCTTATAGAATTAGAGGCTGATCTTATCTTAGATATTTTTCTAAGAAGCTGAGCAATTTCATATTTGCATTTTTAAAGAATTCTACTTTAAAATGGATACCATCTGGGCCTGGTGAGTTATTAACTTTGAGTTTGTCAGTAAGGTTGAGAATTTAATTTTTTTGTCCTGTTTCACCATATGCCTATGGCTTATTTCCTCCCTGTCTACATTTGGGCAATCAGAAATTTTTCATCTTGATCCCTGTGGGATGATTTCACCCAAACCAGATGCTTCCCCACTCCTGTTGGCTTTCCTCCAGCATACATTTTAAAACCTGCTCTGCCACCTTTTTTATGTTTAGTACCAGCTTAGTTCTTCTTTGGCTCAAGTGGATTGCATCCCTCTTGTACTGACCTGGCTTATTCTACAAGCTTCCCCAATACCTAATCTGAACCAAATCTGAACCCTTCCTCCCAATTTAGTCTGAATAAACACACACATGGCAAGCTGCAACAGACAACTGCAGAACTGATCCAGTGTAAATCATGATGAAATGTCATATTCTGTGCATGGAATCACTGTAGTAAAGTACTGAACAATTACCTTAATGCACAAAAAGAAATGAGTTAGGGAGACTTTTACAGTATCAGTTTTTGAGAAAGAAGGGAGTACATTCCATTTCTTCAAGCCTAAAATCAGCCATATGGGATGAAATGTTAATTAGAGATGGTCAAAGATTTGTACTTGGAAGGTCTAGTTTTGACCATTGAATGTGCCCTCTAGAAAGCTGCTCTCATACAGCCTTATTGGTGAAATGGGAATCCTTCACTATGTACACTAATAATTCTAAATTAACAATACAGTATCAGGCACAGAGGAAATTTCATTACCATTTCTTCAGGCCTCTAGATCACTGATCCAAAGAAATTTGCTGTAATTTGAAAACATAATGCCAACTGGGGGGCAAAAATACGTGGTGGAGGTACTCCTATTATAAATTATTCAAGTTGCAGTGCACAGAATAGGGCAAGTTAAGACTTCCCTGGGCATGTTCATGTGCCTGAAGTTATCCAATGACCAATCTGTCATGGTATGGAATATTAACCAAAGGAACTCAAAATCAGTAAGTGGCCAACTGAAGCACCAAAGCAGATTCCATTTTAATTCTGGAACTATGTGCCAGAGCAGAAGTGCATAACCTCAGACCCATGGGCCAAAACTGTTCTGCCAGGGGTCTCCATCTGGCCACCTGGGCTTTCCCAGAAGGTCATGCTCACCTCTCCCAGCTCTATTCACTTTCCCCCAAGCACTCATCATTTGGTTGTTTCCTGGCTTTGTGAAGTTTGTCCCCTAAAAGTAATAAATGACTGTACTAAAAGATACTGGAGGCAAGAGCTTTAAGCTAAAATATGCTGGTATTTTTGTTCCCACTCCTCATGCCTTCAGCCTCACTCTTCACTGAAATCTAGCCCTCAAAAGTATCTTTGAAATGGAATTTGGCTGTAGGACTGAAAGAGATTAAATAGATGTGGGGTATGGGATTATTTTTGGCCTCTGGGCTTTGTCTTGCTATTAACTAAAGCTCTTAGAAAGCTGTCATGCTCCTTCTTTCCTTAAATGTTCTTCAGTCCAAGGTGTTCAAAGCACTGTTACCTTAGCAATCTGCCTTATAGTCATGGGAATACTGCAACATAAGAACCCTGCATTTCCCCAACACATTCCTAAACCTGAAAGCTGGTATAGAAAATGCTTTCCCACTGGAGACCATAGAAAGGGGGAAAGGGAAGTAGCTCTCCTCACTTCAATTGCCACCCTAACATGGCTTAGGCAGTGGCAGTTCCTCCATCATGGCCCTCTTTTGGATTGTTCTGTTCACTGGAAAGCATGCACTACATTGGACTGCACTCATCCCTTTGCAGTGTAAGTTCACTTACACCAAATGCCTATAATGCCACCTTGCAGTTGCTCTTTGATGTTTTAATGCCAAGTATCTCTAACACAGCCATTGGTGCCTGAAAGTTAAATTTTTTACAGCTGACTCATTTGAGGGAAAGAACAAAGTGGTCAAGGGGGTAGCACAAAAAATATGGGAACTACCTCCTGAGATTCCTTACTTGCCCTAGCAGCAAGAAATAACTGCTTCTGTTACTCTCTTGCCTCTGTCTGTCATGGTCACTTGGGGGGCAACTTACCTCACTCCTACAGCTCTCTGGTCATTCTCACATGGGAACCCTCTAGCATGGTCACTGTTCCAAGCTTCCCCATTTTTTTCCATACCTCACTTCTATGAAAAATACAGTGTGACAAACCTTTCTCTTGACATGCTACACTTCAGAACTAGTTTTAATTATAAAGCACTGTCTCGCTGCTTCATTTCCTAATTGAGGAGGCTCAGCAGGCAGTCCTTATTGCCCCAGGGTCAGCTGTCCAATTACAGAACAGCTCCTGACTGGCCCAGAGTATAAAATGTTCTCTGTTAACATTCTGTCCTTGTTTCAGAGCAATTTTTCCTTTTTTTAACTCAATGTTACAACCAACCTTTGATTGATATGCATCAAAAGAATGTGCTTAGTTACCTGAAGCATAGGCAGCCTATTTAGAATATGCTGGATGGTTTCACCTAGTTACCAGTAGGTTAAGCTTTTATGATTGGGGTGGAAAATGTTGTTCATACTCTGTATTGCATTGCACATTGCTTTAATGAAGTTACCATTAAAGAAATACTAGATACATCTTTTTCAGCCTGAAGGACAAATTGACTTTGGGCATGCACATCGGGAGTCACGTGCATCAGGAGTCACAAGGTAAGCCAACTCCCATAGCAGGCATGTACCCCCAATTTGCTTACCTGAAGCGTTACACCCAAACACCCACTTTTCTACACCAAGCAGGCTTCACTAACCCCTAACCTTTCCCACGTGGAGGAATGCTCCTTAAGGCAGTGACTCGCTGGGGAGTAAGCTTTGCTTCCCCCACCTGCCCTCCCTAACACACTGCCTTGAAAAGTGCTCCTTAGGGAGGAGGCTGAAACAGAAGCCACTTCTCTGCCCAAAAGCCCTCTCTCATCCTTTGTCCCATCAATCACAAAGCATCTTCCCAGGGCGATGAGAGCACACATAGGTAATCTCCTAATTCATTTCCCTCTAGTAACTGTCAAGCAGCCACTCTCAGTTTCCAAGCTAACTTTCCCTACTGGGTGCATTCAATTTTGGAAGTGACACTGAGAGCCAGGTTGGAGTGTTAGACTAGAACTGACCTTGGTCTACTCTACCTTGGAGGATTGTTCTTTTAAGGATAAAATAGAGAGGGGGGCCATGTTAAGTATGTTGGGAGGAAAAAGGCGGAATATCAATAAAATTTTAAAAAATAATACAATAAACCTCCTCCTTCCCTCTGCCCCTTATCTTATTGGCAAGAATCCCAAAGTGAAGTTCGTACTTTCAGGGTAGGGGGAGAGTCAGAAGTTCTCTCTGCTCCTTCAGGAGTTCTGTGTAACTTGAAAACCTGTGGAACTTGACTATATTCTTTCACAAAAGAAGAAGATGATGATATTGCATATTGCATTTATATCCCATCTTTTTTCTCTTGTGAGGAATGCAAGGTGGCTTACATAGCTCCATTTTATCCTCATGACGACAACTCTTTGAAGCAGATTAGGCTGAGAGTATGTGACTACAGTTCTTTTTTATGACAACTGCTTTAATAATGGGTAGCCATCCATTTCTCCTATTCTGTGAATATTACATTAGTGGAGAAATTCCTCTTTATGCCAAAAAGAAAAGATACACAGTTAAAATCCTATCACAACAAGGATGAAGCATAAATGGCTCCCTGTGCCCCATACGAAAATGATCTAGGAGTATCAAAATGTATCTATGTTAAAAGATGACCAGATAAACCAGAGTTCTGTAATGGAGTAGAGTGGAACACTGGAGACTAGAGTGCTAAATTGTGATGGGAGGCCTGGAGTCACAATTACTCATTAACTATAAAGCTTACTGAGTGATCTTGGACCAGCTGCTATCTCTCAGCCTAACCTACCCCATTCACTTGTTGTGAGTCTAAAAGGGAGGACCACTGTGTCCTCCTAAATTCTTAGATGGAATAATAATAGCAGCATAGTTTGAATACAGATAAATATGTAATTATAACATAGGAAGTGGATGATGTATGTAATGGAAACCTGTGATGAGACCCAAAAAGTCATGAATTAGCTTTGTCACCTGGGTTACAGATTAGCCTGATTTATACTAAGAAAGCATGATTCTTGTAAGCTTAAATCAGCCTTCCCAACTTGGTGCTCTCCTAAAATGTTGAATTACAACTCCTGATACCCTTGGCCAACCAGACCAGAAAGTAATGGGATAAATAGGATTGTCAAGCAGTGAGGAATTTTACCTTGTGTTTACCCAAAATGACCAGGAAAACTAGATTTTTAACAAGCGTAAGTATATGCTCACACCTGGTATAGCTGAGAGAGACACCAAGACTATGAATGATCATAGTCAATTTGCTTCAGCTGCCCACCTAGCCCAATGCTACCCTAAGACCTGCTTAAAGCCACTTATAACTGCTTTTCCCTCACAGTGAGAGATGCCCCTCATTTTGCATGGACAGTTTTCTCTCTATGTTCCTCACAATAGTGCTGATGTCCAGAAGGCTTGCTGTTCATGTCCTTATGAATCCTCTGGAGCTTCTGGTACAGTTAGGGGCTGTTCTGAGAATACTTCAAGGGCTAAGTACAGTCACTGAATCATAGAATAATAGGGTTGGAACAGGCCAGAGGGCCATCTGATCCAACCCCCTGCTCAGTGCAGAACTCCCAGTTGAACCATTCCTCTCAGATCACTGTTCAGTTGCATTCTAAATGCCTCTAGTGTGGGACAGCCTACAACCTCCCTAGGTAATTGGCTCCATTGTCATACTGCTTTAATAGTCAAAACCTGGCTTCCTGTAATTTGAGTCCATTATTCCAAGTCGTGCACTCTGGGATGATTAAGAGTCCAGACCCTGGCCTTCCTCTTTGTGAAAACCTTTCAAGTATTATATAATAATAATTTTCCTTTCTATACCATCAGTAGCCAAAGTTTTCTAGGCAGTTTACTTCAAAGTATAAAAATAATAAAATACAATACATAAAAACATTATCAAGAATTACAATTAATTTGAAATAGCATAAAACATTAAAAGAATAAAAAGACCAAGCCAAGAATAAAAGAAAGGCATATCGCTAATTGTGTCAGGGCCTTGAATGACCAGGAAGACCTCTACAAAGAGGACTATCTTAACCTGTTGCCAAAAGGTTAGCAAAGGCAGCAGGGAGGTTGTTCCAAACATGGGGGGGGGGGGGGTGACAGGCTAACTGTCACCCTCTGAGCCTTCTGCAAGTTTGGAATTCAGAGGAAGGCTTCAGAGGGTACACACTGTGTCTGAGTAAATTGGGACTGGGAGTGATATTTTGACAGTTACTGCTGTCCCAAGCTGTGTAGGGCTTTATAGGTAAAAACCATACCTTGAATTGGGATCAGAAGCATACAGGCAGCCAATGCAGGTGGGCCAGAACTGATCCTGAATAGTTCTAATGGGTAATAGAGGACTAGATAGAGGCAGTGAGGTATTGTTTCTTTGCCACCCTCACTGCCTCAAAATATACCCAATTGTAGGCATACACCACGTATTGGTTGTATTCACTGGGAGTTCTCCATCTGCACTCCAGCCATCTCTGAAGCAGTTTCATCACTCTCAGCTGCAGGGTACACTACAGACCTGTATAAGCAATACAACAGAGAGGATGCTTAGAGGATGTCAAAAGCCCAGGTCACTTCTGCATTCCACAGAGCAATCAGGGCTTCGACAAGCCTTATCTGGGAAACCCCCAGAGCCTTCTGGAAACCATCCAGATCCATTAGCCTCTGGAGGTGGACCATCTTCATGGGTCCCCCACCCTTGTGGAGGGGGAAAGCTGCTGGAAGTCTAAATCTCAACAGGCAGTGAACTGACCACAACAAAGGGACTGAGTCAAAGTCCCCCACACTCAGAACATCTTCCTTGTATCTGATAAAGACCCAGTCTAGACCATACCCTGCCACATGCCTTGGGCCAATGTTCAGACAGTCCCATGGTTGTCATGGTGACCATGAAATCCTGAGCTGTCCCAGATAGAGCGCCCTCACTGTAAATGTTGAAGACCCCAAAAGTAACAGCCTGAGGGACTCCAACATCACATCCAAGACCACCCGTTAGCTCAGGTAGGGAGATTGATGGATTGCAGGGTAAGCAGTATAGCATCAGGATCCTCAAGCTGTCTCACAGGCCCAACACAAGGTGCAAACACTTCAGACTAGTCATTGGATGGACAGGGCATCTGGAGAGAGAGAGTGAATTCTTACAGACCATGGCACTCCCCCCCCCCCCCACCCACACCTACCCTGACACTGAATCAAATACCCTGGTGGGCACAACTGAGAGAGACTAACTCTTCCCTGCTTGCCCAC